>NC_134728.1:32144822-32769175 GCF_049634645.1 Pelodiscus sinensis | reverse complement strand
TCCCGGCGGGGGCAGGGGGGCGGGGAGAGCGGCTCCCTCCCGGGTGGGGCAGGGGGGGGCGGGGAGAGCGGCTCCCTCCCGGGCGGGGCAGGGGGGCGGGGAGAGCGGCTCCCTCCCGGCGGGGGCAGGGGGGCGGGGAGAGCGGCTCCCTCCCGGGTGGGGCAGGGGGGGGCGGGGAGAGCGGCTCCCTCCCGGCGGGGGCAGAGGGGCGGGGAGAGCGGCTCCCTCCCGGGCGGGGCAGGGGGGGTGGGGAGAGCGGCTCCCTCCCGGGCGGGGCAGGGGGGCGGGGAGAGCGGCTCCCTCCCGGCGGGGGCAGAGGGGCGGGGAGAGCGGCTCCCTCCTGGGTGGGGCAGGGGGGGGCGGGGAGAGCGGCTCCCTCCCGGCGGGGGCAGAGGGGCGGGGAGAGCGGCTCCCTCCCGGGCGGGGCAGGGGGACGGGGAGAGCGGCTCCCTCCCGGGCGGGGCAGGGGGGCGGGGAGAGCAGCTCCCTCCCGGCGGGGGCAGAGGGGCGGGGAGAGCGGCTCCCTCCCGGGTGGGGCAGGGGGGCGGGGAGAGCGGCTCCCTCCCGGCGGGGGCAGAGGGGCGGGGAGAGCGGCTCCCTCCCGGGTGGGGCAGGGGGGCGGGGAGAGCGGCTCCCTCCCGGCGGGGGCAGAGGGGCGGGGAGAGCGGCTCCCTCCCGGGCGGGGCAGGGGGGCGGGGAGAGCGGCTCCCTCCCGGCGGGGGCAGAGGGGCGGGGAGAGCGGCTCCCTCCCGGGTGGGGCAGGGGGGCGGGGAGAGCGGCTCCCTCCCGGCGGGGGCAGAGGGGCGGGGAGAGCGGCTCCCTCCCGGCGGGGGCAGAGGGGCGGGGAGAGCGGCTCCCTCCCGGGCGGGGCAGGGGGGCAGGGAGAGCGGCTCCCTCCCGGGCGGGGCAGTGGGGGGCGGGGAGAGCGGCTCCCTCCCGGGCGGGGGCAGGGGGCGGGGAGAGCGGCTCCCTCCCGGGTGGGGCAGGGGGGGGCGGGGAGAGCGGCTCCCTCCCGGGCGGGGCCGGGGGGCGGGGAGAGCGGCTCCCTCCCGGGCGGGGCAGGGGGGGGCGGGGAGAGCGGCTCCCTCCCGGCGGGGGCAGGGGGGCGGGGAGAGCGGCTCCCTCCCGGGTGGGGCAGGGGGGGGCGGGGAGAGCGGCTCCCTCCCGGGCGGGGCAGGGGGGCGGGGAGAGCGGCTCCCTCCCGGGCGGGGCAGGGGGGGGCGGGGAGAGCGGCTCCCTCCCGGGCGGGGCAGGGGGGCGGGGAGAGCGGCTCCCTCCCGGGTGGGGCAGGGGGGCGGGGAGAGCGGCTCCCTCCCGGGTGGGGCAGGGGGGCGGGGAGAGCGGCTCCCTCCCGGCGGGGCAGGGGGGCGGGGAGAGCGGCTCCCTCCCGGGCGGGGCAGGGGGGCGGGGAGAGCGGCTCCCTCCCGGGTGGGGCAGGGGGGTGGGGAGAGCGGCTCCCTCCCGGGCGGGGCCGGGGGGCGGGGAGAGCGGCTCCCTCCCGGGCGGGGCCGGGGGGCGGGGAGAGCGGCTCCCTCCCGGGCGGGGCAGGGGGGCAGGGGGGCGGGGAGAGCGGCTCCCTCCCGGCGGGGGCAGAGGGGCGGGGAGAGCGGCTCCCTCCCGGGTGGGGCAGGGGGACGGGGAGAGCGGCTCCCTCCCGGGCGGGGCAGGGGGGCAGGGAGAGCGGCTCCCTCCCGGGCGGGGCAGGGGGGGGCGGGGAGAGCGGCTCCCTCCCGGGCGGGGGCAGGGGGCGGGGAGAGCGGCTCCCTCCCGGGCGGGGCAGGGGGGCGGGGAGAGCGGCTCCCTCCCGGGCGGGGCAGGGGGGGGCGGGGAGAGCGGCTCCCTCCCGGGCAGGGGCAGGGGGGGCGGGGAGAGCGGCTCCCTCCCGGGCAGGGGCAGGGGGGGCGGGGAGAGCGGCTCCCTCCCGGCGGGGGCAGGGGGGCGGGGAGAGCGGCTCCCTCCCGGGTGGGGCAGGGGGGGGCGGGGAGAGCGGCTCCCTCCCGGGCGGGGCAGGGGGGCGGGGAGAGCGGCTCCCTCCCGGGCGGGGCAGGGGGGGGCGGGGAGAGCGGCTCCCTCCCGGGTGGGGCAGGGGGGCGGGGAGAGCGGCTCCCTCCCGGGTGGGGCAGGGGGGCGGGGAGAGCGGCTCCCTCCCGGGTGGGGCAGGGGGGCGGGGAGAGCGGCTCCCTCCCGGCGGGGCAGGGGGGCGGGGAGAGCGGCTCCCTCCCGGGCGGGGCAGGGGGGCGGGGAGAGCGGCTCCCTCCCGGGTGGGGCAGGGGGGTGGGGAGAGCGGCTCCCTCCCGGGCGGGGCCGGGGGGCGGGGAGAGCGGCTCCCTCCCGGGCGGGGCCGGGGGGCGGGGAGAGCGGCTCCCTCCCGGGCGGGGCAGGGGGGCGGGGAGAGCGGCTCCCTCCCGGGCGGGGCCGGGGGGCGGGGAGAGCGGCTCCCTCCCGGGCGGGGCCGGGGGCAGGGAGAGCGGCTCCCTCCCGGGCGGGGCAGGGGGGCAGGGGGGCGGGGAGAGCGGCTCCCTCCCGGCGGGGCAGGGGGGCGGGGAGAGCGGCTCCCTCCCGGCGGGGCAGGGGGGGTGGGGAGAGCGGCTCCCTCCCGGGCGGGGCAGGGGGGGGTGGGGAGAGCGGCTCCCTCCCGGGCGGGGCAGGGGGGGGTGGGGAGAGCGGCTCCCTCCCGGGCGGGGCCGGGGGGCGGGGAGAGCGGCTCCCTCCCGGGCGGGGCCGGGGGGCGGGGAGAGCGGCTCCCTCCCGGGCGGGGCAGGGGGCGGGGAGAGCGGCTCCCTCCCGGGCGGGGCAGGGGGGCGGGGAGAGCGGCTCCCTCCCGGGCGGGGCAGGGGGCAGGGAGAGCGGCTCCCTCCCGGCGGGGCAGGGGGGGCGGGGAGAGCGGCTCCCTCCCGGCCGGGGCAGGGGGGCAGGGGGCGGGGAGAGCGGCTCCCTCCCGGCGGGGCAGGGGGGCGGGGAGAGCGGCTCCCTCCCGGCGGGGCAGGGGGGGGTGGGGAGAGCGGCTCCCTCCCGGGCGGGGCAGGGGGCGGGGAGAGCGGCTCCCTCCCGGCGGGGCAGCCCGGGGACGTGGCTGAGGCCAGGCCACCCTCCGCTCCTGGCAGCAGCCAGGTCTCACCAGAGCCATGAGCTTGAGCCCCTCGAGCAGCTTGCAGTTCCTGTTCTTGAGGCGGTGGGCCTCGTCGATGACCACGCAGCGCCACTGCACCTTCTTCAGCTCGGGGCAGTCGGCCAGGATCATCTCGAAGGTGGTGATCACCACGTGGAACTTGAAGGTGCCTGGGAGAGGGTTGCCCTGCGGAGACACAAGCCAGGCCACTCTAGCCACGCCAGGCTGGCCAGGGACGCAAAGCCCCCAGGCGGCTCAGCCCCCCAGAGGGGCCAGGTCCTGCCACTGCGCCACACGGGCCCCACGATGCCAGCCAAGCCTGGGGGGCGGGGCAGCCGGAGGGTGCTGCAGCTGGAAGCGCTGGCCTCTGGGGACCGGGCAGGGCTGCACCGCGTCCTGGCCACACACCCTTTGGGAAGGTGCCCGGGAGCTCCGGCCACTGCAAACCCGCACAGCAGGGCCTGTTCGTGGCCGGTCGGGGGCGAGCCACGTTCCCGTCCGAGGGACTCTCTCGGTCTGCCATCGCTTAACGGCTCTGGGGGAGCTGATGAACGTGCTTTGCTCTGTCTCGACCGGTGTCTGAGCCCCATGGCCGGGCAACCCTCCTGGCTAACACAACCGTACTGCGAGTCCTCACTGCCACTCGGGTAGTGGCTGTGAAATTCTCCCTGGCCAGGATTTCCATTGGGGCGGGCAGGGCAGGCCAGCTCTGGGGCTCAGGCTAGCGGGCTGGGGGTGGCTGTAGCCCCTCCGTGACTGGCTCGTGCAGGCAGGCCAGCCTGCATGGAACCACAGCGGGGTGCGTCCCTGCCGGGTGCATGCTGGGAGTGCAGGGCTGGGCGCAGCGGCCGAGTGTGAGCAGGCCAGGCTGAGTCAGGGGACCCATCAGAACACCCAGCACGGGAGCCACGGCAGCAGTGGCCAGGACGCGGGGCCCAGAGGACGACCAGGCCCGGGGGCAGGCACCTGCAGGTCCCTGTACACCATCTCGTACTGCTGGATCATCTGCCTGCTGATCTGGCTGCCGTGGTAGACGATGGCGTTCATCGCCGTCCAGGTGCGGAACTCGCGCTCCCAGTTGGTGATGGTGGAGAGCGGCGCGATGATGAGGAAGGGGCCGCGAATGCCCATCAGGAAGATCTCCGAGAGGAAGGTGATCGACTGGATTGTCTTCCCCAAGCCCATCTCGTCCGCCAGGATGCAGTTCTTCCTGCGGACGCAGCACAGCGTGTGGGACAGCCCGCAGCACCCTGGGGAACCCACCTTCCACCTCGGGCAGCTCATGCCGCCTCTCGGCGCCCGGGAGCACCGCAGAGAGCACCTGTCTCCCAGGGCGCTTGGAGGCGGAGCTCAGGGCCTGGGGTCCAGGGCCAGCCACCCAAATAGCTACGAATGACAGGCCCAAGCCAGTCCAGTGGGCGAATAATCACGCAAGTGATGTGCACATACAAATCAGGCAGTTGTGCTTGCCAATGGCCATTTGCTCCAGCGCGTTGGGCCTCGTGGGTGCACAAGACGGCACACGGCTGCCCCCTGAGGCGAGCACCAGCCAGCCAACTGCCCAAGGGACGCCCAGCGAAGCCCTCATTCTGCGACCCGCCCTGCCCAAGGAACGCCCAGCAAAGCCCTCATTCTGCGACCCGCCCTGCCCAAGGAACGCCCAGCAAAGCCCTCATTCTGCGACCCGCCCTGCCCCAGGAACGCCCCAGCGAAGCCCTCATTCTGCGACCCGCCCTGCCCCAGGAACGCCCAGCGAAGCCCTCATTCTGCGACCCGCCCTGCCCCAGGAACGCCCAGCGAAGCCCTCATTCTGCGACCCGCCCTGCCCAAGGAACGCCCAGCGAAGCCCTCATTCTGCGACCCGCCCTGCCCAAGGAACGCCCAGCAAAGCCCTCATTCTGCGACCCGCCCTGCCCCAGGAACGCCCCAGCGAAGCCCTCATTCTGCGACCCGCCCTGCCCCAGGAACGCCCAGCGAAGCCCTCATTCTGCGACCCGCCCTGCCCCAGGAACGCCCAGCGAAGCCCTCATTCTGCGACCCGCCCTGCCCCAGGGACGCCCAGCAAAGCCCTCATTCTGCGACCCGCCCTGCCCCAGGAACGCCCCAGCAAAGCCCTCATTCTGCGACCCGCCCTGCCCCAGGAACGCCCCAGCGAAGCCCTCATTCTGCGAACCCGCCCTGCCCCAGGAACGCCCAGCAAAGCCCTCATTCTGCGAACCCGCCCTGCCCCAGGAACGCCCAGCAAAGCCCTCATTCTGCGAACCCGCCCTGCCCCAGGAACGCCCAGCGAAGCCCTCATTCTGCGAACCCGCCCTGCCCCAGGAACGCCCCAGCGAAGCCCTCATTCTGCGAACCCGCCCTGCCCCAGGAACGCCCAGCGAAGCCCTCATTCTGCGAACCCGCCCTGCCAAGCCCTCATTCTGCGAACCCGCCCTGCCCCAGGAACGCCCCAGCAAAGCCCTCATTCTGCGAACCCGCCCTGCCCCAGGAACGCCCCAGCAAAGCCCTCATTCTGCGACCCGCCCTGCCCCAGGAACGCCCAGCAAAGCCCTCATTCTGCGAACCCGCCCTGCCAAGCCCTCATTCTGCGAACCCGCCCTGCCCCAGGAACGCCCAGCAAAGCCCTCATTCTGCGAACCCGCCCTGCCAAGCCCTCATTCTGCGACCCGCCCTGCCCCAGGAACGCCCAGCGAAGCCCTCATTCTGCGAACCCGCCCTGCCAAGCCCTCATTCTGCGAACCCGCCCTGCCCCAGGAACGCCCCAGCAAAGCCCTCATTCTGCGAACCCGCCCTGCCCCAGGAACGCCCAGCGAAGCCCTCATTCTGCGAACCCGCCCTGCCCCAGGAACGCCCCAGCAAAGCCCTCATTCTGCGACCCGCCCTGCCCCAGGAACGCCCAGCGAAGCCCTCATTCTGCGACCCGCCCTGCCCCAGGAACGCCCAGCGAAGCCCTCATTCTGCGAACCCGCCCTGCCCCAGGAACGCCCAGCGAAGCCCTCATTCTGCGACCCGCCCTGCCCCAGGAACGCCCAGCGAAGCCCTCATTCTGCGAACCCGCCCTGCCCCAGGAACGCCCAGCAAAGCCCTCATTCTGCGACCCGCCCTGCCCCAGGAACGCCCCAGCAAAGCCCTCATTCTGCGACCCGCCCTGCCCCAGGAACGCCCAGCGAAGCCCTCATTCTGCGAACCCGCCCTGCCCCAGGAACGCCCAGCAAAGCCCTCATTCTGCGAACCCGCCCTGCCCCAGGAACGCCCCAGCAAAGCCCTCATTCTGCGACCCGCCCTGCCCCAGGAACGCCCAGCGAAGCCCTCATTCTGCGACCCGCCCTGCCCCAGGAACGCCCAGCAAAGCCCTCATTCTGCGACCCGCCCTGCCCAAGGAACGCCCAGCGAAGCCCTCATTCTGCGACCCGCCCTGCCCCAGGAACGCCCAGCGAAGCCCTCATTCTGCGACCCGCCCTGCCCCAGGAACGCCCAGCAAAGCCCTCATTCTGCGACCCGCCCTGCCCCAGGAACGCCCAGCAAAGCCCTCATTCTGCGAACCCGCCCTGCCCCAGGAACGCCCAGCGAAGCCCTCATTCTGCGAACCCGCCCTGCCCCAGGAACGCCCAGCGAAGCCCTCATTCTGCGACCCGCCCTGCCCCAGGAACGCCCAGCAAAGCCCTCATTCTGCGACCCGCCCTGCCCCAGGAACGCCCCAGCACCCAGCGCCCACATCAGCCATCGCGGAGGAGCCAACTTCATGGGTATTAGACAATGAGAAAGGGAACGTCACAGACCGAAGCTCTGACGTCCCCCCAGACCATGGGGGAGCCCGTGAGCGTGGGGGGCCCACTACTTGTGGGGAATTCCTCCCCACGGCGCCCATGCAGAGCCTTCCTCAGCTCCCTGCCATGGGGCCAGTTAAGGAGGGAGCAGCCAGAATGAGACATGCGGGGGCCACACAGGCTGGGGTTCAGAAACACCAAGCCAGGGGCCGATGGGAGTGGTGAGGTAGGGCCACATAGGGCCGGGGAAGGTGGTGGCTGCATGGGGGTGCAGAGATACGCCGGAGGGGGAGAGGGGAGGCAGGAGGAGCTGATGTGCCTGGCTGAATGAGAGAGGTTAGGGATCAGCCAGGGTCTGCCCGAGGGCGGCTCCCTAGCAATCCCTCCCCATCCCAAATCCCTGCCCCACACCCGACCACCCTGGTGGCCCCTCCCTGTCGCCCCCAGGAACTCCATTTGCCAAAGAGCATTTCCTGCCCGGCTCTGTGACAGACGCGCTGGCCGGCGGCCAGGACTCAGTGGCCACACAATTGAACGTGCAGCATTTTACAATCCCGTGCGCAGAACTGCCAGTGTGTTGGCGCAGGATTCCCCAGGCACCGGCTGCAGGACGCAGCCTTGCCCGCCCACGGCCCGCCTCCCCCAAGGCCACGGCGTGTGCAACGCCAGCCGTGCTCGGGCTCACCTGTTGTACCAGTTAAAGAGCAGCCAGTTCATCCCCTCCAGCTGGTACTCCCGGAGCTGGTTGTTATTCTTATACTCCCGCGACTTCTCTAGTTTCTGCCAGGTCTCGGAAGCAGGGCGCTCCTAGGAGGGAGAGCAGAGAGCTTGGCACATGGAGAGGAACAGGGCAGCCTTAGTGAGCTGTGGCCACAGACGAGGGTCAGGGTCGAGGGCCAGCAGGGACACTGGGAAGGGGTCGGGCTCAGGACAGCAGGGCCGTGGGTCAGGGCCCAGGGGGCACTGGGAAGGGGTCGGGCTCAGGACAGCGGGGCCGTGGGTCAGGGCCCGGGGGCACTGGGAAGGGGCCGGGCTCAGGACAGCGGGGCCGTGGGTCAGGGCCCGGGGGCACTGGGAAGGGGTCGGGCTCAGGACAGCGGGGCCGTGGGTCAGGGCCCAGGGGCAGCGGGGCCGTGGGTCAGGGCCCAGGGGCAGCGGGGCCGTGGGTCAGGGCCCGGGGGCAGCGGGGCCGTGGGTCAGGGCCCGGGGGCACTGGGAAGGGGCCGGGCTCAGGACAGCGGGGCCGTGGGTCGGGCCCAGGGGGCACTGGGAAGGGGTCGGGCTCAGGACAGCGGGGCCGTGGGTCAGGGCCCGGGGGCACTGGGAAGGGGTCGGGCTCAGGACAGCGGGGCCGTGGGTCAGGGCCCAGGGGCAGCGGGGCCGTGGGTCAGGGCCCAGGGGCAGCGGGGCCGTGGGTCAGGGCCCGGGGGCAGCGGGGCCGTGGGTCAGGGCCCGGGGGCACTGGGAAGGGGCCGGGCTCAGGACAGCGGGGCCGTGGGTCGGGCCCAGGGGGCACTGGGAAGGGGTCGGGCTCAGGACAGCGGGGCCGTGGGTCAGGGCCCGGGGGCACTGGGAAGGGGTCGGGCTCAGGACAGCGGGGCCGTGGGTCAGGGCCCAGGGGCAGCGGGGCCGTGGGTCAGGGCCCGGGGGCAGCGGGGCCGTGGGTCAGGGCCCGGGGGCACTGGGAAGGGGCCGGGCTCAGGACAGCGGGGCCGTGGGTCAGGGCCCAGGGGCACTGGGAAGGGGTCGGGCTCAGGACAGCGGGGTGGCTGGCCAGGCTCAGAGGAGCCCCTCACCACTTGTTTGATCTCTGGGGGGATCTGCAAGGACTCGAACTCTTTGATTTTTCCAGGGTCAACGTCTTCTTCCAGCTCCCAGGTGCTCTCCTCGTAGGGCAGGGAGCACCACTTCACCAGGTAGTGCGTCACCTCCTGCCGGCGAGGGAGAGGAGCCGGCCGTCAGGGCGAGCGCCTGGCCTGGAGACGTGGCCAGGCCCACGCACCCTCCTGAGCCCCCAGCACGCACATTCCACCCATGCGCACACGCACACGCACGGGCACCCGCCATCCTGCACACACACGCGCACACACACACACAAGACACGCCTGCACACGCACACACAAGCTGCACACATATGCACAAACATGCGCCTGTACACACACACACACACACAAGACACGCCTGCACACGCACACACGCACTGCACACATGCACAAACATGCGCCTGTACACACACACACACACACAAGACACGCCTGCACACGCACACACGCACTGCACACATGCACAAACATGTGCCTGTACACACACACACACACACAAGACACGCCTGCACACGCACACACGCGCTGCACACATATGCACAAACATGCACCTGCACACGCACACACTAACGTTCACACACACAGATGCGCCTGCACACACACACACACACAGACGCGCCTGCACACACAAACATGCATACATACATGCGCCTGCACACACAAACATGCACACGCACATGCTGGGTCCTCGGAGTTCAACATCCCCTCCCCAGGGCTGAGCAGGAACACAGCACACTGCCCCCTGCAGGCTGGAGGGCTGACGGATCCGGCAGGGACTCCCCAGGGGCTTGCCGACTCCACAAACTGCAGGGAGCCAGCGCCTGGAACCCCCAGCTCCCAGCAGGTCCCGCAACAGGCCAATGAACTGGCTCCCACTGAGCTCTGCCCGGGCCCCAGCGCTCACCTCCCCCGTGTCCGAGTCCTTCGTGTGCGCCACCTCCAGGATGCGATCCACCTCCACGTAGTCAGGGTTGAACAAGTCCTCGTCGGGCTGGGGCAGCGGGAAGAGAGAGAGGGACACCCTCAGGCTGCTGCCGGGCAGGGTCCCGGGCCCCGCGGCACAGGGAGGGCAGGCACGAGGGTGCTGGCTCCGTGCCGCGGCTGCTGGGGAGGAACGTCTGCCTGAGCCCCGCGGGCACAGGCAGCACCCGGCGGGTGGAAGGCAGCCTGCCGCCCTGGCAAACCTCAGCGACCCCGGTCACCTGCGGGCACAGCCCCTCCTGCCTCTCCTTTGTCAGCTCAGCCCCACGGCCGGCAGGCTGGGGGCCGGGAGGAGGCGGGGCCCCGAGGCCGAGGCGGAGCAGGGCTTGCTCTCTGCCAGGCGAGCCCAGAGGGAGCAGGGCCGGGCCCTGGCGTTACTGCCACGTTTACAAAGCCACGGCCATGTCCTAGCAGCTCAGTGACTCCTGCCAGGACACGGTGCAGCAGCCCCCAGCAAACGAACAATGGAAACGGGCCTCCAGGCGAATCTGCTCCCAAGGCGGAGGGAGAGAGCCTGGCCCTGGGCGGTTATCGCTCTGCCCTGCCCTGCCCTGCTGAGGGCTAGCCTGCGCCAGGAGCGTGCACGCCGCACGGAGCAGTGCGTAATGCCACCGGCTCTCCAGGGCACCACGCTGCAGAGACATCCTGGGCGGCAAGAGGAATCCAGATGCAGACACTGTCCCATGTTATATGCCCCTGCCCAGCTCACACTGCACGGATATCTGCTGCCCCGGCCCAACGGTGCCATGCGCCCCCTGCCCCGACACGCTGCCCCGGCACAACTGTGCCACGCGCCCCCTGCCCCGACACGCTGCCCCGGCACAACGGTGCCATGCGCCCCCTGCCCGGATACGCTGCCCCGGCACAACGGTGCCATGTGCCCCCTGCCCCGACACGCTGCCCCGGCCCAACGGTGCCACGCGCCCCCTGCCCGGATACGCTGCCCCGGCACAACGGTGCCACGTGCCCCCTGCCCCGACACACTGCCCTGGCACAACGGTGCCACGCGCCCCCTGCCCGGATACGCTGCCCCGGCACAACGGTGCCACACACCCCCTGCCCGGATACGCTGCCCCGGCACAATGGTGCCACGCGCCCCCTGCCCCGACACGCTGCCCCGGCACAATGGTGCCACGCACCCCCTGCCCCGGCACAACGGTGCCACGTGCCACCTGCCCGTGTGACAGCGCGTTGGGGGTCCCCCGTCTCCTGCACCCCGAAATGGCACAAACAGACTGCACCAGCCGGTGGAATAGAGGAAGTTTATTGCCTCTCCAGGTTACAGCACAGCACAGATGGAATCTGGTCACAGAGCTGGGCTAAGATGCCTCAGGCCCCCTTGAGATGGGGGGAGACTGGGCCCCTAAACTCCAGCCCCTTTCCCTAGGCTGTCTCCTCCATGCTCCCAGACAGCAACTAGCCAGGGCAGCCTCCCCCTTCCTTTGTTCCTCTCCATGGGGGTTATCTGGTTCAACAGGTTTGGCATCACCTTTGCATAGTGAGGTTTTCCCTGCTGGGTCTTGCTCCAGACAGCAGAGGTCACCACAGCCCAGCAAGTACCCCCACTACGTCACACGCGCTCCCTGCCCCGATACGCTACCCCGGCCCAACGGTGCCATGCGCCCCCTGCCCCGATACGCTGCCCTGGCATAAAGGTGCCACGCGCCCCCTGCCCCGATACGCTGCCCCGGCCCAACGGTGCCACGCGCCCCCTGCCCGGATACGCTGCCCCGGCCCAACGGTGCCACGCGCCCCCTGCCCCGATACGCTGCCCCGGCCCAACGGTGCCACGCGCCCCCTGCCCGGATACGCTGCCCCGGCCCAACGGTGCCACGCGCTCCCTGCCCCGACACGCTGCCCCGGCACAACGGTGCCACGCGCCCCCTGCCCCGATACGCTGCCCTGGCATAAAGGTGCCACGTGCCCCCTGCCCCGATACGCTGCCCCGGCCCAACGGTGCCACGCGCCCCCTGCCCCGATACGCTGCTCTGGCATAAAGGTGCCACGCGCCCCCTGCCCCAATATGCTGCCCCGGCCCAACGGTGCCACGTGCCTCCTGCCCTGGCCCAACTGTGCCACGTGCCCCCTGCTCACACTGCTGCTCTGGAATGAGGGTGCCACGTGCCCCTGGTCACCAGGTGCCCCATCAGAGAGAAGCCGAAGGGGTGGGCTAGCTCCCGAGGGCAAACGCTGACTTGAACGCCCCTCTTTCCACAGATGAATGGGGCCTGGCGGCACAATCCCCCAGAGCCACAGCGGGCGGGGGCAGGGTGGACTGACCATTGTGCCAGGGGACATCTGGCACCACGGTGGCACTCCCGGATACCTCCCCGCACTCCACGTGGCTGGGCTGCTGCGGGGCTCCTGCTGCTCAGTCATGCCTGAGCCGTCGCTCATCTCCCTTCGCCTCTGGCCCTGGCCCGGAGTCGGCAGCCCGGCCAGGCCAGGCCGAGGCCCAAGGCCCGAGGCTGCCTTGCCACCTTTGGCTGCTGCTGGGCCGGCTCCCTGCAAAGCCAGGGCAGATGGGCGGAGCCTGCCCTGAGCCTGGAGCCCGCCCAGCCCTGCTCACCTCCGTGAAGATATGCTTCATCTGGGCCTGCTTGTTCCGAAAGCGCTTTATCTTCTGGGAGATCCTGGGGTCCTTCTCCAGCTCCTCCAGCGTGGCCCACTTGCAGTGCAGGTAGGAGCTGTGGAGCGACAAGCAGCCAGCCATGAACGCCTGGTGGGAAGGGGCCCCAGTAACCCCCAGCACCACGCCCCTGGCTTGTGGCAAGGCCGGAGGCCAAGGACAGGGCTGCCACAGCAGTGCCGACCTGCTCCTAGCGCCTGGCCTGGCAGCGGGCCGAGCCCAGGGGAGGCTGCAGCACGGAGCCGGAGCCAGGCAGGCAGGGTCCGCGCGCACACACCTGCACACAGCGCGGGCGCAATCCAGGACACAGACGGGCACTTACAAGTTCCTGTACTTGACGTAGAATTCCTCCGTCTCGTAAGCCAGGCCGCCCGGGTGAACCTGAAACCAAGAGCAGGCGGATTAGCTCCAGCCGGCGCAGGGACCTCTCCCCGCTCAGGGCCGCCAGCCGAGCTGTGGTGGAGCTGGGTGCCGGCCCGGCTCTAGCTGCTACCAGGACGCTTCCTCCCCACGCTGCCCCAGCGTATTCTGCACACGGCAGCAGGGCTCCCAGCGGCTCAGCTCTCTGCTTTCCTGATGGGCCACGGCCTCCCCGGCCAGGCTGGGTGGGCACCGCGCCTGCCCCCTCGCCCCTGGCGGTGCTGGACTCTAGCCCAGCCCGGTGCCAGCTGCACCCAGTGGGGGCTGTGGGGACCCTGCTCCCACCTGGCCGGGACGTGACGGCTCTGTCAGACCCTCCGCAGGCAGCGGATCTCTCATCCTGCCCACAGGGCCCCGCGCTCCTGCCAAGGGCTGGGCCTCCCCCGGGGCACTCACCTCCTTCTGCACCAGTCTGGAGGCCAGGATCTTCTCAATGATGTTGGCATCGTCCTCGGGGGGCTCCTGAGGGCACCAAGGGGAGCAGAGTCGGTTCCTCGGCCGGAGAGCAGGACCCAGCCCCAGCCCTGCGCCACAGAGCTCCCTGGCCGGCCCCTCCCTTCCAGCACTGGAACCGGGAGCTGGCAAACAATGGGGGAGGGGCGCCCCCCAAATCTTCTTCATGGCCCAGGTCCAGGCCCCACTGCTCTGCAGCTCCACTGGCCCCCGCAGGATTCCCAGGCCCGTGTCTGGGGCCAGGAGAGGGGAAGCCCTGCCCAGGAAGGGGCACTCGGATGGGGCTGGCCAGGCCCCGTCTGAGCCCTGCAGGGCCCAGCGCCAGGACGGCCCCCGGCCAGGGCGAGGAGGTGACAGAGCCTCAGGGCCAGCGTCTGCCTGACTCTGCGACAGCTCCAGCCGGGCACAGCGCGCACCCAGGCACCCACACATAGCAGGGCTCTGGGGAGCAGGCCGGCGGGCGCCTGGCAGTCCGGCTGACCAGGGTGAGTCCCACCCAAGGGAGAAGCTCACAGCTCAGGGCTGGCTGCCCCCGTCTCCAGCCCCGGGGCGGTTCCCTAGCCAGAGCGGCCCGGGCGCCGAGCAGTGCCGGCTGTCGGCCCAAGGCAGCGGGCGCTGGGCCCTGGCGCACACGTTTGCCCTGCCCAGCGGGAAGCAGAGGCCAGGTGGGCCAGCAGGAGCAGGCGCCTGCCAACGCCTCTGCCCTCGCCCTCTTCCGGGCGCTCAGGGAATCTGCTTCCCGCGGGGCAGGCTGGGCCCGCGGCAGAGACAGGGCCAGGCGCCCCAGGAGAGCAGCGCGCGCCCCAGGAGCTGCTCCGGGCTCTGGCCGCAGTGCCACAGGGACGGCTGGACAGTGCTGGTGAGGGGCCAGTGCCCCCAGCACAGAGAACAGACAGAGGGATCCGGGCAGGGCAGAGCCTCCCGGGGAGGGGGCAACGTGCCAGGCCCATGGCACTCAGGCTACCGAGATGGCACGTGCAGCACTGGGCGGCAGGGAAGGGGCAGCCCGTCCCACATGGCCAGGCGGGGACGTCAAGCAAGGGGACAGGGCCAGAGATACCGGCAGCTCTGTAGGGCTAGAGGTTCCTACAGCAGCCTGCGGACACCTCAGGCACTGAGGCGAAGGAGGGAGGGACCCGAGTGCGGTGCCCGGGCAGAGCTGGGAGGCTCAGGAAGGCAGCCAGGGCTGCAGAAGCAAGAGGGACTGCTGGGCTGGCAGGCTCCTCGTCCTCTCCGCCACACCACTACGAGGGGCCACGTCACTTCCTGCGAGCCACGGGGGGATGCCCTGGGCAGCTCTCACCCTCAGCGCACAGCCAGCCCCCGCCGGCGCCCCCGCTCTCCCGGAAGGGCTGGCGGGCCCTCGCCTACCTCGGCCTGCCACGCCAGCGTGGACGCGGAGAGCGCTGAGGCTCGCCCGGCCCCCAGCACGGCGATCGTCTCCCCATCGTCATCCACCACCTTGAAATCCAGGTCCTCGTTGTACTTCCTCCGCTTCACCTGCCGGCCCGAGCGGCGCTTCTGGGCAGCGGACAAGCACAGTGAGGGCGGGGGCAGCCGCACCTCCCCCTCCCAGCTAGTCCCACTGTGGCCACCCAGCAGCTCACGCGCCCCAGGAACCTGGCACCTGGCACTCCAGCCCTGGGGGCAGGGGCTTTCATTCTGGGCACCGGCCCCGTGCCCCCGCCATCACTGTGACCGCTGACTGGGGCGCCTCTTCATGCCCCCTCCCCCCGCAGGCGCCTGGCTTGCAGTTTCGGGCCTAGCCCAGTAGGCACCCAGAGGTGTGGAGGCCACGTGCCCCCTGCAGAGCAGCTTACAACCCGGCAAGCGTTCTGCTGGGAATGGTGAATCCCCATCAGAGGGGGATGGAGCAGGGCTCTCCAGCCCCACGGAGCTGGGCAGCGAGGTGCGGGGGAAAAGGCCAAGGGCCAGACGCCATCGCCTGCCCCCTGACGCCATCGCCTGCCCCCTGACGCCATCGCCTGCCCCCTGACGCCATCGCCTGCCCTCTGACGCCATCGCCTGCCCCCTGACGCCATCGCCTGCCCCCTGACGCCATCGCCTGCCCTCTGACGCCATCGCCTGCCCCCTGACGCCATCGCCTGCCCCCTGACGCCATCGCCTGCCCCCTGACGCCATCGCCTGCCCCCTGGCCAAGGCTCCCTGGCTGCCCAAGGCCCAGGTGAGAAACGGCCCCGGGGACCTCACCTGGCTGTCGGCCGACTCCGCAGACTCCTCAGGGCTCTGCAGACACAGACTCAGGAGGCCTGGATCCAACTCCAGACTCTCCACTGGGCTCTCGTTTTTCCTTTTCCCTTTCTTCTTCTTCTCCACGGGGGTTGGGCCTTGCTCCTTGCTGCCAAGAGAGAGGGACTGTCAGTCCTTCCCCGGAGCTGGCGGAGCTCAGTAGCCCAGGAGTGGCCGCAGGGCCCTTTGCCTGTGGCCTGGGAGCTTGTGCATCAGGTCACTAGGGTGCACAAAGGCCAATGGAGAGAATTCCCTTAGGAGTGACAGTGAGCAAGGCACCTGGCCCCACAGTCACCTGCCCCGTGGTCAGGGCCCCGCACGGAGGCGGCCAGGAGGCCCGGCCCGGCGGTCAGGGCCCCGCACGGAGGCGGCCACGAGGCCCGGCCCCGCGGTCAGGGCCCCGCACGGAGGCGGCCAGGAGGCCCGGCCCAGCGGTCAGGGCCCCGCACGGAGGCGGCCAGGAGGCCCGGCCCCGCGGTCAGGGCCCCGCACGGAGGCGGCCACGAGGCCCGGCCCCGCGGTCAGGGCCCCGCACGGAGGCGGCCACGAGGCCCGGCCCCGCGGTCAGGGCCCCGCACGGAGGCGGCCACGAGGCCCGGCCCCGCGGTCAGGGCCCCGCACGGAGGCGGCCACGAGGCCCGGCCCCGCGGTCAGGGCCCCGCACGGAGCCGGCCAGGAGGCCCGGCCCAGCGGTCAGGGCCCCGCACGGAGGCGGCCAGGAGGCCCGGCCCGGCGGTCAGGGCCCCGCACGGAGGCGGCCAGGAGGCCCGGCCCCGCGGTCAGGGCCCCGCACGGAGGCGGCCACGAGGCCCGGCCCCGCGGTCAGGGCCCCGCACGGAGGCGGCCACGAGGCCCGGCCCCGCGGTCAGGGCCCCGCACGGAGGCGGCCAGGAGGCCCGGCCCCGCGGTCAGGGCCCCGCACGGAGGCGGCCAGGAGGCCCGGCCCCGCGGTCAGGGCCCCGCACGGAGGCGGCCAGGAGGCCCGGCCCCGCGGTCAGGGCCCCGCACGGAGGCGGCCACGAGGCCCGGCCCCGCGGTCAGGGCCCCGCACGGAGGCGGCCACGAGGCCCGGCCCCGCGGTCAGGGCCCCGCACGGAGGCGGCCACGAGGCCCGGCCCCGCGGTCAGGGCCCCGCACGGAGGCGGCCAGGAGGCCCGGCCCAGCGGTCAGGGCCCCGCACGGAGGCGGCCACGAGGCCCGGCCCCGCGGTCAGGGCCCCGCACGGAGGCGGCCACGAGGCCCGGCCCCGCGGTCAGGGCCCCGCACGGAGGCGGCCAGGAGGCCCGGCCCAGCGGTCAGGGCCCCGCACGGAGGCGGCCACGAGGCCCGGCCCCGCGGTCAGGGCCCCGCACGGAGGCGGCCACGAGGCCCGGCCCAGCGGTCAGGGCCCCGCACGGAGGCGGCCACGAGGCCCGGCCCCGCGGTCAGGGCCCCGCACGGAGGCGGCCACGAGGCCCGGCCCCGCGGTCAGGGCCCCGCACGGAGGCGGCCAGGAGGCCCGGCCCCGCGGTCAGGGCCCCGCACGGAGGCGGCCACGAGGCCCGGCCCCGCGGTCAGGGCCCTCCGTGGACGTGGCCAAGTCACTTCCCACCTTTGAGCCCCTCTCTGCTCCCCTGCCCCTTCCACAGCCAGCAGCAGCTCTGGGAAGGGCAGTGTGGGACTGGGACGCCTGCGCGGCCGCCCAGGGACTAGCCCTAGCTCCGGGGAGCGCACTCAGCACACGCCTTGCGCAGAGCAATACGGGACTTGGCCAGACGAGTGACTCAAACGCAGCTGGAGCTGCAGAGCCCCGATCTATCGTCTGGGCCTCCTGGCCATCGCTGGGCTCTTCTCCTGGCCCCACCGCATTCGCTAACGGGGCGAGACACAAGCAAAGGCCGCGGCGCCACCCTCCCCCAGCGGCCCCCGTCCACCGACTCCCTGTGGGAGAGAGCGGGCAGGGCAGGGACTCGGAGATGGGACTCCATGACGGACAGGCGCTCCCTGGGCCCTCGTCCGGAAGGCGGGTCACACTCCCCGGCCCCGCTGGGCTGGGTGTCTGCAGATCCCCGTGTGGCAGGGCTGCCAGAGGAAGAGCCCCGCCCTTGGGCTGCTATCAACGGCCCCGCCAGTCCCCAGGCTCATCCCAAGGCGGCTCCGCGCACGCTCCCAGCCCCGCAGCCCAGCTGGGCAGATTTACACGCCCGCCCCCAGCCTTGCAGTCCTTTCACGCAGACGGAAAGGCCCATTTCTAAGTGCCTCTGGATCCCAGCACACCCCTGCGCCCTGCCAGAATGAGCCCCCCTGTGAGAGCAGGACAAGGGCCCCGCACGGCACGGTCTGGCACACTGTGTCCTGACCGCCAGGCGTGGCAGCGGTGCACCCACAGCGCACCCAGCACCCGTGGGAGCCCTGCAGCCAGGCGTGGCGGCAGTGCACCCACAGTGCACCCAGCACCCGTGGGGGCCCTGCAGCCAGGCGTGGCGGCGGTGCACGCACAGCGCACCCAGCACCCGTGGGGGCCCTGCAGCCAGGCGTGGCGGCGGTGCACCCACAGCGCACCCAGCACCCGTGGGGGCCCTGCAGCCAGGCGTGGCGGCGGTGCACCCACAGCGCACCCAGCACCCGTGGGGGCCCTGCAGCCAGGCGTGGCGGCGGTGCACCCACAGCGCACCCAGCACCCGTGGGGGCCCTGCAGCCAGGCGTGGCGGCGGTGCACCCACAGCGCACCCAGCACCCGTGGGGGCCCTGCAGCCAGGCGTGGCGGCGGTGCACCCACAGCGCACCCAGCACCCGTGGGGGCCCTGCAGCCAGGCGTGGCGGCGGTGCACCCACAGCGCACCCAGCACCCGTGGGGGCCCTGCAGCCAGGCGTGGCGGCGGTGCACCCACAGCGCACCCAGCACCCTTGGGAGCTCTGCAGCCAGGCGAGCCCCACCGTGCTGCCCACATGGCTCCCTCCAGCGTGCCAGCGGCCATCCTGCCTCCCAGCCCCACCACACGCTGCAGGGCAAGGGAGCCCTGTCGGCCCTGGCTGGCTGCAGCGGGCTGGGGCCGGAGCCCTGCAGCACGGCGCTCGGTTCCAGACCCACCTGGCCTTCCTGGGCTTTGCCTTGGGGCCTGGCTCGGCGCTGCTCTTCTTTTCTTTAGGCTCCTTGGGGGCTTTGGCCTCTCGGGGTTTCCTGGGTTTCTTGGCTGCCTCCTGCTTGGGCTCCCTGGGTTTCTTGGGCTCCCTGGGTTTCCTGGGCTCCTTGGGCTCTTTGGGCTCTCTCTTCCTCTTTGGCTTTGTCTCTCTCTCCAGGGCTCTTTTCTCCCCCCCGTCCAACTCCCCCAGGGCCTTTTTCTTCCGTTTCTTCTTCACCCCGGGGCCCCCGCCCCCGCTGTCCTGCATGCCGTTGTGGGGCGGCGTCCTCTTCTGCGCAGCCTGGCCAGGGCCCTCCTCTGGGTACTGGCAGCGACTGGCCAAGTCTGCAACGTCCGCATGGGGCAGCAGGCCCTCCCGATCAGCGCTGCTGGCAAAGGCGGCCGGGGGCTTGTACTCGCCAGGGAGCGAGACGCCAGACATCAGGGAAGGGGGCAGCTGCAGAGAGAGCACAGGGGAGCAGGGTTAGCAAGCGGCCCCTCCAGACGTGGCCTTGGGGGCAGCCGGGGCCCTGGCAGGCTGGCCGGGGCTGTGCTCACTGCCGAGGCTGGCCCAAGCAGTGGCAGGCCCGCTGGGCCACGCAGGTCTAGCAGGCACCCTGCATGCGGCCAGGCACCACGCAGCGCTGTGGGGAGTCCGCAGCCCGTCGGGGAGCGCTGACCCAGGCGGAAGCCTCACGCCAGCGGCGGAGCTGGGAGCTGAACGCAGGCCTCCTGGGTCCCCCCCACGCCCAGAACCCGCTTCATGCTGCTGCCGGGGCAGAAGGGCCGTTTGCATTCCGCGAGCGTGGGGCCTGGCACCCGCCTCAACAGCCTCCCAGGTGTCGGACCCGCCGGCGCTACACCCCACCCCCTCTCGGCACACGCCCGGCGCGCTCAGCCCTGCTGCGCATGTGCCACAGACCCCTTGGCCAGGGGGTGCTCCCAAGCAAGGGGCGTTCCCTGGATTGCAACCTCCGTGCATGGGGCCGTAGGGGCATCCCACATGGGGCTGGTTACCCTGGGCCGGTGCAGACAGGGTGAGGGAGCAGACCCTGCAGCCTGGAGGTAGATGCTGATTTGCCCTGGGGGCTGGTTGGTTTTTCTGCAGTTTCTTCAGCACTAGCCCCGGGAGGAACTCTATTGCCTCCCCTCCCCCAGGGCTGGCAAGGCAGGCC
The DNA here is from genome assembly GCF_049634645.1 of Pelodiscus sinensis. Classification (NCBI taxonomy): domain Eukaryota; kingdom Metazoa; phylum Chordata; order Testudines; family Trionychidae; genus Pelodiscus; species Pelodiscus sinensis. The sequence goes on along the minus strand of NC_134728.1, from coordinate 32,749,467 downwards.
AAGGCGGGAGCTTAAGGTAAGCAGAGGCTGCAGGCTAGCCCAGGGCGTTTCCCCTCCTCGGGAGGGGCTGGCCGTGCTGAGCAGAGCAGGCACGGAGCCCTGGCCTTTCACAGTGGGGCAGGAGGTGCCCGGGAGCGCTAACCCCCCAAGGCAGGGCCGGCGGGATGCTCACAAGCTAGCCACGGACACAGCTCAGCCTTTGCACAGAAGGAACAGGAGGACATGCCAATAAGCCCTTTGCAGGCTGCTCTCAGCCTGGCCATCCCAGCACACGCACCTCACCGACTCTCCCGGCGCCGCTCGGGACCAGGCAGCCCCACCACCGGCGGACACACAGGAGGGAGACCAAAGGGCAGGGCGGGGCAAGGAGCCGGGGGCACGCTCCCTTCCCTGGGGCGTCTGCACTACCAGGCTGGGTCGAGGACACGGGGCGACACAGAAATCGCCAAAAGTACGTTTGCCTCGCCTTCCTCCGCTGACAGATTGGGGCCATACTTTTAGCTCCCATGGGGACCGTGGCTGCAATGCATTGTGGGAATGTATCCCACGGTGCATGGCTACGCCAGCCGTGGGCCACGGAACGCGGGGCCCATCTCTCGCATGCGCCTTTGACTGTCCCGAGGACCTCACCCAGGGGAGTCACTGGCAGAGGAGCTGCGCCATACGGACAGCAGCAACCTGCCACTGCATTTGGCAGCCCCAGGGTGGACGGGTGCTCTCGGGTCGGGGAACCAGCACGGAGGGGTGGGCCGAAGACCAGCGGTTCCAGAGCTCCGGGGTGGGTAAAGCAGCCCTCCCGGCGCTGTGCGCGAGCTGCCCCGAACCGCGGCGCAGCGACACCCGGCTGGGAGCGGCCCCTTGGCGCAGAAGCGCCTGGCAATGGCCGTGTGGGACACCCCCCACGAGAACACAGGGCATGGGCCGGGCCCCGCGGGGGAGGGACAAAGCTGCGCTGCCGCCCACGCTGGGGCAGAACATCCACAAGTGCCTCCGGCAACGTTTCAACGGCCTTTCTCTGCAGGCGGCACTGAGCCGCAGGGATTGGCTCCTCGGGAATACGGCACAGCCCCCGTGCCCAGGCCCTCAGCCCTGCACTGCGTCCCTCGGCAGCAGAGAACAGCTCCTGGCCACCAGACACACGTGGGGGAGCCCCAGGCCGCGTCTTCCTTAAACTCTTCATCTACAATCTCCTCCAGTGGGGTAGGGCCTCCGGGGACTGGCCCTGTGCCCTCCAACATAGCCAGGGGCCCTCGGTGGTGGAGGTGGGGTCACCACCTCGTGTCCTGCTCCTTATAGAAACAGCAGGTCTAGGGTGAAGCACGGGAGCCTCAGTTCTCCGTCGTCACTGCCCTGCACGTATCCCGCTCACCCCCCTTCACACACGCATCAAGAAACGTGCCCTACCTGCCCCGGTTCCTACGGCACCTGCAGCTGGGACTGGACAGACTCCCTGCCCCATGCACCGATCCGATCCAGCGGCTCTGTGGCGGCCTGCGGGGAGCGTCTGGTGCAGCGGCCAGGCCTGGGCACCCACGGAGCCGGCTCACAGGGGACCCAGGCAGCAGGAAATGGGGCCGGGCCGGCTGCCAGTCACCTGGCTGCAGGGCAGGGGAGTTCAAACTGCTGACCAGAAGCAGCCGGGGGTGTCAACACGGCACGTTTCTCACCCACACCAGGCCCTGTGGCGCTGGAGGGTTCTTGTGCACAACCCCAGGCGCGTTGCAATGGGCCCACTCCCCGGTTTCCTTGCCAGCTCTGCCGCCTGCCCGCCAGCCCTCCTCCCCCACTGGCAAGTGGTGCAACGCCCTGGGCAACGGCAGCTGGGCAGGAGCAGAGACTCGGGAGGCCACAGGAATGCAGGGCCCCAGGAGACTCCCCAGCAGGGCAGGGCTCAGCAGCTGAGCTGGAGGCTCAGGCAACCACTGCCCTGTAACACCAAGAACGGCCCGCCCCCCTCGGACACAAGCGCCCAAGGGAATCAAAGCGAGGAGTGATCCGAAAAGGGCTGCAGGTGGCCAGCGCTCAGAGGGGTGACGGCTGCACTATTCCAGTAGCAAGAGACGCCGGAATAACAAAAACCCAATTCAAATCTACGACGGGACTGGGAGTTCTCAGGGCTTGCCTCCGATCCCTAAGCACAGGGCTACGGGGTATTTTTCACACATACAACAGCAGCCGAACCCCTCGTTGTAGAGCCAATCACCTCAGACTTAAGCCTGGAGCAGGGAGCAACCCCTCCATAATCCCTCTGACCCTTGTGGGGATCGGTGCCTCCAGATATGGCTGAAGGGTTGTGCAGCTGTTCCCCACATTCAGCCTAGGCAGCTCGCTTGGGACTGAAGGCTGGTGGGCCCCACACACTTGGCACTAACTGGCCAGCCTCTGATGCCCAGGGGGGAGGCAGGCAAAGCGGGGGAGATCTGTGCCCGTCTGCTGCCTTGGCGATGAAGGAGGGACTCGGACCACTGCCTTCACCAGCACTAGAGCCCCATTCCGGTTTTGGGTCACTGGCTTAATATACAAAGCAGTGACATGAACAATTGCTATTCATGCTGCATTAGCGATGAAGTGCCCCTCGTTCCCCTGGAGCGCTGGCAAGAATTGGAACCCTTGCTTTAGAGGGAAAGCTCGACTTTGGAGCCACGACAGGCGCCTGCGGTTGGGTCAGTGCCACAAGCCTGTCGCTCCAGGGACTTCTAGGGGGACCCAACAGTGTCCCACGCCAGTCCGTGGGCTCCTCCTAAGAGACTCTACAGGCAGCAGCGTGGAGAAAGAGGAATATGAGAGCGGCCAGACCGGGTCAGCCCAAAGGTCCATCCAGCCCAGTGTCCTGTCTGCAGACCATGGCCAGCACCCAGTGCCCCGGAGAGAGGGAACACAACTGATAATTCTCACGTAACCCCGCCCGTCTCCCACTTCCAGAGACACCATTCGTACCCCTCCTGGCCAATAGCCATTGATGGACCTAACCTCCATGAATCTATCTTGCTCTTTTTTGAACCCTGTTAAAGTTCTAGCCTTCACCGCAACCTCTGGCAAGGAGTTCCACAGGTTGACTGTGCGCTGAGTGAAGAAAAACTTCCTTTGGTTTGTTTTAAATCTGCTGTCCCCTAGTTCTTATATTGTGGGAATAAGTAAATAACTCGAGGAGGAGGAGAAGAATGGTCAGCAGGTGAGTGAAGCATCTGATCTCACTGGCAGCCAGGAACTCCTGCCCTCAAGCATCTGTGGGAAGGGAAAGTTTCACCTTCCAGGAAAACAGGATGCTGCCCTGCCCGGACCCCCCACCCCACCCATAGGCTACTGGGGGAAGGGAAGGGGAGGGAAAGTTTTGGCAAATGGGTACTGAACACACGGTTACCACATGAGCCCCTTCCCTGCTGCCCTGCCACCGTGGCCCCCCTTTGCAAATGTAAATGCCCACCACACTGGGGGTGCTACTTGCAGGCACGGTGTTTCACGTGCTTTCCAAGTGGAAGCAAAGGAGCGAGTCCTGAGCTGCTCCTTACCACGCCTGCCACCAAAGCAAGGCCAGATGCTCCCAGATCTCTGCTCTGCCTGCTGCGTAGCGGGCACTCAAAAGCAGAACGCTGGCCTTGCCCACGGGACTCGTGCACACTCCTGTAGCGTCCACCCTTCCCTTTCTCTGCTGGTGCAGGTGCCACAGTGAGCCTGCTAACCACTCCCCTTGCCCTTCCAGCCAGCACAGAGCGGAAGGCAAAACCGTAACGGGGATGACATGGTCAAGAAGCACACGCAATCCATACGCGGACCGGGCACGGAGGAGAACGGCGGCGTAGGAGATTGCATGTGCTGCATGGGGCGAAGGGGAGGCAGGACGCACCTCCCTAAGAGCAACACACACGACTGGCGTATCACTGGCTGGCCATTCACACAGCTGGTTTTCAAAGCCTCTGGGATTTGCAGTGCCCCGCGATGTGCTCTCCTTATCGCCCTGGTGCCTGGTGGCTAAGTGATCTGTCTCAACCCCCTGGCCCTGGCATCAAACCTTCCTCTTTACCGTCACAGCTATCATGGAGCGCACAGCTGGCTGCCACAACAATAGGAATGTTGCTTTTGCTACAGGCCAGTGTAGCCAATAAACGGCGAAGCCACATTCCACCACCATTCTGCACTTGCTCAGCCTGCGGTCCAGGCTGCCTGTGGCCAAGGGGTAGGCTGGCTCTCCCAGGACCACTACTGGCATTTCAATGCCTCCAATGGTCACTTTCTGGTCTGGGAAGAAAGTTCCATCTTGCAGCTTTCTGAAGAGAGCAGCGTGCCGAAAGGGGTGCACACGATGCACCTCCTGTGGGCCAAACGGCCTGTGACCCTGCAGCACTGTGGGGAGAGCCCTTGCAGTGTGTGTCCTCTCTGGCAAGGCAGTCGGGTGCCAGGATAGCGATATCCCAGTCGGGACCCCATCGCAGCAGAGTCACCCATTGCTCCCGCACGCTCCCAGAGTCACAACCCTGCCTCGCAGAAGGGTACTGACCGCCTGGGCAACCTGGAGCACAGCAGCCCCCACAACCAATTCCCAACTGGCACTGCAAGCTTCCGCAGTGGGGCAGGGCGGAGCTAGGTGGGGCAGAGTGGAACAGTATGGGGTGGAGCAGGGCAGGCTGGAGAGATTCGGGGTGGAGCAGGGCAGGGCAGGGCGGAGCAGGAGGGGGCGGAGGAATGCAGGGCAGAGCGGGGCAGGGCAGGATGGGGCGGAACAAGGTAAACATCGTCCTATGAGGCATAACGGGGAGGTCGATAAAGGGCTTTCAGTTCTACGCGGGAGTGTCCTGACTAGCACGTTGAGCCGATAAACAGCTGATCAGCTGTTTGTGGGCACAGCGTGGCAGCCATTTAAATTTAAATGAAGCCGCGATTATTTAAATCGCGGCTTCATTTCCCTTTGCCAATCAGCCTAATCTACATGGCTCCATCGATGGAGCCATATAGTTTAGACACACCTTTGGCCAAACCAGAGAGGATCGCCTGTCAGAGGCTCCATGATCTACCGGTAGATCCCGACCAACTGGTTGGTGACCGCTGGTTTAGAGGGACCTGCCAGCTGTTCAGAACAGCTGGGCGTTCTCTCTAGGTGGGGGAGGGGGGCAAGGGCTTCATGCGCTCCCCCACCCCCAGGCCAATCAGTCTGTGCAAAGGGGAGCATGGAAGTGTCATGACCCTGCCCTTTCCACCAGAGGCCCTGCCCCTTACAGGGCAGCCCGGGGTCACCTCAAAATTAGTGAAGTGGGTCCCCATCTAAAATTATTGCCTGCCCGTCCCAGAGTATTTGGGTGGCCCACCCGACGATGCAGTCTAGCCTCCGGGGGAACGTCCATGTGCAGTGAATGCAGGCTGTAGGGGTGTTTAAAGTGTGGCTCCCCAACTTTTCTCCAGAACATTCTGGGGGATGTATGTGAGTGCCTGGTGTAGACAGCCGGGTTTTGGTGTGTATGGAGTGGTTGCTGGTGTAGAGGCAGACATGGGACTCTCGTTGTATGGAGCCGTTTGGACGCTTCCATTGTTGAAGTTAATCCAAACACCCAGGAAGATCATGATGGCGCTCTAGAGAGAATCTGACACAGGGGTGGTGGTTGCTGAAGTTGTAGTGAAAACCTAGGAGGGAGTTTAGGGTTTCTCCCAGCGGATGGAACTATCCATGTGCCTCAGGCAGATCACTGCTTTTGTGGTGCAAGGCAGGATCAGGCCGAGCTCAGAACATTCGCCAGCTCTTGAGACAGCACTAGTGCCCATCAGAAGCATCTGCAAGCGCCCTGCCCGAGAGCTGTTTCCAGCCCTGGCTCAGCAGCGTGAACAGGCCCTGGAGACCAGGGCTGGGCAGGTGGGACGGCCAGGGAGAGCTGCATTCCTCTGGGCAGTATCCATGGCTACCGCCTCTTTGCTACAGACATCCTGAATGCCAAATCTTCTGCCTGGGTTTGCTCCCAAGGAAAAGGCCTTTGTGGTAATAAAGCAGGGCCTAGGCCCCAGGGCCTCTGCATGCAGTTACACCAGGTGAACTAAAGATCTGGTTTCGAACCTATTTACGTCAACCAGTACAAACCGCTGGGAAGCTCTGATTGCCCTCAAAGCAGCCCCCGACTCCCTGGCGAGCCCAGAACCAGGCGGTCCATAGCACCCTCCATCTTGGTGTAAGTGGGTTTAAAAATCACACTTGTGACTCAGCCACTCCACACGCAGGCCTGCAGGCACCTCGGAGCCCTCCCCAGCACCACGCTGCAGCAGCTCCCCCCACACTCAGCTCCGATGCATTAGCTGCCATCTCAGCAACAGAGGAAACTCCTGCCTCCCTGCCACAGTAACAATGAACGAGGCTGACAGGGAGCATCTCGTGGGGGCTGGCATCACGTTCACAGCTGCATCAAGTGCTTAGCACCTGGCACGGAAACCCCGCCCATGACTGGCTGGAGCCTCCCACCCACGTCCAGGTGGCCACGGATCGCCAAGGGAAGCGTTCCCAGTGACTCTGTTCCCCTCACTGTGCTGACAAGAGCTGTAGGAGTCTAAGCCAGAACGAGGATTTCAGACGGAGCGCGGCGACACGGTCTCCATTACAATGTGCCAGCCAGATCATAGCTGCACCCACAGTTCTACAGCTGCAAGAAAGCTTGTGCCAAGTAGGACACAGGGCCAGAAAGGGTTAACCCTGTGGTGTCCAACCAGTTCCGAAGCAGTAGCTACCATAGTGGCTTCTGCTCTAGTGAACTAGCCACACTCACCCACCCAACTAGCCACAATCAACTGGCCAAATAGCCACATGTGGCTAGTGTGTTGGACACCATGGGGTTAAACAATCCTAGGCCAAGACTGCAGCTCAGAGCCAACCCAAGGAGGCATGTGAGAAAAGTATAGCAATGGTAATATGGCCAGTCAATGCTAAAACAACAAGCAGTCCAGTGGCACCTTGAAGACTAACAATGTTATTATGGCATAAGCTTTGGGGAGTTGCAACTAACTTCTTCAGATGCCTGGCTTGGAGCGGTAAGTTCTCGTTTGCAGAAGCACGGAGAAGGGGAGTCAGATTAGAGGTCTCCGTGAACTATGCTGTTTGGTCACAGTTGGAGAGTTTGGTAGACAGGTTCCAAAAAATATTCATTGGGAAGATTCTTGGGCCTGAGTGAGGCACAAAAAGCCAGACAGCGGATGAGGAGTCTGGGACGCAGGAGACCCGCAGTCAAGCCCCAGCCCTCGCTGATTTGGAGTGGCCTGAGCTGGCTAGCTGCTCTGAATCAGACAGCACAGGGACCTGAACGTGGCTTTCCCCGATCTTGGAGTGAAAACCTTAAACGTGCCCATGAAATGGAAGTGTCCTCCCAGCAGGTCTAGCGCGGAGCACTCAAAGCTGCAACAGGCGTGAGCTGGAGCTGTGCTCTGAATGTAGACACCGCTACGAAGCCGTGTCAAATTAAGTATCCAAAATCAATGGAAACTTTGAACGTAATCAGACCGTACCTCAGTTTCCCATCAGTAAAACAGGAATAATACTCCCTAACCCCGCAGGGTCACTCTGAAGTATTCAGGTACCAAAGGGAGGAGCGCCAGCAAAGAGGCTGATGTGGCAACTCCTCATTCTACCTCCAGAGCAAGGTTTGACTAGAGGGCAGTGCACAGGGCCTGGGACTGCCCACTGAAGAGTAAGAAGAAACCAAAATACTGAGCAGCTGTTCATTCAGTGAGCTGTGTCAGCTCCTGTGAAAACACAGCAAGGGACCATGGACTGAAAGGTTGTTATAAGCACAGCTGACTGAAATGCAGAGCTCCCATCTCAGGGAAAATAATGCCATTTCTAAATGTGTTTGTTCCAAATCATTGTGAAAACAAGTTTTTTCAAATCTTCCTGTCAAACAAAAAAAGCCGTCATCCCCACTCAGTTCTGGCATTTTAAAAAGTACTAGTCTCTTTAGATAATTCCATGGCCTACCAGTCCCAGTAGATGTCACACCGTGTCAATGTATGTCACAATGACATCATACTATATGCTATTATTCCATGACATGCCAGTAGGAAAGTAAAACTGAAAACAAACAATAAATTTGAAAATGAAAATTTCTGTTTGAAATGAAATTCCATCGATTTTTATAAAACAAAACGTAACCAGCTTAGTTAAACCAGCCTTGGCTGACAGAATCCCATTCGGACAAGTTTTCTGACCAGCTGTAATCAGCTCTCAAAAGAGCTCAGAGACAGGCGTAGCGAGGGTGTTATGCGCCCGGGGGCAAAGGAAAAATGTGCACCCCCCTCCCCCACCTCCACGTGGCACAGCCCCGAACCTGGTGCACAGCTGAGGGGAACTTGTACCGCATCTTCTCCCACGCCCTACATTTGGGGCCGGGCTCCCACATGCACTAACCCACCAGTGGAGATGGAGGAGGGTCGGGCTTGGAGCAGAGGGGAAGGGAGGAGGCTCCAGCTGCCGGTGCCAGGCGGAGTAGGAGCATGTGAGCTGAAGGGATAACGGGGGGAGCAGAATGGGATTACATTGGAGCCTCCCTAGCATGGTGCCCAGGGGCAACTGCCCCTCTGGCCCCCTCGCTACACCACTGCCCCCCCTCCTGCAGATCTATCATCTTATGCACGTGCAAGATCCGTGAGAGCTCTCCCATGCACCTGCAGTTAGTGTCTGTGGTGCCAGCTTCTGGGTGGTGTCTCAATGCTGCCACATTCACCTCCAAAGAGGGGGCTTCCCAAAGCAGGCCCTTGCTGCAGACCCCAAGGCATCCACAGGTCCAGTCTCCTTTCAGTGGGCCCACTGCCCAGGGCTCATTGATCTTGGATCTGGCTTCCATCCCCTCTCCAACCCTTGCAACTGCCCTGAGGTGTCACCTTCCGCCTTCTCCATTCCCACCTCATTCACCCACAGGGCCAGTCTCTGCCTCACTTGTCCTAGGGACTATTCTACCGAGACATCATACAAAGTTTCCATGTAAAAGGACTCGCTACAAAGCTAAAAACTTCAATGAGAGAATGATTAATACAGAGACATGTCTACATCTGCTGCAGGGAGACACCTCTGCCTGCCTCCAGCCCTCTCCCCCAGAGTCTACAGCCCCATTGCAAAGCGGGGGAGGGGAAGAAAAGAGGCTGAGGCCCATCCAATGGGACTGAAGCAGTCATGAGTAAGCCATGCCCGGGAGCCATTCTCCTGTCCATTGCTGGTGCACTGTTGCTTTAGGCATGCTGAAATGCAGTCACCTCTAGGGTGGGCTGGACAGCTGTTTAACACCTGCACAAGGTTTCAGGCAGGGGGCAGTGCGGGCTGCCTTCCTGCAGAGCCCCCATCAGAACTACTGTGCCCTCCTGGCTTAGGAAAAGAATAAACAGGAGGATTGGAAATTAACCTGCCCAGTCTCACGTCCCCTAGGCAGGGACTGAGCCATCTACATTAGGCCCCAGCTGGAGTATCATGTCCAGTTCTGGGTGCCACATTTCAGGAAACGTGGAGAAAATCCAAAGAAGATCAACACAAATGATGAAAGGTCTAGAGAACATGAGATGTGAGGCAAGGCTGAAGGAAATAGCCTTGTTTACCTTGGAAAAGAGAAGACCGAAAAGGGACATGAGATCAGCTTTCAAGTATCTAAAAGAGTATCATAAGGAGGAGGAAGAAAAATTGTTCTCCTTGGCCTCTGAGGTTAGGATGAGAAGCAATGGGCTTAAATTGCAGCAAGGGAGGGTTAAGTTGGATATTAGGAAAAACTTCCTGTCAGGGTGGTTAAACACTGGAATAAATTGCCTAGGGAGGTTGCGGAATCTCCATCACTGGAGATATTTAAGACGAGGTTAGACAGACACCTGTCGGGGATGAGCTAGGGCAGGGGTGTCCAAACTTTTTTCAAAGAGGGCCAGATTTGATGAAGTGAACATGCGTGAGGGCCGACCATTTTGCCTGACATTCTTTGAACCATTAAAATTAAACGCAAATTAACTATTTTATGCAAAGTTTATTGCAAACGGCATACTTTTCATTTCGTCACATGGATGACAAATCTAAACAGGTGTTAAATCACTCTGCCTTTCATATCTGAAGGCCAGATGAAAAAAAAATCCAGGAAGCTGAAATATATGTCAGGAACATTGTAAAGTACATTACATATTATTGGTAATAAAGGTTGTCTGTCAACTTTTAAGTTCAAAAAATATGAACAGGAACATAACACCAAGTATACATGTTGTGTCCAAATATATTTATAACTGATTTAGACCAACTGACATTAACTGAGATTTTACAATGTATTCATCTCAATACATATGGATTCGTTGGGGGCCATAAAAGATAGATATTGCCAAATTACCTGGGGGGCCGTATTAAACCGGAACACGGGCCGCAATTGGCCCGCGGGCCGGACTTTGGACATGCCTGAGCTAGGGCAACTCAACTTTGGAAGCCCCAGGGGCCACACTGATACTTACAGAACATGCCGAGGGCCTCAACTTAAGCGTGGTTGCATATGCAGGCAAATATATACAAATAGCTTCTCTCACACGGACAGGCATGAATACAAAGATTAAGGCAAGACTACACAACACACAGGCCCCATTTAAGTCAGCTCTGCTGATGTTAATAAAATGCAACATTTACCCGACTTCTACCCATGTGACAGCACTTTTCATGAGCAATGACAGTCCAAGAATTTAACTACTAAACGGCATCGCAACAGAAGATCATTACACTGACTACTTTTTTGTTTTGGCTCCCACTCGCCGGCCACGTATTGATCCCCACATAAACCCAAACTGCACTGCTGGGCGCAAACAAACTGGCCATGGGCAGCATGCCAAGCTATTAATAAATATTTTTAAATCTTTACCTTTTCTCTCTGCTGCCATGTTTCCTCTCCTTGCTCCATCATCTCCCCTGGTGCCTGCTGCCCCCCAATTCCTCACCCTCCTCTGCTGTCCTGACTCCTGCCCTTCTCACTGCCCTCAGCTGTCCTGCAACCTGCCCCCCTCCACCAGCCCTTCACTCCCTCCTGTGCCCACTCCTCCAGTAGCCCCACTCTGATCAGGTGAGCTACCCCTCCTCATCCCCTCTTCTAACGCCTCCCTCTACACACCTGTCCTGCCTCTCTCCTCTGGTGCTGGTCCCTCCCCTGCAGGTGTCTGCCCTTCTGCTTCACCCCAGAATCCCCTGGCACCTGCACCCTCCTGGTGCCTCCCTCTTCCCTCACTGTCCCTGCCCCCTTTGCTCTCTTTTTCCCTGATGCCCACCCCCTCACCACTCTCTGCCCCCATTCCCCTCATGCCCGTGCCCACACATGCCTTGCTCCATCCCCATCTTTCTCATGCCCACCCCTTCTTTCAAGCCTTCTCCCAGCACCTCCCCCTCCCCCCTCTAGAGCCTAATGCCCTTCCCCTCTCCTCTCGCAGCATCACCCTGTCCCCCCTCCCACTGACACCTCCCCTCCTGCCCTTTCCCTCATTGTCTGAACTTGGCCCCGACATTTGTATCTTCCCTCTCCCTTCCACCTCCGCACAAGCTCCTCCCCCCCTCCACACAAGCCCCTTCCTCTCTCACCCCTTCCCCCTAGTTTTTCCCCTGCCCTGCCATACCGTACCTTCTGCCTTCCACTTTGTGGGGCCGGAGTCTGCGCTCAGGCCCCAAAAGTCCCTGGACTCCGAACAGGAAGCTAAGCCGGCACCACGCGGCACCGAACACTTTTAAAGTCCTGGGCAGTGATGTCACGTCACGCCTGGGCGTGTGTTCCTCCCTCCCCCCCGTCACCTGGAGATGCTGCACAGCGTGTGCAGGCAAGGGGGAGCCGACTGAATGCTGGCACGGGCGGCGAGTTCTATGGTTGTCCCTCCCCCCCCCGGTCCTGTCCCTGCTGTGCACAGCGTTCGTGGGCAAGGGGAAGCCGCCTGAACGCTGCGCACGGCAGGGACGGCCCAGGGCTGAGGGACGGCCATATAACTCGACAGTGTCGCCACCCATGCCAGGTGAGCTTGCGCAGCGTGCGCTCGCTCTCACCGCGGCCCGGCGCCCTCGCAATTGCCCCCCCCCCCGCACTACGCCTCTGCTCGGAGATGGAAGGATTCACACACCTGACTTGCTGCATCCCCTCATTCCCCTTCCAGCTTCAATTGGACACTCATCTTCACTTCCTGTCCCAGCCCCTCCCCTTCCACTGCTGAGTCATGTGAAACAGACACTCTTACACCCAGAGGGTGTGTCTAGACTACATGCCTCCTTCGACAGAGGCATGTAGATTAGCCAGATCGGAAGAGGGAAATGAAGCCGCGATTAAAATAATCGCGGCTTCATTTAAATTTAAATGGCTGCCCCGATCTGCCGATCAGCTGTTTGTCGGCAGATCGGGGCAGTCTGGATGCGATGCGCCGACAAAGAAGCCTTTCTTCATCGGCACAGGTAAGCCTCGTGAAACCAGGTTTACCTGTGCTGATGAAGAAAGGCTTCTTTGTCGGCGCATCGCGTCCAGACTGCCCCGATCTGCCGACAAACAGCTGATCGGCAGATCGGGGCAGCCATTTAAATTTAAATGAAGCCGCGATTATTTTAATCGCGGCTTCATTTCCCTCTTCCGATCTGGCTAATCTACATGCCTCCGTCGAAGGAGGCATGTAGTCTAGACACACCCAGAGGTAGCTACGCTACCACCAGAGAGGAGTCTCTGCAGACCCGTAACTAGAGTTCTCTGCGCGCCTACACAGTATAAGCAGCTGTGAAGCAATTGCTTTAGCTAATCTATGATGCAACTCTACAAAGTTCGACAGAGTTACACCAGGAATGAATCTGTCTGTTTTCAGCTCCAGAAATAAAAGCATCTTTACTAACACAGAGGCAGCTGCCTCTGACTGCAAGCTTGGCCCACTCCTCTCAGCTCCTTGTATGGCGAGGTCGGCTGGCCCCAGAGCCACCACTGGGCCCTGGGCCTTTGGACTCCCTCAGCAGCGAGTGCTCCCACAAAGGCCCCTTCCTTAGCCTCAGGAGCCCAGTCAGATACTCAAGCAAGCCCTGTGTCCATTCAACAGCATGGAAGTGACACCAGAAGAGAACAGTGGATAGGACTTCGCTGCCACAAAAATGGGCCAGCACATCCTGCCAACTCATGGTGAGGAGATGGAGCACTCCAGTGACTGGCAGCCTGGAGACAGACGGACACCACCAGTCCTGCGCAAGGAGCCCCCTGGGGAGTTCCCACAGATCATGGAGGACAAATCCACCAGCGGCTACTAGCCTAGATGGTCAGGGATGCTCTGGGTGACCCTCCAGAAGCTGGAATGGCTGATGGGTGGGATGGGTCCCTCGATGACTGTCTGTTCTGTTCATTTCATCTGAAGCACCCCGCACTGGCCACTGTTGGGAGACAAGACACCAGGGCTCTGTCTACACTGGCGCGATCTCGTGCCAGAAGTATGCAAATGAAGCTAAGTGTGGAATATCGCCGAGCCTCATTTGCATATCTAATGAGCCGCCATTTTGCGGAAGAGGCTCTTGCGCCAGAAGGAGTGTCTACACTGCCCCTTCTTGCGCAAGAAACCCCCCTTGCGCAAGGCCGTTATTCCTGAAAATAATCAGCGTAGCGACATTGCGCAACAGGGGCAGTGCAGACCACTCCTGGCGCAAGAGCCTCTTCCACAAAAATGGTGGCTCATTAGATATGCAAATGAGGCTCGGCGATATTTCACGCTTAGCCTCATTTGCATACTTCTGGCGCAAGATCGCGCCCGTGTAGACAGAGCCCAAGTTAGATGGACCATTAGTATGACCTACTATGGCTGTTCTTAGGTTCTTATGAGGCTCCAGCCGCATCAAGGCCTCGCTGCATCTCACCAGCGAGATATAGGCTCAAGCCAAGTGGAAGGGCTAGGGATGGCCCCTCAGCATGCAGCACCTGTAATTAAACACATGGAGAAAGCGCACATGCTGGAAGTCCAGGGCGCAGGGCAGCTCTCGCAGACAGAAGGTTGGTCTCACCGCACAAGAGCGGCTAGGAGGTCACTGCTGTGCATCCCTTACCCCGCTCTGCACACAGGGGAACACAGAGGCTTGTGTCTCTACTACTACAGTGTGTTTGGCAGGACAGAGACCAGGCAGCGGGGGCTGGGTGGGAGCACCTAAAGGCAGCAGTGAACAAACTAGGAAGAAAAGCTGCAGGCCATGTCCCCATCCATCTGCCAATGGTATTTCAAAGGCGCCTGTCCCCTTGGTATTTAGCAAAGCACCACAGATAAGTGTGCGTAGGGGCTCTTGGAATGCAGAGATGCCAGTAATGTTTAGGCAGGAGCGGCCCGAGGCCGGAGGCAGCAGCTGGCGCCCTAGGACTGGAAATCAATGAACCAAAAATTAGGAAACTACAAAATCTACATTAGGTCTAATTGGTAGGATTATTCCACCCGCCACTTTTGTGGGGTCCTAAAAGGAGACTTGTGTGCTCCCTTCCGTGGTGCTTGACAAACGTCTCCAGGCTCAGGCGCGTGGTCACATATGGAGCTGTGGCCCCTTCACCGTGCTCACCGCACAAAGGCATCTTTACATCAGCTTGTTCAGGACACGTTACCCACTATGGCGCAGCCCAAATCCACCAGCTGGCAAGTCTCAGCTCTGGCATGTCCAGTTCTGGGATGGAGTGCAACGCTCAAGGCCGGGCAGAAGCAACAGGACCGCTCCCTCCGGATGGGCAAGGAACGCTGTCTGGAGCGCTGAAAATCCGGACGCACCTGAGCACAGGCTCCCAATGGAGGTCATTTCCCTAGCTACAGGAAAGGGGTGCGAGGCTCCAGGGCGTACCCCGATTTGCGTGAGCTCTTCAGTTCTAAAGCCATCCAGGCAGTCGGGACTTGGCAAAAAGGAACCCTCTCACCCAGACCCCCCGCCCCAGCCCGCTCCCCCTCCCGGCCAGAGCCCCTGCCCCAGCCCCAGCCCGCTCCCCCTCCCGGCCAGACCCCCTGCCCCAGCCCGCTCCCCCTCTTGGCCAGACCCCCCGCCCCAGCCCGCTCCCGCGCTCCCCTTCCCGGCCAGACCCCCCGCCCCAGCCCGCTCCCCCACTTGGCCAGACCCCCCGCCCCAGCCCGCTCCCGCGCTCCCCCTCCCGGCCAGACCCCCCCGCCCCAGCCCGCTCCCCCTCTTGGCAAGACCCCCTGCCCCAGCCCGCTCCCGCGCTCCCCTTCCCGGCCAGACCCCCCGCCCCAGCCCGCTCCCCCACTTGGCCAGACCCCCCGCCCCAGCCCGCTCCCGCGCTCCCCCTCCCGGCCAGACCCCCCCGCCCCAGCCCGCTCCCCCTCTTGGCAAGACCCCCCGCCCCAGCCCGCTCCTGCGCTCCCCCTCCCGGCCAGACCCCCCCGCCCCAGCCCGCTCCCCCTCTTGGCCAGACCCCCCGCCCCAGCCCGCTCCCGCGCTCCCCTTCCCGGCCAGACCCCCCGCCCCAGCCCGCTCCCCCTCTTGGCCAGACCCCCCGCCCCAGCCCGCTCCTGTGCTCCCCCTCCCGGCCAGACCCCCCCGCCCCAGCCCGCTCCCCCTCCCGGCCAGACCCCCCGCCCCAACCCGCTCCTGCGCTCCCCAGCCCACCCAGACCCCTCCTGCACCCTGCCTTGATGCTGCACCCCAACCCTGCTCCTGTGGTCTCTCTCTCGCCCAGACCCAGCACCCCCACTCCACTCCTGCACCTACATCCCACCCAGACTCTATACTTGCAATCTGCTCCCGCACCCTACGACCCATCCAGACCCTGCACCCCTCCCCCAGAGCCTAGGCTGCTTAGCGCTCTGAGTTAAGCCACCGTGGGGGAAAGCCCTGAGCTTTGGCACCCTCCCCCATGGGGCTGGAGCCTGATGGGAACCCTGGCGCCCCGAGTTGCATGAATAAGGTGAGTGTCTCTTTTTTCCCCCCTGCTTATCAGTTGGGGGCCATGCCCATGAAGAGTTTTTGGTTTGGTTGGGTTGCTTTGCTCACTTGTGTGTGGCTCCTTTTCTGTGGGTCAGTGGCCCCGACCCAAAAACAGTTTCCCACCCTTGCTAGGGAAAGCAGAGCACAGACTGCCATGCACACTGCCCATGAAGAAACCACCAGGGGATGAAGAGCAACCTAGCTGCCGGAGACTTACACCTAGCAAATAAATCTGTTCCCCACCCAGAGCAGTAACACCCATAGATCAGATTGTAAGCCCCCCCCCCCCCCCACACCACACCAGAAGGACAGGGGCCTCCAGGTCAGGCACCCCACAAATCACATGGAAAAAGCGATAGATTTCAACGGTAACTCACACCTGCTGACAAATCCATTTCTCATGCCTTACCAGAGAAGGAAAGCGACAAACACAGCCCTTTGCTGACCCAACAAAAGAGCCACAGGTATCAGACCACTTAGGCTGCCCCTAGACTTGTGGGAAGATGGATGCTCGCAGTCAGGGGAAGAAGGGAAGTCAACAGGATGTTTCTCCCCTCAACCTCCCGCTGTGGGAAGGGTGCCAAAGTTCAGCTTAAGGCAGGTTGACTCCAGCTATGCTAGCCACGTACTTTAAGCCAACCTTCCCGCGTAGTACAGACCTGGCCGTAGTAATATAACTAGTGAGAACGGGGTTTAAGCCAGGCCTGGCATTCCTAGCCTCCACCACAGCAGGCGGGATGCACCAGGATGACAAAATCTGACTCCCCAAGGAGAAAAGAATTGTAGCGGAAAGCAAGGAACAACCAATGCTTCTGCTAAATGTACAGAACGCAATCAGAGTGTTTATACCACAGCAGGCTTTTCACATGCCCTGGCCAGCGAGGTCTTTTGGGATGGGCTCTCCGAGCGAAGCAGGCAGCTAGTGAATCCATCTCCAACGGGAGAGAGCGGCATCTCCTCACCCAGAGCCTGCAACGTGAGTGCGCCTCCACGCTGGGACTAGCCTCTCTCATTCACCCCTCCTCCCCCGAGAGGGCAGCGGGGCTAACAGGTATGGGTGGGGGAGATGTGCAGAAGCGGAAGCAGGACAGTTAAAACTCTGGGAGTAGCACATCCCCTCCAGATCCTGCAACCAGAAGGCTGCCCTGGGCACGGCACACCAACAAGCCTCTACTGGTGGGAGTGCGGTCCACGGCTGGCAGCGTTCCAGCTCCGGCGGCCGGCCAGGGAGAAGAGAGCAGCGTTCACACCAGCGCTGACCCTTCTACGTTGGGAGGTGGGGGAACGGGACTGGCACAGCCAATACTTTTGCTCTTTCATCCAAGTCACTCAGCCCCAAGCCCTGCGCAGGGACTTCTCCGCAGCCTCAGTGCCCAGCCCGGTAGAAACCTGAAGGCATTTCGGGCTACTCACCGAAGCAGCTGACTGCAGGGAAACAGAGGCCAGGCCCAGACAGCCCCAAGCCATGCTGACCACAGCCACACCTGGCTCTAGACCTTTACTAACAGGCAGAAATGGCTTCTGTCCATGAATGATTTGGGCAGATGAGGGTGCAGGGGCTGGCTGGGCAGCAGGGAAAGCTCTTGAGAAGGCAGCCCACCAGCCTAGCACTCCAGGCCAGGCCAGGCCAGGCCAGGCCAGGCACGGCCACAGAGTACAGCGATCCCCCGTCATTGATTCCTGGCCAATGGCAGTGCCTAAAGGGAGCACTTCCCTGCAACACGCAGAGCCACGAAGACACCAGTGCCCTCTCCACCCCAGGAGCTAAACCAGGTAGGCACCCGGATCCCTACCCCTTTCCACCCAGTCCCCACACCCTTACCCAGCTCCCGCACCTCCCTCCCGGGCAGACCCCGCCGTCCAGCCTGCTCCCGCACCTCCCTCCCGGGCAGACCCCGCCGTCCAGCCTGCTCCCGCACCTCCCTCCCGGCCAGACCCCGCCGTCCAGCCGCCTCCCGCACCTCCCTCCCGGGCAGACCCCGCCGTCCAGCCGCCTCCCGCACCTCCCTCCCGGGCAGACCCCGCCGTCCAGCCTGCTCCCGCACCTCCCTCCCGGCCAGACCCCGCCGTCCAGCCGCCTCCCGCACCTCCCTCCCGGGCAGACCCCGCCGTCCAGCCTGCTCCCGCACCTCCCTCCCGGCCAGACCCCGCCGTCCAGCCGCCTCCCGCACCTCCCTCCCGGCCAGACCCCGCCGTCCAGCCTGCTCCCGCACCTCCCTCCCGGCCAGACCCCGCCGTCCAGCCGCCTCCCGCACCTCCCTCCCGGCCAGACCCCGCCGTCCAGCCTGCTCCCGCACCTCCCTCCCGGCCAGACCCCGCCGTCCAGCCTGCTCCCGCACCTCCCTCCCGGCCAGACCCCGCCGTCCAGCCTGCTCCCGCACCTCCCTCCCGGCCAGACCCCGCCGTCCAGCCGCCTCCCGCACCTCCCTCCCGGCCAGACCCCGCCGTCCAGCCTGCTCCCGCACCTCCCTCCCGGCCAGACCCCGCCGTCCAGCCTGCTCCCGCACCTCCCTCCCGGGCAGACCCCGCCGTCCAGCCTGCTCCCGCACCTCCCTCCCGGCCAGACCCCGCCGTCCAGCCTGCTCCCGCACCTCCCTCCCGGCCAGACCCCGCCGTCCAGCCGCCTCCCGCACCTCCCTCCCGGCCAGACCCCGCCGTCCAGCCGCCTCCCGCACCTCCCTCCCGGGCAGACCCCGCCGTCCAGCCTGCTCCCTCACCTCCCCCCCGGCCGGACCCTGCATCCCCACCAGTGGTCCCTACAAGCTGAGTGTTTGAGCAGCCACCATGAAAAGATTCAAAAACCCCCAATTGGTTAGCAGTGTCCACAGCCAGCAGTCTGTGTTTCTACTAGTGGTGCATATCTGCCTGTGTCTCCGTGCATATAACATTTATTCTGTACATGCATGAAAAATGTTAGAGGGAACACCAATCTCCACCCCCAGCCTGGTCCTCCACCCTCACCCATACCCCCAATCTCTGGCAGCCTCCTCCCGCACACTGAACCCCTCATTTTTTGCTCCTCCCCAGAGCCTAAACAGAACCCCACAAAATCTACTAGCTCCAGGTCTCAAGGCTTAATCCAGCCCTGGGGGTAAACCCTGAGCCTGGGCACTTCCCCCCTTCCCTTCCACAGGGCTGGAGCAAGGGTGTGCAAACATTTTTGATGGTGGGGGGGGGGGGGGCGCTCCAAGATTTTGGAAATTGGCCAAGAGCTGCACTCTCCCATGATATTAATGGAGGAGGTGCGGTGCAGAAGGGAGCTTGGGGGTAAGGGATTGGGGTGCAGGAGGGAGAATGGGGTCTGGGATGGAGTTTGGATACAGGAGCCAGTTGTGACCTGGGACGCTGGACTGGCCAACTACTCATCAGATGATTTAAAGTAATTTTAATTCAGAGAAGTGGCTGAGTGGACAAATGAGGGGCTGCAGGTTTCTGACCACTGAGAACTCTCACATAAATGGATCGGGTGGGAGGGTGGTTTGGGTTATGTGGGGTAGGAAGCAGGAGTAGGGGGGAGGGTTGGGGAAGGGAGGAGCTGGAGTGCCAGAAGCAGGCTATGTCCAGGACACTTACCCGAATGACTCCTGGCCAGCAGCCAAGCATGTTTCTCAGGCAGGCAAGGAGCCTACCCCGCGACCACACAGGCTGCAGGGCCAGGTGCATGTGAGAGTCACTATGAGCCCTAGAGGGGAGGGGGCGTAGTGCTTTGTGGCTGCCTGTTATTCAAACAGGCAGCTCCCGTTGGCCAGCGTCTGGGGTGTGGGTGAGGCATGGCAAGCAGGGCACCTGCATAGAGCTCCCCGCTACATCTATGGGCTGGATCCAGTGGCTTGGCGAGCCAGAGACGGCCTGCGGACTGTATTTTGCCCAGGCCTGGGCTGCAGTTTGAGGGGAGTGAGGTGAGCGCTTTTTTCCCCCTGCTTCTCAGTTTAGGGCCACATCTGAGAGAGGGGTTTTCTCCTTCTCACTTGGGGGCCAGGTCGGTACGGGTTGGGCTTGGTTTGGTTTTGCTTCTCAGTTGTGTGCACTCCCTGACCGAGTCTCTGTGGGTCAGCGGCCCCAAACCTGAAAAAGGTTTCCCCCTCTGATCTAGGATGTGGGCTGAGCTGTCCTGAGAAGAGCACTAGGAGCAGCGAAGCCAGAAGAGACGGCTTCAGCTGCACTTTCTTTGTCAAGAAGAGCAGGCCCCAGAAAGAGGTCAGCCGCTGCCCTGTGGACTTTGCGTCTCAGCAGGCTGAGAAAGGCTTCCCCTCCCGTTTAGAGATGCAGCCCATTGTTAGATACTCACTCCCATTGTCTGCCTTTAAAAGTCACATGGACACCAAGCTGTGAAGGGCAGACCGGCTTGTGTTACACCCTCCGAACCCTGTCATGCCAAAGGCAGCGTCTCCGTAGACTGAGCAGGGTCTGTCCCTTTATCCCAAAGCCCAGGGCGCTTTTCCCTGTGCAAATAGCAGAGACCATGGCTAGCAGCTCACACGTCTCCTCAAGTGGCAGATTCGCTGGTTCCCTTTGCCCTGCAGTGCCCGATGCCGCCCACAGAGCCCAGGCTGGGAGGGTTGGTGGGCCAGCGCTATTTCTGAACATGCCCCCGGCCACAACCCATCTCAACTTCCAGCCAGGAGTCATTAGCACTTCTGGTAGCAACGCTCCCATTCTTCTAACTCCCGGGGTTGTGGAGCCAGACAAGCGTGGTAGCCTGGGTTCCAGCATAAGAGTGTCTTTAGCAAATAGCCTTGCCTGAAGCAGAGATCTGTGCGCGCCAAGGTTCAGTGACATTGCAAAGCCCAGTTCTGTGGCTCTTGCTGAAACCTGGAAATGCATCCCCCCACAACCACCACCACCACCACACAACACGCACAGGCTGCAGGAGGCCCTGCTGCAGCTACCACTCTCACACGACACGGCACTGACTGATTTAGGCGACAGCGAGGGGGGTCACAAACCTGCTTTTCTTTCCTCTGTATTTTCATTATCACCAACTGGAGGGTGAATGTTAATTCTGCAAGACACAACACAGACAGACACTCACAGTAAAGGTGGGTGAAGCATTAGTGCCTAGAAGAACGCCCTCCCGCCTGACAGCAGGAATGCCAGTCAACCGGCAGGACAGACGTCAGCCGCACAGGAAGACTGTTAGCAGGGCGAGAGGAAGAATCTCTGGCACCTACATCTCCTGATAAACAGGAATCCACCAAGCTGGCACAGATACCACAATAGTCACCACTTGCCAGGCCTTGCCTCCCCACCCCCCACGCACACACACTCACGTTCTACAGTCAAACACTGCAAACTCTGCTATGGGTTGGATGCTGGTTCCTCACTTGAGCGTGTGCCTGTAAACCTACCGAAGCAAGCTAAGCTGACAGCCCTGTGTGCAGACAGGCAACAGTTTAACGAACATCAGTTTCAAATCACACCTCCAGGGATGGCAGGGCAGTGCAGTGTGTGAAATTGGCCTTCTGCTCAGATGCTCAAAGCCAGGAGAAGGAGAGCAAGTGAGCACAGACACCTTCTCAGTTACCATAAGGCACGGTGGGCAATAAAACGGCAGCAGATCGCCAGGGTCAGCCCCAGCTATATTTACCTGCACCTCCACAGGTGGGCGATTCCAGCTCCCACTGGCTGGGAGCAGCGATCCACGAGCCCCTGTACCTGGGGAGATGCAGGTAAACACAGCAGTGGGGGGGCTCGCCATGGGCTAACCCCGGCAGACTAGATCCAGCCCGCAGGCCAGTATCTACCCACCCCTGCCATAGGGCCCAGGGCATTACCCACAGAGTGAACCAGAGACAGATGCCATCCGCACCAACTTCACTGGAAAGGAAGAACAACTACAAACCTGGTCAATGAGAAAAACAACATGGAAAGTATTGGGGGGGAGGGATAAGCGAGAGTCACAAACCACCGAGAAACCTCTTCCCCACCCCGTTTCGACAGGCCTTCCTCCCCTTCATTCTTCTGTGTGTATTTGTAGCCACCCTTTGGAAAATCATTCCATTATTGAACAGAGCTTGCCTTTTCCTCTTTCCGCCCCTGTAACGGACAGGAGTGTGGACCAATACCTGGTGACTAAGGGTAGCTAGCAAAGGTGTTGGCCAGGGGGCCGGGAGAACCAATTGAGATGGAGGGTTGAAATTTGAATTGGCCGTAGCTTCCCTGCCTGCTTTCTTTGGGTAGACGAGAAAAACTAGGAGCTGAGACTGTGACGTAGTGGGGGTACTTGCTGGGCTGTGGTGACCTCTGCTGTCTGGAGCAAGACCCAGCAGGGAAAACCTCACTATGCAAAGGTGATGCCAAACCTGTTGAACCAGATAACCCCCATGGAGAGGAACAAAGGAAGGGGGAATGCTGCCCTGGCTGGGGGGCAGGGCTGGAAGAGGGTTAGTTAGTTGCTGGCTGGGAGCATGGAGGAGACAGCCTAGGGAAAGGGGCTGGAGTTTAGGGGCCTAGTCTCCCCCCATCTCAAGGGGGCCTGAGGCATCCTAGCCCAGCTCTGTAACCAGATTACATCTGTGCTGTATCTTGGAGAGGCAATAAACTTCCTCTATTCCACCGGCTGGTGCAGTCTGTTTGTGCCATTTCGGGGCTGCAGGAGACAGGGGACCCCCAACGCGCCGTCACAGAGACACAGAATGATTTAAACCCAGTCAAGATGCCTCCGAGGAACCTGGGGGTTACAGTGGATGAGAAGCTGGATATGAGTCAACAGGATGCCCTTGTAGCCAAGAAGGCTAATGGCACATTAGGTTGCATTAAGAGGAGCATTGCCAGCAGATCCAGAGATGTCATCATTCCCCTTTATTCGGCTTTGGTGAGGCTGCATCTGGAGTATCATGTCCAGTTCTGGGCCCCCCACTACAAAAAGGATGTGGACGCATTGGAGAGGGTCCAGTGGAGGGCAACCAAAATGATTCAGGGGCTGGAGCATGTGACTTACGAGGAGAGACGGAGGGAGTTGGGCCTGTTTAGTCTGCAGAAGCGAAGAGTGAGGGGGGATTTGAGAGCAGCCTTCAACTTCCTAAAAGGAGGTTCCAAAGAGGATGGGGAGAGGCTGTTCTCAGTGGTGACAGATGGCAGAACAAGGAGCAATGGTCTCCAGCTGCGGTAGGAGAGGTCCAGGTTGGATATTAGGGAAAACTATTTCACTAGGAGGGTGGTGAAGCACTGGGATGGGTTCCCTAGGGAGGTGGTGAAGCACTGGAATGGGTTCCCTAGGGAAGTAGTGGAGTCTCCATCCCTAGAGGTGTTTAAGTCTCGACTTGACAAAGCCCTGGCGGGGTTGATTTAGTTGGGATTGGTCCTGCCTAGAGCAGGGGGCTGGACTTGATGACCTTCTGAGGTCTCTTCCAGTTCTATGGTTCTATGATTCCGGGGCATGGAAGTGGACTGAACAAAGAGAAAATTGGAAGTAAAAAGGAAAAAAGTGAATCTCGGCGTGTTCAGGGTATTTTCTCTTTATTTTGTAGTTTGGTTTGAAGTGCTCTGTGTGAATCTCTGCCTCCCCTCCCCATTTACCATCTCGCATTGTGCCCAGAGTCTTTTCTCTGTTTTAATTTGTTTTCCGTGGTTGCCCTATAACATCTAGCCGCCAAGGATGCTTTATCCAGTTTATCCTTTGTTTTGTAATAAAAATCACTTTTTGTAAGGTGCTGATTTGATTCTTGTGTCCTGGAAGGTCCGTCCGTCTGTGTGTGTCTGCAGGCCTCACAGCGAGGGGTCAGTTACCAGAGACTGCAGCTTGGGGCAAAGGGGCTAGGGGTGTCCCTGAGGTTGGGTTCAAGTGTTCACCCCAGTTGTAGGGATAAAATCACTGATGGTGGCAGCTTGTATGTGTGTTTGTTTGTCTGTCTCAGAGCCAGGGAATTCGTGAATCTGGGAAGTTTTGGTAACCAGCACCTGGAGACACAAGGTTTTTGAAGCTCTCTTGTGGGCCCCCACCTTCTGCACTCAGAGTGCCAGAGTGGGGAGCAGCCCTGACAGCCCCTAATGCAGGGGTGGCCAACCCGTGGCTCGCGAGCTGCATGTGGCTCTTCAAAGAAAAAAATGGCAGCTCCCGCAGCTCTGAAAGAGGCAGCGCATTTCTGTCTGCACGGGACACCAGTGCAGACTTCAAAATGGCCACCTTAAAAGGGCAATGCCTGTGGCTGGGCCCTTTTTCCTTCTTGCTCAACAACTTTTTGCTCTTTGCGCTGCATACACCACTATTTTGGCTCTTCGTCTGTAACAGGCTGGTCACCCCTGCCCTAATCCCACACGTACATAGACGTTTGTCACGGACAAGTCGCCCATTGGCAAATGGCTGCCGCAGTCATGGATGCTGAATTAGGAGCAGTGAAACATTTATTTTGGAAAATAATGTTAAAACCCCAAACCTTCAGCATCGCAGCAGCCTATGAGCCACGCTAGCTGGTGGCCAGGGAACCTGTTGAACTAGAGGGAGAGAATTGTGAGGAGTAGGGCCCAGTGCCCAGAGGAAGGGAACGAGCAAGTGGGGCCTCTGACAGGTACAGGGGAGGAAATGCCATTCCCAGAGCCGTTCTAGCTGCTCGTGCACAGAGACAGCATAGGCCCAAGCTGCAGAAGGGTCCTCCCGTGTTTGGTGATTCTGACGAACAGTTTATACCGCAGCAAAAGCTGAACAGAATGTAATGGGATTTGTGGAGGTTCTACATGGAGAAAATTACTAGCATAGCTACACTGATATAACCTAGCTGCTCCTCTTGGTCTGAAATAAGAGTTATGCCAGTACACGTGAAGTGATGTCATTAATTATCCTGGCATTTTTGTAGCCTAAGGGCCTTTTTGCAGCTGGCATTTTGTGTTCAGCAGAGAACAACAGCAAGATGAACATACACTGCAAGAGTCCTTCATAATGGAAAATGTTAGGCAATCTGAACACAGGGATTGCTTGCAGCTCTCCCCTCCTCTAACACACGAGTAACACATCTGCCCGTGCACAGAGTGCTCATAGCTGTTTGCATTGCGCCTTTAAGTGACTGCACTTTCTCTGAGCATGACTAAGCACCATGTCCTCCAGGGTAGGGAAGTACCAGCACAGAGAGCAAGCACGGATGTAGCTGTTAAAGCAGTGCAGTGCCAAACTGCACTGCATGCCCAGACGGGAGGTTGTGAAACCCCAGCTCGCCAAATAAAAAGGTTCTTCTGATCTCAAAGGAGCAGCGACATTGCCAGGTCAATTTAGAATTCAGACTGCACCCAAAAATCATGCTAATGGCTAATCCTTTAGACCAGGGTTTCCCAAAGTGTGATCTGTGGAGCCCTGGGGCTCCCCAGGACGGGTCATGGGGCTCTGTGAGAAAATATGAATGACAGTTGTCTGGCCCTGCTAGTTTGTTACTAATTTTCTGATCATCTTCTTGGAGGGAGGGGGGATTTATAAGAAATACACAAGAACTAAATATAATTCCAAAACTTTGTCTATATTTGGGGACCTACCAAATTAAAAATCATATATTAAAGGCTCTGTCAAATTCGCAAAACCTATAGGCCTAGGGGCTCTGCAGCTGAAAATGTTTGGGACTCTTAACTTGAAAAGGTTTATTTATAAAAAGAAAGAAAGGGTGAGAGTTAGAATTGTTTAAAGGAATAAAGTTACATACACCAACATAAGAACAGCTACACTGGGTCAGACCAAAGGTCTACCCAGCCCAGTATCCTGTCTGCCAACAGTGGCCAATACCAGGTGCCCCAGAGGGAGAGAACACAACAAGTAATCATCACAAGATCCCTCCCCCGCCATCCACCTCCAGAGAAACAGAGACTAGGGACACCATTCCTACCCATCCCAGCTAATAGCTATTGATGGACCTAACCTCCATGAGTCTATCTAGCTCTTTTTTGAACCCTGTTAAAGTCCTAGCCTTCACCACATCCTCTGGCAAGGAGTTCCACAGATTGACTATGCACTGAGTGAAGAAAAACTTCCTTTTGTTTGTTTTAAACCTGCTGCCTATTCATTCCATTTTGGTGACCCCTAGTTCTTATATTGTGGGAATAAGTAAATAACTTTTCCTTATTCACATTTTCCACAGCAGTCATGATTTTAATAGACCTCTACCATATCTCCCCCAGTCTCCTCTATTCTAAGATGCAAAGTTCAAGTCTTTTTAATCTCTCTTCATAGGAGACCCATTCCAAACACTTCATCATTCTAGTTGCCCTTTTCTGAACCTTTTCCAATACCAATATATCTTTTTTGAGATGAGACGACTACATCTGTACGCAGTATTCAAGATGTGAGTGTCCTATGGTTTTATAGAGAGGCAATAAGATATTTTCTGTCTTACTCTGTCCCCTTTCTTAAAAAAAGACTCCTAACATTCTATCTGCTTTTTTGACTGCCGCTGCACATTGAGTGGATGTTTTCAGAGAACTGTCCATAATGACTCCAAGATCTCTCTTGAGCAGTTGTAGCTAAATTAGTCCCCATCATATTGTATGTCTAGTTGGGATTATTTTTTCCAATGTGCATTACTTTACATTTATCCACATAAAAGTTCATTTGCATTTTGTTGCACAATCACTTAGTTTGGTGAGATCTTTTTGAAGCTCTTCACCGTCTGCTTTGGTCTTAACTCTCTTGAGCCATTTGGTCATCTGCAAATTTTGCCAACTCGTTGTTTACCCCTTTCTCTAGATCATTTATAAATAAGTTGAATAATATAGGTCCCAAGACAGACCCTTGGGGGACCCCACTAGCTACCGCTCTCCACTCAGAAAATTTACCATTTATTTCTTGCACGAGAAGGGGCAGCGTAGACAGCTCCATCTAAACATATTTTTTAACGTTCAGAGATATGCCTCGCCCATGCACCACAGCCTCCCCTGCTGGTTGGCACCCTCCTTACACCAGCAGAACAGCATTTTCACCTCCCGTCCAGTAAAAAATCCAGAAGATACCAGACGCCTAAAATGGCCAGTATTTTCCGATTTTTCCCCAGCCAGGAGACAAAAATCCCAGGTGCTTACCGGCTTCCACAGGGGAGCTGTGTGGCCTGGTGCAGGGAGGCAAGATGGTGGGCAGCTGCTGGCAGCCAGTTAGGGCCAAAAAGCCTCAAAAGCATTTCTTAAAGGGGCCACACTGGTTTCTTGGGTTTTTTTTGCTTTGCTTAACTCAGAGTCTTTGGGGGGGGGGGGGGGGGGTTAGGTATTTTTTCAGAAACCATCTGGCAACCCTACTTAAATTGTGCTGTAGAGCATGCCTGGCCTCCCGAATAAATCCACAACTAACCAGGCCTCAACCCCCCCTGCCCCCCCCCCAAAAAAAGTCTGCAGGCTGAAGCCAGAAGCAGCTCCAGGTCCCTGCTCAGATGGTGCTGTGGCTACGTGAACTTTGCATTAAACACACTGTCATGCAGTTTTAGAGGCCTGTGTTAAATACTCAGTCGAGAAAGAAACGTGAGGCACTGCCCTATATACAGTTTGCTAATCTGAACATTTGAGAACTGGGTAATAATTACTTACTGCCATTAAGAACGTGTGTAAGTGGAGGCTACCTTGGGCTGGAATCAAAGGTATTTAAATCATAACTTAAAAATCAGCAAGCAGAAACTTTGATTTTAGATTATGTTTTCGTGTACTTATTCAATTCTTTTCTTAAAGGATCGATTTCCAGTGGTTGATACAAATCCAACATTGATGGTTAACAAAATATAGCATTTATGCTAAATTTGATGTGACTTTTTGCTAAAGCAGGAAGACTATAGATACACACCTTTATTTAACAAATTATGTAACAACTTACCTTTATCAAGACTCTGAATTTATATTTTTATATAATGAAAATGATTTATTTCTTCTGTAACAGATCAAATTTTTTACTTTTAATTTGTATCATTTTAGGTGGAAATCCAAATTCAATTAAAATACACAAAGACAGCATTTTACTTATGTTAATTAAATAAAAACTACGTTAAACGTATTGGGTGCACAAGAAAATAAGTTAAATGTTTTGCCTTTAAAAATGTATTCATTAAAAGTAACATTTTTATTTGGTGAATTGATATTTTTGGGGTGGTCACCATGTCCTTGGAGATGTTAGAAAGAGTAGATTTCAACCTCTCCCACCCAGTTTTTAAATCGGTAGATTGGAGAAGGAAAACACAAGCTCTCCTGCTTTTTTCCAACTCCCAATTGGTTTAACTTTGAATGTACTGTACTTGAATTTCATGTACTCATTGAACTTCTTCTGATCTATGGCTTCTCACAGGTCCAAACAATGAATCAGCAGTTGGGTAAGTGATGCATCCGCTCAGTCACAGCGACATCCTCCAGAGTGCATCCATTCACCATCAGGATGAGAGAGAAGGCCACAACCAAATGTGGTTTCTTCCTGCGCTTCAGAGGCAGGACAGGAAGTTCAGGCAGCCCCAACGGTAAAGATGGAAAGTTAAACCACCTGTGACCACAACGGATCCTGTTGTAACAAGGCAGGCTTTTTCAGTTGAGATCGAGTTTTTCCAAGGGATATGTGAGAGCTTGACAGAGAGACTAGGGAACACAGGTCTGAGTTCTCTATGTTCCCAGAAATGTGCCATTGATCTGAAAATATGGTCCCATACCACTTCTTGCCACTGTACCTTAGAAAGGCCACGTCTGAGTTTTTAAAGTGACTGAGATGGAACTGTGAAGTAAGTGGTGAAAAACTTCAAACAACTCCGCATCCAGATCCTTAGCGAGTGATTTCCATGAGTTGAGACAGTTGGCCGTTTAAAACTTGACAGCAAACACTGCTCATTGTTTATAGTTAATTTTAATAGATTTTAATAAGTTTATGGTCTTGACATATGTTGTCAATTTCAAATAACTTACTTAAAAATACCCCTTAAATTTTTTTTAAAATGTGATTTTTAATTATTTTTTAAAATCATTGATTTTTACCCATCCTGGGATGTATCAAATGATTTAACTGGATGTGTTATAAATATGCCCAAGTAGGGTTCCCTCGGGACTTCTGCACGTGGAGAAAGGCACCTTCTCTCAAAGATCTCCCCCTGCCATCCCCAGCACTAGAAACCTGCCATAAGCAGGAGGTGCCCCTCCTCCAGCCCAACCCAGTGTCACAGGAGCTGCCATGGCAGGCAGAGGCACCTCTCACCTGACCTGGAGCTACTGCAGTGAGAGGGCAGGGGAGCCTCCTCCTGCATCCCAAACCCAACAGCTCTAACCCCATCCTAGAGCCAGCACCCCACCCCAGAGCCCTCATCCCATTCAATTCTGAGCCTCCCTCCAGATTCCAAATCCTTGACCCCACCCCATGCCCAATCGGTCATGTGCAGAATGAGTTATGTGCACCAATATGGAGGTGATGTGTTGCACATCTCCTTATTGGTGCACACAAAATTAATTCTGCATATGGACATAAAAATTAAAGAGTGCACCGTTGCTTAGGGTGGGGGCAAAAGGACCTCTGGAGCATGCAGAACATATGAACCATCTTCACATCTGCCTTTTTTCCTGCGACTCATATTTCCTATTGCCCCAGGGCCTCTGTCCCATGGTCACCTCATGGGCGGATACCCTTTTGTTAAACTCTCCTTGAGAGTAACTCCATGCTGGCATGCAACTATACTGAGATCCCCATTTAAATGAGCTATTTCCACACTAATTAAGTATCTGCATATTCAAGAGACTCTAATCTCAAAGAAGACAACCCAATTTTCTAAGTGAGCTTATGGTTTTCGTGTAGAGATGAACATATTCTTGACAGTGCATCCCACGTAAACTAGGTTGTTTTGGTCAGCTTTATTGCCACTGTCACAAATGAGGTGTTTTAAGCTCCATTCTCAAGGTTGTGTGTCTTTTTAACCTTAAGTAACTTGTGTTTCACGGCACTGCTGTCAGCCTGCAAGACCCTAGTGCCAACCAGCTACCAATGCACAAAGCTGGTGCAGCCTAGAATGAATCCTGCCTCCTAGGGTGTATTACTGGCCTGAAAACATGACCCATCCCTACAAGTGGAAGCTCGTATTTCCCATTTTTTCCACTTGAGCCCTCATGGCAGTTTGAGTGGTTCCAAACACACATATGGATGTACATGTGTGCACACAAGATCCACGTACATCTACTTCTGAACAACATGTCTCCCTAGTTCCCAGAATAAACAGGAAACCCAGAAACAATAGGTGCTTTAGGAGATGCCTTAGTTTATTTCTGACATCTCTGCTCTACTGCTGAGAGATTCCTTTTCCTTGCTCCTTTGAAACAATGCTCACACTCCCAGCAACTCAAGGAATTCTGTAGTCACAAAGCCCTAACACAGACGCTGTTGTGACTCAGATTACCATATTTACAAATGCCAACACAGATCTCACGTGTGCAGCCAACCAGAGATATACCTGGTAAATAACCATCCAGCACAGTCATCTGCATGTGCAATGCCAGAGGCCCAGGTACACTTAAGAA
This sequence comes from Pelodiscus sinensis, assembly GCF_049634645.1. NCBI lineage: Eukaryota > Metazoa > Chordata > Testudines > Trionychidae > Pelodiscus > Pelodiscus sinensis. Next base: position 32,719,178 of record NC_134728.1, on the reverse strand, counting down.
TGCATGTGCTAGTAAAAAGTTGGTTAAATGGGGGGAGGGAATCTCCCCTCTTGCAGCAGATACTGGATGGGAACCGAAACCCCAGGGGAAAGACATAAGCAGAAAATGACTGTCAGAAGAGGAACAAATCACGAGATGGCAATCTCCAGAACAGAGAAACCTTGAGAGGGCAAAATATCAGCAAGGGAATTGCGGTGTCCAAACTGGATGACAGACCCCGTGTTATACCAGGTAGCTACATGGAATGGTCTGCAATGAGAAAGAAGAGCATATGCGCCAGGTAAGCCCCTGCTGCTTGCCTAGTTTTGCCCCAGGCAAATGCTAACACACACAGAACTACAGAAATGGCCCTTTAAGAACCTTCCCAATAAAGGAATGATCGGTCTTTAGGATATATTGCCTTTTATTTAAAAACCAATGACTTGGAAGCAAACAAATGCATCACCGATAAAGTCTGCAGACCTAAAAATTGGGGGAGTGGCAAATAATGAAGAGGACAAGTCACAGATTCAGACTGATCTGAGTCACTTGGCAAACTGAGCACAAGCAAACAATGTTTTTGAATATGGTTAATTGTAAATGCATATTATCAAAGAGGCAAAGAATGCAGGCCAGCTATGGGCAACCTCGGCTAGTGAGTGGACTATATGAGTGGCCTTCCACCATCTCAGTGGGTAGCAAGACTGTAACAACCAAGACCATCTCCCATGATAGGGTATGTTTACTAATTGCATTTGAGTATCTAGAATTTGCATTGTGTGCTAACTGAACAGTAGCAGCACTCTGATTGGATGAAAAGGGAGCATATGGCTTTTACAGTCACTGTTGAGTGCAATCAACATGCACCTCATTTCCTGTGCCCTTGCTTTAAGTGTGTGTCACTTAAGTCATACTGGTAGGAAAAAAGCTACATGGATGGAAACCAGAGGAATCTGGCAACCCTGCACATGGCCAACAGTAAACAAAATAGGGTTGTGGGCCACACAGAGAAGTCCGAGGGGCTATGGTTGCCCAACACTGATGTGGGAAATACATGCATAATGGGGGACACTCCTGGGAAGCATGGACTCTGAAAAAGATTTAGGAGTCGGTGGTAAATAACCAGCTGAACATGATCTCACATTGTGACGCGGTGGCCAAGAGAGCCAGCATGATCCTGGGATGCATAAATAAGGGAATCTGGAGTAAGAACAGGGAAGTAATTTTAACCTCTATATATGGCACTAATGTGACCGCAGCTGGATACTGTGTCCACAATTTAAGAAGCAGGATGATAAACTGAAGGGAAAACCACAGGAATGACTAATGGATTAGAAAACATGCCCCCAGCGTCGGTTTAGAGTTTAAAGAGAAAATTAAGGGCTGAATGGATCACAGGCCAAACTACGTGGGGAACAAATATTTAAAAGGGACCCCTCCATCTAGCAGAGAAAGATCCAACAAGAGTCAAAGATTGGAAATTGAAGCTAGACAGCTTCGATGGGAACCACAGCTTGAGGACAATTAACCACTGGAACAAGTTTACCAAGGGCTGTGGTGGATTCTCCATCACTGGTCATTTTTAAATCAAGTTTGGCTGCTTTTCAACAAGATCTGCTCTAGGAAGGTCTGTGGGGAAGTTCCATAGCCTGTGTGACTGTTCCCAGGCCCTAAGAAATCTCTTATGGATACAAATATGCATAACTCAAAGATGCTGGAGACAAAATACCTCATGTATCCAATCAATTTTAATGTCACACTGCTGGATCTGTAGATCTTATTTTGAAGCATGTATCCCACTGTGATGGGGGCAGTCACAGAAGACCCTTTGGGGCTACTTCCTGGTGGAAAGAGGGTGGTGCTTAAGTAGTCATTCTTTGGCAGGAAGGAAGATGTGGGTGAAAATCTACATCTTGACAAATACAGCTGGGAGGTTCCTGTCCACACAGACTTTGGAGAGAATTCTCAAAGGAGACACTGAGGCTCAGAAGATAAAGAACTATAAGAGACACCCTCGATTACTCCCCTCGCTCCCCACCCAGGTTATACACAGCACCTGAAGAACAAAGGAAGCCCGACTGGGCTGGGTGAGGGGTCCTGACTGAAGTGCAGCCCATAAGACTTCTGAATCATATGATGAGACATTTGCTTTGTTAAGTTACATATTAGTTGGGTTTTATGTTCTTGTTTTGACTTCCATGCTTCATGATGAGTCCAATTCAAACCGACCTTGCATACCCCCGCAGCAAGGAAGTACAACAGGCACTCCCACGTGAGGGGACAGAGCTGTTCGTCAGTCTGAGGTCACAGTCAGCTGACCCAGGCTCTAAAATTTGCTGTGGTAGATCTTTCGTGCAGCGTGTGTCACCCCAAAGGTAACAGTTACCCCTTCCAAGGGCTGTGAAAGGGCTGGTTATCACACGCTTCCCACCAAAGATGGGTTGCAACCCACAGAAATTTCCCACCACTGGCTATGGATACAATTACAGAAGGGTGCAAGGCTCTGTCCTGCATGCCAAGGGAAAGCCATGTGCACCACATCTGATCCCAGCAAACAGAAATGCTGTGTCATCAACAGCAGTTGGGGGGACTTAGGCTGAAATATCTGGATCTCTCTTAAGCCAGGGGAATGACTCCAGGCAGAACCAGCCCCATTGCTCTTCATCAAGGAAGTCCCCTCGACTGAGAAAAGTCTGCTGTGGCATGATATTGGAGAGAACAATTCCAGCAGCTTGCTTCATGCTCACAGCGAAGACTCCATGCGCTGTGGGAGGAAATGCAGTGGGTCCTGCAGAGTCTTTGGTACATGCAGCTTGCAAACCAGCTGGCTTACAAGGGAGGTGGAAGCAGCTCTCCAGGGGAAAAGATCTAAGGGCTGAGCACCTTGAGCGTGATGTCCCCTTCTGCCTAATAGCACCCGACTCCAGAAAGAAGGTGAATTCATGTCTCTTCCCAGCAGAGGCACTTGGCTTTAGACTAGGTTGGAAAAGGTACCTGCTCACAGGAGAATTAAATTATTTTTAAACTGAGAAACAGAACATTTTCTGGAGCGTAGCCAGACCGACTCACAGCTGCCCAAGAGGGCAGGTGACCAAAATTCACGGGTAAGTGAAGAACATGGAGACTTGGGAGATGGGTCGGAAATGGAAGGGAGTGTGGGCTATAATAGCAAAGAGAAAGGAGGGACAAGGCAGAACTGGGAGGCAAAATCAAATCAGTATTTTAGACGCCTATATACAAATGCAAGAAGTATGGGTAATAAGCAGGAAGAACTGGAAGTGCTAACAAATAAATACAACTATGACATAGTTGACATCACAGAGACTTAGTGGGATGAGACACACGATTGGAATACTGGTATAGAAGGGTACAGCTTACTCAGGAAGGACAGGCAGGGAAAAACGGGAAGAGGTGTTGCCTTATACATTAAACATGTACACACTTGGACGGAGGTGGAGGTGGACGTAGGAGACAGACATGTTGAGAGTCTCTGGGTTAGGGCTAAAAGGGGTAAAAAAAAAAGAAGGGTGATGCCATGCTAGGGGTCTACTACAGGCCACCTACCCAGGTAGAAGAGGTGGATGAGGCTTTTTTTAAACTAACAAAATCATCCAAAGTGCAGGATTTGGTGGTGATGGGGGACTTCAACTATCCCAATATGTGTTGGGAAAATAACACAGCGGGGCACAGACTATCCAATAAGTTCTTGGACTGCACTGAAGAAAACTTATTTCAGAAGGTTGAAAAAGTTACTAGGGGGAAAACTGTTCTAGATTTTATTTTAACAAATAGGGAGGAATTACTTGAGAATTTGAAAGTGGAAGGCAGCTTGGGTGAAAGTGACCATGAAATCATAGAGTTCATGATTCTAAGGTATGGGAGAAGGGAGAACAGCAAAACAGAGACAATGGATTTCAGGAAGGCAGATTTTGGGTAAGCTCAGAGAGATGATAGGTAAGGTCCCATGGGAGGCAAGACTGAGGGGAAAAACAACTGAAGAGAGTTGGCAGTTTTTCAAAGGGACATTATTAAAGGCCCAAAAGCAAGCTATTCCACTGCGAAGGAAAGATAGAAAATATGGCAAAAGACCCCCTTGGCTTAACCAGGAGATTTTTTTAAGATCGTGCAAGGAGTCATAAAAAATGGAAACTAGGACAAATTACAAAAGATGAATACAGATAAACAAAACAGGAATGCAGGGGCAAGATTAGAAAGGCAAAGGCACAAAATGAGTTCAAACTAGCTACAGGCATAAAGGGAAACAAGACGACATTCTATAAATATATTAGAAGCAAGACGACGACCAAGGACAGAGTAGGACCACTGCTCAGTGAGGAGGGAGAAACTAACAGGAAACATGGAAATGGCAGAGGTGCTTAATGACTTCTTTGTTTTGGTCTTTATCAAGAAGTCTGATGAAGGAATGCCTACCATAGTGAATGCTAGTGGGAACGGGGTAGGGTTAGAAGTTAAAATAAAAAAAGAACAAGTTAAAAATTACCTAGAAAAGTGAGATGTCTGCAAGTCACCAGGACCTGATGAAATGCACCCTAGAATATTCAAGGAGATGATAGAAGAAGTATCTGAGCCTTTAGCTATCATCTTTGGAAAAATCATGGAAGACAGGAGAGATTCCAGAGGACTGGAAAAGGGCAAATATAGTGCCCATCTATAAAAAGGGAAATAAGAACCACCCATGAAACTACAGACCAGTCAGTTTAACTTTGGTGCCAGGGAAGATAATGGAGCAAGTAATTAAGGAAATCATCTGTAAACACCTGGAAAGTGGCAAGGTGATAGGGAACAGCCAGCATGGATTTGTAAAGAACGACTTATGTCAAACCAATCTGATAGCTTTCTTTGATAGGATAACGAGTCTGATGGATAAGGGAGAAGCGGTGGACGTGGTATACCTAGACTTTAGTAAGGCATTTGATACTGTCTCATATGATATTCTTATCAATTAACAAGGCAAATACAACTTAGATGCGGTTACTATAAGGTGGGTACATAACTGGCTGGATAACAGTTCTCAGAGAGTAGTTATCAACAGTTCACAATCATGCTGGAAAGGCATAACAAGTGGGGTTCCGCAGGGGTCAGTTTTGGGACCGGCTCTGTTCAATAGCTTCATCAACGGTTTAAATATTGGCATAAAGAGTACCGTTATGAAGTTTGCATATGATACCAAGCTGAGGGGTTGCAACTGCTTTGGAGGATAGGGTCATAATTCAAAGTGATCTGGACAAATTGGAGAAATGGTCTAAGGTAAACAGAATGAAGTTTAATAAGGACAAATGCAAAATACTCCACTTAGGAAGGAACAATCAGTTTCACACATACAGAATGGGAAGCGGCTGTCTAGGAAGGAGTACGGCAGAGAGATCTGGGGGTTATAGTGGACCATAAGCTAAATATGAGTCCGTGTGACACTGCTGCAAAAAAAGCAAACATGATTCTAGGATGCATTAACAGGTGTGTTGTGAGCAAGACACGAGAAATCATTCTTCCGCTCTACTGTGCGCTGATTAGGCCTCAGTTGGAGTACTGTGTCCAGTTCTGGGCACCACATTTCAAGAAAGATATGGAGAAATTGGAAAAGGTCCAGAGAAGAGCAACAAGAACAATTAAAGCTCTAGAGAACATGACCTATGAAGGAAGGCTGGAAGAACTGGGCTCGTTTAGTTTGGAAAAGAGAAGACTGAGGGGGGACATGGTAGCGGTTTTCAGGTATCTAAAAGGGTGTCAGAATGAGGAGGGGGAAAAATTGTTCTTCCTGGCCTCTGAGGATAGAACAAGCAGCAATGGGCTTAAACTGCAGCAAGGGAGGTTTAGGTTGGACATTAGGAAAAAGTTCCTAACAGTCAGGGTGGTCAAACACTGGAATAAATTGCCCAGGGAGGTTGTGGAATCTCCATCTCTGGAGATATTTAAGAGCAGGTTAGATAAATGTCTATCAGGGATGGTCTAGACAGTACTGGATCCTGCCATGAGGGCAGGGGACTGGACTCGATGACCTCAACGTCCCTTCCAGTCCTAGTATTCTATGATTCTATGCACGCGGGCTTACAAAACCCTAACAGAATCAAATCAGAGCAACAGTGCCTAGGGCATGTCTAAACTACATTCCTCTTTTGAAAGAGGAATGTAAATTAAGCAAATAGAAAGTGCAAATGAAACGAGGATTTAAGTATCCCGCGCTTCATTTGCATATTCACCTCTGAGCACTTTTTGAAAAAGGGTTTTTCGAAAGTGAAAGCGCAGTCTAGATGGGATTCTTTCAGAAAAAGCCCATTTTTGAAAGAACTAGTACAAAAAAAATGAGTATGGGTTCTTTCGAAAAAGGGTGTGGGAGGGGGTTCTCAAAAGAACCCCATCTAGACTGCGCTTTCACTTTCGAAAAACCCTTTTTCAAAAAGCGCTTGGACACGAATATGCAAATGAAGCACGAGATATTTAAATCTGAGCTTCATTTGCACTTTCAATTTGCTTCATTTACATTCCTCTTTCGAAAGAGAAACGTAGTCTAGACATAGCCTTAGAAAGGACTTGACTTCCCATCCACAGATGTTTTTAAACTGTAAGCCCTTGACATTTTTATTCAACAGACTATTGCCCAAAAACATGAGGTCCCTCCCCCATTACAGACCCTGCTGTCCACACCATGCATGCTCTTGCTTTTCCGCATCTATGGCTCCATGCTCCCCTCCTCTCTCCATGCCTGGTACCCTGGCCATGCTCAACATTCTCATTTTAAATAGCAAGATTTTTCTCACTTAAAACACAAAACCAACCAGTCTGACTATGACCGAGGGCGGGCCCTGCAAGAAAATTCTGGACATCCCAGAAATTAACTCTCCAGCACCAGCCACCCAGTGCTTTGCAAAACTACGGGGAATGCTGCACTCAGTTGGATTCCAGAGCTGTTTCAGCAACCTCCATGCATTGCGGCTACAGCAACTACTCGCATTCCTGAGCGCCTGGGGTTGGTGCTGAATGAATGCAGGACTGAAGCCAGAGAGACGGCTGGCAATGAAAATAACATAGCACTATTCTTGCTTCCACCCCACCCTGAGAACAACAAGCCAGAACTGTACTAGGATAGGAAACAGCCTGGGATTCCACGGAATATCAGATGCTCACTTTTCACTAGCGCCAGCATGGCTGTCTGGCAGCAAGCAGTGCAAACTCTGGGGGCCAGGGGCCAGGCAAAGCCGATGGGCATGAACAGGCTCATGCCAGCCAGTCCACAAAGAGCTGCTCTTCCCCAGATCTGGCTGTACAACGTACAAGAGAGAAGCACAACACAGTCGACCTTAAAAAAGAGAAAACACCAACTCCTCCACCAAGGCAGGAAAGAGAAGGCCCAAGGAAGGGACTGAGGCATGACAAGAGTCAGGGAGAAGCCAGCCTTCCAGCACCACACACACCAGTGCAGGCTCAAGTCTCCGCCAGGGAAGCTTGCCCTTCAGCTCCTGGAACAGTGTGTCCAGAAACAGACCAAACAGCACAAGAGTTGCTCATTCCAATTCCAACTATTCTAAAGTTGGAATAGCTTGTTGAAAGGGCACGCCAAGCCCTACCTGCCTCTTCCTTGCTCCCCAAAGGGCATCTTTTTCATCCCTTACTGAGCCCTGAGAATTGTCACCCAAGGCCAAAGTCTGTACAGGGCAACCAGCACAGACCCTCTGGGGCACACTACCTGCCCAGAAGGGGGTTGCAATGCTAATCTCACGCCATGCTGGGACACCAACTGCCCCCAAACTCCCTTGCCTGCCAGCCCAAGACGGAAGAGACTATGGCTCCGACCCTGAATTGAACCTAGTTCTCGGAGGTCCAGCCCCTCCTCACACAATGGTTCTCAAGCTCCCGTAAAGTACAGAGTTACATGCTGGGCATCCCAATCAGGGAAGACAACTGGGATGCTGAGAGCCCCAACACACTTTAAGGGCATTTGTTCAGTAACAGAATCTAACTGTATATTTCAACAGTTAATGAAGATGGGAGCCTTAATTATTTTAAGCCAACAGGACCAGGAAGTAGGGTTGTAAAATCCCATTTAATCGGTTAACCAATGAAAGGGGAGTGGGCAGGCACAGCAGCAGGTGGGGAGCTGCCCCAGCCCTCACCAGCTAACCAGAAGTGGTAGGCATCACTCTTAACGGCTTACCCATTCACCTTTCACATCCCTACCAGGAAGCCGCACTGGGCTAGTGCAGTAGAGGTGAGACATGACACTAGCTGGGCAGAGAAAGAGGGTATAGCTCTGTGACGAGCACAGGCAAAGAGCAAACAGGGAGCCTCAACAGAGAACAGGTACGTAGGCCTTGCTACACCTTTACATTTCCATTCATGCCATGCAACTAGCAGCACAGGGACAGAAAGGGCCTTTTAAGCCTGCGATTTTAGCCTGACATTTGTCCTTGTACAGCAATTTTTTAAATAAAGTGTGATGTCCCCAAATTCACACTAGGGAAATGGGAATTGAGAAGATCGACATGGAAAGGCAGAGTGCTGATGCACACAAGTCATTGCCTTTCCAACAAGACACAACACAAAGGATTCTTCCCAGGCCCCTACAAGCCATCTCCACAGTGCAGGGAATAGAGTGGGGGAATGTTTTGTGTAGCTGGGGCACTGGGGAAGAGGATAAACTGACATTTAAAGTAACCAAGACAGATGTAAGGCAACTATGTTAATTACTCCTGAGGAAATATTGTGCCATTGTGCAAGAGCAAAATGAATGTCCCCTTGCAGACTCACTCTCACTCCAAATTCTAATGTGGAAAGTGAAGGAAATCTGCAGTTATATCTTCTGCCCACAGGTGGTGGCAGAGAGGGCAGCGAGCTTATGGGCCAGAGCAGCCAGTCACCATGGAAAGGGAGAGGGAGAGGGAGAAGGAGATGCTGCCACCTTGCAGTACCCCACCAGGGTGGGAGGGACACGATGCGGAGGACGACGACAGACTGGGGGTCACAGACTGGTTGATATTCGCAGGACTAGTGGGACACAGACTGGGGTGGGAGCCCAGGAGCTAGTGGGGTGATAGCACTGAGTGAAGGGCTGAAGGGGACTGAGAATGTAGGACCACATAGGGACAAGAGGGAGTGCCAGTGCAGGGATAGATGGGGGAGGGGAAGAGGGCAGATGAGAGGAGGTGCAGGGACACAAGGGGACCGAGGCAGCTATGCCTGGCTGAACTGGAGAGGCTAGGGTCAGCCAGGGCCTGCACTGGGGGGAGGGGGAGAGGGGAAGGGGGTGCTCCCCCAAAACCCTGTTCCATACTTCTTCCACATATCACATAACTCTCCAGGTTTACTCCGACTCCTTCCCAGAAATTACTTCCCTCTCCCTCAGCTCCTCTGTTACCCAGGACTCCCCAAAGCCCTCGCGCTGCTTCTCAGGGGTGTGGGAAATACACTTCTATATTATAGCCAAAAGTTATGAATGAATAGACTCAATAAGGAATCAAAACACATTTCATGACTTTTGTTGTTGGAGTCTGTACGGTTATAGACATACTTGCTAACAGGTATTTTGAAAAAGTTACCAAAATAATTGAAACTGGTGTGATCCTGTGTTATTTTGACAAATAAAATATGCAACGTTTTTAAAAATGTGCAGAGACTTTCACCCAGGAGTTGCCATTACTCTTTGTCCTGGACTAACTGTACAGATTCTTGTTCTTGGCTCATTCCAAATGAAATTTTTGCAGGTCACCTTTAAACCCCTCATGAGAGCTTTAAAACTTCTTTATAGGCTGCAAAATTAGTTGTGCCCATAAAGCTGTTAATGTGCTTTATGGCAACATTTAAATGCCAATTCAGAATCCTTCCTTCTTCGGTCTCCAACCAGCAGCAGCAGAACATCCATTCTCAGACAGTGCTGACACCCTGTGCTTCCTTTAGCTAGCCAGGGACCCCTAGGAATTACAGCGCTCATTGGCTTCAATCATTGCCACCGCTAGTCCTCATTCCCACTTCACAGGCTTTTAGAAGAATGTGAAGGTTGCAAAGGCAAGCGCTCTGAAGTCAGGCAATGTCAGATTTAAGGCTGCCTTGTGCAACCTTAATTCAGTCCTCTCGGTGCCTGTGTTTTACAAAACAGCCTTGCCTTCAACAACATGAGAAGCTTGAAGCAGTTCTAGGAATAGAACCCAGCTCTCCCGAGTAAGTCCAGTGCCTTAACCCCAAGAACACCCTTTCTTTCCTTGCGATCTTCGGCTTTTTTCATGGTCCATCCTGTGAATAGAATGATAGAATGAGGCAGGGGTGTTCTAGCAAGCAAAGACTGTACTGTTCTACACGGGACAAGAGGGCTGGATTGGGCTGCAAGAACATTGCCTACCCTTTGAGTGCTTGACTATGTAACATTAAGACTCCTTTAACATGTGTTACTTCCTAGGCTTTTTACAAAGCAAACTAAAAAATTAAAATCTGTCATATATGGCTAATTAGCAAGGTGGAAACCAAGGCCCTGTACAGAAGGACAATACAACCCTTTACTGATCCAGCTAACAGAAAAGGTAACTGATAGCTGTAGCAGACAGTCACCTGTAAATGGGTCAGCTACTAGAGTGGGATAAGACATGCACTCTTTGAACAGAAACTTCTTTAACTGCTTACTCGATCAAGCACGTGCACGTTGATTTTCTAGAGGCTTATAGCTTGGACAAATCTGGATGAATTTTCTTAAGGAGAGCAAAAGGCGCCTCCATGACCCCAGGACAACCGCTCTGCCTCATGCTGCATTTCTCTCTAATTTTGCTCTAAAAAATGACAAACCATTTTTGTTGAAACATTACAAAAACAACAACAACAAAATCAACAGCCAGAGGAAGGGCAAACATGGACATTTTCAGCCCAAACAATTACCGTTACAACAACAAAGATGGGCTTATAACGGAGACTGTAGTGCCACGCTGCCAACCCCCCTTATAATGAAATTATTTTAAAAATAGGTTGCAGAGGGACAGCACAGACTGGGGGCTAAAGCACTGGATTTCCCATCCAGTCTCTGCCCTGCATCCACTGATGCATCAACAAGACCCTAAAAGCAAGGGGGCCAAAGTGCAGATCATGGGCCCAGAGCCACACAGGGTCCACAGTGCAGCTCTCACCCAGGCACACAGAGCCCGTCCCTAGGGCATCACGTGGTGCCCTCGGCTGTGCAGGCCAGGGACAGGATGTTAAGTGGCTGCAAGCAGTGTCGACTAACAGCCCCATTCCTCAGTCTCCCCCGGTCCTTGGGCTCAGTGCTGGCTCCAGCAGCCCCATCCTCTAGCCGTGCCCTTCCACCCCTGTCGACTCAGTGCCAGCTCCAGCAGCTCTCAGCCCCACCCCCGAGGCAGCAGCAAGCGGCATGAGTGCAGGCTGAACGCCAGAGGAGCAGGAGGCAGCAGCAGCACAGCCTGCAACCGAAGACAAACCAACTCTCCCAGGCCACGTGCCAATGCAGCAACTAGCCTTCGGTCCCGGAGAGTTAACCACTTGCCCTCACAGCTTGTGCCCCCACCGCCTCCCCGCAGACTGGCTGCTCCCACCATAAGAGGGGGAGTGCTTAGGGCACCAGCACTGATAGGGATGTTAAAATTAAATTATTCAACTAATCGAATACTCAATGGAATTTCCAAACTATGGTCCGCGGCCTGGTACCGGTCTGTGGAAAAAAAAAAACACAGGGCCTCAGAAAATTTTTTGCGAGAGCGCCCACCTCACTGCACCCAATCCCCAAAACGAATGCCGCGCTGATGCTACTTCCAGGGACCACGGAGATAGCACAGGCTTCCTGTGGGATTGGGGGGCAGTTCTGCAGCTGCGTGCCAGGTCCCGGAAGTGTGCGGGCTGCTCTCCCCTCCATCCCAGCAACTGGCGTGGTACCTAAAACGCTGGTCCATCACGCGCTGGGGACTGTGTGCCCTTGCTGGCTTCCTGCACACGGGGCAGTGGGTGGGGATCCGGGACTGCGCCGGCTCCAGCTGCTCGGGGTGCATGCTGCCGAGGGGAGCGGAGGAGCAAGGCGCATGCTGCCCGAGTGGTTGGGGCAGGCACGGTCCAGGACTCCCCTCTTCCCCTGCACAGGAAGGCATCAGGCGTGCAATGGACCAGCGTGTCAGGTACAGCGCCACTGTTTGGGGGAACAACCCACACACTTCCTGGGCCTTGGCAGCAACAGGATCCCCAGGTATCAGTCCCTGTCCCCTCCCCCCCCCCCCCAACTCCCACAAGTACTCTGCCCCAGCATCCACAAGCACTGTCCCCTGCCCCAGCACTCATTGGCACCCTTCCCCAGAACTCTGTCCCAGCACCCACAAGCACAGTTGGGGCCACATTAGAGAGGTTTGAGGGGTTGTGGTTTTGTATCTCACTTGTGTGGCCCCAACTGACTTTTCTGTGGACTAAAGTTGGCAGTGGGGGCTTTGGGAAGACCAGAAACAATTTATTTGCATATTCATCATTTGCTTAATAAATATGCAAATAAGGGTTACTGGTCCTCCAAAAGGTTGTAAATGGATTTACTAGTCCTCAGCGTCAAAAAGTTTGGGAACCCCTGGACTAGTCAATAAGGGAATATAGCAAGAGCCATGTAGGGGCTCTGAGTCCCCCGCTGGCCCCAGGCACCATGTGGTGCTTCCACTTTGAAATGCACAAGAACCCCCTGTATATTTCAAAGGTGGATCGCTGCCACTGCGCCCCCTCCCCCAGAGCTCAAGCTGGGGAGGGAGGGGGAAAACGACTGGCTTTTAAGCTGGCTCCCCCCCAAGTACCCCTCCTCCTTCCGCCTCTTTCTGACTAAGACAGCAAGGGAGTGTGGGGGAGAAGCGCCTTTTGCTTATTGGATAGTCAATTAGTTGATTAGTCGCTGACACCCCTATGACAGACAGTCCCAAATTTGACTCCCCACAGTGTATACACCAAGTTAGTGATGAAGGCAGATTCAAGACATTTTATTCTCTGCAGATTGGGCACAGTCCCTATAGTTGAGAAAGTAAAGAGGGTTCAGAGAAAAAGGCAAGACAGTGATTGAAGGATTAGTCGCCTCTCGTAACTGGTAGTTTTTGAGATGTGTTGTTCACCCCCATTCTAACCAGGTGTGCACATGTTGCATGCATGGATGGCAGAAACTTTTCCCTTTGCAGTACCCAGTGGGTCAGATGGAGAGCCCCCGGATTGGTGCCTGAGTGGAGCACTATATATAACCCTGCTGACTCGACCCCCCTCTGTTGGGGTAACCAGCAAGAAGGAACTGAGAGGGGAAGGAGGGTGGGTACTGGAATGGCCATGAGGACCACATCTCAAAAACACATCACAAGAGGTGAGTAACCATTTTTTCTTGTTCAAGAGCTTGTTCACGTCAATGCCAATCAGGTTACTCCAAACTACTCCCCAAAGTTGGCATGGGTCCTGAGCCAGTGCATTATGGGAGTAGAAAACTGGTTTACCGACAGCTGTGCCATTCCTGTAATGTGCTGTAAATGTATGTATCGAGGACCAAGGCGCTGCTCTGCATATGTCCTGGATCGGAACCTGGGCAAGGAAAGAAGTCAAGGAAACTTGTGCTCCTGTCACGTGTGCCGTGGTTGAGTGTGCCATGATGGTTGGGGTGGAGATCTTGGCCAGCTCGTAACAGGTATGGATACAGACTGTAATCAGAGATGAGATATGTGGGGATGAAACTAGAAGGCTCTTTGTGCGATCGGCAATGGCAACAAAGAGTTGGTCTGATTTTCTGAATGCTCTTATGAGGTTGCTATAGAAAGCAAGCGCCCTCTAGACGTCCAGGGCCTAAAGCTGTTGCTGGCGTGCACTGACACATGGCTTCGAGCAGAAGACCGGAATGGACAAACTACTTTGGGCAGGAAGTGAGCTGCACCTTGTCCTTATGGACGACAATATGGGGGGGGGGGGGGGGCCTCAGATGTCAGTGCTTTCAGCAATGATATTCTCCTGGCTGATGTAATGGCCACTATAACTGCCACGTTCCATGTCAGACAGAGGAGCAAACTGGACTCAAAGGGCGGATTTAACCCTCGAGAGGGCCAAGTTAAGATCCCATGTTGGAAGGTGTGGTCATGAATGGAGGTAGATCCTTTCCAAGCCTTTGAGAAAGCGCACAGCCAAGGGCTTGGTGAATACCAATCGATCACTCTATGCAGGATGGAATGCAGATATGGCTGCTAGGTGAATCCTGAAGGAGAACAGGGCTAACCCTTTCTCCTTAAGGTGCAGCAAATAGTCAAGGATATTTAGGATGCGTGTCCGGGCTGGAGCTATTTGATGGTGGGTGCACTGACAGGAGAACCTCTTCCACTGAGCAAGAGAAGTAGCTCTGGCGGATGGTTTCCTCCTCAAGAGAACCTGTTGAATGGGCTGTGAGCACTGGAATGCAGGACGTCTTAGCGAAGTGACCTCTTCTGCTTGCAAAACGATCTTTTGAGGCAATCTACCACCATGTTTCACACACACACACAGGAGATAAGAAGCCTCCAGGAGATGGACTGAACTATACAAAAATCCCAAAATAGAACAGCTTCTCGACAAAAGAGTAAGGCTTCGACGCCACCTTGTTTGCTGATATAGAACAGGGCAGTGGGACTGTCCGTCAGAAGTGTCACACTGATCTTGCATAGGAGTATGAAATATCTGAAAGGTCAAACTGCCCTACGGATCCTTAACACGGATAAGGAAAAGCAAACCATCATTCTACCACAGACCCTCATATGCCAGTCTCCCAGATGTGCTCCCCCGTCCAAGTCCAACATGTCTGTGACTCTGGTCAGTGAATGTGGAGAGCATGGAAGGGAATCCAGCCATCATGTCAGTGAATCGAGCATCTGATGAGGTACGGCCAACACAAGGTAAAACCGTCCTGGACCGTAAACAGGGGTAAGCCGTGCCGGATGTAGTCTTAGTCTGGTGTGCCTGACTATGTACGTGCATGCAGCCATGAGCCCATGAAAGCTCATGCAGTACCTCACCACGGTAATGGGGTAGCATAAGAACAAGTGGATTATCTGCGCCACAGCCTGGAGCCCGACTCTGAAAGGATCGCCCTTGCCGAAGCTAAGTCCAAGACTGCCACTATAAACTCTGCTCCTTGGGTTGCAATGAGAGTTGATCTCTCAGTTGAGTAGTATACTCAATCTGTACAAAGAGTCCATGACTAAGCGGACATAGGACTCCACCTGTTTCCTGGAGTGACCCCTCAGCAGCCAGTCATCAAGATAAGGGCACATGTACACCTGTCTCTTGTGAAGAAAGGCTGCTACCACCACCAGGCATTTAATTAAAACACCAAGGGCCAAAGGAGAGCTCTCTAAATTGGTAGTGATTGTGGTTTACTGGGAATTTTAGGGACCGCTTGTGAGATGAAAAAATGACCATGCAAAAGTAGGTGTCATGCGGAGCGCTGCATACAAACTCCACAGATCCAAGGAAGGCATAATCAAGTCTAATGAGAGCATGTGGAATCTCAATTTTACCATAAACCTGTTGAGAACCGCACAACCCCAAAATGGGCTTGAGGCCCCCCTCTTTGCCCCATGGCAAAGAGTGACGGCACCTCCTGACAAAGGGAGTGGCTCATGAGAAGGAAGAGCAGAAGTGGTGCGTGAACCTACCTCCATCGCACACAGGACCCAACAGTTCAAAGTTAAGGGCCCAAGTAGAAAGGAATGGGGATGGGGGTTGCAGAATCAGATGGGAGGGGAAGAAGAAGGGATCTGGGATGTGGATTGGCACGCAGTCTTCTAACCTAACAGATCTGTTTGGGCATGAGCTTTTGTGGGCAAAAACCCACTTCATCAGATGCCATCTGACAGCTGCCCCCCTTATACCACCCTTCAAGCTACATCCACATTCTTACTTTGGGACGGACTGAGATTTCTGTTGCTGCTTGGCCTTGGTGTGGTGACTGGGAGAATGCCCTGTGCCAGTCGTTTTGACTCCTATGGCAGAGAGAGTTCTTCCTGGAGTGCAACTGGAATGAGCACTGCTGGTGATGTTACTGCTGCTGTGGCCTAAAGGACTTCCCCTGGGTGAATGCAAGGTCTATACCCAAAGAATGAATAGTAGTGCCGGAGTCTTTTAGGCTATGGAGGCTCGAGTCCATTTACTCAGAGAAGACCCCCGACTTCTCAAATGGGAGGTCATGCAGAGTGTGCTGGGCCTCCAGAGGAAACTCCCAACACTTGAAGCCAAGATGGTGAGAGGTTGAAGCCCCTGCTACCGCCTCTAGGGATGTTAAATATCGGTTAATTGAAAAGTTGATTAACCTATGAATTCTTATTTGTTACTCAACTATTCTATAGTCCCCAGGGGTGGGCCTGGCAGCCAGTGTGCTCCGACCCCACTCCCGAGGAGGTCCCTGCCACTCCGTGCTGCTGTGTGGGGTGCCAGGCAGAAGCTGGTCTGCAAGGGAAGCCAGTTAAAAAAAAAAAAAAACAGTTCCCCTCAGGGACTGCCCGTCTATCGCCCTGCACTGCTGCCTCTGTCCGGGGCAGAATCTGAGCTCCCAGACCCTGCACGAGCTAGAACTGAGCCGGGCTGCCTGCCTGCCTGGCTCCAAATACATTTTAAATGCAGAGCCACAGTGGGATAGATCCCAGACCTGGCACAAGCCAGGACTGAGCCAGGCTGCTGGCCACCTTGTTAAAAAGTGTTCTGGCAAGGGAAGGAGGGGAGGGAAGGGCATGCGAGTACAGGCAGTCCCTGGGTTACGTACAAGATAGGGACTGTAGGTTTGTTCTTAAGTTGAATCTGTATGTAAGTCGGACCTGGCGTCAGCCGCTGCTGAAACAGATCAGTTTCAACCGCGGCTGAATCTGGACGCCAGTTCTGACTTACATACAGATTCAACTTAAGAAACCCAGGCGTCCCCAAGTCAGCTGCTGCTGAAACGGATCAGCAGCTGATTCCAGGAAGCCTGGGGCAGAGCAACTCTGCCTGGGGCTTCCTGTAGTCAGCCGCTGGTCAGTTTCAGCAGCGGCTGACTTGGGGACGCCTGGGGCAGAGCAGCTGGGGTGCTCCAGTAGCGCGGCTCCTCGGCGCTACTGGAGCAACCCAGCAGCACCCCAGCTGCTCTGCCCCAGGCGTCCTGATTCAGCCGCTGCTGAAACTGACCAGCAGCGGCTGAATCAGGACGCCTGGGGCAGAGCAGCTGGGGTGCTGCCGGGTTGGTCCGGAGCAACGCTGCGGGACCAACCCGGCAGCCCCCAGCTGCTCTACCCCAGGGGTAGGCAAGAAAAGCCTGGTCTGCTGGGGGGAGGGGCACTAGCTGCACACACCCCCCCCCCCCCAACAGACCAGGGAGACGGGGGTGGCGGGACCGCCCAAGTCCTCCACGGCTTTGCTCCGTCTCCCTGGTCTGCTGACCTGGGAGACGCGGAGCAAAGCCGCAGAGCACACGGGCAGCGGGACAGTCCAGGCGCGCCGCGGCTGTCCCACTGCAGGCGTGCTCCGAGGCTTTGCTCCCCATCTCCCTGGTCTGCTGGTCGGGAGACGGGGAGCAAAGCCGCGGAGCACGCCCGCAGCGGGACAGCCCAGGCACACCCGGGCTGTCCCACTGCGGGCGTGCTCCAAGGCTTTGCTCCCCGTCTCCCTGCAGACCAGGGAGACGGGGAGCAGCTTTTCTCGCCCCGGAGGACGGGGGCGGCGGACCGCGGCGCATCTGGGCGTCCCGCCGCTCCCGTCCTCCGGGGCGAGAAAAGCCCCGTTCGTAACTGTGGATCCGACATAAGTCGGATCCGCGTAACTCGGGGACTGCCTGTAGTCTATAGTATTGACTGAGAAGCTTTTGCTTACTGTTTAATCGACTACACTATTACATCCTTAAGTGCCTTATCTGGGTTCCTCCTGCACGTCTCCCAAGTGTTCTTCTTGCACATCCCCATGGTGATGGTCAGGCAAACTATACCTTGAGGGAGCATCAAGCTCAGTGTCGGGGAAAGCCAGAAGCCTAGAGTGGTGCCTCAGATGGTGCAGGTGCACAGAAGGAAAGAACCATATCAATACGGGATCGCCTCATGACAGCACCCAGCTGGACAATGCCACAGAGGCAGACTTGTCTTCCTGAGGCAAGGGCGACATGAGTTCAATGAAGTCCCTGGCCACCTCAAAGATGTCAGGCTTTGACAGCTCAACCATCGGTGGGGGAGCCACCTGGTACCGGACCCAACGGTGCCTGAGCTCCCAAAGACAATGGCGCCAGCTCATAACATGTGGAAGGAGATTCCTGCTTTGTGGTCCTGGGGAATGACTCCTGTCCCTTCTTGTGGTGTGAGAGAGCTGGAGAGGTTGAGCAGAGCCATGGCTCGCCTCTCTGCTATACCAGGGACTTGCAGTGCCATAGCTCCTTGACAGAGTCCCTTGACTGAACCATGCTGTGCACTGACACTGGGTCACTGCACTGATGAACAGGAGCCACTTGTCTAAAGCAGGCTTCCACCAAGAACCGCTTTTAGCGAAAGCTGCTTTCTTTTTCCATGAGAGTCCTGAAAGCTTTGCAGATTTTACAACATTCCACCCGATGCGTTTTTTTTAAGCACTGTAAGAAGGAGCAGTGGGGGTCCCCATTACACATGGGCTTCCGGCACGAACCTCATGCTTTGAAGCCTTAGGCTTGCACAGCATGCCCCACAGCCCTGGGCAGATGAACCCAGCTGCCCCAAATGAACAGCATCTTAAACACTAACTATACTAACAGTAACAAACCACTAACTAACTAATTGCAACAATAATGCTAGGGAGCATTTGCAAGCAAGCGAGCAGTGTTCCAACATCATCACAGATGGTGAGAAGGAACCGAGGGGCAGGGAGGTCGGCAGGGCCATACATATTGCATCATTCTGGCACCGCCAGGGGGACTCCACAGCCAACTCAACAAGTACTGCTAGGAGAAAAGTTTCCGACATCTGTGCACACACTCCTGATTGGAATCTATATGAACCAGCATTCTAAGATGAAATATGCCTTATCAGGGCTCGCCAAGCCGCGGCGAGCCCCGCTCACCAGCCGCGCTGTCCGGCGATCTGCGCATGCGCAGATCACTCGAACCCGGCTCTTCCGGGTTGCAATCTACTCGCCTCAGGCAAATAGATTGTATTATTTGTCGAGCCCTGCTTATGCACTCAGGGAGTTCAATCTACCTAGTTTAACAGAGAGAAGGCTAAGGCATGATTTGAATACAGCCTACAAATACCTATATAGAAAACAAATGTTTAACAGGCTCTCCAACCTAACAGAGAAATGTCTAACATGACCAATGGCTAGAAATTAGAGCCTGACAAATTAAAATTGGAAATAAGGCATATATTTGTAATGGCTAAAACTAACCAACCACTAGATCCATTTAGCAAGGGTCGTGGTGGATTCACCATCACAAATAATTTTTAAATCAAGATTGGATGGTTTTTTAAAAGATTTGTTCTTAGAATTACTGTGGGGAAATTCTGTGGCATGTACCATACAGGAGGTCAGACTAGATGATCATAGCAGTCCCTTATGCTTGAATAAGCACAGTTGGTAGGAATATGCTACCGACCACCAGACCAGAATGGGGAAATTAATTGTAAATGCTGGGGAGAGCAGAGAAGCTGCAATGACAGAAAACTCAATAATAATAATAGAGGATTTCAAGTATTCCATCTCCATGTTGACTAGGAACACTTAACTATCAGGATAGGATGCAGACATAGTACTTCTTGATTTAGTCCAGGGTGTCACTCAGGTTCTGGTCCAAGAGTTGACTACAGATGAACTTCCTGGTAATAGCAACCACAGCGTGGTTAAATTTAACATCCTTATAAAAGTGGGGAAAATACCAAAGAAGCACCGGCAGTAGCATCTAACTTCAAAAAGGATAACTACACAAAAATGAGGAAGCTAGTTAAATGGAAATATAAAGAAACAGTCACAAGGGTGAAATGTCTGTAATCTGCATGGAAACTTTTTAAAATAACCATGTAGAGATTCAAACTAAATGAATACCCCCAAACTAAAGAGGACCAAAATAAGCCACAACCCTGGCTTTAAAAAGAGATGGTTAGAAACAAAATGGCAACCTTTTTAAAAGTGAAAATCAGATCCTACTGAGAGAAATAGAAAGCAGCATAAACTCTGGCAAGCCAAGTATAAAATATACTTAGGCAGGCCAAAAAAAATCTGAAGAGCAAACAGGGAAAAAACAAGTAAATATACATTTGACGCAGGAAGCCTGACAATTAGGGGTGAACCTAGACCAGGCATGTCCAAAGTCCGGCCCGCGGGCCAACTGCGGCCCGTGTTCCGGTTTAATACGGCCCCCCAGGTAATTTTCCAATATCTATCTTTTATGGCCCCCAACGAATCCATATGTATTGAGATGAATACATTGTAAAATCTCAGTTAATGTCAGTTGGTCTAAATCAGTTATAAATATATTTGGACACAACATGTATACTTGGTGTTATGTTCCTGTTCATATTTTTTGAACTTAAAAGTTGACAGAACCTTTATTACCAATAATATGTAATGTACTTTACAATGTTCCTGACATATATTTCAGCTTCCTGGATTTTTTTTTTTCATCTGGCCTTCAGATATGAAAGGCAGAGTGATTTAACACCTGTTTAGATTTGTCATCCATGTGACGAAATGAAAAGTATGCCGTTTGCAATAAACTTTGCATAAAATAGTTAATTTGCATTTAATTTTAATGGTTCAAAGAATGTCAGGCAAAATGGTCGGCCCTCACGCATGTTCACTTCATCAAATCTGGCCCTCGTTGAAAAAAGTTTGGACACCCCTGACCTAGACAGTGAGGATTCTAAAGGGCCACTGTGAGGAAACTAAATGCATTTTTGTCTTCACTGAAAAGGATGCAAGGGAAATTCCCACACCTGTCCCATTCTTTTTAGGTGACAAATATCAAGAACTGTCCCAGACAGAGGTGTCAAACTAGCTGAATTATAAGAACACAATTAGACACATAGATGAACAAGATTTGTTGAGGAAGAGTCAACACAGGGTTTATAAAGGGAATTTATGCCTAACCAATCTATTGGAATTCTTTGAGGCAGTCAACGAGAATGTGGACAAGAAGGACCTGGTGGATTTAGTATACTTAGGGACTTAGAAAGCCTTACAATGCCCCTCACCAAAATCTCTCAACCAAAGTAAAGCAGTCACAGAATAACAGGGAAAATTCTCTCATGGATTGGTAACTGGTTAAAAGACAAGAAAAAATGGCAGGAAGAAACGGTTGGTTTTCACAGTGGAAAAAAGTAAATAGCAAGTTCCCCCACAAATTTGTAGTGGGCTCGCTCTGTGCTTGTTCAAAATACAGGCAGTCCTCGGGTTACGTACAAGATAGGGACTGTAGGTTTGTTCTTAAGTTGAATTTGTATGTAAGTCGGAACTGGTACATATTGTAGGGGAAACTCTAGCCAAACATTTCTCCAGAGCTCAGTTTTATTCTCCCACACCTCACTTCCCTCAGTCCTTTATTCTCAAGCTGAGGTGTCTGCTGAGAAAAGCCGCTCTGCGTCTCCCTGGTCTGCTGGGGGGGGAGGGCGCTAGCTTCACGTCTCCCTGGTCTGCTGGGGGGAAGCAGCTAGTGCAGGGTTGTAAGTAGGGATCCGATGTAAGTCGGATCCATGTAACCCGGGGACTGCCTGTATTCATAAGTTATATGGTGAAGAGTGAGGTGTGAAAATTTGCGAAGAATATAAAATGACTGAAGTTCAATATAATCTATACTCGTTCACTAACCTGTTCATTTATAAGCCGAGCCCTTCACCCCCACAATGAATAGGTAAAAAATGGCAAAACGCTATGCCATTTTGCCAACCCTAAATTTCAGTAGCTGGCAAACTTCAGTTCCCAGTTTGTCAGGGTAAGCCACTGGTATGCCAGGACATTTTGTTTACTTGGAGCATCTGTGGGCACAGTACCCTGCAGCTCCCAGTGTCTGTAGTTCACTGTTCCTGGCCAACAGGACCAGTGGGAAGTGGCAGCCAGCCCATCCCTTGGCCCACATCACTTCCTGCCGCTCTCATTGGCTGAGTGACTGCATGCCTGCAACACTCCAGGTAAACAAAATGCCCCAGTGCACTCATGGCTTACTTCAAAGGGCTGGGAGCCAAAGTTTGCTGACCCCTGTTGTAGATCACAGATGATGGAATATCAGTTCTAGACTCGCTTCCTTAAAAATGCGTTAACATTTCATTTACATTTTCTAAGCATGGAATCTGACCCAGCCTTTTCACAAAATGCTAGACCTTACATGTCAATCCAAAAAAATACAATAAATGATGTAATTTGATCTCTTCATGCATGTTGAGCACTGGACCTCCTAAGTCTTGTAGCCAATCTGAAAACATAATGCACAAAAGCAATAAAATCTGTAATAAAATTTAAATAGCCTATTATTGCCAGATTGCCAATCTACAAAGCTACTGTGAAATAAACAAAGAACAATTATAATTTGACAGTGATAAAGCAGGTGACATTCCTCTATAAAGTCCTAAAAATGTACAACTATTATTTTCTACTAGTTTCGTACTATTTAAAATCAACAACAGTGAAATCAAAAGAAAACGGTCTGTTTATGATGTAGTGTTCAAACTTAAAGTTGTTGAATATGCAGAAGCAAACAATAATTGCACTGCTGCCCATGAATTCTGTATCTATGAGAAGCAAATAAGAGAATGGCAAACACACACACACACACACACACACACACACACACACACACTAGGAGATATGTCAAGCAGCAAGAAAGATGTCCAATGAGGTACGCTTCATTTCCTGGGCTGGAGAAGGATCTCTGACTGTGTTGTTGAATGTCGGCAAAATGGGTACCTCGTCACTAGAACTGGAATTCGTCTGCATGCTCTGCAAATGTCGAAAGATGACAAATACAAGTCAGAAAAGTCATCAGTATTTGTTGCATCAGTGGGTTGGTGTACTCGCTTCATGAACTGTCATGGTCTCTGTCTTCATCAGCGAACAAAGATAGCACAAAAGCTGCCAAGAGACCTAGAAGAAAAAAAAAATCGAATCCTTCCAAAGACTTATTATAAAACATCAAAAGGAATATGTATTTGAGCTGCCACATAGAAAATATGGATGAAACACCGATGACATTTGATCTCCCGAGCAAAAGAACAGTAACTGGTGTTGGTGAAAAAACAGTTAAATAAAACTACTGGCCATGAAAAAAAAAATCCACTTTACAGTGGTTTTATCGTGTTTGGCCAATGGATCAAAGCTCCCGCCTGTTATTTT
The DNA here is from genome assembly GCF_049634645.1 of Pelodiscus sinensis. Lineage (NCBI taxonomy): Eukaryota > Metazoa > Chordata > Testudines > Trionychidae > Pelodiscus > Pelodiscus sinensis. The sequence continues at coordinate 32,695,934 of NC_134728.1, read as the reverse complement.
TAAAAGAAAAACTTTGCCTAAAACCATGAAATTTCCTGCAAGTGTGATCATATGCATACATGAAGAGGAATGCATGGATTAAAATGGGACTATTGAATGGCTGGAAGAAATGTGGAATAAGTTCAGGAACACTTCTTAAGAAACCATTTATGCTTATGTAGGGACATATTCAGGGCACACAAGATGGAGGTGGTGAAACGTGGCCAAAAACACACAAACACTACTTTGGCTAGAATACCTGAAGGCTCAATTTTCTGTTCTACAACTTCTTAATGACTGCCTGCACAAACCCTTTAAAGACAGGCTATGCAAAATGTGGTCCAATTGATGTGCTCAGGCATGGCAAAGTTGCAAAAGGTGGGAATCTTATGAAGCTGAAAATCAGTCTGGTCTCCCAGTGGGTCAGGGATATGTGAAAGTCCATTCCCTGGGAAATGATAGAAAAACCACTTGATGAGTCAGAAGACAATGCCATATTTGCTGAGGACAATAGAGGCTGATAAGGAGTCTGGGGAAGACACTGATGACCTCTATGACGACAATGCAAGAGCGGCTATGACTGAAACTGAGCTTAATGCACTGTTTGGTGAACTAGAGACAGATTTGGACATGGTAGGATTTTAAGGCTTTTTAAATAAGTCCATTAGAATATATGGGACTTAGAGACTAATTCTGAAGGCATGTGAATACTTATTTGTTCAGATATTTAACAGGTTTTGTTGTTAGACTACTTTAAAATACATTTACTAAAACTTCTGCATGCTTCTTGTGACGCAAACTGTGAAGATGAAGCAGGGTCGCCCAACGTCAGTTCCCAGCCCATCAGGGCAAGCCACCGGCACACTAGGACGTTTTATGTACTTGGAGCGGCCATAGGCACAGAAACCCTTGGCTCCCAGAGGCTGCGATTTGCCATTGCCGGTCAAAGGGAGCTGTGAGAAGCAACACAGGCTGAGGGACGTGCTGGCCGCCACTCCTGTTAGCCACAAACGGTGAACCTCAGTCACTGGGAGCAGAGGGGCTCTATGCATGTGGACATTCCAGGTACACAGTGTCTTCGCATGCCAGCAGCTTTCCCTGATGGACTGGGAACTGAAGTTTGCCAACCCCTGGTCTACAACAACAGTGTAGACTTGTTGATAAGTTCCCCCACTCGCTGATGCATCACACTCAGTTAATATGATTGTATATGGTAAGTCAACAGCTAGCTGTGAAGAGTTACAAAACGATCTCACAAAAGTGGGTGATTTTGCAACAAAATGGCAGAAAATGCAATGTTGGCAAGGGTCACAATGTCACATTGGCAAACATTCCAAACACACACACACACACACAAAATGGTGGGTTCTAGATTAGTTGATCTTGGTAGACAGTCCTCTGAAAACATCTGCTCAATATGTAACACCTATCAAAAAATCTAATGGAATGTTAGGAACCATGAGGAACTAGAGAAGATGCTACGGTGTGGGCATATCATGAACACCGCATACAGTTCTGGTCACCCCATCTCAAAAATGATAGGAATTAGAATTACACAGTAGTATGAGAATAGTTAAGAAAACGAGTAGGGCTACAGGACAGCTTCCAGAGGAGGAAAGATTACAAACAGGGATTTCTCAACCAATGAAAGTTCCACAGCCTACCTGTACCACAACTGGTTTTCTGCATACCCACTACATTTAAAGCCTGGGCCAGCATTAGAAGGCAGAAAACAGGCAATTGCCCTGCCCCATATCACAGGAGCCCCACAAAGCTAGGTTGCTCAGGCTTCAGCTTTCTGCAAATCTAACACCAGCCCCACACTGGTTTATTTTGGCAGATTCCCTGAAACCCAACTACAGCCTGCAAGGGAGCTCTGGGCTGAGAGCTGTGAGTAAAAGGACTGGGACTGTTCAGCGTAGAAGAGAGACAGCTAAGGTGGGATACAATAGTGGTCTAGAATACTAAGAATGGTATGGAGGAAAAGTACCAGAAACCGGCCAATGGGAGCTGAGAGATTGTACTGGGGCAGGGACAGCACATGAAATCTTCATTCCCCGGTGTGTAGCATAGAGAGCCACATGGATCAGCCAGCTGCTTAAGTGGCCTGGAGCTGCTGGCAGGCAGAGCGCCTGCCTGAGGGTCCTGCTGGGATGCTGGCCAGGAGCCACCCACTGACGCACCTTCCAGCCTGAGCCTGTCTCTGGCACCCTAATCCCCTGCCACAGGTCACAACTCCCTCCCCTCCTTTTTACTTAACTCCCTCTCTGACGCCACACCCTTTCCTGCACCCCAGACTCCCACCCCGAGATGCCTTCTGCACCCAACCTCTGGCCCAGACCCCACACTCCCTGCAGCCCTTGACCAAAATCTTGGAGTGTGCCCCCATCAGCAATTATTTCCCCCCTCTGGTTTATGCCAACCTCTTGCTCAGAGAGCATGGTGAGCCCCAATGTGGGAGCAGATCTTCCATTGTGGGGATCCTACTAGGGATGTAAAATGTCAACTGGTAGGGGCTGGAGCAGCTCCCCACCTCTCCATCCCAAGTAGGGGGCTGCTCCAGCCAGCAGAGCCCACCAGAGCAGCCCCTGTCCACGGCAGGGACAGCCACCTCTCCCACAGCCTGAGGTTACATGCTGGCTTCCCATCTTTATACTGCAGAACCTGCAGTGTATGCAACCACTATAATTTTTAGTGATTATATTTTTAACCATATTTTTACATCCCTAGTTCCTACACTTTCCTCCGTAGCATCTGGTGCTGCCAATTGGCAGACAGGACACTGGGTGGACTCTGCAGCAGCCTCCCCTACTCCCACCCGCACCCCAATGCCTCCATGCAGGGCAGGAGGCACTATGGAGACAGTGCTGGGAGGAACCGGCTTTTAAGCCAGCTCCCCCCAGCACCAGCTCCTATTTCCCCACCTTGCTACCTCTCATACAGAGGCAGCAGGGGGGAGAGGGGTGAAAGGAGCAAGTAGCCAAGAACTCCATTTGTCGACTACTTGCTTACATCCCTAGAGAGCAGGTGCTTGGCTGCTCTCAGCACAGTACTGAAGGGCTGAGTCTGCAGGAGTGCCCCACAGGTACAGCTCAATCCACACATACACAGCAGGGAGAAATCAGCCTCAGACAGGATCCTCCTCAAGCAGTGCACACTCCACAGGCCACTCCCAAGCTGGCTACAACAGGCTCCTAGAACTAGGGAACAGGAAAAGGTCGTCCTCCCCCCCCCCCAGAGCTCCAAACCATGTCTTCTTGTTTAAAATACGCCGCTTGCAGCTCTTCGGCCTGGCCTGCCTGTAGGACATGAATCCCTTCCTCTCCTCCCCAGAAAGGTACGGGGGTGTCATGCCCCCCCGCCACCCTGCCAGTTAGAACAGATGTTACTCCCTACTCTGGCAATAGAAGAGATAGCAGATCTTAAACAAAACCAAACACCATACAGCTCTGGCCACCCCCGCCCTCAGGCCCCAAACGCAGGGCCAGTGGGTGCTAGCTTCCCCAGTCACAGCAAGGCTCGCTGCCATGCCCACTGAAGCGTAGACATACACTGCAGGTTTTTTTTTTGGAAAAACGGCCACTTACGTCCACACTTCAATTGTGTTTTTCTGACAAAGTTGAAAGAACGCAGGGGGTTTTCCGACAGCGGTAAACCTCTTTCTATGAGAAAGAAGCCATTTTCTGAAAGAGCTCTTTTGGAAAAAAGCACGTGTGAACAGGGATAAGGGCTTTTTCCCCCCCTGAAAGAGGCGGCCTCCAGGAAAATGCACAGGTGCCCTGGTGGCCAATCCATCCATAGTAATCACATCTTGAATGCAAGATAGCATCCAATCAACGTGGACATTTATCTTTTGAAAAAGCAGATCACTTTTTTGATGCGCTTTTGCTGTGTGGATGCTCTCTTCCAGAAAAGCTTCTTCCAAAAGAAGCCTGTAGTCTAGACGTATCCTGTGAGCTAGCACAGGACCTAGGCTATTGGTGGTGCACAGCCAGAACACCAATCCTGAGAGCAAACAAACACTGAGTGCTGTGCTCACGCTGAAACTAATGTGACAGGGGAAGCAGCCAGGCTGAGCAGAGGGTGTCACCTAAATCCACCTATTGGGTCACAACCTTATGGATGGTCACAGGATAGATGCTTACACAAGGGAGATGCTCATTATCAGTGTCTTTGCTGAGCCCCCTCCATCCCAGCAGCACCCCAGAAATGGCCAGAGCTGTTGGAACTAGGCCCTGGGAGAAAAACAGCACCTCTTATCTCTACACTGACCAGGAACACAGGACTGGCTCTCTTAGGACTCCCCATTATATGGGCTAGATATCCAGACTCTCTGGTGTCCCTCATACAGCACCTCATGGAGTGCCAGGGACCTCACCCCGTCTCAAGAGACAACAGGAGACTGGACCCATACAAACCAAGGATAAGTGTTGTCCGGAAGTGAGGTGGGCATGGGCAGGAACAGCAGTGGACTGCAGCTAAGGACTGGTAATGCCAATGGGGCCCAGTTTGGGACAGGAGAAGCTGCAGGTCAGAGTTTGCAAAGAGGATCAATAGAGCTGTGTGGTGAATCCCACAGAGCAATTCCCAAACAGCTACCCCCTACCCATCGGGAATGATGCTCCCACTGCCGTCAACTGCTCCGTGCCATGGCAGCTGTTCTGCCAGAGATGTCAGTTAGAAAGGCTAACAGCAACCAGGCACCATGGGGATGGGCCCTAAGCACCAATACAACACCGAAAATAAAGAACTGCCATCTGTACCAGACACACCCGCAAGAGCTGCTGGCACAGACCAGTGTTAGACTCTGGGTAACTGCCTTGCTTGGCTTTTCCAAAACCCTCTGATTCACTGAGCAAGCAGAGGAAAGGCCCCCACAGCCTCGTGGCTCTTTTGTTCCTACTGTCTCATCAGCTCTTGTTCACAGGCAGAGCTGCTCAGCTGGACACAGCTCAGCCAGCAAAGCCACTGGAGCTTGAAGCGAGGCTGCTCTGGTGCAGCCCAGTGGGAGGAACTCACAAGGCCACATTCCTGTGGTCTGGGTGGGGAGGGGGACTCTGCTAAGGACGATGGTATCTGCAGACACTGGGCTGTGGGGCACAGCTAAGATGATAGCCATTTCCCTCCATCGCCCCTTCCCAACAAACCAAGGCAGCACATCAACATGCTGCTCCAGGCGCACAGCAGGGCCCAACAAAGTCAAGGTGAAGCAATCCCCTCCCCCGGGCATTAGACTACTGCATACTTGCCAGTCCGCAGAATGCTGTATTATGGTGGTGCCCTCCTTCCAGGAGCCTGGCAGAGGCATCTGTTCACAATTAGGAGTTACTCCATTTGCAGACTATCCATTTATGCATCCCTAGCAGCAGCAGAACCCTCCTCTCCCCAGTTTCTTTCTGCAGCAGAATTTGTTTATGTATCTGCAGCTGCTCAGTGCATTCACTGTGGGAATCCTAGCTACAACTCCAGCCTTGTGAAGCAGAGAAACAGCCCCACGACATTCCCAATGCAGTGCCTGAGGAATCCAATCTGGAACAAGACCTTGATTTCCTAGCCCAGGACTCTACAGTCCTCTCCCTCAGATCCAACTTTCTGCCTAAATTACGGTTGGAGTAGGGGGGTGGGATTATTTGGTTGCAATTTTTCCAAGTGAACAATAACCCAGCAGTTCACCAAAAGGAAGGAGCAACATTGTCATGCAGGGATGCAGAAGGTCACCAGCGAGGAATTCTATAGGAAGATATGGCCGAAAGAGAACAGACTGCAGAAGGTTATACAGCGGAAGCTACAGCTATTCGGGCATAACTGCAGAATGAACGACAAGAGAAAAGTCAAGACCTTGGTATTCGGCATAATGGATGGTTTGAATAGGAGACGCAGGCCCACAGAGAATGGATAGATGATATAGTAGCCTGGCGCGGGGCTAGTCTGCAGAAACTAAGCCACTCTACACTGGACAGGGAAAGATGGAAGGAAATAGTGAGGGAGGCATTGGACACCAACGGGCGTTGACCCCATCCTTGTTGATGATGATGAATCTCACTACAAGATCAAGGAAGAAGAACCCTCTTCAGTGAGAAACATGTGGAGATACAGTCTCTTGGAGCAGTGGATGTCCACACACACACACACACACACACACACACACACACACGCCAGGCCCTGTCCCCATCCCCAGTTCCAGAAGCTGTAGGTATGCGCTTGAGCTTCAGAGTGAGCCAAGCATTCCTCTTTTCACTGCTGGCTTCTTCATCCCAGCCACAGCTCTAACAGTGCATTGTCTCTGCTTGCTGGATCAATGTCACCAGCAGGGACCGTAGTAGGAGTAAGTCCACTGGCCCAGCTAATATCACACCAGGGATGGGGGTGGGGAACAGGCAGTTCAGAAGCAGAGGGGATCCCTTTGCTGAGGAGCAAATGTCTCTCTGGGAGTGCAACTTGGGTTGGGCTCCCTCAGAATGCAGCCCAAGCACAAGCAATGGGGAAAGAACATTTAGTGCTTGAGGATTTTTTCCCTCTCCTAAACTATTCTGATCTTAAATATGGAGCTACTCCACAGCATTCCCTGCAGAAGCACTCAGACTTGGCATTCCAGGTAACTGAGAAAAACAGGATCCTAGTCACACCATGCACTGTCCTCTGCTGGCCAATCCATGCAGCAACATGGACAGTATCTCTGGGGCCCTGATCTCAACCAGCATAGGCTGAAAAAGGAGGCAGCAGCATGGAACAATGCAGATGAGAGAGTACTACAACAAGCAGGCAAGAAACACACAAACTCTTTCCCCTTAATTTGGTGACTGCAAACCCTAAAGAACGCAGGATACTGGACAACTTTAGAAAAGGCTGCTAAACCATCAGAGCCTTTCCTTCATAGTTCAAGCCCTACGCCTTCTCCCCTACCAGCAAACAAATACCTTTACTCCAAGCAGAGTTTTAACCTAAAAAGGGAAGACCCCAGGACACCCATTAGGAACTGTACTATTGTTTTTACATGGAAGGTACCCAGATACTATGATAAACTGCCATAAGAACCTGTTAAGTCAGGTGTTTCTTATCCCAACCTAGGCTAACTGAGCTACCATTATCTGAGCTAGGGATGTTAAATTTCAATGAATCAGCTAATCAAGTCGATGGAATTTCCATAGACTACTCAATTAGTCGATAAGGGGGAGCGCTTGCTATCCTGTTGCACCTCTCCCTTTGAAATGTACAAGAACCGCCCACTCTAATAGAGGCAGCAAGGTGGGGGGGGGGGGGAGAGCGACTAGTCAAATTCCTACTCGACTATCCAATAAGCATTTGCTTACCAGATAGTCCACCAGTCGCTTCCATCCCTAATCTGAGCCTCACAACCCAAGTCCCCTGTAAGCTGCATGGCCCTCCTGCACAGAGCCCCTGATCTCCAGCCCCACCCCACAGCCTTTACCTTCAACTGAAGGCTTCTCCATCCTGCAACCCAACCTCTCGGCCCTACCCCCCCCCCACATATTGTCCATCATCTCTATATTGGTGGACATAACAAAAGTCATTCCCACACATGGACATAAAAATGCGGAAAATTGCTCACAACTCTTCAACCATGTCCACCCAACAGAAATGCTCACCTGGCCATTTGCAGCATCTCTGAATACAATGCCTTTGCTCGGATTCTGCTTTACTGCCTTTATACATCAGTTCTTTTAGAACAGGACAATAGCATAAATCTTCCTGAGAAACTTCCTGGCCTGACAGTGAACACTGCAACAAGCCAGGAGCCTGAGCAGGATACGTTGGTGCTAGGGAAAGGAAAACCACCAAACAAGGAAGAGAATTAGACTTATGTCTTCACATAAGACCCACAGCATGAGTAGCAAGCCTACTGGATAATGCAACAGCTGGAGAAGAGACACAAGACAGCACACCTCACGGTGGGAATGGATGGGAAAGCAGATCTGTAGGTTTGCTGTAAATTAAGCTCTACTATTTGGATAAGAATCTACTGAAATAAAAGCAAACATTGCCCTGAAAATTGCCATGCCCACCGTTCACTTCTTGTGCCCTGCACAGCTGCACTTCCCAGGCTGAAGGGACCTCACAGCACTTCTCAGGGCAGGGATGGACACCAACGCCAGAGGTTTCTGACACCTATTCACAACATGCCCAGGTACTGGAAGAATCATTGCTCTTCTCCTATGTTACAGGGAGCCCTTTGCCATAGTAACACTGGACCAACCCGAACACTGCCCACCCAACACTACACACACCAGCTGCGTCCTAGTTTAGTGCCAGCTGCATTCTCCCTCCTCACCCATCCTCAGCATCTCCTATTCAGCTGCTCTCGCGGTGGGGAGCAGCCAAGTATGACACAGGTTTCCTTTCAACTGAACTCAACTCTGCTGTCTAAGTCAGCTGGCCAAGAATCAGGTTCCAGATAGTGGCTTTTGGGCCCCAGGAAGTTTAACCCTGTTTAGATTTTAACCCTCAGCACCAGCAAGGGAAAACTGAAAAGGGTGCTCTATGCAGTCCGCCAGAAATAAAGGGAATTTGCAGATGAGAGACAGCCAACCCCACCCCCAACCCTGCAGCCAACCCCATTCCCAGCCAACCCTATCCCTGGCCCTGCAGCTGAGGCACCACAGCTAAGAGCAGGCCTGGATGTCACAACAGCAAGAACACCAGCAGGCATGGTCCAGCAGCAAGTGATGGGAGATAACCCTGAACCTTAAGGCTTGGCCCAGAGGTCCATGGGTCAGCATCTCAGCCCTTGTATGCAAGAGCAGCCTAGCATAAGGGTAGGCAATTGTTATTGGTGGAGTGCCACTCCAGAATTTGGTAAGTGGTACACTCTTCCATGATATTAATGGAGGAGGAATGAGTCTGAAATGGAGGTTGGGTGCGGTAGGGAAGTGGGGTGCAGGAGAGGGTGTGGGATCTGGGCAGAGTTTTGACAAAAGAGGGAGTCGTGACTTGAGGCTGGGGATTGGGATGCAGGGTCCAGGAGAAGTATGTGTATGGGTGTAGGAAAGGATTCTGACCTGGAGCAGGGGTGTAGGGTGTTAAAGGGATTTGACCTAGGGCAGGGGAGGGTTGTGACTTGGGGCAGAGGATTGGGGAGCAGGTTAGAATCATAGAATACTAGCACTGGAAGGGACCTCGAGAGGTCATCGAGTCCAGTCCCCTGCCCTCATGGCAGGACCAAATACCGTCTATGTCCAACCTAAACCTCCCTTGCTGTAATTTAAGCCCATTGCTTCTTGTCCTGTCCTCAGAGGTTAAGGAAAATATTTTTTCCCTCCTCCTTGTAGAAACCTCTTAGATACTTGAAAGCTGTATATTCTCTTTTCCAGACTAAACAAACCCGGTTCTGTCAATTTTCCTCACAGGTCACGTTTTCTAGACCTTTAATCATTTTTGTTACTCTTCTCCAGACCTTCTCCAATTTGCCCACATCTTTCCTGAAATGTGGCACCAAGCACTGGACCATAGTACTCCAGCAGAGGCCTAATCAGTGCAGAGTAGATCAGAAGAATTACTTCTGTCTTAGTTACATCAGTCCCGTTAATTCATCCCAGAATGTTTTCTGCTTTTTTTGTAACAGCATCGCACTGTAGACTCATATTTAGTTTGCTGTCTACGGTGACCCCTAGATCCCTTTCTGCAGTACTCCTTCCTAGACAGTCACTTCCCATTTTGTATGTGTGTAACTCATGAGCACTTTGCATTTGTCCCAGGTCTGAACGGAGGCATGGGCAAGCCGGGCAGTGCCCAGGGTGTCAACCAATGAGGGGCGCCTGATGGCAGCTGTAAGGGGCACGCGGCGTCCCTTACAGCTGCAGGTTCCCCCAGCACTGTGTCGGGAGGGGGCAAAAGAGGCAAAGGCATTGCAGGGGACCAGCACAAGCCAAGTATCAGCTGATTCCTGGCCTGCACCCAGTTCCAGATGCTGCACCTCTGCTTTTTAAATGTAGCAAGAGCATGGTGGTTCTTAAAAAAGCAGGAGGGGGACCAGGAGCAAGCCAGAACAGCTGATTCCTGGCTTGCTCCCGGTCCCTCTCGCTGCTCCTCCGCTTTTCAAATGGCACAAGTGGGACTGCAGGAAGAATTCTAAGAGCACTCCCCCCATTCCATTCTCCTCCTGGACCTCTCTGGGCTCTATGCTGCATGCTCTTAGGACAGGGCACTGTGCTTTGCCCACACAGTATGTTGGCTTCAGAATGCATATTGTGCATTTTGTATGGTTATTTAAAGCCACACTGAAGAAGGAGAGAAGGGAGGGCCCTTTACGCAAGGCTGGGTCAATGCCACCCCCCCAAAATGAGGAGACAGGGAGCTCACTTCCCCCAAAGGGAAGAGTCTCCTGCCCTTAGGGAAGCATTTTATCAGCCTCTGGTAGATTGGAAGTGCTCTTCTGCTGCCCCCTACTGGGGGGAGGGACTCACACCACACAACCTGATGACATTCATTACCAGGTATGCTGTCCATGTGACAGCAGAAGAGCAGGCAACCAGAGCCCTGCAAATCTGCATATATCTGCTTTATATCCGCATCTGCAAGTGTGGATGCAGATATGTGTGGCTCATTTTTGCAGATAGATGCATACACAAATGTTGTACCTAGGAACCTGCAAATCTGTAGCTATCTGCTTCATATCCACAGGAACCCGCAGCTCATTTTTGCAGATAACACATTTTGTGTCTGCACAGGGCTCTACAGGCAACCACTACAGAGATCCAGGATATGAAAAAGTCAATCTTACATAGATGTACCACAGTCTGTGCCAAGTCTGAGGGACTCCCTGGCTCTCCAGTGCTTTTTAGCATCCTACATGCTAAATAAAAGGAAGAAGAAGAGAAGCTAGCATGGAAAAATTAATGCAAAATGGCAGCAGATGCTCCTGCTGCTCTACACCCAGAGCCTCATGCTGGGGCACCCAGTACATCCCTGAGGCTCTGTAGAAATATGAACAGTCAAGAACATTAAATAAAATCTATTGTATCCTGGGTTTAACAAGTGTCTGGAGCAATGGCTCCTTTCCAGTTGCAGCCACTGTAGCACCTAGAAGTGGTGTTTCCACCTTTCAGGCAAGAACATTATCCTACCATATAATCCTCAACTCCAACTGGCTGTGTCCCTAGCAGGCCTACACATCTTGCCAACCAAGCCCACATTTCCAAGAATTCTGATCTGATTTTGAAGTTACTTTTGGGGCAGACAGTATTCATTGTTCTCATCCCAATGGCAGTGGAACATCCTGGAACCATTGGGAGAGAGTCCATCTCCACAGTTTAGCTATCAGACGGCAAGGAAACGCTCTGAGGCTTTCCTCATTTTTTCAGGTAGTCCAGCATGTTTTAAGAGTCACTTGCTACCAAAGAGAGGATACTACTAGCAGGGTGCTATCTGGAAAACAGGAATCCTTCATTTTGGAACCCTCCTACTTCCTCTCATTTTCTCAGAAGAGCAGCTGAGAAGCAACCCCTTCTTGCTCTAGACATGCCCCAACATGCAAAGTCAAATCGACTTTACTAATTAAAATAAAGTTTTACTGCTTTTAACTCCTGTCACACCTGCTGAGCCAACTGCACTGCTCCAGGAGAGGCAGCTGGATTCCTTGGCAACCAAATCACTATGTTACAATTGGTGAGGCCTATACAAACCAGGGATGTAAAACTTCGATTATTTGGCTACTCATATATTTGATGCAATTTGCATCGATTATTTGATTAGTCGATAAAGGCGCCTCCACCTTTGAAGGGTAGCAACAACATTTCAAAGTGGCAGCGTCGCATGGAGCCCGGGGTTATCTGGGGAGTCCCAGCTGACCCCAGGCTCCATGAAGAACTGCTGCTTTGAAACGCCTCAGGGAGCCCAGTGTCAGGCTCCGTGCGGGGGACTCCCAGCTGACCCTGGGCTGCATGTGGCATTTCAAAGCGGCAGCGCCATGTGAAGCCCAGGGTCTGGCCCCAGGCTCCACGTGGTGCTGTTGCTTGAAGCGCCCCCTCCTCTTTCCAACAGAGGCGGGGCGGGGGAGAGAATGACTAGTCATTCACACCCATAGTACAAACCCAGGGAAGGCTAATGGGAATGCACAGGTGTCTCAAAGGCAGACTGCAGTTACTGTAGAAAGAGCAAGTCCAGGTGGACACACAGATCCCAGGGAAGTATGCAGAACAGGGCTTGTGTACATGAGTTTAATCATAAGACTGACAGCTCACAGAGGTGAATAGACAAGGATGGACTGGTAGCTCTAGTTTCTAACAATCTCTATCTAGATGCTCTGTGGTCCCCCTCACCATGGCATTTCGCCTCCCCAAAGCCGGGTGTGGGGTAGAGGAGTTATCCAAATTCTACAAATAGGGAATGGCACCCAGCAAGGTGCAGTGACTTGTCCACAAGCAGTCTATGACAGAGCCAGAGATTGAATGTAGATCTCTTTGCCCAAAGTCTTAACCACAAGACCTCAGCACAGTCCCATCTCAGAGAGGGGTCAAACTTAGTAGGATTGCACTGAGATGGCTTGCATGGCTCCTGTCAGGACTCACCCACTCAAGGTGGTCATCGATTACCCCAACCCGCATCTCACTGGGATCCATCCTCTCTCTCATATGGCTCTCATCTACTTGAAGTTACTGGGAACATCGGGACAACACGGACAATTGGTTAGCCAAGCTCAGATGACCAATCCCTTTTTATCTCCAAATTGAAGGAGATACAAACAGCACTATTTCTAAGAGCAGTAACTGGAGCCAGGAAAATCCAGGAGGCTAGTGAGGAGAGTGAAGTACTGAGAAGAGCTTAGCACCTCTGTAGCATCTCCCTCAGCTCAGCCCCCCATGTCTGCCTGCATTTCATGAAGTAACCAGATGCACAGCCACAAAACTCCCTTTTTCAGAGAGCTGCCTATCCTGTCCATTTGGGCATAGCATTCAGAGCTTGCAGGCTTCATTACTGTAACCATTTATACCTGGGTATGAAGCCAGCCACCATCTTTGAAAAAGCTACATTTAGTTGGATACACAGCCATCTACACAGCACCACAGGCAGCAGACAGCCGCTTTATATGCTGGCTTCCTGTGGAATACCAGAGCAAATTCAAGAGCTCAGTCCTCTTCTCCCAAACACTCCACAGGACAGACCCCAGTACCTCCAGGCCTGTCCAACCCAGCTACATTCCAGTGAAGCGATAGAACCACTGCCTTCAAGAACAAGGCTTGTATGTGTGTAGGAAATGATACAGTCTCGATGACTGGCCCACAAATCTGTAACTGCCTATCGAAAGACCAGGGTGACCACAAACCTCAGTGCCTTCACAGCTAACTGCGAGCCCTGATCTGGTCACCCTGCCCACGATAACACTGAATAAAAAACGAACAGCCAGGTTCACAACAGTGCATTCTGGGGAGTGCTCAGAAACACACAAAGGGCGCCACACAGGAACCAAGAGACTGGTTAAGGATTGTGGGCTTTCCAAACCTTACAAAGAGAAACCAAAGAAGAGCGGCACATTGTACACACAGAGAGCATTTTTTCCTTCCTGGTTTAAGCGAGCACTGAGTATTAGATTCAGACAGTGACCTAGGAATCTCACAGCAAACTAACTCTATTCCTCTCTTTTCTTGGGTGTTTAACAAATGCATCCAGTGCACTTAATGTCCTTTGTTTTTATCAAAACATAGTGATTAAAGTGAAAACCTGTGTCAATTCAGCATTATGTTTCAGAGGTGTATATGCACAAAAGCCATGAAACTCAAGCCTATGGTTCCCCTAGGAATACAAGAGCTAAACGCTCATAAGTAACAAAGCACTGATGTGTATTTCTATAAGCAGGGTTAACGGAATGTGTTATATATCTGCAAAGAGAAGAATTAAGAGTTTAAGAACCATCGCTTGGAATTTCCTGGTTTCCGGGCAGGTAAATCTTCACCCAGAACTTAGCACTGTCCTCATTTTGGGATGTAAAGTACATTGTATAGATTTCTGTGCATTGAGTGGCTGTTCTTAAGAAACTGACTCTGGTTTGAGAGAGAAAAACTGGTTGAGCAAAACTGTAATAAGGGGAACACATCTGGAATCAGACACATTGTTGTGATGACACCAAAATTATTTTTTAAAGTGAGCTCATTGTGTATATACACACACGTGGGAAAACAAAAATGGAAGAGAGGCCACAGAACCTCTTATGTAAATAAGAGTGACAAACACCAATTTTTCAGTTTTCTTCAAGTCTTGTGAGAACAGATGTTTAACTCAAAGGACAATTTGTTCCTTAAATTCTTATGACAAACGTTAAGTTTTTAATAAATATGAACAGGACAAAATTCTTGAAAATGGTCACTGGTTTTGGGTGCCCAATTTGAGATCCCTTGATTCCAATACTCAGGGAGGTTCCCATCAACTTCATCTGGAGCTGGAAGCATGCACCATTTCAGAAAGTCTGATTCAAGGGGTCTTAAGTTGGGCTCCAAAAATAAGGCACCCAAAATGTCAAGAGACCCTGTCAAGTTTGTGAGCCTTTTTTGCTTTAACAAAACCACCACCAAACACCTGCTCCCTACTTATGTCATAATGTTCCCTCCCTAAGCTGGAGCAGTGTCCCAGTACACCTGGCCCCATGTCTCCTCATAGCATTTCCCAGGGCAGCTGCCTCCCCCCACTCACTCACCTATCAGACCGGAAATAAAACACATTTTTCACTGACATACAGAAGGCCAGACCAAATGATAGAATGATTCTGGACTTAGACTCTATGAATCCCCCTCTCGTCTTTCTCCCTCCTTTGCTGAGGAGCCTAGCACCCTCTGGAATAAGCAGGAAGCCTGCACTGTGCTGGTAGTGCTCCCAGAATGGAAGATTCCATCGTATGCACATTTTGGACACTCAGAGCAACTGTCTTCAGCTCAATCCTAAGAGTCACCGGCTGGCTTTTAACTTAAGCAAACTGCTCCAAAACGCTCGGGGGGCGGGTCACAAAAACTTGCTATATCCTCACACATTCTGCATATTCCTCACTTCCATTTGGAAAAAAGTTTCTGTGGCAAAGATACAGCTACCACACAGTGATTTGAAGCTGGTGTTCTGGAATCCCACCTTGCTGAGAGCTGCCTCAAGAGAGTTCCAGCCTCTGGCTCCATCTGAGCCCATCCCTCCCAGTAAACCACGGGCTAGGGAAGGTTAAATCTTACCAAAGAAACAAAAAACTGTTCATGTGACAATAAGACAGTCAAACCTAGGGAGAAAGATGCAGAAATTAGGGCTTTTATAGCAGCTGTAATATACTAAATATCAACCAATACACACTGAAGTGCACAAAGAACAAGAGAGAAGGATGGCATATACAACACACACATAGCAGATAATGCCACCAGGAGATGCTTAAAGTTGGCATGTTTTGACTTTTATTTACTGTCACCGTGCGACCTAACGTTGCATGTACTCATTAGGGATGTTAAATTGTGGGTAACCAGCTAATCGAGTACATGATGGAATTTCCGTCGACTATTCAATTAGTCGATAAGGGGGGAAAAACTGCAGAGCCACAGCAGGGTTAGCTCCCAGCCCAGGAGCTATGCCTCTGCTTCCCTTGCCCCTCCTGCCCCGATGGTGCTGGGGGGGCACCATCTCCTGCTCCCCCCAATAAAGGCAGCAAGTGGGGGGGAGCAATTAGTCGAGTCACTATTCAACTACCCAATAAGCACATGCCTATGGAATAGTCAACTAGTTACTCACACCCCTAGTACTCATAGCAGCATCTCGGCACAGCTTTTAGAAACAACTTCCAACAGCTGGTTCATGGTCTTCTTCGCACACATGCACTCCGACCGCTCCCCCCACCAGCCCCCATATTTAAAACAGCTAGGCAGTTTTGCTCCTCCCATAGTTCCTGGTTTCACAGAGGGGTTACACCCACTGCAGACCAGAGTATTCTAGAAGCAATAATAGAACACCCCAAGCAGTGAAGGAACAGCCTCTGGCCGAGGCACAAGACCAACTGCATCACTTTCTCCATGGAAAGGGGCCTCACAGTGGTGAGCATCCCTAGTTGTTATGAACTAATTAGGACATTCAAATGCCCACCACCTCTTGAAGCTCACTCCCGGCAGGTGAAGTATTCCTCCTACCAAGGGTACAGTACCTTCATTCTCACCAACTTCCCAGGGTGCTCGTAAACCTGCAGGAATAGTCCCTGGGAAATGTTCTCCTACCTGCCTCCAAGCTCTGCCTTGGGCATTAAAACCCAAGGGCAGACCTGAAAGCAGTTCCTCCAGGCACAACCACAACATCAATATTAAATAAATAATAACAGCCGCATACTGTCCGATTGCTAGGCTGCATGCTAGATAATCCCATATAAGGGCAGATTGAGAGGGTAGGATGCATTGTCCCATCACACAGAAAAATAAATATATTCTACCAGCCTGAGGCATCAGAAGAACCGAGGGGGGGTGGGGGACGGACGGACAAGGGGAAGGTATTTTGGAGTTCTCTCTTCATATCATGATCTACATAAACTAGTTTTTTGTAACAATGAGTCTTCTGAGAAATACAAAAGGATGTCAGCAAGACTGCCCCCAACTCTCCCTCGGTTAGCCATCTAGAGATTCCACTGCAATCTCTGTAGGGCATATACCATCTGTCCCCAGGCACCTGCAGAGACTTGGCCCACTGAAACCCCAATGCCAAACAGAACCTTGGGGCCACCACCACCATACTAACAGACTGCAGTAGTATATAGTGTGTCATGCCATTGCTTTGGGGTCAAAGACAGCGCCAGGTTACAATGATTTGTCAAGGTGCCCAGAAGAATGTTTTCTGAGGTGTCTTAAATTGAAATAGGCAAAATATACCCCATATGTAGGGTTGTTACTGAGCTCCCATAGCTTACTCCGTATGTGGAATTTCTTCACTTTCTGCGCTTCACCCAGAATGGACATGGGCACTTCTGCTTCCTGCCAGCAATTCTACTTCTGCTTCCACATGATAGCACACAGCTGAAGTTGTTGCCTTTCAAACACTGCAGTGAAAGGTTACATCTACCTCCCTAAAGTCAAGAGCAGCTTTCACTATTTTTTAAAGTAATAATTACAAATTTCTTCTTCTCATGTAAGGTTCTGTTGACCTCTGGGAAAGAAGCTCAGTTTAGGGCTCTCAGGATTCAGCGTTCCTTTAAGACAACTTTATAGACCATCTTAGAAACCTGCCTGCTTCCCCTGTACTCAACACACCAAATCCACCTTCCTTTATTAATGGGTCACCAGGAATAGGAGCCTGAGCAATCCTTCCTCTCTCCTTTTCGAGTGCAATCCCTTCCTGCAAATTGATCTGTGCAAGATACCAGCTCTTAACACCAAGAACTCAGACAGGACAGAATGCCATAGTTTCACACAAAAGCACAAAGGCCCCTGAGCCAAGAGACTTGCTGCTCTTCAAGGCCAAATGTTTAGCTGCTAATGTCTTTAAAAGGAGTTCATTTGCTCATGCAACTCCTTTAGAAATAAGACACACCATTAAATAAAATGTTACATTGTCTATTTGTAAAACTGTGTGCCCCTGGAGAAGATATTATGGGGAAAATATTAAGAATCCCTCAAGGGGTATTAAATTATGAAACCACAATTCCAGGGGAAAAGATTTAAACATGTGTTTATCAGAGATGCAACAGTGCAACATCAGAAACAGAGAAGTTTCTTGACACTGTCAGTTCACTGAGCCACTAGAAACCAGACAGTTGCAAGAGATAGGTTATTATTGAAGATAGCAACAGTGACATCAAAGGGCCCAGGAAGCTACTGAGGACCACCGCTAATAAACACTGGTAGCACAAAAAGGGCCTATTTCTGATACAAAAGAGAGAATGAAAAGAAGGGATAATATAACTAGTTAAATAAGGCACAGTTCTCTCCACCTAGCAAACTGCTATATAACACACTGAAATAGACAGTGACAAACCTTAATGACACTCTCAATAAAGGACATACCTCATTCACACACCGCAGGGGGAAAAATGGTGCAAAAAGTCTGTTAATTCAGAAGTCAAGATAGTTAATAATGAACGCAGATGCAGTGACCTCTGAAAAGGAACTGCTGCTTTCTGGGCCATCATTGGCTGTGATTAGATACTTTAGATCAGGATTTCCAGAATTGGGTCCAATGGCTCCGAGAGATGGAGTGACAGTTTTTGATAAAAATTGAGAAGACTATTTTTATAAATAACCTATTATATTGAGAATTATTGTGGCAATATTCAATAATTAAGGTTGACAACAACATGAAATGGGGGCAGAGGATATATAAAACTATGCTTTGTTCAGCAAAACACAGACTACAGCTGACATAAATAAAGGCATAATGCAGCAGCATATAGCAAGTCGGACACATTAGATGCTTCGAACACCCGATTCAACCAAGTGGCCGAGCGCTTCACAAGTCAAAGATTTAAAATAATATTTCCCCCTTTCTTTGGGCCGAAGCTTGCTGCAATACAGTGGTCTATACGCAGCATTTTCATTCAGTGTTTCACAGTAGATTGCCACCTACCCTGATTACCAAACATATTCTCAATGGATAAGTGGATAAAAAAGAAACTTTGGCTTCTAACAAAAATTGGGCTTTGGATGGAACAAACAAGCAAAATGTCAGGACAGGAAAAGGAGAACAATCATAGCTCAGTTTCCAATTTTTTTCAGTCAAGGCTATCAAAGATGAAACCACTCTTATCCACCAGATTAGCAGCAGGCAACAAGAAACACTTGCATGAAGAGTCTCAGCTTGACAAAGCCCTGGCTCGGTTGATTTAGTTGGGATTGGTCCTGCCTTGGGCAGGGGGCTGGACTTGATGACCTCCTGAGGTTTCTTCAAGCTCTATGATGAGTGTTATTTATCTTCTGGGTTACTTGCATTGGAAATAAAGATGCTCCCAACACACCATGCATGGCGTGCAACAAAATATTTTCAAATAGTTCTCCGATACATGCTAAACTATGAAGGCATTTTAAAACAAGTCATTCTGAACACAAAGACAAAAGCATACTTTTTTTTCCAAGTGAAAGCTTGCTGCAATTTCAAATAGTAAAGTCTCAGTGATATTAAAAAAAAATTGTTAAATTGGAAAATGAAAACACAACAGAAGCATCCCACAAAGTGAGCCACCATAATGCACTCACTGGAGAAGCACATACAATTGCAGCAAAAAAAAAATCAAGTCTTGTACAAAAGATTTTGTAATGCTCATGCTTGATGAGGAATCTAGCAAAAATGTGGAAGAAGTGCCACTGTCAAACAATGCTGTTGTCATCAGGAGGATCTTGTATGTGATGCACATCGAGAAAGAGCTAGTAAGGGCTCCACCAAATTTTCAAGACCCTGTAGGACTCCATGTCCAAAAAAGTTTGGGAAACTCTGTTTTAGAGGATGTTAAGAAAAAGATAACCATTTCAAGATATCTGCAAATCCCAATGAAGGAAGAACCACGGTCAGTCAATTTAAAGTATCTTTTATTTTGAAACATTTAAAATGTCGCTACATAAAGTATCCACAGAGGTTTTGCTGGGATTTAATCCTAATATTATTGCCTACTATATCATCATACTTTATGCCTTTGAAGTGTGAGAAAGTCATCATTCATTAACCTTTACCACAGCTCTGCAACGTGCACACACACCCTTAGAGAAGGGGAAACTAAGGCACAGATTGTTCAAGTGACACATCCAATGCCCCAGAGGGAGTTGCTGATCTTTCCCTAAAGTGATTTTAGAAGGTTACCTACCCATTTAGTCAGATTTACTTAAGCTTTCCTTTCTCAGAACTAAAGAAAAGAAGATGTTAAGATTCAGTTCTGGAAGAACAATTTCTCTACCAAGTCAGCGACAAGGACACCTAGGTACGACAGCTTCAGAGAAAATGTAAGGCGAGGGGGAACGGAAGTTCCTACAAGCGAACCAGCCAATTGTGCGCAAGATTGAACTCTGCAGCGTTTACGCTATTGGGGGGCCCTTTTGGAGAACAACGTGACCGAAATGCCACTGGAATGAGGTAAACAAGGAACCAGAGAGCGCCAAGGGGCAGCCGCGCTCGCCTCTCCCAGGCTCGGACTGCGGGATCGCACGGGCCCTGCTCTGGGGGGCTCCGGTCTCACAGCCTGACCCCCACCACGGGGCCACGCAGCACGAGCCGGCCTGACAGCTCGGCGGGCAGCGCCCCAGGGAAGCGAGGCGGGCAGCGCCGCCAGGCCCCCCCGACCCCACGCGAGGCGGGCGGCTGAGAGGGAGGGGGCAGCGCCCCGCGAGGAGACGGGCCCGAGGCTCCCGGCCCCGCAGAGCGAGCGGCGCCCGCCGAGGCCCGAACCGTGCGGCCCGGCGGCGGGCGGGGGCCCAGGCGGGGGCCGGGCCGGGCCGCACGCGGCGCCTTGGCAACAGGCCGCGCGCAGTGACCTTGCCCCGGGGGGGGCGCTAACCCCTCGCCCCCCCGGCAGGGAGCCGTCCCGCGGGGGCGGGGCGCCGGACGCGGCCCAGCGCCTGGGGCGGCCGGTCCCGCCTCCCTCCGAGCGGCGCTGCCGGGGGCGGCCCCACAGGGGCGGGCCGGGCCGCCGCCCGCGGGCCCCCCCCGCGCGCCCGGCCGCCCCGCGCCGCGGAAGTTGGGCGCAGAACTTACCCAAAATGGCTCCTGCGGCAGCCCCGCCAGGCGGCGATTATTTGGTGAAGTTTCGCCAGCCGCCCCGCGCGCGCAGCCTAGCCTGGCCCGGCCCGCCCTCGCGCCGCCGCCACTGGCCGCGGCCCGGCCCGCCCGCCTGCCATTGGCCGGCCGGCCCGTCAGCCACGCGCGGCCCCTCGCAAGCTTGGCTGCGGCGCGCTCATTGCTCGCTCCATTGTGCTCCTATTTGCATGGATGTGAGCGCGGCCGGGATTGGCTGGGCCGGAGCCGCGCAGCCCCCTCCCCCGCCCCGCGCGCCCCTGCCCCGGGCGGCTTCCCGCGGCGCCTGCAGCTCCCCAGGCGGGGGGGCCCGCTCGCTGCAGGGGGGTCCCCGGCGGGTCCCGGATGTGCAGTCCCAGCCCCGCGCGCTCTGCGCTGCACGGGGGCAGGTACCTCGCTGCAGCGCGGGCAGAGCCCCCGGGACCCCGGCCCGGTGGATGCGGCAGGGCTCTTTGCAACAGACCAAACGTGGCTGAAACGCGTCTCCCAGGCTCCCGCCTTTCCCCTTCCTTAATGCTCCTGTGGTTGCGGTGCAACTCCAGCCTGCAAACCCAGCGGGGCCGGGCCCTTCCCAGCCGGTGCCTGCTGCCAGGGCCGGAGAGGGCGCACCGAGGCCCTTCTCACGAGCTGCAGCAGGTTTTCGCTGAGCTCCTCTGGGAACCATCGCTGAGTAGGCTCCCCAGACTCTTCAGGCGCCTGGAGTCCTGTCTCCTGCCCAGAGCAGGGCAGCCCCAGCTCAATCCGCCCAGCCAGGGCTTTGTCAAGCCTCTAGGGATGGAGATTCCACCGCGCCCTCGGGAGCCCATCCCAGGGCTTCCCCGCCTCCTGGTGAAATCGTTTTTCCTACTGTCCAAACTCCAACCTCCCTCCCAGCGAAGTGCCCAGAACTCATCCATCCCGTCTCTTTTTAGCTAGGGAGAGAGCATCCTGATTTTCAGACGTCAGTCAATGAAAGCTCAGTCCCACTGAAAGCCCAGAGAGATGTTTAACACCTGCTTGGCTTTCCTTTGTGGCAGAGAAGTTCCCATGCCTTTACATCTCAGAGGTGACTATCTGTACCACCAGCTACTCTTCATACAAGTGTGTCACAAGTGGCCCTAGTGTCTAACTCACACGGACTCCCTCTGTGTCCTGCAGACCCCCATATTCTGCCCTGGGTAAATCAGACTGTACAACTTGCTGCTTGTTTTCAGCATGATCAGACTAGTGTTCTAGTTCATCTGCTCAGCCTTGATGTTCCCCAGCTATCTCCATGCTCTGGGGTTTACAAACGGTTGGGAATCCAAACAGGCAGTTGCTTCACTTATTACTGAAGTGCAGATGAACTGTTTAAGTGCACAATAGACATCTTGTAAATATAGTTTAAAAAATCACAACACAGGTTCTTAACAGTGGCTCAGATATTCAGAACGAGGCTGGGAAAAGCACTGCAAAATAGAGTTTAAGGAATGGGTGAGGGACGCTAGGGAACTTCTGAAGAGGCAGCTGAGCTTCGAAATAGCTCCATTGGAGGCACCAGGCTTTGAGGTACTCTGTCCTTAGAACAGCATAGTGAGAAGTAGTAGATCTGCCTGAGATGACGTGCATGAATAATGGCCATCTTTCTTCAGGGTATACCTGAGGCACTCTTGCTTTAGAGCGGGGGTGGGGAACCTCATGGCCAGGGCTCCTGGCTTGTCTGGATCTGGCCCCCGAGGCTCATACCCCCTCCCCAACGTTGGGGAGCCCATGCTGACACTTTAGCCCCCCGCAACCCAACCGGGGGCTAGAGCACACAAAATCTACTAGCCTCTCCCCCTCCCTCCCGAGGCTCAGGTGTGTGAGGAGAACGTGGGGAATGTCTTGGGGGGCCACATCAGGGAGGCTGGTTTTGGGGTTTTTGCTTCTCACTTGTGTGCAGCCCCCAATGGATTTTTCTGTGGGGCAGCGGCCCCACCCACAAAAGGTTCCCCAGCCCTGCTCTACAGCACCATTCTGATGCCCTTGCTCGTGCTAAGTAGCACAAATGTAATCTGCATGAATTCCCACCGGCTCCGTTGCCGTGTGGTGAACAGGAACATTGACTAGAACTCTCTAGGTCACTGCTAGCGTCTTCCCCTGTCTAGCCTGGGAGCCGCGCTTTAGATGTGACAACGTGAAGAGCTGGAAAACCTGCCTCCCAGCATGCACTGTAGGGAGCTGCGTCGCTTCAGTTCATCCGAGAGAAGGATTAGAAGTGAACTGATTCGTCTTTTTCTGGTCTCAGAGAGCTTATCCAACAAAGCCATAGGAACTAGTCACTACACATGCTTAACGCCATTAGAACAGATTGCCAAGGGATGGGGTGGGGTCCCTCCAGCAGGACTGGATGCCTTTCTAAGAGACGTTCTCTAGTTCAAACAGAGGTTATGAGCTCGTGCAGGGCTCACTAGGTGCTGTTCTCTGGCCTGTGTACTGTAGGCCGTACTCAATGGTCATGGTTCTCCTTGCTGACCTTACAAGCTAGAAATCTGTTCCAGTATTATTAAACATGAGCCTACACCATTGAAAGCAGGGCCCCCGTCTCCTCCCACAGACTATGAGTAATGTCCTTGTGTGTCAATAAGAGCTTCTTGTAACCAGAGTGAGGGGAATAGGGCCCCAGCATGGACTCACTCCATCCCTCTCACCTTCCCTGCCCGTCGCCCAATCACTTTCAATGTGACGTACACGTTCTCAAAGCCCCGTGCACAGGCTGCACTGCCTGCAGCTCCCAGGAGCTTTACGTATTCGAGCATCCTGCGCCTCGTGGCTGTGCGCTCCCCCTCCCCCTCTCTCCACCCTAGGCATCCTGCCACTCTTGATAGTCCCTTCGCTGCCACGGCGCCAGGTCCTGCAAGCAGACGGACGCTTCGTTGCCATGGAGCCGGGTCCTGCAAGCAGACGGACGCTTCTCTGCCACGGCGCCGGGTCCTGCAAGCAGACGGACGCTTCGCTGCCACGGCGCCGGATCCTGCAAGCAGACGGACGCTTCGTTGCTACGGCGCCGGGTCCTGCAAGCAGACGGACGCTTCTCTGCCACGGCGCCGGATCCTGCAAGCAGACGGACGCTTCTCTGCCACGGCGCCAGGTCCTGCAAGCAGACGGACGCTTCGCTGCCACGGCGCCAGGTCCTGCAAGCAGACGGACGCTTCGCTGCCACGGCGCCAGGTCCTGCAAGCAGACGGACGCTTCGCTGCCACGGCGCCGGGTCCTGCAAGCAGACGGACGCTTCGCTGCCACGGCGCCAGGTCCTGCAAGCAGACGGACGCTTCGCTGCCACGGTGCCGGATCCTGCAAGCAGACGGACGCTTCGCTGAAGCAGACGGACGCTTCGCTGCTATGGCGCCAGGTCCTGCACCCTTCCTGCAAGCAGATATATGCTTTCCCGCTTCAGACCTCACTCTGAAAACCTCAAGAGCGCTTGAATCCAAAAAACAACCATAAGCCCCTGTTGCCACCTTCTTCCCAGCCACTTCTTGCTCTTGCCCTCTACATGGAGCCCAGACTGGGGAAACTAGATTAAGCTCTAGCGGGCCTAGGTCCTGCAAGGAGCTGAGAGCCCTGCAGCCCAGCCCACGGACCCGCAGCCCCAGACTGACACGCAGCATGTGGAAGCCTCAAGGTGGGTCAGACAATGTTGTGACGCCCAGATGTGAAACTCACCCAGATGCAACTCACAGTAGAACCATCAAACGCGGCCACTCGCAGCACTCGTGGCTCCTGAGGCCATTCTGCACCAAAAAACAACAATTCTCTGCCAAAAAATGTAAAATCCTGCATGCAACCCTTAGCGGGCTGCAGAATTCGGCGTCTTTGTTCCAGTGACGCAGGCTGGGAAATGCATTTCCAGATACCCGCCAGCGACTGTTTCTGTAACAACACAGACACAGTCACGAAGACCCAAGAACGAGCAAGTTAAAGACACCCCGATAACAACCCTGTTCCTGTTCCCTCGGTCCCTGCCCACAAAGCCCAGCTGCAGGCCTAGACTCCCACACCCCAGCCCCTCACCCAGAGCCCAGCACAGACACCCCCTCCCCTCCCAGAGACTAGCCACGGGGCTCCCCCAGTTCAGACACCCACTCACTCTGCCTGCCAGAGTCCATCCATGGGGCCCCCAGATCAGACACCCACACCCCCTCTCCGGCTACGTCTACACTGAAGAGTTTGTGCGCAAACACGCGTGGCATGTCCACACTACAAGCGCATTTTTGTGCAAGAAAAAGTCCAGTAGCGTGTCAGAAGACAGGGCGTCTTGCGCACGAGTCAGTCCTCTTTCTAGAGCTCTTGCACAAAAAGGCGCGTGTGCGGCCAGTGGGTTTCTTGCACAAGAACCCCTTCTGGGAAAAGCACAGGTTCTCTGCTGGCCATGCTGTGAACGGCCCTCAGAGCTTTCTTGTGCAAGAGCGTCCGTGCAGTGTGGACGCTCGCTTGCACAACAGCACACGGCCGTGTGGCCGCGCTCGTGCGGCAGATCTCTTCTGCACAAAGTTCTTGCGCAAGAAGCCTGCAGTGCAGACATGGCCTCCCAGAGCCCAGCCAAGACAGGTACCCAGGCTCAGCGCATCCGAGGGAGAACCAGCCCGAGCTTGCACGCCGTCCCCTTCCTGCAGAGCATGCCAGGCGCCCGTCAGCTCCATCGTCCTCCCTTCTGCCCATGTCCCCCTGCTTGTGAGCTGGGCTCTGCCAGGTCCAGTGGCCCCTAGTGGCAGCCGGACGC
This sequence comes from Pelodiscus sinensis, assembly GCF_049634645.1. Taxonomy (NCBI): domain Eukaryota; kingdom Metazoa; phylum Chordata; order Testudines; family Trionychidae; genus Pelodiscus; species Pelodiscus sinensis. The sequence goes on along the minus strand of NC_134728.1, from coordinate 32,670,568 downwards.
TCTGCAGCACCAGTCCCACGGCGGAATGGAAACGCTGCGACTGCCACAGGGATTCTGCCTTGCACAGCGGTGCAGCATCCCCAGGAGCCAAGGCTGAGTGCGCCAGCCTGGCAATGGCCAGACATAGTGAGGGGGACGACACAGACCCCACTGGGCACACTCCTGCCCTTGGCGGGGCCCTTCTCCCTCTCCGCCCGGTCCCTGCGCCTCTCTCGGTATCTCAGCGCGGTGCCGCACCTCGACCCTTCGAGCGCTGAGTGCGCCGTGCCCCTGCCAGCACCCGGGGACGCAGCAGGGTCTCTGATCGGGGGAGGGGGAGAGTGCTCTGTGGTGCGGGTGTTTCAAACTAGACTGGCCAAAGCGCTGGGGCATCACCCTGCCGTGGCCCCTGAGGGGAGGCACTAGAAGCTGGCCTGCATTACTCGTGCACGCTGGGAATCAGGCTGCAAACCCTCCGGGTGGGCCTAACTGAGGCTGCACCAGCATCCCGCGTTCTGAGCTACGAGCTGGAATTTGGGACCTTAATAATGTAGCTTTGATGTGTGAGTGTAATTTCGCATTTGTAAAACAAAGCGAATTAAAACACAGACAATCCTTCATGAGACATCAGACCGGCGCCCCCGGGCTAGCAGAGAGGTTCGAACTGTTAACTGCACCACGCAGACCTCTGCCACTTGAACTAACGGAGTAACTGACAGCAGTAGTAGACTGTCACCTGCCTGAGGACAGGCAAGAGAATGGGAGGAGTCCATTGCATTAAATGCAAAGGTTGTGTATTAATGTAGGTTGGGTGACAAGGGCTAAACCGGACCAGTGGGGCAGAGGAGAACGTCTTTGGGACAGGGCACGTGAAGTAGCTTTCGGGTGAAATCAGTGCAAAATCCGTCCTCTCTCCCTGGGCTGTTCTGCTGCTCTGCCCGGAGCCGGAGATCCGTCTGCTCCTGGACGCTGGAGATCGAAGGCGCAGACTGGCCAAAGGAAAACCTGGCTTATGCCTAGGCAGCTGGTTCTGCAGTGACGCTGTTGTGCGCCTGCAGCCACAGGCACACGCGCTGGTGGGGTGTCAGGGACTGACCCTGCGACTGGGGGGGCAGGGTGATCCGCGATCAGTTTCTTAGCAAGTGGGTGGGTTCTTTATTGCTTTCACCGTCAGCACGGTTGTGTCTGCCCAGGAAGAGCTTAGTGCTAACTTGTACCTTTGGCAGCCACACTGGCCGCAGCTCTGGAGAGACGGCCCAGTGCAAACACTGAGCTAGGCAGGCTGCCGGACACGCTGCTGGGAATGCCATCACATAGGCAGGGCACTGCAGCCTGGCACAACCCCAGCCAGTAGCCTGGAGCGGGGGCCCAGGCTGCACCGCAGAGGAGCGCAGGTGCACCTGCCCTGAGCTGCACTACTGCCACATTGGCCCCCCATCTCCATCCCAGAGCTCAGGCCTGCCTCCCTGCCACCCAGCAGCCCACAGGCCCCGTGGCCGTCTGTGCATGAGGTCCAGCGTTTGTTTTTTCTGCACTGAGGACAGGCAGCTTCCTCCTCCCTGCCGCTCTGGCCCAGCAGGGGGCACTGTGAGCACACTAGCAAGGCAGGCTCCTGGCTCGCCAGCGCCCAATGCCCCCTCCCTGCTGGCAGCAGCAACGGGCAGCAGCGCAGGAAGGCGAAGGGCCATGTTGGCTCGAGAACACATGGGGATAGCCTGGTCCTGGACCACCAGGCTGGAGCCCAGCAGACTGTCTAGCATCCCTGAGCCGCAGTTCTGGAACCGCCCTCTCGGAGCAAGTCCCTGCTGGATGAGCGGGGCGGGATTCGAACTCGCTTGCTTGTGGTGATGTGGGGCAGGACTCAGCCGTCTGGGGCCCCTTGCAGTTTATGATGTCTGTGCCTAAAGCTCATGCATCATGGATTTAGCCGGTTATCTGCAGGGGTCAGACCCCCCCCCCAGTTATCTGCAAGGGTCAGACCCCCCCCCCCCCAGTTATCTGCAGGGGTCAGGAAGCTTTCCCCCCTCCTCCATATACTTGGTTTGTTTCTGTCTTTTTCCTCTGGTGCGTCAGAGCTGGCGCTGGCCAGAGGCGGGACCTGCGTTCTCTCGCTGGGTGCTTGGCTGCTGGTTCGTCCGCAGCCCTGTCATTGCTGCACGTGAGCACGAGCTGACCCAGCGCCAGTCCTCACCACACCAGCCCAAGGCAGACACCATCTACCACAACGAGTTGGGGCAGATCTGCGCCGTGTATCAAATGCATGCTGCCCCCAGGCGGGCCCTCTGCCCGGGGCTGGCCTGCATTCGCTGCTCAGCCGCTACATTGCAGTTGGGAGACAAGCTGAGGGGTTGGAAGTAAGCCCAGGCAGAAGACCAGAGAGTCGTAGCCAGGGCCCCAGGTGCAGGCAACAGCCGGGAGCAGGGTCAGGGCAAGCTGGATGTCATGGACTGGCGCCAGGCATGGACAGCAAGCAAACAAGCCACGCGGAGGCCGAACCAGAGTCAGGAGCCAGCACCTAGGCCTGCAGTAAGCAGGGTGGGGAGCAAAGAGGCTGACACTGCACTTCAGACATCCTCAGCTGCTTTAAATACTGGCCTCAGCCAATCAGTGGCTGGGGGGGCTGCCATGCGGGCCCGGCTGGGGGTACTTCCCGCTGAGCCAGCTGCGCAGGGTGCTCTGACCGAGCTGGCCATGCTGACGTGCAGGCCTGGGCGCTAGCTCCCCGGCAAGAGTCCGTTCGAGCATCCCGGGCCCCTCTCCGCAAGGGACTGGCCGTGCTGGATTCCTTTGTCAGGGACAGGCCTCTGTGCAAACATTCCCCGCAGCCTGGGCCTGCCACCGGCCCCCTGCAGTGCCCACGCGGAGCCCCTCCCTGACCGGGCAGCAAGGGAGCAGCAATCGTGCGAGGAAGGTGTGACCGGGCTTCCCCACGGCAGGGCCCGGCGGGGGGCTGTGGCGCTTGGTATCCCGCCGGAGGAAGGGGGAGAAGAACCCCTGCCGTAGGGAAGTGACTGATGGAGCGTGCGGAAGAGCCCGAGCCCGGAGGGTGGCCAGGGCGCTGGAGGACAGGGCTGAAACGCAAACTGAGCGGGACGCGGTGGTCGGAGGCGCACAGGGCCGAGCTCAGTGAGGCCGAACCCCCGAGCTCTGCCCAGGAGGGCGCAAGCCGAGGCACACGTACAGCGTGGGAGCCGGCTGCCGCGGAGGAGTCCTGCAGAGAGGGACCTGTGGCTCAGCAGGGCCCAAAGCTAGTTCTGAGCAGAACCCTGTTGCAAAAGAGCACGCCAGGCTGCCTTCCCGGCCGTGCTGTGAGCCAGACGCGAGCCGCGGTTAGTCCATGCTGCTCTGCACCGATCCCGCCTCAGCTGGGCGTGGCCGGCGCCACGGTGCAGGAAGGGGGGGCCAAGTTGAAGAAAGTCCAGAGGAGAGCAGCAGAAATGACTGAAAGGTCTAGAACCCAGGACCCCTCTGAACCACTGAAAACAATGGGGCTGATGAGTCGGGAGCAGAGCTTCCAAGCACCTAGAGGGGCGTCACAAGCAGGAAGGGGAAACGTGTTCTCCTTGGCCCCTGGGGACAGGCCAAGCAGCGAGGGGTCAAACTGCAGCAGGGAGGTTTAGGTTGGACAGTAGGAAAACCTTCCTGCCTGCCAGGGGGATCAAACACGGGATTAAATTGCCCAGGGGGTTGTGGAATCTCCGGCCCTGGAGACACTAAAGAGCAGGTTGGACAGACGCCGGCCAGGGCTGGTTTCGGTCAGTGGCTCTCAAATTTCATGACCCCGGGGGGGGGGGGGCTGAATCTGCCTGAGCCCCACCGCCCTGGGCAGGGGACAAAGGCTTCAGCTCGAGGCAGGGGGCCTGTGACCTGAGTGGAGTCTGGGAAGGGGACGCGATTTTCCACACCCGGGCTAGATGCCGCACAGCCCAGGGGAGTCCCGCATGGCTCTGCAGCCGCGAGGGACGGAAGGAGGCCCAGCCCTGCTCACAGCGCCATGCGGCAGGAGGGGGCCATTCCCACCAGACAGCAGGGAAGGGCGGCGGCGTCTCACGCCCGGGACAGCGGGCAGAGGGCAGCCTGGGACTGCCCAGCGCCGGTACCTCAGGGCTGCCAACCCCTCCTCCGCGGCGCACGGAGAGCAGGCTCTGCACGCCAGGGGGGCCGGAGCCAGCCTGGCCCACAGTCTAGGGGAGCTGCAGGCTTCTTCAAGGTGGAAAGGTCGGGGATGCGCCAACTGCCTTCTGTGGTGCTGGACACCGGGCCCAGTGGGCAGGGCAGTGTCTCCTCGGGCAGGCTGCGCCGGGAGCCACGCCAAGGAAATGACCCTGAGATTGACAGTCCCCTGGTGCAATGGGGAGAGGCCAGCGCCCCAGGTCAGCCTGGGGAGTGCAGAAGCCAGGGTCCCGTCCTCCAGGGGAGCTGGATTGGCCTGGGTCACAGAGTGGGGCTGAGCTAAGAAGGGAGCAGGGCCCGAGCTGAGCTGGGGAGCAGAGCCGGAGCCGGAGCTAGAGCACAGAGAGCAGAGCCAGTGCAGAGCCGGAGCTAGAGCACAGAGAGCGGAGCCGGAGCCAGTGCAGAGAGCAGAGCCGGAGCCAGTGCAGAGCCGGAGCTAGAGCACAGAGAGCAGAGCCAGAGCCAGTGCAGAGAGCAGAGCCAGAGCCGGAGCCAGAGCTAGAGCACAGAGAGCAGAGCTGGAGCCAGCGTGGAGTACAAAGCTGGAGCCAGTGCAGAGCCGGAGCTAGAGCACAGAGAGTAGAGCCAGAGCTGGAGTGCTGAGTCAGAGCTAGAATGCAGAGAGCAGAGCCAGAGAATAGAGCCAGAGCCAGTGCAGAGAGCAGAGCTGGAGCCAGCTCCGAGAGCAGAGCCAGAGCTAGAGCACAGAGAGCAGAGCTGGAGCCAGTGTGGAGCCAGAGCTAGAGCACAGAGAGTGGAGCCGGAGCCAGTGTGGAGCCAGAGCTAGAGCACAGAGAGCAGAGCCAGAGCCGGAGTGCAGAGCTGGAGCCAGCGCAGAGAGCTGAGCCGGAGCCAGAGCCGGAGCCTGAGACATTCACACCAGCCCCTGGTCTGACATGAAGTAGACACATTGGGAGCTTGAAGAAACCAGCCCCCAGGTCTGCCTGGGCTCTGGGCCGTGGCGTGAAACTAGCGATGCCGATGGCAGGATTGTCCACTGGTGCCAGTCGAAGGGGCTCTTTGTTGCTCAGCCAGAGCCAAACTCTGCCCGTGGTTACCGGACCCAGCAGTGGGAGTGGCCGAGAGCAGCGCTTGTACCACGTGGGTGCAGCCAGCCTGGCGCACCCCCCGCCGAGAGCCCCTGGCTTGTCTGCCGGCGAAGGGGACGGCGGGAGGCACCGCAAGCGTAGGGGCAGGGCAGCCCCACGGAGCCGCACCCCTCCCACAGTCTGCTGGCCCCTCGGGGCAGGGACTGTCCACAGGCCCTTGTCTGGGCGCCTGTCCCGCGGGCTCGGCCGGGCTGGAGCGTCCGCGCCGCGGTTCCCGGATCCGGTCACTGGCCTTCGGGCCAGTCTGAAACGGGGGCCCAGCCATCCCCGAGCTCCGGGGCAGATGTGCAAGGAACCCTGGCCTGAGCACCGGGTAGCCCAGGGCTCCAGGGAAGGGCTGCACGGAGCCGGGGCGGAGCTGGGCCCTGTGACCCTGCAGCCTGGCTAGACACGCTGGAGAAGGGCTGGCAACTCTGGGCTCCCTTCCCACACCTGCGGGGGGGAGCGTGGCCACGCGCTCGGCGGCATCCTCCTCCCGGCCGCACACTCCCCTGCCTGCAGGCTGGGACAGCGCCGGGAAACCTCCCGCTAGGAAAAAGTGTCGCTGGCCTCTCCCAGGGGAGCGCGAGACCTGGGGCAAGGGGCGTGCGCCAGGGCAGAGCCAGCCAGCAGCTGCTCCGAGCTGGGCTGGGCTGGGCGCACGCTGGGTGGGGCCCTGCTCAAAGCCCAGCTCACTGCAGCCACCAGCCAGCCCGGGATGGGGCCCACCGCTGCTCCCGCGCCCAGCTGGCCGGATGAGAGCTGGGTGTTCCGGGGGGGTCTGGGCACAGGAGGGGGGCAGCCCGGCGGTGAGACGGTAGAACGTCCGGGGACGCTGCGGCGAGTGCGCGTGGGAGCCTACGCTTGGGCCCTGCCAGCCAGGGGACAGACCCCTCCTCCGCCCCACTGTGAATGGCCAAGCCCCGCTGGGGGGCCCAGAGTCCGGGGGGGCACGGCCTGTGGACCCTCCCCCAGGACAAACCTCTGCACAGACATGTTGCCCTTTCTCTCCGAAGGCCACCCCCCCACTGCAGCCCAGCCAGGGGCTCTGAAGGGCACCGACGGGCGCGGCGCTCCATTGGCTGGCGGGCGCGGGAGCAGGGCTGTTCGGTCTGCAGGGCTCTGGCCGGCGGGCGCAGGGGCAGGGCTGTCCAGTCTGCAGGGCTCTGGCGGGCGCGGCGCTCCCTTGGCCGGTGGGCGCGGGGGCAGGGCTGTTCGGTCTGCAGGGCACTGGCGGGCGCGGCGTTCCCTTGGCCGGTGGGCGCGGGGGCAGGGCTGTCCAGTCTGCAGGGCTCTGGCGGGCGCGGCGTTCCCTTGGCCGGTGGGCGCGGGGGCAGGGCTGTCCCGTCTGCAGGGCTCTGGCGGGCGCGGCGCTCCCTTGGCCGGCGGGCACGGGGGCAGGGCTGTTCGGTCTGCAGGGCTCTGGCGGGCACGGGAGCAGGGCTGTTTGGTCTGCAGGGCGCCGGCGGGCGGGGGAGCAGGGCTGTTCGGTCTGCAGGGCATTGGCGGGTGCGGCGCTCCCTTGGCCGGCGGGCGCAGGAGCAGGGCTGTTCGGTCTGCAGGGCATTGGCGGGCGCGGCGCTCCCTTGGCCGGCGGGCGCAGGAGCAGGGCTGTTCGGTCTGCAGGGCATTGGCGGGTGCGGCGCTCCCTTGGCCGGCGGGCGCAGGAGCAGGGCTGTTCGGTCTGCAGGGCATTGGCGGGTGCGGCGCTCCCTTGGCCGGCGGGCGCAGGAGCAGGGCTGTTCGGTCTGCAGGGCATTGGCGGGCGCGGCGCTCCCTTGGCTGGCGGGCGCGGGAGCAGGGCTGTTCGGTCTGCAGGGCTCTGGCGGGCACGGGAGCAGGGCTGTTTGGTCTGCAGGGCGCCGGCGGGCGCGGGGGCAGGGCTGTTCGGTCTGCAGGGCATTGGCGGGCGCGGCGCTCCCTTGGCTGGTGGGCGCGGGAGCAGGGCTGTTCGGTCTGCAGGGCTCTGGCGGGCACGGGAGCAGGGCTGTTTGGTCTGCAGGGCGCCGGCGGGCGCGGGGGCAGGGCTGTCCAGTCTGCAGGGCTCTGGCGGGCGCGGCGCTCCCTGGGCCCGTGGGCGCAGGGGCAGGGCTGTCCCATCTGCAGGGCTCTGGAGGGTGCGGGGGCAGGGCTGTTCGGTCTGCAGGGCTCTGGCGGGCGCGGCGCTCCCTGGGCCCGTGGGCGCAGGGGCAGGGCTGTCCAATCTGCAGGGCTCTGGAGGGTGCGGGGGCAGGGCTGTGCGGTCTGCAGGGCTCTGGCGGGCGCGGCGCTCCCTTGGCCGGCGGGCGCGGGGGCAGGGCTGTCCAGTCTGCAGGGCTCTGGCGGGCGCGGCGCTCCCTTGGCCGGCGGGCGCGGGGGCAGGGCTGTCCAGTCTGCAGGGCTCTGGCGGGTGCGGCGCTCCCTTGGCTGGCGGGCGCGGGTGCTCTGTCTGCTGGGCACGGGGGGGTTGGGCGAAGACAGGCTGAAATGTTGCACGTCTCTGCTTTGCAATTTGCAGCCCGTGGCTCCGCGGTGACCCTCTGGGAGACCAGCCCAGGCCTGGCCGGCAGGAAGAAGGAGGCTTGTAAAGCCCAACAACCAGCGGGTGTGTTTGTACCTCAGGCCCTGGCTCCCCGTGTCTGGGAACGCGGCCGTTGGCGTGACACGTGGCTCAGGCTAAGCTGTCTGCGAAAGGAAAAAGGCTTTTTGCCCCCCCAGCTCAGCCTGCCCCTCGCTGCTCTGAGCCCGGCAGCCAGGTCGCCGTGTTCTGAGGGCAAAGCGGAGCTGGGGGCGCAGGCTGCAGGCGGCTCCCGGCAGGGCACCCCGGGAACGGGCGGGGGGGAGGGCTGCAGTGAGCGGCCGTGCTCCACGAGGAGCTTCCGGGGCAACACCTGGGAGCGGAGCCGTTACCCGCCCGCAGGGGGATTCCCAGGGGCAGGCGCGTTTCGCGTCCCCAGCCCTCGGCGGTGCCCCGGGGAGCCTGAGCTCCCCGTCTGTGGGGTGGACGAGGGGACTCAGCGCGGCAGCCCGCTCCCGAGAGTGCAGACGGCAACTCGGCCGCCACGTCGCGCCCCGGGAACAGCCGCGCTCAGCGTGGCCGCAGGGACGATGCCCGGCGCCAGGGGCTCCACGGCAGGGCCTGCCCACAGTCCGCCCAGCGGGTCTCCACGGAGCAAGCGCCTTTGTCTGAGGCCCATTCGAGCCTTCAGTCCCTGCTAGTGGCGGGGGTGGCCGCCTGCGCTCGCCCAGTGACTTACACGGAAAGGCCACCGCGCCCCTTGTGCATCTCCGCCTGGCGCTGGGCTGCGGCACGACCCACTCAGCACCCTGCAGCATTTGGCTGGGTTGAGTGAGCGCTAGTCCCCTCCTACATGGCCCCCCCTTTACAGGCGTGGGCCTGTCCCGCTGCGTGTTGCAGCCCCCGACGAGCCCAGCTCCCGTCTGGGCTAGATGCAGCGTTGCAGCCGGACCAGTGAAGGGGGCCAGGCAGCCACGCGTGTCCCGCGCCACGGGCCCGGTCACGCCGGCGGGGCAGGGCCCAGAGCACCCAGGGCTCCCACAGCCCGAGCGAGGCTGCGGAAAGGGGGACGCGCCCGCGGAGTCACAAGGTGACAGGCTGCCGCTGGCCCTGTGGCCCCGCTCGCCAACGCACACAATGGAGGAGTCTGCTGCCCCGGCCTGTTGCAAGCAGCTGTAGCCTGGGCCCAAGGAGGAGTCCTGCAGCGGGCACGTCTCACGTCTGCACCTGGCCAGCCCCGCACAGGAGTCAGCCCCCAGGAAGCACGACGTCCAGCAGGATAGCAGAGACATGGGGGCGCTTGGGGCCTTGCTGGGGACCGGATGAAAACTGCAGCTCCGGGCGCTGGGGTGCAAAGTCTGGAGCGATCTGGAACTGGAGGGGCCCGTCCAGCTGGCAGCGAGGGGGGGAAGCTGCTGACTTGCTGCTTGCCAGCCGCCCGCAGCTGTGCCTGGAATTGCTGGTTGCTGCCGTTACTGCACTAAGGCAGGGAGATTTTCGCCGACCATGCTGGCGATAGCGGCTCCCAGGGGCGGAGCCGGCGCCCTGAGGGAAGTGGAGAGCCGGCTGCTGGGGGAAGGAGGGCGGCCGAGCACGGCCAATGGACGAACACCGAGGCTTGCAACCCCAGTGTGGCTAACCGCAGGGCCAGAGGGCTCGCACCACACCAAGGGTTCACAGGATAGCGCAGGGCTGGAGGCACCGGGGCTACTGCAGCTGGGTGAAGGCCCGAGAGAGCACGGTCGTGCCTATTGACAGCATGGCAAGCCACATGCAAGCCGGGCCCCGGGCGTCTTCTATGGGTTGGGGGCTGGACTGACCTGCCGCGAAGCAGGCCTGCTGGTCCCGGTTTGTAGGGTCTGGGCCCACCGACGGCGCTGGAGAGTCGCAGCAGGTCACCAGTGCGGTGGCTTTGTTACGGATTCAGTACAGGCAGTCCCCAGGTTACGTACAAGATAGGGACTGTAGGTTTGTTCTTAAGTTGAATTTGTACGTAAGTCGGAACTGGCATCCAGATTCAGCCGCTGCTGAAACTGACCAGTGGCTGGACCAACCCAGCAGCACCCCAGCTGCTCTGTTCCAGATGTCCCCAAGTCAGCTGCAGCTGAAACTGATCAGCGGCTGATTCCAGGCAGCCCGGGGCAGAGCAACTCTGCCTCTGGCTTCCTGTAGTCAGCCGCTGGTCAGTTTCAGCAGCGGCTGACTTGGGGACGCTTGGGGCAGAGCAGCTGGGGTGCTGCCGGGTTGGTCCAGTAGCGCCGAGGAGCGGCGCTGCGGGATCAACCCGGCAGCGCTCCAGCTGCTTTACCCCAGGCGTCTGCGAGAAAAGCCTGGTCTGCTGGGGGGGGGGGGACGCACTAGCTGCACCCCCCCCCCCCGCCAGCAGACCAGGGAGACACGGGCGGCGGGACTGCCCAGATGCGCCGCGGTCCCGCCGCCCGCATCCTCCGCGGCTTTGCTCCGCGTCTCCCTGGTCGGGGGCCCCCCCCAGCAGACCAGGGAGATGCGGAGCCGCTTTTCTCGGCCCGGAGGACGCGGGCGGCGGGACCGCGGCGCGTCTGGGTGGTCCTGCCGCCTGCGTCTTCCGGGGCGAGAAAAGCCCCGTTCGTAAGTACGGATCTGACATAAGTCGGATCCGCGTAACTCGGGGACTGCCTGTAATATGCACCACGAGCCTCCCCGTGGCAAGGCCCACGCAAGGCCCACTGCTGTGCCCAGCCACTGCCCAGGAACTCGCCAGCAACACGTAACAGGATGGAAAGAAGCGGGAGCGAGCGAGGGCCCTGCTGGTGATCACGCCAATGCCGCAGGTTTCAATCAGCTCAGATCGCTTGTGCTGGAGGAGCACTGGGCGCTGTTACACGGGTCCCACTTGTCAACGCAAGCGGAACTTGGCGTAACTATTTCATAATCTGAAAATAAAACCCCGGCCGTCCACGAGCGCTGAAGCCCCTAGGACGCTGAGTGCCATGGGAAAGGCAAACCTCCGCTATGCTAACAAGCATATTAGCTGATGAAAACAGCACTTACAATAATCACAATATTTCTTTATTTGCATGTAAAGATGATATAATAAAAGATAATTAGCAGCATGTGAAGCAGTTCTACAACTCAATTTTCTCAGTTTAGATAATTAATTATCTTAGTAAAATGCATCATTATGGCTAATTTTAGCAAATCTAGCAGCTGCAAGGTCATAGTGGGACCCATTTCAATGTGTAATTGGAAGAAACATGCAAGGGAGTCAGATCTGTCACTAGATAGCTGTGAATCACAGCGGCACCCGCATCAAGCACTGGAAGAGGCAGAAAATGCCCAGAATCATTTCATGCCGCCGCCGAGCGAGCGCCCACCACGCACGGCCGCCGGGGGGCAGCTCCTTCCCCAGCCTCTTGCTGGGACACAAAGGGAAGCTTTTCCTTTCGTGTCCCAGGCTCAGTCGGTCCCGGGCTGCCAAAGGCCTAAGAGCCAGGAGTCCTGGGTTTGAAGCCCTCAGAAGCCTGGGCCTGGTGTCCAGCCCCTCTGCCCCTGATCTCGCCTGTAACTAGGGTTACCAGGTAGCTTCAGAAAAAATACCGGACACACTTGATGGGGGAGTGGTGTGGACGGGACTGGCCGGGAAGGGGGCGAGGACGGGAAGCAGGGCTGGGCGGAGGAGATTGGGGGGGCGGCCAGCAGGAAGCAGGACTGGTCGGGGAGGGGGAAGGGGAGTGGGGCTGGCTGGGGGGGGGGGCGAGAAGTGGGCAGCAGGACTGACCCGGGCACGTGCAGATCTCTGGGCCTCGGCTGCCCTGCGCACAGTCCCAGTGAAACATGAGGAGTCCGGCTACGGCTCCACAACGCACTTGAGCAGCGCTTAGGAGCACGGACAGGGCTTCGCCTCCTCCCCAAGGCGTCGCTCCTACCACAGACGCACCCCCCCAGCCACTCCCCCGCCCCTGCCAGGCTTCCGTCGGGCGCCCAGCCGGAAAACCAGAAAATACTGGATATTGCACAAGTCTGGTATTTTCTGAATTTTTTTACTGGACAGAGGGCCCAAAAACCGGACTGTCCAGTTGAATAGCAGACACCTGGCAACCCCGCCTGTAACAGGAGACCGCCGGACACTGGCAACCCCGCCTGTAACAGGAGACCGCCGGACACCTGGCAACCCCGCCTGTAACAGGAGACCGGACACCTGGCAACCCCGCCTGTAACAGGAGACCGCCGGACACCTGGCAACCCCGCCTGTAACAGGAGACCGGACACCTGGCAACCCCGCCTGTAACAGGAGACCGCCGGACACTGGCAACCCTGCCTGTAACACGAGACCACTGAGCACTAGTGTGGTGCGGGTTGGGTGAGTAATGCCACCCGTCCAGGCAGGGGCACCCCGCACATCCCAGTACACAGGTGGTGTCTCACTTTGCCAGATGCAGAGCAGCTGAAGTGTCCTGCAGCTGACTGGGGCTGAGCAGCAGGGAGGGATAGCTCAGTGGTTTTAGCACTGGCTTGCTAAACCCAGGGTTGTGAGTTCAATCCTTGAGGAGACCACTTAGGAATCTGGGGCAAATCTGTCAGGGATGGTACTTAATCCTGCTGTAGGCGCAGGGGACTGGAGTCAATGACCCTGCAAGGTCCCTTCCAGCTCTAGGAGATGGTGTATCTCCATGTAGATATTTTCTCCCACTCAGTCATTTGTTTGCCGAGGAGCCACATACTGGGTCCAGCCGAGCCCTGGCCGGGAGGGGCCAGGGAGCGAGGGGCCGGGTCCAGCTGGGAAGCGAGGTGCCGGGAGGGGCCAGGGAGCGAGGGGTCGTTCTGCCTCACACCAAGGTGGTGCCAGGCCAGCACGTGCAATTTCCCAGGGAGACGCTCCTGGCGTCAGGTGCCTCGCGCTGCCCCCATGGAAATGCAGCTAAGCTGGCAGCTCTGAGACATCCCAGTTTGCACGTGCTCGGTAGAGCCCAGCAGCTACATTCTGTCTGCACGGAGCATGCTCCATTGCCCCAGAGGGCCGGGTGCCATCCCCACGGGGTGACCCCCCAGGGTTGCCAGATGGTTCCAACAAAGACACCGGACACACTGGCCCTTCCATCCTGATCCACGTTCCATCGGATTTAGAACAAACTCGACAGTTCTATTGGCTCATTTCCATGTTCTCACTCTGCTCTCTCAAAGGCTATTAGCCAGGGGTAGGATGGTGTCCTTGGCCTCTGTCTGTCAGAGGCTGGAGAGGGATGGCAGGAGACAAATCGCTTGATCATTGTCTTCAGTCCACCCCCTCTGGGGCACCTGGTGCTGGCCACTGTCGGCAGACAGGATACTGGGCTAGATGGACCTTTGGTCTGACCCAGTCTGGCCGTTCTTATGTCCCCCCCACAGAAAGCTCCAATACTAGATGGTCCGGTTTTGAAGCGGAGACCTGGCGACCCTACCCCCTAGGCTCTGTCCTGAGGCTGCAAGGGCTGCGCTCCCCTGCACTGCTACCGTCCTGCCAGTGCTCGGAGCGCCACGCACGGAGCCATGCCTGCGGGGGCTGAGCATGGCAGTAGCAGGGACTGAATCAAGCGGCCTTTGCCCCCGTCCAGGGCATCTCACTGGGCCCTGGCCCACGCACGAGAGGCCGGGGTGATTATAGCCTGGGGGGAGGGGGGGAAGATTAGCAGGTTTAGTGCCTGGGCCAGGTGTACAATGGTATGGCCCAGCAGCAGGGCGTGCGGTGCTGCGGGCCCCAGTGCTTCGTAGCTCGGTCTGATCCGGCAGTGACAAGGAGCAGCGGCCGGCGTGGCTGGTGCCTGGAGAAGACTGGCTCCACCCCGGGGACTCAGGCAGCGTGGCCAGGCCCCCGAAACCTGCTAGGCTCCACAACCCTGCGCGTGGGGAGAGCTAGAACCTAAGACTGGGACCCTCCACAGGCAGCACACTGAGCGGGGAGCAGAGGCCACAGCGTGGGAGTCACAGGCCCGTGGCACCACTGCCAGCGTGGCCCAGGAGCGGGACGCGGTGAGCCGCTCGCATGAAACGCAAAGCCACCGCGGGATTTGAACAAGACATTACAATGTCGATTTATGCCCATAGATACCCCACTCCTACCCAGGACAGCTGCCGCTGCCAGCCCGGGAGAAGTAAGCGTCAGGGACGGGGGGGTGCAAGTGGGAAACGTTTGTGTCCGAATGTTTTCAGTGCTGTCCCCATGGAAAACATGCTGATTGGTAAGGAAAACGCAACCCCTGTATGAAATGCGTCATGTCGCACAGGCAGGCTGGGGGGCCCCGGCAGCTCTCGCAGGAAAATGGCAAAACAACCCAGGCGCTAGCGCGAGGCGAGTGGCCCTCGATGGCTGCCACCACCACCGAGAATTAGTTCCACGTTATTATTTAGATTGATGGTTGTAGAAAATATTGTTACGTAAAATATCCCACAAGGACAAGAATTTTTTCTTTAGCACGTTTTATTTATGAAAAATTAAGATTGTTTACCCGACTTGGAACTTACCGTATTTTTTCTTGGGTCATCTGAAGAAGTGGGCTGTGCCCACGAAAAGCTCTTGATCCCATCTACATGTTTTGTGAGTCTATAAAGTGCTGCCAGACCATTTGTTGGTGTTTAAGTTTATCCCTACAGACTAACTCGGCTCCCCCCCCCGAAAACCTGTGTAAGTAATTCATAGCTAGTGGTGAGTCATGCAGCCACTCCAAACCCATGCCAACACCACCTTTTTCTCCTGCACCGAGCACCCCGACATCCCACCGCATGCCTGGCCACCGGCCGTGTTCTTTGCACAGCTGGTTACTTAGTGAAGAGTTTTATAAATTGTGTTGAAAATGGGCAGCACACAGTTACACAAAGAACAAAACCTCCTTCTTGGCAGACCCACGAGGGCGCAGCCCCCCAGCCGTAGCACAAGGAAAGCCGTCGCAGTTACATCTATCGGATTTTAGCGCTTCCCGTACCACCGGCCAGCTGCAGCCTTTCACACTCTGCATGACAGGCGTGGGAGTCCATGTCCCCACATTTAAAAGAAAACAACCGTGTGAAGCATTTCCCATCGTGAATTTTCTGACTAAAAAATCATCAACAGCATGAAAACACAAACAAAAGCCAGAGCGCGGAGAGGAAGTTCAGACGGCGAGTCCACGATGATTGTTGCTAAGCAACAACTTTCTTGGGTGCCACGTGTTCCTCTCATGTGGTTACTGTTGCTAAGGAGATGACTCCCTTGATATCCACGTGCTCAGCATGTCTAGTCCACATTGCTGCCGGCTCTTGGCTAGGGAAGGTCTGGGATGGAGCACGTGGGCATCAGGGGAAATGAGAGACTATGGAAAAGCAAACAGCGGATTGCAAACCGTGTACGTACACAGGGTTTCTCTGGGTTCCCGTTGTACCGCAGGGACTAGGAGGGCCAGAGAATCGCCTGCCTAGGGGCTCCCTCCTCATGGTCTGGGACCATTACTCCTGTGCCGATTTGGGTGGTGCAAGGGAGCGTGTGTGTGTGTGCGTGCATGTTTAGGTGTGCGTGAGCATGTACGTTTACGTGTGTGTACGTGCGTACATAACAAAAAATTCAAAGAGGAGGATGTTGGTGTTTGAGAGTTGTTGTTCTAGAAAGGTCCTGAGAATAGGATGGACACAGGTGGTCCCCAGCGAGGAATTCTATAGGAAGATATGGCCGAAAGAGAACAGACTGCAGAAGGTTATACAGCGGAAGCTACAGCTATTCGGGCATAACTGCAGAATGAACGACAAGAGAAAAGTCAAGACCTTGGTATTCGGCATAATGGATGGTTTGAATAGGAGACGCAGGCCCACAGAGAATGGATAGATGATAGAGTAGCCTGGCGCGGAGCTAGTCTGCAGAAACTCAGCCACTCCGCACTGGACAGGGAAAGATGGAAGGAAATAGTGAGGGAGGCATTGGAAACCAACGGGCGTTGAGCCCAGGCTTGTTGATGATGATGTATGTTTACGTGTGCATACATGTACATGTGCATGTGTGCCTGTGTGTGCGTGCGCATACGTGTGCGTGGGCATGTGTGCATGCATTTATATGTGTATGTGCATGTGAGTGTGTGCACGTGCACGCACACACGTTTGTAAGTGTGAGCCTCTGGCTCTCTATGCAGCCAGGACAGCAGAGGAGACGTGCGTGGCCATCTAGTGAGGGTGGGCGGGGCTGGCCCTGCCCAGACGGGGATGCTACGTGGGGGGAGCAGCTGGCCATGGGTCCAGGGGCCAGGCTGGGACATGGCAGCAGGGGGCTCTCTCCAGAGTCAGAGTCCTTAGCCACTTCCTCAGAGGGCGTTTTCCCTGGGATGCTGCCGGCCAGCCTCTCGCTCCCCAGCGGGTGGGATCCCCAAGGGGCCACGCACCAGAGCACCACATGGTGGGGGCAAGGCTAGGAGAGCAGCAGCCGCTAGCCAGTGAACCCACCGGAGGGAGGCGCCAGTTCACCGGGGTTAGGCCAACACGATTCCTTGCCCTCTTGTGCAGCTGCCTTGTCCGTGCCCTGCCTGGCGCAGGTGGAGGTGGAGATGGAGGCAGCCACCCTGCTCTATGGAACGACACCCCTTGGCCACTGGGCCTCATTCATTTCCTGGCCGGAGCTGGCGTCGCTAATGCTGCTGGACCCCGCGTGGGGCCGTGGCCGGGCTGGTCCCCAGCAGCATCCCCGGTTAGAGTAACGGCACTTTCTGCCTCAGTGGCCACAAGCTGGGGGCGGCAGGCCCCGTCCCAGCTGGGCCGTTGGGCTTGGGACAGCCAGGCGCGCTCGTTTGCACCTGGCCCGATTTCTTCGCCCTTTGTAACATCTGGTGGCAGGACCCTTTCCACGCGATGCCCCAGGCAGCGGAGCCGCTTAGCTTACTGGCTCGGTGACCACCGGCTTTCAGACACAGCAGGTGAAAACCCTGCCAGGCTGCCGTGCTGCGGAGCCGCTCCCTGCCCGCAGGCGCTCAACAGTGGGAGCCACACAGAGAGGCTCGCGCTGGGCAGAACGGTCCAAGCCTGGCGCGACCCTCGGGCCAATTGGCTTTGGCTTACAGGTCAAGGCTGAAACCCTGTGGGCTCTGGGCAAGGCGAGCGAGGCGTCTGTTCCAGGGTTGGCTCAGCGAGCTGCCTTGGGCCTGCCCATTTCACAGGGAGCAGGCACCCAGGGGGCATCGCTGCTGAGCTCGGCTCGGCGTCTGTTTCAGGGTCGGAGACTCTGGCTGGCACCCGCCAAACCAGAGCCCCAGCTGCTGCCTTCCCAGGCACCGGTGCCACTCACAGCACTCAACATGGAGACTGGTTTGCTGATGCGAGGGGGCCCCCCAGCTGGCGACCGGCAGCAGCTCTGCTGTCGTCTCATGCGCTGGTCTCAACTCCATACCCCAGCCCAGCCCCCCACGTGCATGGACAGAGCCAGTGTTGTGACTGGGCACTTACCGGCTTCCCGTAGGGGCCAGATTCCTCTCGGGGCTGGTGGGCAGAACACGGTCACGTTCTAGGAACTTGTGGCTTTAGGGCCCCGGGAGAAGTGAGGGCGTTTGCGGTTCCCTTGAGTGGCAGAGAAGTCCACTGAGGGGTGCAGAGGTGGCTTGTGGAGTGAGATTGCCAGGCAGTTCTGCATGCCCAGGAGGGATGCTGGACGAGCAGGCTCAGTTCCAGAGGCAGGTGGCCGCTGTGCAGGCACCGGGACTTGGCCTCAGGCTGTCCAGCAGGGCGTGGGTGTGCGGAGCCCTGGCGAGCCAGGTGGATCGCATTCACCACTAGGCATGAGCGCCTCCCTGGAAGTCCACGTTCTGTGCTGCCCAGCTGGCTAAGTGTGCTCCCAACCCCACCAGGGAGGCGTCGTGGCAGGGTGACCATGGGGGTGGGACCAAGCGTGGACGCCGGGGCCTCTGAACACCTTGGCAGGATCAGTCCTGCCGGGAGGGAGGCGCGGCCCTAATGCGGGACAGCCAGGGCCGAGGTGATGTGGAAGCACAGCTCTGGGCAGCACATGGGGGAGCATGCGGCATCGCATGGGTGCAGGGTGCCAGGTGGCTGAGCAGGCAGGAAGGGGCACAGCCGCCATTGTGTGGAGGTTGCAGTGCAGGGCGGGAAAGCAATCTGCCAGGAGCCCGCAGCCACATGCCTACGAAATGCATCGGGAGCCTGGTTTCACCCCAGCCCCGCAGCTGCCAGGGTCTCAGCACAGACCGGTGCCACTAGCAGCCAGCCACCCTGGCAAGGGAACACCGAGGGCCCGGCCGTAACAGTGAGTGGCCCCTATCCAGAGGCTGGAAGTTGAAGCTGGATACATTCGCACTGGAAGGAAGGCGTCATTGTTAATAGGAATTAACTGATGCAACAATTTACCAAGAGCTGTGATGGATTCCTCCTCAGTGGCCATGTTCAAATGAAGACTTGATGTTTCTCCTCACGAGCTGCTCTAGGAATCACTTTTGGGGAAGTTCCCTGGTCAGACCAGATGACTGCAATGGGCCCTTCTAGCCCGGGAATCCACAGGAGAAACGTGCAGCGAGTAGCTCTCTGCCGCCCAGTGGCGAAGGCAGAGCGCTGGCCATACTGCCGTTCTGACAGGAATGCAGGACCTGCAGGGACTTCCCCTGGACTGACTTGAATTGGTTCAAGGAAAAAGGCTTTTTATGTTGTGGCATCATGCCCCAGAGCAAGGCTGGCCCTGTGGTTATGTCAATGGATCTGGAGGTAATTGCAGGCTCTGCCATAGACACCATGTGTCACGGCCTTTCTGAATTGCACCTCCCTGTGTGTAAACGGGTGTGGCGAGGGTTAACTCTGTACCTCCGAGGCACTGCCCTCCTGGACTGTGGCTCGAGGGGTCTTTGTTTACTTACATCTCAAAGCCAGGCCTATGCACTGTAACCAGACCAAGTACAGAGTAGCTATTGCTGCACCTCCATTGCTGAAGGCTGACTGGCACATCTCTAAGGCGAGACCGGAACAGGCTGGGTGAACGTGTACTCACACACCGACCACCACACAGGTACTAGATAAGAATTTCTTTAAAATTTATTGGACTAATTGTGTTACATTCAATATTTGATGTGTGTCTTCTGGACAAAGAATTGGCATAAATACATACGAGCCTTTGTGCCTTCCCTAAACAAATCCGAAATAAAGTACTAGAGACAAGGGAACATGGTTCACATCTTCATATTTACACTTTGCCTTTACTTTACAGCTTGGAGCCAGTAATATTTACAGAAAAATACAATAGGAACAAAAAGATCATGTCTTGGCAACATACAGAAGTTCACAGAGAGTGTACATAATATTAATCACATGATACCTGCAATCACATTTCAAACCACTCCTGCTAAAACCCAGTGTGGAAACAGAATACGTTTGGTTCCTTCAAAAGACATCACCCTTAAAGCTGTGATCATTGAATTGCATCTAACTTTTTCTCACCATTAAAAGTCAAATTTAGTTTTGTTATCTGCCTGGGCTAAGCACGCAGAACGCGGCATGAGAGAAATGCACAGCTACCTGTGGTGAGGCCAGTAATCGGATTACTTAGGCTACAAATGACTATCTTTGCTTCCCACAATTTCTCAGAAGACGCTATCCACAAAGAGATCTAATCTGCCCCCATGCACTTGCTGTAAATTTGTAATACCCTTTTAAGTAAGTACTTCTTAAAAAAAGGCTTGATACTCTTTACATGAAAATTAAGGTATGAAAATTGCAACTCTACTACAGAAATGCTAACACGATGTCCGCATGTTACCCTCTCCTGATAGAAGAGGTATTGTCAATTTCAACATTCGGACCCCTCCCCCTGAATGTTTTCAGGATCTAAAAAGGGAGAAGAGGAATATTTAAATGGAAGTTGTATAATGGCTGGAACCCGAATATTACAGTGCTATGCTGGTGCCTGCGACAAGTCTGAACAGAGACGACACACCAGTGAAACAGTCAATATGCTGTCTAGCGAGAAGGAAATGCAAGAAGTAACTGTTAAGAAAACGGTGGGTGAGGAGGGGTCTTCGTTTTCATGTGTGGTAATGGCTGGCGGGGTTAGGTGTGTGGACGAGGAGGTCTGTATTTCTAACCTGTGTGATTAAGCACAACCAAGTCAACTCTCTTATGTGGTCTAATAATTTGGGGTAAGTGCTCAGGGGGAGCTGTGAAATCACTCCCATTTTATAGCAGACTGTCTCCCCATCACTATTTCAGACAAGTCAAAGCCCATTAATGGCCAAGTGGAAACAGTCACATGGTAACATGTTCAACAGCCAACTACAAAAGCAGATTAGGGCTGACAACAGGCCCATTCCCCAGGCCCTGGATAAATGCAGCAGTGACATGGGTACCCTCATGGTGGGTGCCTTCTTGTTCAGTAAAAACGTAGAACTCAGGTCTCGCTTGCACTTAGGCTCAACTAAACCATGAAACGCTCTTCGCCCAAGAGCAGATCTTGAATCTTTCAAAAACTGAAATCTGAAGACTCTTTGAACTTAGCATCACAACAAATGCCCATGCCCCTCTCAATACAGATGTCTTTTCAGGCCCGAATATCTAACAGACAGGTGTCTTTTGCCAGCCATTACGCTGGGTGTGACTGACTTAGCTTTGCCTGTAATTCTCCAGCTTTGGTCAAACATACCTGGTGGTTTGTCTCTTAAGAACAGTTACCGCTAATGTGCGGACAAGCGATGGCTCAGCAGGCTGAGTGGACC
This sequence comes from Pelodiscus sinensis, assembly GCF_049634645.1. Lineage (NCBI taxonomy): Eukaryota > Metazoa > Chordata > Testudines > Trionychidae > Pelodiscus > Pelodiscus sinensis. Next base: position 32,650,160 of record NC_134728.1, on the reverse strand, counting down.
ATTCCCATTCACGGCTCATGCCGTTCACTCAGTGGACTAAATGTGTTTGGCCACGCTGGTTAGCTCAAAGAAGCAGATGGAGTGTGAGTGTAGAGGCAGGGCCCGTGCACTGACTGAGTGCTGGCAAGAGCTCAGGGTGGCCCTCAAGACGCTCCACAGCTCGACCACTGCGCTGCATGCCCACCTGCAGCAAGCCCCGCTACCTGAATCCGGGCAGCGCCTAAGCAAGCCCCAGCAATCAGGCCAGAGTCTGCAGTGCCTCTCCGTCGTCTCGCTTATCACTTGTGATCCACGCGTATCAAAGCCCAGATTCCCAGAGCTGAGTGGCCAGCGTGCTCGCCCCATCAGGAGCACACTCCCCACCCAACCTCCCCCTTTCCTCAGCCCGAAAAGTCCTTTCAGGTGATTTCAATGTATACTTTGTAACAGACCATATGCACGTTGTATGGGCAAAATCTTCTTGTTCCACTGTTGCTGTGTAACAAAACACTTGCCTTACGAAGACTCTTTGAGGTCAGAGCTGTTGCAAAAAGTAACTTTAAAAAACTTCAAAGTTAGAGAAATACCAAAGGTATTGGGATATGCATTCAAAGTCTCTGAAGTCTGCAGGGCCTGTCAACCTCCTGCCATCCACCACCCCTTTCTGCTGATCTGTATCAGAAGAGATCACACTCTCTCTGTGCTCATCAAATGCTCATTTATCACTGCCATGCAAATTAACTGGGGCAAGGGGTGCAGGTGAAGAATCCTGAACTTTATGGAAAAGGGGAATGCATCATTTTGCTGTGGATTTTGGAATTTTCACGACTGTATTTATCAGTCTGACTTCTGCCTCCCAACTTGTTCCTCAGTGTGGGTTTGTGCGCTGCACGACGCAAGCCTGGTATGTGAAGACAGATGCCTGGAAAGAGGAACGTGCGCTACGAGCTCCAGAGGGGAAAAGTACCAGCAAAAGAGCAAAGGAGCCCAGATGAAACCATTCACTCTGCAGAGGCAACCCCCGGCGTGAGTGAAATACGTCTCACTGAATGCTGACGAGGCAGAAATGGGAGGCCAATGGGGCCTGGAGAAAACGTTCGACCCATGCTCATCGAAAGGAGGGAAGAGAAGAGCTTAGAGTCTCCTGAACACTCTTCTTGCTGTAAAAGGCACCTGGCCAGGAGGGCAGGGAATCACTTGCAAACCTAGCGGCCACTGCCGGAGGTGAAGCAGCTGAGCGCACGGGGCCTTTTTCTTTCCTGCTGGATTATGAGCCAGTTGCACAAGGGGCTGGGGCAGCCTTGATCATCTAAGCATGGAGAAGAAAGCTAACACGGCAGGGCCCATTTCACAGTCGAGGAGCAGTCCGGCACCTGCACCAGCGTCAAGAGTTACATGGTCTCTGGAGGGCAAGCCCCCAAAGCCCCTTCTCTCCTGCAGTAAAACAAACGTTCTGGAGAACACTCAGGAAATGGCTACTGGGAACAGTCCTTGCTCAGTTGCTCTGGAGGCAGCCATTTTGGATCTGATGGGAACCAAGCAAGCAACTGACCCATTTTCACAGGCTACTGAGTGAGGGGCATCAAACCAACCTGGATTAAAAGTGAGGTCATTTTGCAACAGACCTGGGTGCCTCTTGTTTATACGCACCTGCAAGACAACTTGGTTAGCTAGGAGAACATTCTGGAAAGCAAGGTCATGTCAGGGGGTGTGCCTGGTACGAGTGGGGACGTTCACCAGCCTCGGGCATGCCGAACACCAGCCACAACCCTGGAATTCAGAGAGAGGGGTTTCATGTCCCTTCTTCTCTTTCCTCTCTTACAGGAGGTGAGTGGCCTGGGTTAGAGCCATCTCTTCTGCAGGGTGGAGGACTTGCATTGAACTCCTTACAGTGCACGGCCACTGCTCCGAGGTGGGGTCCCCTCACACCTGCTGGGAAAGAGCAGGTGGCCACCCGTGTGCACTCAGACACCTGGCATTGGGACGCAGGGGCAGGTTTACTTGTGCTCTGTTTTCTAGAGCCCTATGCACGGATGGACGTCCATTCCAGGTCCTCACTGGCGAGACACGGATTTGCTCCTTGCATGAAGGCTGAGTGAAGAGCTGAGTACCCAGGCGGGCCGGGCAGAGTGCCGTGGCTGGCTGCAGGTGGGTGAGCAGGCGAGATACGTCAATCGCTGTTACTGAAGCTGGATTTCATGTCTTGCAAGGAACGGGTCTCAGGGTTACTTCTTGCACTGAAACTTCTGGGGGCAATGAGGATGGAAGCCCCAGCTGAACGACACATGGAACCTGGGTTCTCTGTGAGCGGGGGAGGCTGCCAAAGCTGTATTCAAGCCTCTCCCCAACAGACTTGCTACGTTTTTTTTTAACATGGGAAAACATCGAAATGGCGAGGGGGTATAACCTCTGCCTCGGGTACCGGCAGCTGTGTTCAAGGACGTGGTCTTGTTAAGATGGTGAAGGTTGAGAGCCGCCTCGTCGGTCCTGACCCCTCCTGCCTGGTTTCCACGAGTCCGTTCTCTCTGCCAATAGACAGGGGGAGATTTTTTGCAGGGTGGTTTGGGTTTTTGGTTGTCTGGCTGTTTCTGTAGCCACCAAACTGTGATCTAATTGTCCTGGAAGAATATCGGTCTAGGGGTTGCAGTTCTTGAGCCCAGCCTCCTGGAAAAGTGAGGTATAAAACTCGGGCTCCAGCTGCTTGTTCCTGTATTTATGGACAATGTCCGCGATCTTCTGTTTCCGGCGGACATGCGGAGGGTTGTAGGAATCGCTCTCTAGCCTCTTTCTCCGGCAAATATTGATTACTGTTTGTCTCACTAAGAAACCTGAAAGAGAAACAAGTGGTTTGAACAAACTCAGCCCCCTTCTCCGCTTTTCCCAGCAAGGGCTCTGCTCCCTGTGCCCAGTGCCCTGCGGAAGCAACCCTCTTAAAATCACAAATTCCCATAACCAGGAGGCCCCATTATTTGAAAAGCAAATTTGCAATGATGTGCTGTAGTGGGGGCCAGTTGGGTCCTTGTTTGGCTGACACAGGGACTGCATGAAGGGCCACATCTGCCATGCCTGGACTGGCCAGAAGAGAGAGCAGCTAGTGAACTGAGGCCTGGTCCACACTGCACCCTGGATGGAGGCTCCAGTCGACACCAAGAGAAGCCAGTGTTGACGGGAGAGCAGCCCCCGCCGACCTCCCCACGTGCAAGACACCCAGGCGAGCGTGTCGACTTCAGCTGCACTATTTGCGTGGCCGAAGTAGGTCGACAGGGCTGGCAAATGCAGACAAGGCCTCGGTCTCAGCCACCCCTAGTGTGCTCACCCGCCTCTGCAGCACTGGGGCGGGGACTGCGACGCAGCGCAGCGCTCGCACCCGGCAGTGCAGAGAGGGAGGGACTAGAACGTGTCAAGCCGGATTCTGTTAGGCCAGGTTCTCTGAGCCATCGGACCCCAGAGACACACGGAGGTGGCAAGCGCCCCCGTAGGGGGAGAAGTGGACTAACCATGCTCCCGGCAGCCCCCACCAGGGAGGGGCATGCTGCGGGTGCTTTCCTAACCCTACCCCTCGATGGCCCAGCGCCCACAGGGCCTGCTGCCACCTGGCACACATTCGAGCGGCGCCAGCGGGTTCTAAGCCGAGCAGAGGATCTGAGAGCCAGAGCTGGCTCCATAAAGATGCTTCATGCTGCAGCAGCAAGTGGGGACTCCCCAGAGCACTGAGCCTGTTCCAGTTCGAAGGACTGGCCTGCACAGGCCTGCTCGGCGTCAGCTACTTCCCAGTGCAAGTCTGCGCGGGTTCCTCCTCTGAGAAGTGGGCACTGCCACGGGAGCTCAGGGTTGCCACATACCATCAGGTGCTACAGGACCCCAGTTACACTCACTGACGGACAAGAGGGTCGCACAGGTATCGCCACTGGCCAACTTTAGCCTCACTAGGGATCTGAGCACGTCAGACCCAACAAAGCGAGGGCCCCAGGTTACTGGTTCCCGACTAGAACTGGGCTTTAACGGGGGTCTGAACACAGTCTGTGGCGTGGAATCCCCCAACTCATATTAGCGCGGATCGCTGGGGCCACGGAGCCCTCTGGGAACACTGGGAAGCCAAGGGGAGGTACAAGGCAGCATTCCCTGGACGCTCAGGGGAGAGGACTCGGTAACGTCTGACGCCCACTGGACGAGGCAGGATGAGCAGTGCGACCAGCGCGCAGCATGGGAGCATTCACGGTGCACCCGCAGCTGGCTACGCTTTGGTCTCAGGAGAGGCCTACAGAGCTCCCAGGCCAGGCTGAAGAGACGGGCGAGCAGGGCTCAAGAGGACACTTGAGTACCCGGCTCAGAGTTTGGGCTCCGAGGCCCAGAGAGGGAGGTGGGCGTTCTTCTGACCCAGCTGGTTTTGGAGCACTAGCGCAGGCCTTGCTGCCCTGCCTCTGGGCGGGGGCTCACTGCTGCAGGCTTTGTAGGCATGAGTCAGTCTCAGGGAGTCACCAGCATCAGAGTCACTTAGTTCTTATCCAAGCCTTTCTCCACAACTGTACCCACTGGTCTCCCCTGCCTGCCCCCCGCCATGCTGGGCCCTTGCCTTGGCCACATCACTGCTCCTGCAAACGATCAGGTGAAAGTGACAGAAGCTCCCAAACTAGGCAGCATGGATTAAGTGCTTGTCAGTTTCAGTTTACTGCACCCTCTACAGCACCGCAGCAGGCAGAGAGCTCCGCCCACTTGAGCCCCAGGGGACTCATCAGCTGTTCCCACGTCAAAATCTCTCCAACCACACAGACCAGCCCCTGGACAGTCAGACCCCCCCACGCAGCCGCGCTTACCCAGAGCTCGCCTGCTAACTACCATTCCATCCACCAGGGGGATGACCATGTTGAATTTCCCAGTCGCGCCTTGCACCTTTATCCGGAACAGCCCGGTGTTTAAGGGGTGGATGAACACCACGGGGACTTCTTTCTCAGGAGTGGTTGATCTAGAGGAACACACTTGTTACACAGGGGAGGGGGTGTTTCAAAGATAACGTGCTTCGCAGGACTCTCAACAATGGCTTGTGACTAAAGCAAGCCTTCCGGCGCGAGGTGGCCCATCCCACTGCGCCCCATGTGGCTGCAGGAAGCACCGCAACCTTTCAGGGTGTCAGGAAGAGTTTCTCCTGTCCCACGGCCTGTCCCTAAGGATGGGGGATCAGTCATAATAAAGCATTTGTACATCTCCTTCTGTTGCGAGAGCCCCAAATGCTGCACACATCGATTTTCTTCACATCTGACGCCACATTGTCAGGCGGAGAGGTTCGGTGCTTGGTCACAATTGCCAGAGCGAACCCCAACTGTCTCCTTGCCTGAAACCCCAGGCCCCTTTCATGAGTGGCCAAGGCAAGAGGGCGAACGGGAAGGCCACACAAAGTGCTCGACGCATTCTGAACAGGCGCGTGCCATTCCCACGCAGCTGCCAAGACAGCCGGCGCAGCCAATGGAGAACGGCTCTGGAGCCCTGCAGAAGCTGTGCGCAGGACGCAGAGCAGTTGTAACGAAAGGACATTCCCAGCCATACCTTAGGGAAGTGCTACTATTTGATGTCGTTTCTACCCCAGTGCTGGTCTCAGAAATCAGATCCGAGAGGGGAAAGTTCTCTGGAAGATAAAGAGGTTTGCATTCGAGGGTATTCAGATTCAGGAAATCCAGACAAGGAGTGTGGGACCAGTTAAAGGCAAAGTGCAGCAGTAAATCAGAATTCACTATTCACCTCCCACCAACATTCAGTGTAATGAGATATGTACCATGTACCACGGCCCTGCAGTTACACGAACGCTTCCACGCACCTATATCATCGTAGCGCTCAACCCAGACAACAGACACCTTGGTCTCAGGTCCCATCGGAGGAATGGTCCGGCCCTGAGGCAACTTCTTGGGTCTGGAAGTCGGACTGAGCTATTTTGGAGAAGAGCAGAGCGGCATTTGCAACATAACGAACATTAAAGGAAACATCTCAACAAGCAGCAGCGCCGCGGTCACTCCTGGAGGAGGCTTCTGGGCACCAGAGACACAAGGGGCAGGTGGCCAAGAAGCAGGTGTGACAGCTGTTGGTGCAAGGCCACAGCCGCATTGTACCTGTTGGCCACTTCGAGCAGCGATTCGGCCCTGCATGTGAGGGGACATCTCCATTTCCTTGTTGCTACTGCCTGAGCTCAGCCCTGGATAGGCTTATGGCCTGTGACATTCTCCTGTGCTGCCCCGGAAGCCCGCTCCACCTTCCTCGGAGCCCCCAGCTTACAATGCTGCTCAGAAAACAGCAACTGTGCGTTGTGTCTTTCGTATCTCCGTGAGGGCGGAGCAAATCAAAAGACTTGTTTTCATTACTGCTGTTGCAAACCCAGCCTGGCATCGAGCACGGCTCTCAGTTCTTTCTGGCTTGTGCTTAGCAGGCATCTGCTTGCAAGTGCACAAACCCGTCAGACCAAAGTCCCCAGGCATGCCTTTGACTCCGGGTACCGGATTCCTAGAGGCCCAGTGAAGTCTGACCAGCTTAAAGGCAGCAGTTTCATACGATACAGCCCTACGTCAAGCACTGTTCTCTGCAGGCCCCCCCTTGACAAAATCCACACACGGCAAGTGCATTTAGTTACACCACGTGCTTTATCAGCTAATGCACGACATGCCCTAGAGCAGAATCAAGACATTTTCTTAAAAATATTTAAGGTCTCAAATCAGTGACTGAATGTATGTCCCAACTTCGGGCCAACGCTTCAGTTTCTAAAAACCTTTCATCTACACTGCTGACAGGCTTGGGTCTGTGCACACTACAACCAGCCTCTCCGATGCGCCAGGTGGTGCAGGAGGACTCAGCACCCTGAACTCCACACGTGCACTGTAACTAATGTGGACGGCAAGGCTTTGCCCTTTCATTACATTCCCACCATCCTGAGTTTCTAGACTGTGGCTTCGATTCAAGCCAGCTGGCTAAGCGTGGCGTGCCAATCGCCTTTCGGTGCACGGCAGGAGTCTGGGATGGAGAATATTTCAGGGTTTTAAACAGGTGTATACAAACTATGACCCAGCAATCTCTTTCTGGCACTGCACTGATGGGGATCAACAAAACTGAGCACAGAAAGGTCAGACTGCTGTTAATAATTACCAAGGCTGCGGCAGAAGAGTTTCAAACGTTCCAATCTGAGGTTACAAGTACTGCTATAAACATCACTGCGTTTTCTCTGTATGTGCTGTAGAAACAGAGCATGGCCCTTCCCTGCGGCTGATGTGTGGCCTTACCCGCTGCGAGGAATTGAGATTGTCTGTATGATTGGGGAAGAGTTCAAGGGTCAGAGACGGCTGCTTTAGGATCCCAGGCAGAAGGTCCATGTTGGAGTCACTTTCTTGCTCTGAGACGTTGCTTTCCAGTGAATCAGCTGAAAGCCAAAGGAAGAGCAAAGAATGGTTTCCTTCTGGCAGAAAAGGCAAAGCTTAGGCAGGGTTCTGAAGTGAACTAGGCCGCGATGCCTCAGAGCTCCCGGTGAGAGCAGGCCTGGCTACCAACGGGGCTGGGGGAAACCGCAGCCCAAACACAACAAAGGGGGAGAAGAAAAACGAGAAGGAAAAAAGCATCAAACCCTTGTTTCAAAGAGCACTTGCCTTCTACAGAACCCCCAAGGCGGCAGCATTCGGCGAGCCCAGCAATCCTAACTGTCCCTACAGAGTCAACACTTCAGTCCACAGAAACACAGGCCCTGGCCTAATCTAATGACCACTGCGACACAGGACTTCACTAGGAGGTGCTCAGCCACCACAGGCCTCTGCAGCCTGGAACGTCTGCTAGGGCCCCAAGCCAGACCGATAAGGGACAGAACAACTAGGAATCGAGAAGACAGGGAAGTTGGACAGTCACCGTCAGCTGGGTCGCCCGGCCTTCCCCTGGGCAGGTGGAAGTAGGCAGCGCTCGACATCCGGCAAGAGGGTAAGCACCTCGGACTCCACACTGGCAGGCACGCTGCCTTCCCAGAACAGGAGACCTGAGCATCACAGACACTAGCACTGGAAGGGACCTCGAGAGGCATCGAGTCCAGTCCCCTGCTCTCACGGCCGGACCCAGCACTGTCTAGACCATCCCTGACAGGTGTCTGATCAACCTCCTCTGTAATATCTCCACAGGTGGAGATTCCACAACCCCCCTGGGCAATTTATTCCAGTGTTTGACCACCCTGACTGGCAGGAAGTTTTTCCTAATGTCCAACTTAAACCTCCCTTGCTGCAGTTTAAGCCCACTGCTGCTTGTCCTGTCCTCAGAGGCCAAGGAGAACAATTTTCTCCCTCCTCTCTGAGACACCCTTTTAGACACTTGAAAAACGCTCTCATGTCCCCCTCAGTCTGTTCTTTTCTCCTCGCTCTTACGAAGGAGTGGGCAATAGAGGATATTGCCAAATCAGGGGTTTTATTATTATACATTTTAGGAAGCAATTTTGCAACTGATCACTTGCAGCTGACAGTGCTAATCTGATCCTTCCTCCCCGATACATTTAATCAAGAACCTGGTTTTGGGGCTCTACTTCTAATTGGGGCCTCTGCCAATAACATGACTATTAAATAAGCTCTGGGTCAAAGGAGGGCTATGTAGAGAGAGCGCTTGAAAACACACAGCAGGGACACTGTGATCTTACTTAGCGACTCCACCGGGCAGGGCACAACAAATGCTATTTCTGTGAGGGCATCAGCATAATACAGAACCTTCTTCTGCCCACTGAAGATACTCGCTCCGGTGTCTTCTGAAGAAATTACTTCATCTGAGAATGAAGAAACAAAAGTTAAGTCAAAAGAAAGAGCTTCCCAGCTGCTCCTGCACTCCCCCTGCAAAGGGCTGGCGCGCACTAGGACTCAACCAGGATGCAAGGAAGTTACTCGGTTAAGATGAAAGCCAAAGTGCGCACTCAAATCGAGTGATTGCTGGGTACCAACCACCGCCTTGGCAATGGTATAGGAGCCCGTTTGTCCAGGACTCTGTGTCCCTGAGTCTCACGCAGTTCATGTTTTAACTGAACCGCCACGTGGCGTGGAGGAGTGACCGGCACCTTCTCTTGCACTTAGAAAGGGACAGTTATTCCAAGTCAGTCTTACGTCCTGGCCTCGACTGTCACCTCGCGTCAAGAAACCCATCCAATGCTGAGCCTCTCGGAGTTAGAGAAACAGCAGCTTCCTTTAAAAAAAAATCCCCCGCATGTGACAAAGGAGCCCAGTAACACGACTGGGCCTTCCGTCGATTGTGGGACCGCCAGGGCTCTGAGTCACCACCTCTGCTCACCTTACTGCAGACACAAAGCTTGACCGAACATGCAGGGCCCCCACCAGGCTCTGCATCTACGTGGCACAGTCTCTACTGGCTGAACTGGCTGTTTCCACGGGCTATTTGTGCAGCACAGAAAGCTAACCCTTGACCATCTTCCTGCAGGGGCTAGGACCATCTTCACCAACGGGTCTGTAGAGCAATCCCTCAACTTCCTGACACGTGCATCTTTGAGAAGGTCTGTTTGCTTCACAGACCCTCACCTGAACCTCCGAGTTCATTCACCCCTTTGCTCCCGAAAGCAGCCACCACTTCTGCCCGGCACATGAGCAACGCCTCGCTGACTTGTGCCCTTTCATAACGACCCAGAATTACAAAGCTGTGCCCACTTCACTCCCAGCGCCTGCTCCCATTTGCAAGAACCCTAATGCATCACCCTGCAAGATGACTTTGCTGCGCTCAGGCAGCTGCGGCGAGGCTGCACGGACCCGGGGGTCTTCACTCTTGCAGCCATCAGAAAGAGGCGAAGTTTGAACAGCACAAGCATTAGTCACAAGGTACGAATCTTCAGCCACTGCAACGCCAGAAATACGGGACCAAGACTCTGTCCAAGGGGCTACCTTTAAGCTGACTCCGCAGCCACTGGAAGGATGGGGGCTGGGGTCAGCGTGCCGCAGGCAGACCAGGGCCAGGCCGGACAGAGCCATCCCCATGGAAGGATGGGGGCTGGGCTGCTGCAGCAGGAGTCGAGTCCAGGCCATGTCACCTGTGGTAGGGTCCCAGCTGGAGCCCAGTGACCCCAGCTAGTTGAAAGGCTGGAGGTGGGGCAGCCCTTCCCCCGTTGTTGTAAGTCCCAGCCATGACGTTTACAGGGATCTTAGGCCACGCCCCTTCTGGGAGCACAGAACCAGCCCCTCCCACTCTGCCCGGCGGCTCAGCTCCCCAGAGAACAAGCCAGTTACGATTCCCTAAGCAAGCACCAGATCTTACCTTGCTCAGGCCCCTCTTCATCACTGCAACTGTTAATGGACCAACTTGTGGAAACGTGGCCAGTCCAGCCAGCGTGTTTTCCCACCGCTACGGCCCAGCCCAGAGACAGCAGGAATTCCAGGAAGTGGGGCTGGACATGTGCGGAAGACTCTACGTTCTTCAGGATCTGCAACATTTCAATGCACAGCATGAGCAGCCAGCTGGAGGAGGCAACTTTCACTGCTTTTTCGGAACAGCAAATTGGGTGCTGACCAAGCCCCCTCTAACCCTGCCTCGAGCAGCGGAGCCTTGGCCACGGTACTCGGGCGTCCCCGTCTTGTCTCTCAGTGAGCACAGTTCAGCCTCCCTGAGGCCTGCAGGTCTCTGCTGAGACCGCGGGAGTTCATTCAAATTGGTGAGGTTTGTCCTTTGCTTTGGGCAACAATGACATTTCCCACTCAACCCAGAGAGGGCCTCAATCCTGCCATGAGCACCAGGGACAGACTCTTAAACCACCCAAAGTCCCATTTGCTCTGGGGTTCTTCTGAACAAACTGCACTGCATGACGGAGGCAGAGAGACTTCCAGAACCAATGAGCTACTGCTGACCTGGCAGGGCCTGAACAGCGGCGCGCAGGAAAGGCACCGGGTCTTACAGACACATTAGACCAAAAGCAATGAACGCGAGCTCCAGACACGCCCCAGGCACGCTCTCCCCCAACCCTGTGCTGTACAAGCACTGCGATGGCCCTGCTTAGATTCATGCGATTTTTAAATCGGTAATGTGCACAAACTGATGAAAAACTACTTCCATAGATGAGCATTGAAAAATGCTGCTTGAGAGCTCAGAGTTTGATTTCAGGATATTTACATTGTGTATTTTGAGATGTGAAATTGACAAGTTGCGTTTTAACGGATATAAAGCTTTAACTGCTTTGAATCTTGATGTTTGTTGCCATTTAATTATTATTGGCCGAACCTGCTCAATAAATTACCCACATCAGAGAATGTAAATAAACAAAAAACTAGAAAAATGGTTCAAATGCATAATGTTGTGCAACTGTGAAAATTTACATCTATTTTACAAATGCTTAAAATAAACACTGATATTATCCATCGAAACTGCACACAAAAATCTAACGCGGCTGCGTCTTCCTCTCAAGAACTGACAAACTCCCCCACCTACCTCAAAGAGCTCCTGTCGCTTGCCGTCACGAGCCAAAACAACTGGGGAGTTTACGCCAGCTAGTATTTCAGAGGCAATAACTTCCCTTGCTCTTTGCCCACTCACCTAGGCCGGCACCGGCCAGCTCTAGAGAAGGTGATTATGGTCAGAGCAAAGACCATAAAACTAAAATCTCTGCACTTGCAAAAGGTGGAGGCACCCGTGGTCCCTCCACATGCTCGCGGTTTTATTAACTGGGCTTAGATCCCCAGGACTTCATGCATGCCACCTGATTCAGGAAATCCAGGGCATGGCCTGAAGGCCCCACAGAATACCCCACACTTTGGATACTTAGAGGCACCAGTGCTGCACATGTGCTCTGGGCCTCCCACCGAGAACTGACCTCGCAACTCTAGACTGCACGTTGGATTCCTGAAGGCTGGCCAGCTCTGCAGGACAAAACTTGATCGGGTTGAGCCCCCCAGATGAATGGCATTCAACAAAACTACTGCCGCTGGCTCAGGCGGAGTAAGGGACCTTCGCTCGCATGCCTTAGCCCCATGTTTTCAGACGAAGATGCCTGGCCTGGGCCAAGCCAGCTGGACAGTCTTTCTAAACCCAACCGCCCTGTGTCTGAAAGCCTGCCAGGGGTTTGGGACAGTAACAATAGATTCCACTCGTGCATTTCAGATCAACAAGGCTGGGCTGCATTTCCCAGCTTTGCAGATGTGGCGTGGGGGCATGGAGTGAAGGACTGAGTCTGGTGGCAGCCAGCTTCGTTCGCTCTCTGTACAGTGTGGCGCACACACAGAGCGAGGGGCAGGAACGACACACACAGCTCAGCAGGATGAACTTATACAGCCTCTGTTATGACAGGCGGGTTCCAAGCTGCAGCCCAGACAGAAGATGTGGCTGTTCAGCTCTGCGGTCCTCTAGCCTGATAATCAAACTACTGGTAACACCTGAATGCAAACAAGTACAGGCAGAGCAGGGAGGCAACTCACGGACATTCCTGTTTGAAACGAAACCCTACCAATGCAAACCAGCTGGACTTTGCACACCGCGAGACCCAAATGGCGGGACTGGGCCTGTGGACCTAGAAAGTGCCGCATGGCAGGTTCTGCAGGGAGGGGTTTCTACACGTTTAGAACGGCCCAGGAGAAGGAAGGGTTATTAATCCTGTCCATATATAGAACTAATAATTGTCTTTATTTTTCAAATATAAAAGCTCAGTGACTTGTTGGGAATCACACAGCAACAACGTGTAGCCAAAATTCCTGAGTCCTAGACCTCCACTCCAGCCATTAGATCATATTGATAAATAACTAAGCCGCAAATAAGGCAAAGAGAAATGGAGCCCAATTTTTCACATACCTCTTGGCTTGTTTTCTGGCCTGCCTTCATGTAGAAAATGAAAACTGTATCAAAAGGGCGACATGGCAGCAGATCCAAGTAACCAAGGTCATCAAAAAACCCAGGGAGAGTGGGGTCAAGTGCAATCAAATGAGGAGGTAGACGACTAGTCGCAGTTTCCTACCCAGCAAACAAAGAAGTTCAACTTTTATAACTATTAGAAAACTCTTTTCCATCAGTAATATTCTTTGATGGTTGCATTATGATCCATTTTAAAATACACTGAACATAAATGTATTTTCCTAAACAACATCAAATCTGTAACTTAATTTCCAACGTGACCCTGTGAGCACAAATGTACATGGGTTTGCAAAGAAGTCTGTATAATTTCATAGAATTGGAAGGGCCCTTCAGAGGTTATTAAGACCAGTCCCCTGCCCTCACGGCAGGACCAATCACTGTCTGACCATCCCTGAGAAACGTCTATCTAACCTGCTCTAAAATATCTCCACAGATGAAGATTCCACAATGTCCCTGGGCAATTTATTCCAGTGTTTCACCTCCCTGACAGTTAGGAATTTTTCCTCAAGTGCAACCTAAACCTCCCTTGCTGCAATTTAAGCCCATTGCTTCTTGTCCTATCATCAGAGGCCAAGGAGAACGATTCCCCCCTCCCTTGTGACACCCTTTTAGATACCTGAAAACCGCTATCATGTCCCCTCTCAGTCTTCTCCTTTCCAAACTAAACAAGCCCAATTCTTTCAGTCTTCCTTCATAGCTCATGTTTTCTAGACCTTTCATCATTCTTGTTGCTCTTCTCTGCACCTTCTCCAATTTCTCCACATCTTTCTTGAAATGGGGTACCCAGAACTGGACACAAGAGTCCAACTGAGACCTGATCAGCACAGAGTAGAGCGGAAAAATGACTTCTCGTTTCTTCCTCACAACACTCCTGTTAATGCATCCCAGAATCATGTTTGCTTTTTTTGCAAGTGTCACACTATTCGTTCATTTAGCTTGTGGTCCACTATGACCCCTAGATCTCTTTCTCCAATACTCCTTCCTAGACAGTCACTTCCCATTCTGTATGTGTAAAAGTGATTGTTCCATCCTACGTGGAGCATTTTGCATTTGTCCTTATTAAACTTCATCCTGTTTACCTCAGACCATTTCTCCAATTTGTCCAGATCATTTGAATTATGACCCTATCCTCCAAGGCAGTTGCAACCCCTCCCAGCTTGGTATCATCTGCAAGCTTAATAAGTGTACTCTCTATGCCAATATCTAAATCGTCGATGAAGATATTGAACAGAGCCGGTCCCAAAACAGAACCCTGCAGAACCCTACTTGTTATACCTTTCCAGCAGGATTGGGAACCGTTAATAACTACTCTGAGAACAGTTATCCAGCCAGTTATGCACCCACCTTATTGTAGCCCCATCTAACTTGTATTTGCCTAGTTTATTTATAAGAAGATCATCAGAGGCCGTATCAAATGCCTTACTAAAGTCTAGGTATACCATGTACACCGCTTCTCCCTTATCCACCAGACTCATTATCCTATCAAAGAAATCTATCAGATTGGTCTAATAGGATTTGTTCTTTACAAATCCATGCTGGCTGTTCCTTATCACCTTATTATCTTCCAAGTGTTTGCAGATGAATTCTTGAATTACTTGCTCCATTATCTTCCCTGGCACCAAAGTTAAACTGACTGGTCTGTAGTTTCCTGGGTTGTTCTTATTTCCCTTTTTATAGATGGGCACTAGATTTGCCCTTTTCCAGTCTTCTGGAATCTCTCCTGACTCCCATGATTTTTCAAAGATGATAGCTAAAGGCTCAGATACCTCTTGTATCATCTCCTTGAATATTCTAGGGTGCATTTCATCAGGTCCTGGTGACTTGCAGACATCTCACTTTTCTAAGTAATTTTTAACTTGTTCTTTTTTATTTTAACTTCTAAACCTACCCCGTTCCCACTAGCATTCACTACGTTAAGCATTCCTTTGTCAGACTTCTTGATGAAGACCGAAACAAAGAAGTCATTAAGCACCTCTGCCAATTCCAAGTTTTCTGCTATTATTTCTCCCACCTCCCTGAGCAATGGGCCTACCCTATCTGTGGTCTTCCTCTTGCTTCTAATATATTTATAGAATGTCTTCTTGTTACTCTTTATATCTCTAGCTAGTTTGAGCTCATTTTGTGCCTTTGATGTACCTGGTTCATTGAAGAAATTCTAGACGTACCAAGAGATTTGACTGAGTAGAAATGACGGAAATAGTTTTGAACATTTTAATATTAATAGTTTACCCTACATCCAGGCTAGTGAGGACTTTGGCATATTAACATTGTGCTTAACTCCAGATGCACTTTGTTTTGCAGGCCATCTGGAAGAAAGAAATCTCTAAGCACTTCTTGTGATTATTATTTCTGCAACGGCTCAATTCTCTGTTTGTTGACAATCTATACAGAGCTAGAGACAAACCTTAGAGTGTGGCATAAAAAACCCCAAGGCAGGTGGTGGTCTTTTCCTCTGAAAATTGCATTATTTGAACTAACCCATAAAATGAGAACTTGTGTTCTCATGGTGTTTCCATTACACGGATCCCAAAGTGCCTTATGTAGCAACTCACAATCTATGGATGGATGATACCTGGATCTCTGAAATACAACACTGCAATCGTACCGAAATGTTCAGGGCTGACAGCAACTTTGTATCCAACTGGAATGGCAGGAAGCATTCCAAGTACACAAGAAGCAACTGTCCCAACGTATGGACCCTTTGCAGAATCAGCTCAGAGCTCATCTCTGTACCCCTTGCTTCCAGAACCCCGGAGAAGTCCTGGGGTTCATTTCCCTGAATCTGAGCACTCTATCGCTATCTACACAAGAGCAAACTTTCCAAATGACACTGTTTGGTCCTGCAGGATACTGGGTGTTTGAGGCCATTGGTACCCTAGGAAGGAGATAAGAAGTCACCTTCAGTGCCTCTAGTGACAGAAATCCAAAGTGCGAGAGGAAGAGGCGTGCTGTCTGGAATTCCTGGGCAGGAGACGGAGGTTTACACTCAGTAACTGGGTCAGGGAAACTCTTCTTGAGCCACTCCTCTTCACTCTGCTGATCTATGGAAGTTTCGTAAGTGATCTGCTGGGCCATCCCATTCCTCAGCTTCTCATGTCGCTCTTCCAACTGAAACACAATATTTCACAGATCAGACCCCCTTTCCCAATTGTTTCAAAACATCTCCGTGGGCAGCCCACAGAGCAACAAAGCACAAGCTTGGACCATTACCGAAACACACTGCCACGATTATGGAAACACTCCAGAGGGAGGTCTCAAGGGGGGGTGGGGAGGCGCAGGGTCAGTGAATGTGACTTGAAACTCCCCAATTAATATCATTTGTTTAGGGCAACAGTGGCAAACGATCTCTCCAGCATCAACTCCGATACCCATCTCTCAAAAGAGCTTCAGAACAGCACATTTTTCTCATGTAGCAGTGCCACATCCACAGCCACTCTCAAGACAGAACTGGTCCTTCCCTCTTTCCCCAGAGCAGCGGCAGGAAACAAGTCACTGCCACAGGCCATCACAGTATGTCACTATTGGGGCAAAAGATACTGGCCTGTTGGGAACCTTGCCCCCTACGCAATGACAAGTAGCCTCATATCATAGCTCCTGAAGGTTGAACCTCTCTAGTCCGGCACCCCTGTGACCTGACCAGTGCCGAATCAGAGAATTTTCCAGATCACGGAAGGTCAATATTGTCTAGCAGCATTACCAGCACTTCCACTGCTTCCTGAGCTGTTAGAGAACATTGAGGGGTGAATTAGAGCTAAATAACAGCACAGAACACTGAGAGCCAGGACTGGGGGCTATAAACAAACTTTATGGGACTGCAGGAAACTTGGCCACACCCATGCTAACCGAAATCATGCCGGACCATGGATGCTGCCAGACTAGAGAGGTTCAACATGTGCTATCAACATTGGATAGTTCCTACACTTCACTGATCTAGTGGGTTTGTCGTTTCAATAATGGAACTTGGTAAAGTTCTACTGCAATACCCTTTAGAACAGAAAAGTGTGAGAGCTAAGTGCTCCATTGGTGCTCCAAATGGACTCTGAAGCTGATGGAAAGAACAGAGGGATCAAAGACTAAAACCTCTTACTTCTTCATTAACAATTTCATGCAAGTCTGGAATGCTCAGGTCAGCTTTCACAAAGGGGATCTTGTCCACCTCCTCAGGAAAGGGTCGGTGTTTCACACTGTATTTGAGTCCAACGTCATTTTTAGGAGTTGGTCGAGGTTCTGGTATAAACATCTGTTCCAATGAAGGGAACAATGTTAGTCCAATGTACATGCTTTGTTCTATAGTGCAGTACATTTATATTACACACACAAAGAAAAAGATTTCTATCACAATATCTTCAATACATAAGCACAGGTAAGAACAGGCTCCATGTCTTAAGAAAGCATTCAGAAAACTAAATATTGTTCACCTGTAAGACCTGAGCCTACGTTTTAAAGCAAACTTTGATCGTCTCAACCTGCACATTATGGTGGTTCTACTCCTGCATCAAAGACCCCTGGCTTTCGACACAATCTCTGTGCAACCCCCAGTCCCATTTGATTACGTGGAAGTTACCAGCCTTTCTGGGGTTGCTTTAGTTACAGGTTAAACCAATTCTAACGACCTTTAAAGAGAACTCGAGAGTATTTCTGGCCTCCCCACCTGGCCTTACTGAGTACGTGACGGTGCATGTCAGGTGGAGGAGCCCAGGTGTGCAGAGAGGGGTCCTGCGGGTCAGGAGTTCACTGGCCTGCCTGCAGCTTGTAATTCCTGCATTTTGTTCTCAGCAGTACGAGCAGAGCGGTACCCACGCCCCGAAGTCTGAGTGGGAGCACCACACCAGGGGAGCCACGTGGGACAAGTCTGGGTCGCGCCGAGTGTCACGTGACTAGCAGGGGTAAACATGCAAGCAAGCAGCACTGTATTCTCGCTGCACTCCCAAGTATTTCCCACGCCAAGGAGAACCCTCCCTGTGGACTCTACCACAGCCCCCTACCTTGCCACACCACAGGATTCCCAACCGAGTGACACTTCAGCCCAAGCGCCAGGGCAGCGCTAGAAGCACCCCAAGAATTACACGCTTCCCCCAAAGCCTGCGTAGCCACGGGCAGGCTGCAAGGAGCAATTGGTTTTGCTTGGGTTTCCTATATTTTTGGATTTGTAAAGGGACCGAAATATCAAGGAGACAGCCAAGGCTGCCAGCCCTACATTTCAACCAGTCTGGGATCCGTGTTTCACTGTAGGGAATCCATTTCCATTACTCACAGCCAGCCAGAGAAACAGCAAAGCTGTCACCCATTCATAAAAGCCAAAAGCCCAGGAGCTACAGCATCACCTGCACTCACACCCTGAAGGGCATGTTCAGCCCCCCCCCGATGCTTTCCAAACAATGCGGGGCTGCCCGCCTTACACACGGACTTGTGACAGAAGCAGCACAGACATCCCACTATTAAAACAAATCTGTTGGCAGCACCAGAGATGTGCCTCATGACCCAGATTTCAAGGCACCGGGACTCAGCCAGGCAATCGTTATCTCTCTGGGGCATCTTGCTAGTTTAGTGACATTTCTGCTGAGCATCTGTAACGTACCGATTTCCCAATGGGCATAGATACAGACCTTCTGATTTGCTTTAGCTCCTCTTGGTAAAAGGCAAAGTTGCTGGGCCCATGCAAGTCTTCCAGACGCCCCCCGGATCAGAATCGTGACAGAGGGGAACGAGTCATCTGCAGAGTGCACAGATAAAACGCACTGTGGGATAATTTAATGCAACTGGCAAACATGGTGATCAGCACAGATAAACACATTCATACCATGAAGGCTTCCAACACACTGTATTGCCACATAACCTTGGAGATGTTTAGGGCTAACTCCCCAACTCTAACCCATAAAACAGCCCCTGAAGTGTAGCAACAATACAGTTTGCTGCAACGTGGGAATACTGTTGAGTGGGGCTTTCCAACATTCCAAGTGCACTTCTACCCCACGCCAAGTCACCTGGGTTTGACAGACTGCACCAGGTCCATCACAACCCGGCTCATAGGGACTGTAATTGCTGCCTGCTGAAGTAAGGCCAGAAGACTGAAAGAACCGACTGCCTGTTCAGATGTGCAGCAAGGGGACTCTGCGGGATACGTAGGGCTGTCCATTTCATTTCCTGTACAGGCCCTTCCACAATACCAGCCTCTGAGACTGTAGGATGGACTTTGACAGTGCTCGGAGGGTTTTAATGCCAGTCACAGGCCATTACAATGACTTAGGACAAACACCATTTGTCAGAGAGAAGTGCTCACTTGAGTGCGTGCGTGTACTACACCAAGCAAGTCAAGGAGTGTCGTCGTACTCCTGCCTGGATTGGACACAGGTGGGTGCGGGTGTTCACTAGGATCCGAAGGGGACACACTTCGCTAGAATTGCAGCTAGCAGTGGTC
The DNA here is from genome assembly GCF_049634645.1 of Pelodiscus sinensis. Classification (NCBI taxonomy): domain Eukaryota; kingdom Metazoa; phylum Chordata; order Testudines; family Trionychidae; genus Pelodiscus; species Pelodiscus sinensis. The sequence continues at coordinate 32,630,938 of NC_134728.1, read as the reverse complement.
AGGGAAGCTGCAGGAGCCCTTTGGGCACTTCGGGTACCATCTAGTAACTGCACCCGTGTCTCTGTTAGAGGGCAAAGACGAGAGGCCCACTGTGGTGGACACTGTCAGTGTCCATCTGAGGACAGGGTGGCCACCAGTCCCTGAGGACTTGGTGAGGCTCCTACTCCAGGCACCACTCGATAGCGATGACGCTGTAATTTTAGGCTACTAGCGCATCTTCCACTTTTGAGAAATATCGGAGTCCTCAGATTTCTGGCGGGTCCCACATATGGGAGTGAACTAGTGTCACTGGTCAATGGCCTTCTGGCTACGGACAAGGACCATGTGTCCATGTTAAATGTGAGATCTGTCGGACTCGTCTTCCTTGGATAGTCAACATGCCTGAGTGGACAGGCTCACTCTTTAGTGGCCCCTTTTTTATCCAGGAAGTCGCAGAGAGTGAGCTGAAAGTGAGTAGCCAAGGCGAATGGCATATTAGGCTGCACTAGGAGGAGCACTGCCAGCAGATCTAGAGAAGTGATTATTCCCCTTTATTCGGCTCTGGGGAGGCCACATCTGGAGCACTGTGTCCAGTCCTGGGCCCCCCACTACGGAAAGGATGTGGACGCATTGGAGAGGGTCCAGCGGAGGGCAACCAAAATGATTCGGGGGCTGGAGCACGTGACTTACGAGGAGGGGCTGAAGGATTTGGGCTGGTTTAGTCTACAGAGGAGCAGAGTGAGGGGGGATTTGATAGCAGCCTTCATCTCCCTGAAGGGAGTTCCAAAGAGGATGGAGAGAGGCTGTTCTCAGCAGTGGCAGATGGTAGAACAAGGAGCAATGGTCTCAAGTTGCAGTGGGGGAGATCTAGGTTGGATATTAGGAAAAACTATTTCACTAGAAGGGCGGTGAAGCGCTGGGATGGGTTCCCTAGGGAGGGGGTGGAATCTCCATCCCTAAGTCCCGGCTTGACAAAGCCCCGGCTGGGATGATTGAGTTGGGTTGGTCCTGCCTTGGGCAGGGGGCTGGACTCAATGGCTCCTGAGGTCTCTTCCAGCCCTGGGATTCTGTGTTTATTTGTCTCCGGGCTCTTACTCTAATTCCCTCCTTGTTCAAGTGCACAAAGCTCCCAGGAGAGTTAGTAAGCAGCCAGCGGTCGGGCACAGCTGCACCTCTGTACCGCTAAGCCCACTGGTGCAGTGGAGGGGCCACCCAGCATCTGCTGAAGACTAGAGCTCAACTGAAGTTTGGGCCCTACAGACACAGCACAGCTGCTGGGAGTCAGCACCCACAGACAGGGCCGATTTATCCATTAGGCACAGGGCCTAGGGCCCACGATACTTTTAGGAGCCCATGAACATGTTTTAATTTCTTTTAAAATCAAAAGAAAAAAAAAGAACTTTTAGGGACTAAGAAAATGTTTTTTTTCCCCTCACATCAGAAAAAAATGAAACTTTTAGGGCCCACGAAAATCTATTAAATTTTGCCTAAAACAGAAAAAAATAAAATGTTGAAGTATTTAAAGTTAGAGCAAAAATCATTTTTAATATTTTTTTTTTTAATGGAGGAAGGGGCCCACGAAGGCAAAAGCGGCTGGGGCCCACGAAAGTCATAATGTGGCCGTGCCCACAGAACCGTGCAATAGCAAGAGAGCCCTGAAGTGAGGAATCGATACCACGCAGAGCGGTTGCTAGTGCCCTCCGAGTGACACACTTCAAACACTCGCCCCGTCCTGGAGTGGGATGCAGGACTTTCTCAGCACCCTGAAGCGGAACTGGTTTTACTCCAGCAGCTGTATTTCCCGAGCAGACAGCTGGACGCACGCGAGCTCCCAGGCCGGTGCCCGCTGGCAGGTTTATCTGCATTGTAACTACAGGGACACTTGCTTGCTCTTACTGTCTGAACGCCAGCACGCTGTGCGTCAGAGCTCACGGTGTGGGGCAGGGCTCCAGGGTGCGAAGGCAAAGAACAGCCCGACTAAGCCAGCTCCCTTTGCAGATACGTGGCATCACGTGTTTAACTTACTTTGCTCATTCCCTAAGGGCTGCTCCAGCATTGCCAGGATGACACTGTTGTCCAGGACAAAGTAGCGGAAGCTGTGTTTGTTAATGGCGGGGAGACGGGAGTATTTAATCAAGGTGGTTTCATTCACCAGGCTGCAAGGAGAGGCAGGGCCGCTGGGCGAAGGAAATGCTCCAAGTAACTGCATAATACTGCAAACGAGAGGAATCCAGTCACTGGCACATCAGGAAATGGGGCACCTGGAAGCCTGTCTGAGAAGGGAACCTTCAGGCGTCTTGCTCCCTTCGCATCCTGGCACAGGAGAGAGGAGCCTCCTCCGGCCCAGCCACAGGGCCAGACTAAGGAAGGGGCGTTAGGGGCTGCAGCCCGTAAGCTCCTGAGTACTGGACCAGCCCTTCCAGGCGGGCAGAGGGAGTGGAAAGTGGCTGCACACGCTGCCGTTCCTTCCCTGTCCTAGGACACTCTGTCCCCCTGCTGCTCTAGCCTGGAGGCTCCACCCCTGCAGTTCCCACTGGCCGGGAATCGTAGCCAATGGGAGCTGTGGGATCAGTGCCTGCAGGTGAGCATGCGGCAGCGTGGGTCACACGGACCATCTGTTCCCCACCCATGTGGCATGGGAGCGGCTCGAGGTAAGTACCCTACACCCCAATCCCTGCCCCCCATGCACCCTAACTCCCTCCCAGACCCTGCACTCCAGTCCTAAGTCCTCTCATGCACCCTAAGTCCCTAACTCCCTTCCAGCCTCCACATCCCAACCCAGAGCCCCAGCCCTGAGCCTGCTCCACCACCCTAGAGCCCTCCTAGACCCCACATCCTAACCCTGAGCCCCCTCCAGCACCCGAACTTTCCCTGAGCCCTCTCCTGCACTCCCAGCCCCTTTGCCCAGCCTAGAGCCCCTTCCCAGACCCCAAACACACCTCATCCCCAGTCCCACCCCAGAGCCTGCTTCCCTAGCCAGAGCCCTCATCCCTCCCAACCATGAGCTCTTCCCACACCCCAAGCCCCGTAGCGCCCCTCTACCATAGATCATCCAGGTGCAGAATAAATTTTGTTATGTGCACCAATAGAGGCGATGTGTCGCACGTCCCCTCTGTGTCGCACATAACAAAATTCATTTCACACACGGACATAACAAAATTAGAGGCCACACTGCTTCCAAGTGACCCAGTCCACCCCTAGGGTAGAGCGTGCTTCTGAAGGTTAACTTCCCCGGCAGCAATGGCCTGCCCGGCAGCTGACACATACTGATGAACAGCATACCATGTTAACGTAGCTTCTGCTGCATCCTTCACCCTCATGGATGCGGGGTTTAGTTCTTTATCGCCTTTGTACTTGACCTCTTGCTCGCTGGTTTTGGATTTACTTCCTGAGATGCCCAGTTCCACGATCTCCAGCACCTCTTTTAAACAGCCCTAATGTGGGAAAGGGGCACACTGTTTAAAGCAAGACAGGCAGCTCCGAATCCTGCTTAAAGACCTGCCAATGCCTCGGGTGTATTCTCACCACTGTAACTACGGCCATAGCCCATGTCTTGGTGTGCGTGGGGCGGTTATCTGCAGCAAGGCACGTGGCTACCCCAGAATACGCCTGAAGCAGAAAGTCTAAGGCATGCGCCTTAACACACTCCAACCAGCCTTCACCCACCCAGGGCACTCCAGAGAAACAGAGCACCCCATGAAACCCCCCGCTGACAGCTGTCACATCCCGCTGCATGCTGGAAGCTGCAAAGGGTATCCAACATCTACCACCCGTACGCAGTGAGGAACTGGCCCAGGCCCGCTCAGCTCCCGGCTGCGCTGCTCTGCTTTCCCCACAAAGGGTGCTCCCACGCGACACAGCTGGGTGCCAGGACAGCAGAGCTGAGTGGGCGCAGCCATGCCCCCTCCTGCCGCCTGAGAGTGTGTGGGGGGGGGACCCATGCTGGTGCCCCAGGCCACGTCGCTTGGGGGAAGGAGGAGCGGGGCAGGGAGGGAAGGGGGCTGTCCCCACAGTGGGGGCTGGTCCCCCTCTTCCCTCCAGGCCCCTCACCAATCATCCCCATCCTCCCCGAGATCATCATAGAGGACACAGAACCTGCGGGCGTCTCTTCACTGCCACAGCGAGCCACGCCCTCCCCTACAACCCACCTTTTGAGATCCAAGGGCCCTGCTTGTTAGAGATGCAAAACCCTGTTTACCTGGTTAACCAGTTAAAGGGGGAGAGAGGCCGCTCCAGAGTAGACCCCCACTGCAGACAAGGGCTGCTCCAGTGGGGGGGAAGAGTACTGGCTAACCCTTCACATGCCTACACCTGCATCCAGTGCACTAAGGGCTCCAGAAATAGCTACGTGGGTGAAATCAGCCAGACCGTCATGGCCCTCTCAAATGAGCTCACCAACACACCGGGCCACGAAAGGTATTCACCTCGTCTTTAGGACGATGTACTCTCAGTTCAAATGCAGATCTGTCAGGTGAGCTTTGCGGCTCTGGCCCCTGCTAGAAGACTATCCCAACTGCACACACGCATGGTAGAATACAAACACGTGAGCCCTCCAAGAGCTCTGCCAAATTTGTACAAAACCACATTATAGAAGAATGCTGCTAAATGCTATTTGTAAGTTAAATTACACACCGTCTCTTCACTTCTATTAACGTGGATCTCAACCAAGAGGATGTTATTAGGAGAGTGACCCAGAAAAAGTCTTTTATCAAATATTTAAGCAGCTCTGTATTCAATGCATTTCAGAGACTGTGTCATCCTTTTGATGTTTTAAGTAGAATACCAGTGTTGCAGCTTTTCCATTTCTACTATTTCTTCACAATCAGCTTTTCATCTTAAAGATTCTAGCCCTGGCAATGGCAAAGACCAGTCCTAATATAAAAGGAACCCCCCCTTAGCTTGCTCTCTTGGCCTCAATCAGATAAAGCTAAGCGGCATCAAACCTATTGAGACCACAGGGAGTTAGTGCATCCAAAGACTGAAAATTTGTCTTAGGAGCTGTTGCAAGGTAGGATGCAGCTCTGTGTTGCTACAAAAGGGTCAACCTTGCATGTTCCAGGGGAAATGAATCATTTGCAGTAGAACCTCAGAATTACGAATACCTTGGAATGGAGCTTGTTCCTAACTCTGAAATGTTTGCAATTCTTAAATGTTATAGTTGTTCTTTTGGGAGTTGACAACTGAATTGACTTAACACAGCTTAGAAATTTTACCATGCAGAAGAAAAATGCTGCTTTCCCTTTACTTTTTAGTAGTTTGAGTTCAACACAGTGTTGTCCTGTATTTGTTCTGGGCAGGTTTCGGTCTCTGCCGCTCCAAACGAGGTGTGTGATTGACTGGCTCTGGAGTTCCTAATCGGAGGTTCTACTGTATCTCACTGAGGAACATCATGGAATTATAGATCGTTTACTAACACATGTTGAACTCTCTGAGTCATAGTAATATTTTCCCTGGTACTCCAGGAAATTCCCAATGATGCACTGGTCACAAGATATGGCCAAAGAGTAAGGTTCCAAGATGCTAGCAGACTTAAGATGGTTAGGTGACAGTGCTCTGCACTGGTGCCATCCAATGACATGGGGCTGTACAATGTTTTAAAAGAGATTAAAGACGACCTGCACTTAATGCTGTGAGTTATAAAGTGAGGATTTGAGTTAACTGCATGTATGTGATCTATGTTAAATCTTCAATCTGCAAAAGAACAAAACATCTGCTGAGACCATCCTGACAAAGACGTAACAGCTCAGCTCCCAGTCACTGCAGAAAGACATCTGACAAAAATGAAAATCTCCTAGGACTATGATACTAATGGTGTTTAGGTGCCATTCATAAATACGGATTTCCAGCTTGCTGCTGTGAGGTTATGGGGCCACTGTGTATTCATGGGTGTTCCTGGGGTATGTGTGGATACAAAGGCAGTAACTGTTTGCAGATGCACATTAAACACTAGCTCAGAATGTTCAAAATATGCAACTGCAGAGACAGACTGATTTACAAACACCAAAATAAAAGGTGCAGCGTGACCATAATGGGCAAACTTCTTAATGAAGTCAATAGAGCAACACCATCTGAAAATGCTCCTCTCAAAGAAAACCCTACGCTTCTATTTAAACCTACTACTGCTAACCACCTCCTAAACAACATGAGTCTCGTGGGTGTATGGGGTTTTTCTTGGGGAGGGGGAAGGGCGCGAGGTTGGGTTTTTTCCCCTTTCTTCTTAATGATGAATACAGAGTTGGCAGGATGATGGTCTTTTTCTTCTGCTTTTTATCTCAAATTGTATGGAGTGTCAGCTCTGTTCTCCCTTTGGTTTTGCTGGAGAATTCATTGTGGATGCTGGATTTTAAGAAAGGCTTCCTTTATCTAATATGTTAGGCAGAGAAGTTAAATGAGAGTTGAGAGACAAAACAGAGAGAGGGGGTGGGTGAAGGAATATCTTTTATTGATATTACCTCACATATCTTACCTCTCCAAGGCTGTGTCTACACTACACTTGCTCAACAAAACTTTTCTTGTTCACGGGTGCTTAACCGCCCGCCCCCCCGCCCCCCCCAATGACAAGGTTTTGCCATGGCAAATGCACTTGTTGGCAGGAGAACACTCCTGACAACAAATCAAATACTGCTCGTAGGGGATGGCAGTATTTTGCTGGCAAAAGTGCAGACAAAAAGCATTGACATGTGCTGACTTAGCGACAGGGCGCTGGTGACACAGCCTTCTCACTAAAAGTTGCATAGTGCAGTCATAGCCTAAGATCCTGGATTGACATGGCTACCACTCCACTGCATCAAACAGGGTTAAACAACCTAATTAAAATCCCTTTCTCCTTTCAGCTATTCAACGTTCACTTCCTGACACGGTCAGTTCACTAGGGCTCTTGTGACCAGCCTCCCAGGCGAGACAAAGGAGAGTGAGCAATGAGGGATTCGGAGGGTTGGGGAACTAGCTAGCGCAGCGCGAAGGCGGTTTTAGGCACAGGCTTTAGGAAGAAAGTTAGCAGCTTGTGTGGCTGATAGTTGGCCTCCAGCTAGACACCCCTTCAGCATAACTCTTCAAACTCATTTTCTGTCTTTTCAATGAGTGCCAGAACGTGTAAGTCAGTCTGTTGATAAGGCCTGTCAGAGAGCAGCCCTGTTTGGACTGATCATGCCTCCAGGTCCCCTCGCCATCCCGGCCCAGGTCCCCAGTTCCCGCTTGTATCTCTAGTCCCTCTTACTCCTGAACCTGCTTTCAACTTCGCCCAGCTCCCACCCATTCGGAGTCCAGGGAGCACAGCTCCATGACATGCCCTGAAGCCCCTACAATTCCAAATCTGTACCCCCCCCATCCTAATCCCATTTTCATAAATCCCTCAGATGGTTTCATATATCCCAATTCCCTGAATCTTCCACACCACCAACACATTTACCCCGGCCTGCCCTCTCCGGGCCCCCCAGCATTAGCCATGAAGTCAGGCTCAAGTTAGTTCCTGGTCATAGGGTTTGAAGCTGCTGCCCTTTGTTCGGTGCTGGCAATATGCACAGGGTGTGTACCCCAGAGCAGGAGGTGAGGTGTGCAAGCCTTCCAGCACAAAACAGCAAGCACGCCGATCACCTGCCGCCTCCCTCCGCTGAGCCGCTCACCTTCTCATCCATCATGTCGGGATGTTCAGTGAGCCAGACACAGAGGCACTGGAAGGCTGCAACGATCATGGAGTGAAGATCTCTGGAGTGGAGTGGAGCTGGCCGGCTGCACTGGTACACAATGTAACTGCACACAGAGCTAATAGCTCGCTTCCTGTCTGCCGAATCAACAGCCACCTTCACCTACGGAGAGCAAGCCGCAGAGACACAGTCAGCTCAGCCTGGCTCCAGGAACTCTTCCAGGGAAGAGAAAACGGGTTTTTGAGCATCTAACCGCTACGCGACACAGAAACAGGCCAGCACCGCTCAGACAGACATGGAAGCACTGGGAGTAAGACAGGTTTAATACAATGCTGATCTGCAACAGAACAGCACAGTTCTGGGGAAAGACTGAGCACGAACCCTACTGCAATATGTAGTAATGCGCACCTAAGGAACGGAGGACACCAGTTTACTAGAGGCCTTGCTGTGAGTTGGATTTCAGCCTTATTCTGGAACTAATGGGTTGTTAGCTTCTGCATGCAGGTCACTGGACCAATCGACTGGTCTGGATTTTGGCATCACTAACCACCCTCTCTCGTTTGACTTCACTCCAGCCACAGAACTGCGCTCTCAGTCTTCAGTTAACACTGCTACTCCCTCCTAGGGCAAGAGGAAGTGGAAGGAAAGCGATCTGGGGAGCAGACCCTTTCAGCAGTAGTTCCTTCTCTTGCCAGGTCCCCACCTGGCACAGCAGTGGGGAACTCCCCAGCATATACCTGGGAAGAAACTTCTGGCCTGGCAGGACAACTCCGGAGACAGAGCCCAAGATGCTGGAAGGTGGCGCACAGTCCCACCAACCGAGAGGCACAGGGCTGGGTGCTAAAGAGCTGTGGTCCTTTCTCTCCTCCTCCAGCCCCGTGCTTCTCCACCGACTCACCACACACACAGCTCTCGGGGGCGTGGGCTGCATTCACCACCCGACGTACAAACCGTATGGGCCTGAAGATGTCAGAGGGGCCACAAACAACCTATAGCCTGCAGGTGGAGAACAGCAGCTCTCCTGGTGCAATCAGCCCCCTTGGGAGTTCAGCCGCACCGTCTCACACAGCCAGCCCTGGTGCAATCGGCCCCCTTGAGTTCAGCCACACCGTCTCACACAAGGCAGCCCTGGTACCTGCAGCAGGGAGCTGGAGCCTGGCACTGTCAGTGCTTTGCTTGCAGCTGGGGAAGTCTGCGTCAGCCTCTGGTGAGGGGGACACCACGCTGAGCCAGAGACACAGACAGCCTTCACCCAGTGCTCCACCCTCACCCAGGCCATCGAGGTCTGAACACAGGATGCTGTGCTAGCAAGAGGAGATGCTCAGGCCTTCTGGCTGAGGAAGAGAAGCCATCACCCCGAAGGGTGGGAGGCTCAGAGCCACCACCCTGAGCAAGAGGCAGCACAGGGTGATGGTCACTGGGGATCCCTGTTCTGAGGGGAATGGAGGCATCTACTGACCTTAATTGACATCCGAGGAAGTGGCTGCCTGCGTCCAAAATGGTACAGAAAGGCTGCCAAGACTCGTTGGTCTCGCTACTGCTCTGTTATTAGCGGGCGCTAACAATACCGCCAGGTGTAACCCTGAGCAGACTGGCAGTGACTGCAGGGCTCTGGGAGCAAGGGTGAAGGGGTGGGTGGCAGTCTCATCCAACTTCACAGTTGGGGTATGGACCCAGCAGGGACAGAAGTGTTCTGGGAATGAACATGCGCCTGCACAGATGGCACTGAGAGGAGAGCTTTGGCTTCTTTGGTCATGGGATGCTGCTCCAGGACAGAAGGCTGCTGGGAAAAATAGGGAACGAGCATCTTCACGCACCGATTTGACAACCTAGCGAGGGAAGCTTTAAATTAGGTTCAAGGGGCAAATGACAATTACCCAAAGATAAGCAGAGAGAGAGAGAGAGAGAGAACGAGAACACACCGTAACAGCTCCTAAGATACAATGAGGTCATAGCAGAAGCAAAAAGGAAGTATCATGGAGGTAAATCTGCTCAACGTCTTACATGCTTATACTGTACACAGATGTCAGGAGTGTGGGGAACAAAGAACTAGAAGACTTAGTACTTAAGCTATATTATGACTTAAAAGGTATCACAGGACTGGACTATTGGTCTGGAAGGATATGGCTTGTTTGTGAAGGCCAGACAGAAGACAAAGGAAAAAGTCTGTAGAATGTATTCCACTGTTCTGAGGTCCAGAAGGAAGTGAGATGTGGTTGACTGAAAGGTGGGAGGGGGGACACCAGGGGTAACTTCGTCATAGGTGTCTTCTACACACAGCCAAATCAGGAAGAGGATGAGGCATTTTTAGAATAGCTAACAGAAAAACCCCAAACACAAGACTTGACAGTAATGGGAAACTAGCTATCAGACATCTGTTGGCATTAAAGGCACAGTAATAAAATACCCTGATGCAAAGGAAAGACTGGAAGATTAGTAAGGGGCCAATATGACTCCATTAGGAAGTTCTTAAGGACTTGAAGATGCAAAAGGAATCCTTTAAAAGGCAGGTCAATGAACTACTAGGGATGAGTACAAAAGAGCAATGCAAGTATGTGGGGGCAAAACCTGTTATGCTTAGTAAGGTGCATATTAGATAATAAGTAAGGGTATGTCTACACTGCCACCCTAGTTCAAACTAGGGCGGCTAATGTAGGCATTCGAACTTGCAAATGAAGCCCAGTATTTAAATATCCTGGGCTTCATTTGCATGTTCCCAGGTGGGCACCATTTTTAAATGCCCGTAGTTCAAACTACCTGCCCGCGGCTACACGCGGCATGGACTATGTAGTTCAAATTAAAGCCCCTAATTCAAACTACTGTTATTCCTCCTTGGCAAGGAATAAATGGTAAATTTTCAGAATGGAGAGGAGTAACTAGTGGTGTTTCCCAAGGGTCAGTCCTAGGGGCAATCCTATTCAACTTATGTATAAATGATCTGGAGAAAAGGGGTAAACAGTGAGATGGCAAACTTTGCAGACGATACTAAACTGCTCAAGGTAGTTAAGACCAAAGCAGACTGAAGAACTTCAAAAAGATCTCACCAAACTAAGTGATTGGGCAACAAAATGGCAAATGAAATTTAATGTAATTTAATGTAAAGTAATGCACATTGAAAAAAATAACCCCAACTATACATATATTATGATGGCGGCTAATTTAGCTACAACTAATCAGGAAAGATCTTGGAGTCATCGTGGATAGTTCTCTGAAGACGTCCACACAGTGTGCAGTGGCAGTCAAAAAAGCAAACAGGATGTTAGGAATCATTAAAAAAGGGATAGAGAATAAGACAGAGAATATCTTATTGCCCTTATATAAATCCATGGTACGCCCACATCTTGAATACTGCGTACAGATGTGATCTCCTCATCTCAAAAAAGATAGACTGGTATTAGAAAAGGTTCAGAGAAAGGCAACTAAAATGATTAGGGGTTTGGAACAGGTCCCATATGAGGAGAGATTAAAGAGACTGGGACTTTTCATCTTGGAAAAGAGGAGACTAATGGGAGATATGATAGAGGTCTATAAAATCATGAGTGGTGTGGAGAAAGTGAATAAGGAAAAGTTATTTACTTGTTCCCATAATATAAGAACTAAGGGCCACCAAATGAAACTAATGGGCAGCAGGTTTAAAACAAATAAAAGTAAGTTCTTCTTCACACAGCGCATAGTCAATCTGTGGAACTCCTTGCCTGAGGAAGCTAGGACTATAACAGGGTTTAAAAGAGAACTAGATAAATTCATCAAGGTTAAATCCATAAATGACTATTAGCCAGGATGGGTAAGGAATGGTGTCCCCAGCCTCTTTTTGTCAGAGGATGGAGATGGATGGCAGGAGAGAGATCGCTTGATCATTGCCTGTTCGATTCACTCCCTCTGGGGCACCTGGCATTGGCCACTGTTGACAGACAGGGTACTGGGCTGGATGGGCCTTTGGTCTGACCCAGTATGGCCGCTCTTATGTTATTTTGCTTTCCTCTTTACTAAAAAGGTTAATTGCTATTGGATGCCTCACACAGGGTATGTCTACACTACCCCGCTAGTTCGAACTAGCGGGGTAATGTAGGCATACCGCACTTGCAAATGAAGCCCGGGATTTGAATTTCCCAGGCTTCATTTGCATAAGCGGGGAGCCGCCATTTTTAAATCCCCGCTGCTTCGAACCCCGTGTAGCGCGGCTACACGGGGCTCGAACTAGATAGTTCGGACTAGGTTCCTATTCCGAACTACCGGTACACCTCGTGGAATAGGAATCCTAGTCCGAACTACCTAGTTCGAGCCCCGTGTAGCCGCGCTACACGGGGTTCGAAGCAGCGGGGATTTAAAAATGGCAGCTCCCCGCTTATGCAAATGAAGCCCGGGAAATTCAAATCCCGGGCTTCATTTGCAAGTGCGGTATGCCTACATTACCCTCCTAGTTCGAACTAGCGGGGTAGTGTAGACATACCCACAATGAATAGTACAGTTGCAGGAATTCTGTGCCACTCTGCACAAGCAGTACTCATATCCCCGACAGATTTTTTTGCTTGCCTGCAGAAAATTACAGGGAAATCACAGGAAGCCACAAGAGCCATCACTTCCCGCCCCAGCACAGAATGAAGGTCATTCACCTTGCTGAGCTTCACCACCTACATCCAGACTCCTCGGCCAAGCCCACCCCCCTGCATCTGAACCACCATCCCTGCACCTAGACCCACTTAAATCACCCATCCCCTCTGCAGCTGGACTACCCTGACAATGCCCACACACCAGAACCTCCACCCCACTGAGCCCTGACCAGGTGCACCTGGCCCTCCACCCCTCCAAGCTCCATCTCCCCACCAAGGAAGCCCTCCACACTCAGATCCTCCAGATCAAATCAGGCCTGATAAAATTCCTTCAGGATCCTTAAACTCCCTGCTGCTATCTCAGAACCATTAGCAATTATTTTTGGAGGACAGGTGACGTCTCTGAGCAGTGGAGAAGAGCAAACATTGTACCTAGCTTTAAACAAGGAGAACAAAGATGACCTAGGGAACTAGAGGCCTGGAAAGATCTTGGAACAAAACTACTGAACACTCAATTTCTAAGCCTCTACAGAAGAGCAAGGTGATGAGTAATAGCCGACAGGATTTTGTCAAGAACAAACCATGCCAAATCAATCTCGTTTCCTTACCTGACAGGGTTACTGGCCTAGTGACAGGGGAGGGGGAGAATGAGAAGATGGGATTTATCTCAGTAAATCAAGGCCTGACCATTCTTAAACTGTAGGCTGGCACAGCAGGGGCACACAGGGCTAGGAAAAATCCACTTCCCTAAGTGACAAAGCTATGCCAGCTGGGTCAGTGGAAGGATGCGTCTATTGAACTAGTACAGGCAGTCCCCGACTTACGTGGATCTGACTTATGTCGGATCCGCACTTACGAATGGGGCTTTTCTCGCCCTGGAGCTCACGGGCGGCGGGTCGCCGCCCGTGTCCTCCAGGGCGAGAAAAGCTTCTCCCGGTCTCCCTGGTCGGGGGCAAAGGAGCAAAGCCACACGGGCAGCAGGGTCCCTCCGCCTGTGCGGCTTTGCTCGGGTCTCCCTGGTCTGCTCGGAGGGGGAGGGGGTGCAGCTAGTGCGCTCCCCCCCCCAGCAGACCAGGCTTTTATTGCAGGACGCCTCGGGTAGAGCAGCTGGGGTGCTGCTGGGTTGGTCCTGTGGGAACCTACCGGGCAGCGCCCAAGCTGTTCTGTCCCAGGCTCCAGATTCAGCAGCTGTTGAAACTGATCAGGCTGATTCCAGGAAGCTGGGGGCAGAGCAACTCTGCCTCCGGCTTCCTGTAGTCAGCCCCGGGGCCGGTTTCAGTGGCAGCAGCTGAATCTGGAGCCAGTTCCGACTTACATACAAATTCAACTTAAGAACAAACCTATAGTTCCTATCTTGTACGTAACCCGGGGACTGCCTGTACTGATGCTTGGGGTCCTACAGTGAGAGGGAAACCCCTTCTATCCCTGGAGACTGCAGCTACTCCACAAGGCTATGTCAGCACAGCCACTGTGGCCCCAGAGCACGGATCTGGCCATAGAGTTTTGAGAGAGAGTCCCACACGACAGTCTCAGAAGCAATCTAAAGAAACGTGGTCTCGATGAAATGACCACCAAGTGGGCGCACAAGGGGTGGATGACTATCCTCAAAGAGTAGTTCTCCAAGGTTTGCTGTCAAACTGGGAGGACACTGCAAGGGTCTGCCTTTGGTGTAGCATTTTTCCACATTTTCAAGACAAACGGAGTGGAGGGCGGAGGGTGTGCTTACACAATTTGAAGGAATAACTGGCTAGGTAGCACTATTGCCAAAAAGCATGCGGGGATTATAGTGCATCACAAATTAAGCCCTGAGGAGACCTCATCAGGAGTACTGTGTCCATGTCCCTGAGGAGATGACAAAAAGTAATTCACTTAATCTGCAGCAAGGGAGATACAAGGTTAAAAACATGATAGAAAGGAGAGCTAGGCTCTGAAACAGGTTGCTAAGGAAGGCTGTGGAATCCCCATCTGTGACGGTTTACACAGCCAGATTGGACAAACACAGGTGAGGATGGTCTAGGGCAGTGGTCTCCAACCTTTTTACATCCAAGATCACTTTTTAAATCTCAGAACAGGTGAAGATCTACTGCCCCGCCCCACCCTTGAAGCCCCGCCCCTTTCATGAAGCCCCGCCCTCTCTAGTCTCCTGTCCATAACTTGCTATCCCCAGCCCTTACTTACACACTCTGATAAACAGTTTATTTTTAAATTATGCGATATATAAAATTAAAATCACGTGTTTATAGTTATGAAATAAATGGTCTGTTTTTATTCATATTTAAATCTAAAATGAAGCATTTATAATTATACATTTTGTGGGGACAGAGTTCTGCGGCTGGGGGTAGGGGAGAGGGAACAGGGTGCTGGGAGGGGAGAGGACAGAGTTCTGTAGCTGGGGACAGAAGAGTGGGGACAGAGTTCTGTAGCTGGGGACGGGGGAGTGGGGACAGGGGGTGGGGTGCCAGTGGCAGCAGAGTCCCCTGCATCTGCCTCCTCCCAGGATTCTCCACCCCCTGCCGCAGAGGGAAGCCAGCACGTGCCTCCTCAGGGCCCGACTTCTCCCCGCCCCCGCAGCGCAGGGAAACCCCTCGCATGCCTGCCCCAGGGCCAACCCCCCCCCCCCCCCCCCCCCGCAGCATGGCTAATACCCGCAGGCGCCTGCCCCGGGGCCAAACCCCCTCCCACAACGTGGCCTGGCCCGGCCCGGTCCCCCCCCCCCCCCCCCCGGGTGCCTGCCCCAGGGCCAAGCCGCCTCTCCTGCAGCGGGACCAAACCTCCGTGGGTGCCTTCCCCAGGGCCAAACTCCCCTCCCACCACGCAGGCAAACCCCTGCGGGAGCCTCCCCAAGCCAAACCCCGGGGCCAACCCCCGCTCCCGCAGCGCAGGGAAATCCCTGCACTCAACTCACCCCTCCCAGGGAAGCCACCGGACTCCTCTTCTGGAGCCGATGCCCCCTCCCCCGGCACGTGACAGAGCTGTGGGAGGGGAGCAGCCTGCTCACATCCGGAGCCCCCGGAAGGGACGCGAGCTTCAGACAGGACTTCCGTCCACCCCGCGGGAAGCCAGCACTACACTAGAGGTAGGTAGTGGGGCTTCTCGGGAGTGGGGGGGAGTGGGAGGCGGGGGAGCCCGAACACCTCGCAATCGACGGGTTGGTGACCACGGCTCTAGGGTTACTTGGCCCTTCCTCAGTACAGGCAACTGGACTAGAGGACTGCTCAAAGTCCCTCCCCACCCTACAATTCCATGTGAAAGCAGCCCCCAGAAGGCACAACCAGTACGAGAGCCCTTCAGGCTAGGCCTGAACAGTCGCACGGTAAAAGGCACTCTGTCCCAAAATGCTTCCATCTTAAAAGAAGAAATGGGGTGCCCCTAGGAGCCCAATGCAGCAGTTCATTCCATATGAAAAGCAATTCCCTGCTACTAACTCTTGTGCACAAAGATGAGGATCACTCTCTCTCCAGCCTCAAGCCAAGCCAAGAACAACCCTGGAACCACAGGAAGGAAGTTACAGCTTTGAAGATTTACCGCTGCAGCTCCCAGAAGTCCTGATTCCATCTGAGCTCCAGAAGGCCTGGCATTCCCCAGGCATGGCGGAGGTCATCTCGTATCGCCAAGTCCTCGTCGGAATCTCTTCCGCCCTCATGCTCAGGGACTGGAGTAGCAGAGCAGCCATCGGTGCCCAAACGGGACTCAAGTCTTACCAGTAAGGGTACGTCTAGACTACATGCCTCTGTCGCCAGAGGCATGTAGATTAGGCTACCAGATATAGTAAAATGAAGCGGCGATTTAAATAATCCCCGCTTCATTTAAATTTACATGGCTGCCGCGCTGAGCCAACAAACAGCTGATCAGCTGTTTGTCGGCTCAGCGCGATAGTCTGGACGCGCGGGTGTCGACATGAAAGGTATTTGTCGACCACCCAGGTATACCTCATCCCAGGAGGTTTACCTGGGTGGTCGACAAATACCTTTGATGTCGACATCCGCGCGTCCAGACTATCGCGCTGAGCCGACAAACAGCTGATCAGCTGTTTGTTGGCTCAGCGCGGCAGCCATGTAAATTTAAATGAAGCGGCGATTATTTAAATCGCTGCTTCATTTTACTATGTCTGGTAGCCTAATCTACATGCCTCTGCCGACAGAGGCATGTAGTCTAGACGTACCCTAAGTGCCCTACTGCCGACTACCCACTGAAAGGTAACAATGTGACGCGCCCTCTCAGGGGTGGAGTCAGAAGCAGAGTCTGAGCGTGACAGTATGAGACAATTCAGCATTTCCGAACCATCCATCCTGGCTGCCCTAAAAACGCTGGGACATTGCTTGGCTGAAGCCATAAATTCCAAACCGGGGGGGAGAGGAGGAGGTGAGGAGGGGGAAATTGAGCAGAAAAGGACATTTTGTTTTTTACCCTACCACTGGACTTCTGCAAGACTTCCCAGCTTGGCTACCCTAGCTGGTACTTAAAACAATTTGGAGTGCCAAAATCCAGGCAAGCTGATTGGTGCAACTACTCAACCGGGAAGGGAAGCAGGCCGTTGACTTCCGCCAGAGGAGCAGAAATACAAGTTTCAGACCGAAAGATACTATTTCCTCATTAAAAATAGCATCTGTTTGCAAGAGTGACTGTGTCCAGGGCAGGACGGAACAGGGAACCAGGCTTTGGCCTTTACAGTAAGGATTTTTAAATAGGCTTGGTGCCCTACTCAAGTTTCCAAGGCAGCACAGTGGTAGCCTTTTAAGCTAAGATTGCTCATTAAAAGCCTGAATGATACAATTATCTAGCCCACAAACTCCTGCTAGGAATATCAGCAAGACATGCTCCGTACTGCAGTCAGCAGTACCAGAGTTCTTCCTGCAGGACTCCTGTGCCTACATATCATCAAACCAAAACAAGTGAAACTGCAGCTCTCACCTTTGCCAATCCAGAAAGCAGCTCTAATGCGGCTAGGGAGATACTCATGTCCTGTCTCCACTGTGAGTTGAGTCTTTGTGTTACCAGGTGAATACTGCGAATCAGTAATCCAGCCGCTGTATCTGTATTAAGAGCTAGGATATAATCCCAATACCACACCCCACAGGGAGGGAAAATAACTAAGCATTAGTAACAATAAGCAAAGGAATCTGCCAGGCACAGGCCAAAGCAGCCATAATAAAGCACAGAAAACAAAATTAGGTACGTCTCAGAAGCTAGAGATTTAGTGACTTTCACATGGATTAATTGGTTTATAAATCCAGCATGGTATCTCTCTAAATCAGACTAGCTTCTACTCGGAGCAGACAATCTTTATGCATTTATACACACATTTGAATGCAGTTAGGATAAATCATCCAAACACACATCATAGGTGACCACTGCATGCTGCATAATACTAGCAAATACATTTAAATTGTGGAACAGTGGAATGGCTAACAGCAGGTTTACTTCATATAGGAACTTTTCACTATAGCGTTTAAGTTGCTGTAAGAGTTCGTAGTTTGAGTGCTCATAACTTCAATTAATTCAGACAGTAATATGATGCACAAATAGGATACCATTCTACTTAAAATATGTGCTGAAAATCACTACAGCATTTCATAAAAAACAGCTCCAGTTACTGAAGGAATTAAGCCTGGAGAAAAGAGGCAATGGCATTACAATTATTTCAATTTACATCTGATTTTCCTGCACCCAAAAGCTTGAAATGAAAGGGTTTCGGTGCCTGCTGTCTTTATTAGTTCATAGTTGAGAGTCTCTTAGGTTGGATTTTTTAAGACTGGGGGGGGGGGGGGGGGGGAATCTGATTTCAGAAAGAGAAGCTCTTGGGACAGGGCACCTACAGGGAAAAGTTATTGGATGCTTAGCGCCCACCAACTGCCAGCCTCTCCGATCAACTCCTTCCCCTCTGGCCCAGTGCTTCCCTCTCACCGCGAACAGCTGTTCTGTGGTTTTCGGGAGGCACTGAGGCGGAGGCAGAGAAGCAGGGATGGGGCGCACAGGAGAGGGGGTGGAACTGTGTGGGAAGTAGGGATGTAAGTGACTAATCGACTAGCTGACTATCCAATAAGCAAAGGCTTATCGGTCAGTCGACACACTAGTCGCTCCCCCCCAGCCGTCTCTATCACAAAGAGGCAACGGGGGGGGCCTTAAAAGCCGGTTCCCCCCAGCTCCCTGAGGGGACAGGGGCGCAGTGGCGGCCAACTTTGAAACGTACAAGAGTCCCTGCTGGGGCTCTTAAACACTTCAAAGAGGAAACGCTGGAAGGAGGAGCCTGTGGCCACTGGGTACTCCCTGCTGGCCCCAGGCGGCGTTCCAGTGGGGGCTCTCGTGCATTTCAAAGAGGAAGCGCAGCATGGAGCCTGGGGCCAGTGCAGGACTTTGAGTCCCCCACTGACCCCAGGCTCCTTCCAGTGCTTCCAATTTGAAATGCACAAGAGTCCCGCATGCAGGACTGATAAGAAGAGGCTGATAAGAACAATCAGCCAAATGGTATGAACCAGGATATCGACTGGCTCGCACAATCTTCCACATCCTAATGACTTAACCAACCTCCTAACAATGGAGGTGCTAATGGTTCTTATCAGCCTCTTGTAACTATTTGAACCATCTACTCACTGTCTCTCTCTTTTCCTCTCCTCCTTTTTTCTCTCCCCCCCCCCTCTTTTTTCCTTCTCCCTCCCCCCCCCTTCCCTGGTTTATTCTTGGATCTGGACTTCTAATACTCCTTTCATCTGTAGTGGGCTGTGCCCACGAAAGCTCATGATACCATCTACATGTTTTGTTAGTCTTTAAGGTGCTACCAAGCTATTTGTTTTTAAGTTTTTCCTGTTATAGACTACCCCTCTGGAATCTTCAGACTGTATGATAGTTATGGAATTCAGTAACTGAAACATACAGATAGGTCATTATGAACCCTACAGATACTTTGCACGAGATATGCCAAAAGCACTTGCCTCAGTGCAAATTCATACCAATTAAAACATGCATATTAAAAACAAACCCATGAGCTGAAAAAGCTACATTTAGATAAGCAGTAAGCCATTTCCAGACAAAACTCAGATCCTGCACAGACACTGTTCAGCAGCTGATGTGAAACCTAGGCACACATGGATTTCCCCTGCCACTGAAGTCTGTGGAAAAACTTATCTTCAGTGGTGTAAGACCAGGCCCCTAGACTCTACAGACAGCACATTCAAGTGGTCTGTTCTCAGGCGCATCCAATTAACATGGAGTAAAATCACTAAAGACAAACAAATGGATACAAATGGGAATCCAGGGTTTCACTAAACTCAGCTGAATCACTGCGTATCCGTTTAGTACACAGTACAGGGACTGATGTTATGATCAGGTCAAAAACCCTCACACAACCCAAAACTGTATCAAAGCAAAACACAATTCTAACATGTCATACCAAGTGGTCTGGGTAGCTAATATCCTGTTTTATGGGGCCATAATTAACATTCAAGACAGAATCCTTCTACTGTGATACATCTGAAGAAGCGGGCCGTGCCCACGAACACTCATGATCCCATCGACACATTTTATTAGTCTCTAAGGTGCTGAGGGACCGTTTGTTGTTTTTTAAGTTTTAACAAGGGCAGATCATCAGCTTGTGTAAATTGTCACATCTGCACCAAAAATCAATGGAGCTATTTATGCTACTTGAGGACCCGCCCCAAGAATCAGAGGCTTCCGAACATACATTACGAAGATAGGTCTCAGAGGGGAGCGGCGTTAGTCTGTATCTGCAAAAGCAAGACGGAGTCCTGTGGCATCTTAAAATTAACATATTTGGGCACAAGCTTTCACTGGTCAAACCCACGTCATCATTTGCATCTGAGGATGGTTTTTACTCATGAACACTTATGCCCAAATAAATTGGCTGAGCTCTGTGACTTTGTCCACACCCACAACCATTTCCGATATGGGGACACTTTATACCTTCAAGTCAGCGGCACTGCTCTGGGTACCCACATTGCCCCACGATATGCCAACATTTTTATGGCTGGCCTTGAACAATGTTGCCTCCCTCAGCTCTCGTCGCCTCGCACCCTGCCTCTCCTTACGCTACGTCGACGGCATCTTCAGCATATGGTCCCACGGGAAGGAGACCCTTGACGAATTCCTCCGGGATTTCAACAATTTCCACCTCAACATCAACCTCAGTCTGCACCAGTCCACAGGAGCGATCCGCTTCCTAGACACCGCAATGCTAATAAATGATGGTCATGTAATCACCACCTTATACCAGAAACCTGCTGAGCGATATTCTTACCTGCACGCCTCTAGCTTTCATCCAGGACACGTCACGCAATCCACTGTATTTGCTCCAATACCACAAGATCTTTAACAAGCATTCTTAGAACTTCAATACCTACTTGGGGAAAGGAATAAACAGACTGACCGAGCCCGATGAGAACCCAGAAGTCATCTGCTTCAGGACAGGCCCAACAAGGTAAACAAACAGAACACCTCTGGTCATCACCTCCAGCCCCCACTCAAACCCCTCCAGTGAATCACTGACAATCTACAACCTATCCTGGAAAACAATCCCTCCCCCTCACAGGCCTTGGGGACAGGCCAATCCTCGCCTACAGACTACCCTCTAACCTGAAGCGAATACTCACCAGCGCCACACAAAGCACCACAGAAACAGTTAGCCAGAAACCTACCCCTGCAACAAACTCTGTTGCCAACTCTGTACATAGATCTACACAAGCGACACCATCACAGGACCTCACTACATCAGCGACATCACCAGGGGCTCATCTACTTGCACATGCACTAATGTGTTATGCCATCAAGTGCCAGCAATGTCCCTCTGCCATGTACATGGGCCAAACCAGATAGTCTTGGTGCCAAAGGATAAATGTACACAAAGGAGATATCAGGAATGGTATCACACAGAAACCTGTAGGAGACACTTTAACCTCCCTGGACATTCAGTAATAAAACTGAAAGTAGCCATTCTTCTACAAAAGAATTTTAAACCCCGATTACAACTGGAGAATTTGCAAATGAACACCAGTTCAGCTGTCAACACCATCAACTTAGGACTGAATAAGGATCATAATGATCTCAAATGGTTAACACATTACAAAGGCAATTTCCCTTCTCTGGATATTCACATCTCCAGACCAAATGTTGTGAATGACTCACTTCTACTCTGACATAATTAGTCTCATTAAACACAAGCAACTTCTTCCTCATATACACACCCCTAGTTCTGTAACTTCCTTTCTAACTCATCTGATGAAGTGGGTTTTACCCATGAAAGCTTATGTCCACAGGACTCCTTGTTGTTTTCGCAGATACAGACTATCACAACTATCCCTTTGGGCCAAATAAATCTGTTAGTGTTTAAGGTATTACAAAGATGAGCAATTTATTAGCCTCTTGCCCATTTTTCATAAGCTTTCAAATTTAGTTTTACTGTTGTAAGAATACTAACAAAACACTTTATAACAAGACTGAAAGGTAACAGATGTATACAAATAGGAGCAAGATTTAGCAGTTAATGACATATCCAAAGGGCAACCCCAATACCCATCACCTTTGGTTGAAAATGTCCATGAAAGTTAATATATCGAAAGATCTCATTAATCAAACATAATCTGGAAAGCAGATATGTAAAACTGAAGTATCATGGCAATGAAAAAACAAAGCAAAGCTTAACTCCTTACCATAATCTCTTAGAAGTGCTTGTGCTGGTCTCTCGCTATCAGGAGTTGTAGGCTCTGTGCTTCCTCCACTTGCTGTACTAATGCCACTGTTAGTGCGACGGTGGTTTTTCAGAAGGTTACTTTCTCCACCATTCTGTAGATTGAAATCAGGATGAATGAGAGGATGACTGAATAGGTTAGTCAGCATATCTGAAAACACTCTTAGAAGATGCACTAGAAGAATAAAAAGGTGAACCCTAAAGGAATCAGCTTAGCTAGCCTGGAAAAGTAGGTATCATCCAGTAATACATTTTTCTAAAAGTTCAGCTTTCATAAAAAACTTACCATTTCCATCTGACAGTCAATGGCTTCTAAAAGTGCTGAATCTTGAACAATATTTAACATCGCTCCTGCAACATTAAAACACCCAATAAGAGGTGAACTGCTTACTTTTCAAATGTATGAAAAGCAGTTATCTGAAGCAATGTGTCAGTGCTTGCTTTTATAAAAGATCTAGTTAGGGGCTTATGATAGCTATTAGAATTTGCTCCGAAATTCAGCACAGAGACTAGAACACTAGCTCTAACTGTGCTGTAAACTATTTTAAATTCCCTTGGATTTACAGAGCAGTTTTATGCTCTTAACTCAGGAAGGCCTTTGTTCTTAATAAAGCTTTTTTGTTTTTAAATCTTAAAGAGCTCAACCTCCTTTTCCATTAAAAACTCTCTGAGCTTAAAGCTGAAAAATATACTGTGCAAGCCTAGAAAGTACGCATCATAGAGATGGGATTTTTATCCACGGCAGAAAACTATGGAACCTTTACAAAGACAAGGCAAGTGACACGGATTTTAAAGGAGCTGGGCAGGGATGGTCTTTGACTATGTGTAAGCACAGTGCAGAGTTCAATGGATCCTGATCTTGATTCTGCCCTCTAGCTGCTACAACAGTTCTAGCATCTGATACATCGAATTACATGTGCAGAGGGCCCAATGCACTAGCTGTGTGGATACAGTACCTAAGATTGAAACGAGGATAACCCTTACCAAACAAGTCTCCGTCAGAATGCTTTCCTGCTGAGAAGTGCAAGGGGAGTGATTTCTTAAGTAAAAAAACCAACAAATGGTCTGGTAGCACTTTATAGACTAACAAAACATGTAGATGGTACCATGAGCTTTCGTGGATACCATCTACATGTTTTGTTAGTCTATAAAGTGCTCCCAGACCATTTGGTGTTTTTTTCTGTAACAGACTAACTCAGCGATCTTCTTAAGCAAAGGGACTTATGGCAGGAACCTCATCTCCCTCTGCTTGAATAGCAACACAGAACTGTTTAAGTCTTCATGCTCCCTGTTAGTTTGCACAGTGTCCTGCTGCTGTACAACACTGAGAACTCAGAGTTCAGGGGGTTTCTTATTCTGCACCAGAAAACAACAAATAAATAAATAAATTCAAATAACCTAGTATCATTTGAGTGTTGTTAGGGTCGGTTTCAGTTTGCAAAGCTCCTATTAATATATTCACAAGCCTCAACTTCAGGGACAGGAAGGTCACTGGTTTATCATATGATGAGCTGTCATCATTGCTGAATTTTCCTTCCAGGACAACCTGAAGAAAGAACACATTTCCTTTAATATCGATTAGCATGGCCATGGATTCAGTCATCTCAGAGTGTTGGCATCTGTTCTTTGGTTAGTTTTACAATTTAAGCAATGTAACTAACCCATAATGAAAGTAGTGACTCTGCCGAGTTACAGACATTTTCTCTAGAAGCGAAGAGCTGGATACAAGAGGGTCAGTGAACATGGAGCAGTTAACTATATACCAAAATCGGCCTTGGTATAATTGCAGCATAATGAAGAAAGCAGAGCTAGTCAAAAGTAACTCAATTCTCTCATCTCTTCGACAATAGAGGAACCCTGGGGATTTCTAAGATAGCCAATATTCAGACTGCGATAGGCTTAGCTCCTCAAACTCAACTGCCTTGACATCACACTTGAGCACAGTAATATCCAACCCTACAAATTTCTTCCCTGGCCCCTCCTACGGCAACGCTTCTCCTATTAGCCAGAGGGAATGCTGGAAAGCACAATGTGCCATCTGCGTTCACATCCCTTACAGCTCCTGAAGAGTTGAGCCTGCTGCTTCTGCATACCTAACGATCGGGAAGAAAGACCCAACCCGTAGCCCTTCATGCACAGGACAAATCAGGGGACCACTGAGTCAGCTCTGCATCTTCTCATGTAACATTTGTAGATTTCTGAAAATGCTGGCAAAATATACAAAATCATTTCACAGAAAACAATCATACTAATTTACTACCTCCGATTTTATGGTCCCAAAATGATGAGGGAGAGGCAACAAAGACAGCAAAATATGAATAGAGGATCTTCTCAGCTCTGTAGGGTTTACATAGGTTTTAAACTTTGACAGTTCCCTGCCAAAAAGAAAAAACATTAGAAAATTAATCAACTGTTCACAGGAGTTTGGAATTAAAATTAATTCAGCATTGTTTACATTTACTGGCATACCAGAACCCTTACGAACAGCACACAGAGTAACAGGTAGCTCTTTCCCTTTGGGTTTAGGGGCTTTGCTTTGCATTATCAATTATCAGACACTGAATTCATGCACATCACGAGTGGGTTTCTTTTTAGCCTGAAAGGTATCTGTAGCTCTGGCTTATAGCACAACAACCCTGTACTTTAGATTCCTTTATTTTAGCACTAGGCTTTAAGAATTCAAGCTTAAAGACAGAAAAACTTTCAAGGTGAATCCTACAACTGCAACATGAAAGAGTCCAACAGCTTGACACACAGTGCAGTAATCAGTTAATAAGTGCCCAGAACCACGGAAAGTGTCATTACTTCATTTCCAGTGCGTTCACATGAAGCTTGCCTACTCGGAACACACACAAGCTTTCTTTTCTGTTTGAACCCCATCCATTAGACCCTTCATCTCACCACCCTTTCCAACAGCGTATCCTCTCATACCAGCCCAACAGAATGTTTTACCAGGACCAGAGAACTAAGTATTTCATCAGGTGCCCACACTGCAACTGCAGCCTCATCTACACAAAGAGATCAAGTCAAATTTATTAAGATCAATTTTTAGCACCCGATTTTGTAAAGTCGAAGATGCATGTCCCCTGCGTGCAAGAGTTTGATGCAGTTCGAAGCAACCTGTCCCCAGTAGGGTGGCTCCCATCAACTTTGAGAGCGGCCCAGGGAGGTAGATAGAGAAGTCAGCTATAGGGTCCCTGGGACAGGACCCAAAATGGCAGGCAGGCCTGGATTCCCTACCACGACGTCTCTTCTTTCTGGTAATATTTTTAATGGATTCCTCAGCATACATGTCAAACATGTAGTGTACTCTGTCATAGGTCTAACACCTTCTCTGTGGCTTCATAATGAAGCATCCATGCAAATCTTTGCTGACATTAAAGAGTTTCTGGTTTGTCAAGAACTTGCACCTCAGCCTTGCCACGTATGGCTGCCTGTGGTTACATTGTCCCTAGTTCTAGTTTTGGTAGATTATACCAGATGTGCATTATCTTGCTTTTTATATGGAACATAGACCTTGTTTGGTCAGATTTTAACATTAATTGTGGTACCACGGAGAACTCACACTTCCCCAAAGTCACACACAAATCACACAGATCTGGACATTACCAGGAGACAAGCAAAAGAATGACCTGTCTGTAGTTAACTCTGTAATAGTCCCTATTACCTTCAGTCTGACTTTCTTCTTTGCATTCAAGCTCAACTTTAGTCAGTTCTTCTTGAGTGGAGCCCACAATTCTTTGGATTTTGAAGGGTTCATACAAGTCATGACCAAAGGTATCTATGCAATGGACATCTTTAGCTCTTTCATCATAATGTTGATGAGTCTAGAAGGTGCTTGGTGACTTGTGGTGAAGACACCCCAACCACGCTTACTGTTTCACTCAAAATCAGCTGTAATTCCAAGGCTGCCCTTTCCCAGCTTTTCCTAGCATTCGGAAGCTGTGTTATGCCCACAACTTCCACTTCCCTCCTTACCCTCAATTAACTTGCAGTGGAAACTTTCCATGTTTTTTAGCTTCATCTGAACCAAGAGCACAGAGAGAAGCCGTGATTTTTAACAGACAATTTTCTTTTCAAAATTCCTCCCGTGTCAGCATCAGACTTCTCTACACCTTTTATTGCCACAAGGGCCCAGGCAACCAACGCAGAAGAGCTGGGGGAAAAAACATTTCACAAAGTCTTCCAGTGCTGCAAGGTGTAAATTCCAATTAGCAGTCCTGACCGATCAAAGCAAGAGCAGTGAAGACTCACTGATGTTCAGAAATCACTGCACCATCTCAGAAGCTGGCTGATTTGCCAGTTCAGCCTAATTAAAAGTGCTCAATCCATTCTGCAGTATTGTAGTTCCCCATCATGTGACCATGTGCCAATAGATCACTGAGAGCACAAGGTACTCTGGATGCATAGAACTGGTCGTGCAAGTCCTGTGCCCCTTGGAAAAGAGTTTCAAACACATTCATCTGCTTTCCAAAGATGACATCTAGGTATTGCTTTAAAGCAGTGTTTCTTAAACTTTTTAAGACTGAGGAACACCAAACAATATTTTTTTATGGGCAACACCAAGGAATTTTTTGTTGGGGGGAAACCCAGGGAAAAGTTGAGCGAAAAAAAAAAAAGGGAGGCTTGTCCATTTAAGGGTGGCCATTTTGAA
This sequence comes from Pelodiscus sinensis, assembly GCF_049634645.1. Classification (NCBI taxonomy): domain Eukaryota; kingdom Metazoa; phylum Chordata; order Testudines; family Trionychidae; genus Pelodiscus; species Pelodiscus sinensis. Next base: position 32,604,415 of record NC_134728.1, on the reverse strand, counting down.
TTCTGTTCTTGAAGAAACGCTGCTTTAAAGGGCAACAAACATTTCAGTGTGTGCTTCTATATGACAGACAAAGTAGGTGTTCTCTTTATATGAGGCCCTGGGACCTAACAAAGCCAGTCTCATCCACAGCTGGCTGTTGTCCCAGCATCTTCTGCTGCACCTCCTCCCCAAACATGCCTGATCCATTTTACGGGTGCCCTTCTTATAGACTGTAAAGTGCCGCTGAGCACTGAGTTTAACCCGTGCCCCTCCGCTGGTATTTACACAGATTCAGCTACTAGTCAGTATTCAGAGTCTCTTTATTGATGCCTGAAAATTCAAGACCAAAGTTAAAACCAAAGATTTTGTAATAAGTTACTTGATTAGTGTTAATTATAATGTATATCATGTAAGTATGTGTGGACCATTTATAGATGGACTTGAGTAATTTCTGGCTGGATGCTCTGCCTCGTGACAATTCTTTTGGTATAATGAACAAAGCTGATAATCAGTTCCACCAAATTACTTTTTTGCCAACGATGGCAAATCAATTTGAAGTGCGCCTTCCACTTATAGTTATCTGTAACACTCAAAAATTAACTGGGTATCCTGTTCTGAGCATTGCCTGATAACACAGCATTGTCAATTGAAGGCCACAATTTAACTACATAAGAATAGAAGTAGGGACAGACTGGGTCAGAACCAAGGTCCATCCAGCCTAGTGTCCTGTCTTCTGACAGTGGCCAAAGCCAAGTGCTCCAACGAACAACAGGTAATCATCAAGTGATCCATTCCCGGACACCCACTCAATCCCAGCCTCTCACAGACAAGGGACACCATCTTTGCCCATCTTCTCTAAGAGTCATTGATAGACGTATCCACCATGAATTTATCTAGCTCTTTTAAAATCCTGTTAAAGTTCTGGCCTTCACAACATCTTGGGACAAGGAGTTCCAAAGGTTGACTGTGCATTGTGTGAAGAAATATTTCCTTCTGTTTGCTTTAAACTTACTGCCTATTCATTTCATTTGGAGAACCCTAGTTCTTGTGTTAAGGAAACAAATAAATAACTTTTCCTTATTTACTTTCTCCACACCAATCATGATTTTATAGACTTTTATCATATCCCCCCTTAGATTTTTGTTCTCTAAGATGAAAAGACCCAGTCTTATTAATCTCTCCTGATATGGCAGCTGTTCCATACCCCCCTCATCATTTTTGTTGCCCCCATCCCCAAGGTGGCCAACTTAGTTAAATTTTGTGAGGACTGCATGCCTGACATGTCTGTGTTAAAGTATCATTTTAAAAGGCTGATTTTTAAACCTGTTCTTGAATACATATATAAATAACTGTTCTAGGCTTGTCATATTCAGTACCATTTTGTTAGCAAGAGAAAGGTTGTTCGAATGATACCCAATTCGACCCATTTCCAAAGCCAAGAAATGGTGTTCTCTCGTAACTGTTTGCCTTCAAGATGTGCTGTTCATGTCTAGCCCAAGAGACAATTAATTGTGATTAGACCAGGGGACTTCACCCCCTCTCAGCAGCAGCAGCAGCAGCAGCAGCAGCAGCAGCAACGAGCTGAGTCGACTTCCTAAATGGATTCATCTGACCAATGTAGAACTCGAGCATACATCTAACGTTCAGGAAATGAAGCGACCATTCCCTCTCGTTAGCATGCACTTGAGGAAGAACACCACTATTCTCATGAAAAGACAAAACCACTTCAGGAAGAAATGATGCAGTGGCGGAGGTCTGGGTTGGAGATTAGGAAAAACTCTTTCCCTAGGTGGGTGGGAAGTGCTGGGCTGGGTTCCCTAGGGAGGGCTGGAACCTCCATCCCTAGAGGTTTTTAAGTCTGGGCTTGACAAAGCCCTGAATGGGATGATTGAGTTGGGGCTGGTCCTGCCTTGGGCAGGTGGTTGCACTCGATGCCTCCTGAAGTTTCTGCCAGCCCTGGGGTTCTGTGGCTCTATGATGGGTGAGGCTGAAGCCAGACTTTGTCCTTATTAAAAAAAAACGGATCTAAAGGGACTCAGATGTTAAAACAATCAGTTCTGACACCTTTCCCGCTGAAAGCCACCTTCCCTGAAAGATAAAGGAGGAGAGCATGTTGCTAGTGGTTTAAAAAAGGGACCTATCAGCTAAGAGGCCACTAAATTAAGGTCCAAGGGATCAGCTGTTTCATAGGAGGGGACAGTCTGTCCTGAACTTTGAGAAAATGGCCAACAATCAGATTAGCAAACAACATGGGGCCTGCTGAGCCAGGGATGAAAACTAAGACTGCCACCACGTGAACCTGTATTCATGGCCCTGCAGCTTTACCTGCAGCAAACAGTCCAGGACAAGGAGGATCAAGGCTTCCATTGAAGGGATTCCCTTCTGGACAGGCCAAAAGGAAACATGTCTTCCATTTGGCCAGGTAAATGGCACTAGTGGAAAGTTGCCTGCTGCCTAGGAGTACCTCCCTGAGTCTGAACGTGCCAGCTGTAAGGGGTTCAGTCATGGAGCTCCATGCTGGAAGGTGAAGGGACTCTAGGTTTGGGTGCTGGAGGCGATGATGGTCCTGTGGGAGCATGGGGAAAGCTACAGGTGTGTAGGCAGACGGGTCCAGCAGCGTGGTGAACCGGTGCTATCAAGAGTAATGAGGATTTGTCCTATAGTAGGACCCTGTGGATGGAGGGAGCAGTGGAAGTGCACACAGAAAGTCTGCTTTCCAAGGGTGACAAAGGCATCCGTAATGAGCCGTTGCTGTGACTCAGGAGGGAGCAATACCGCTGGCGCTTCCTGTTCGATGTGTCGCGAATCAGTCTGCCTGGGGAAATCGCCTCCTTTGGAAAATGCTGGTGGTGACATCTGGGAGGAGGGACCGCTCCTGGCAGCGGAAGGACCTACCGGGGTGGCCTGCCAGCTACGTCTGCAAGCTCAGTGGGCAGGAGGTCTCCAGTCATGGACTGCAGGCACTGCACAAGTCCCACAGCCTTAGGGCTCCCTCCCCGAAGGGAGAGGAGCGAGCACCACACTGCCTGTTCATCGGAGCAGCGCTCGGATGCTGCTGAATAAAACTGGGACACAGCGGCACTGTAAAGCTCCTGCAGGCAAGCCACACCAAGTGAAGCTCCTCGACAGCGCTGTGCAGTGGGACCTCTGCGTGTGACAGACCCTGAGTCCTGAAATCGCCCACGTGCTCCCCATCCCATTGCTGACACTTCTGGGACTGGAGTCGGCGTGGGCTCAGGTTCGGAAAAGGGCACTGCTTGTGGGCTGGCCAGCATTGAAGGGAGGTGAGACCTGAGGTGGCAGAGTGACCAGTTTGCCCAAGTAGCCTGAACAGAGTCTGAACTCGGGCTGGCCATGCCTGGCATGGACAGTCTGGGCATGTTGCACCACAAACATGCAAGCTGCCATATGGCCAAGCCACTAACCAATTCGACCGTCATGGTGGGAAGCGTGCTGAGGAGCTTTACGATGGCCCTCACAGGGAGGAGACAAGCGTGTTGAGGGAATGTTAGCAGGGCTCTGATCAACACTCTCTCCTCTGAGCGGGAAGTAGAGTAGAGATGGCCACACTCAGAACAAGGCCAAGCCAGAGGAACTTATCATGCACTTTTCTCACATGGTCTCCTAGTGCTGGAGTCTGACCAGTCACCCAAGTAAGGAAAGACTTGCATACACCTCCTGCGAAGTAAGGCCTCCACGACCACCCTGGATCCGGTAAGCATGCGTGGGGCTGCCAAGAGGCTGAAGGTACAGACTGCAAACTGAAAGTGTGTCTTGTTTACTACAAACTGCAGAAATCTTTTGTGGGGCGGGATGGGGGAGATGTGAAAATGTGCATCCTTCAAAGAGAAGGCAGCGTATCAGTCCCCCAGATCCAGGGAAGGGAATCTCCATCCCTAGAGGCTTTTAAGTCTCAGCTTGACACAGCCCTGGCTGGGTTGATTTAGTTGGGATTGGTCCTGCCTTGGGCTGGGGGCTGGACTGGATGACTCCTGAGGTCTCTTCCAGTCCTAGCAGGCTATGAAGCTAGGGAGACCATGTGGAAACTCAACTACTTCGTGAATCTGTCCCGGTTGTGCAAGTCTAGAAAAGGTCTGAGCTCACCCTTGCCCTTGTAGATTTGGAAATAACAGGGGTAAAAACCCTGCCCTTGAACTCCAGAGGAACCTCTGCTACTGCTCCAAGTTGTGGGAGCATCTGCACTTCCTGAACAAAGAGTTGCTCATGGGACAGGTCCCTGAAGAGGGCGAGGGAGGGCGCATGGGAAGGAACAGAACTGGAGAGGGTATGTCAAGCTCTGTCGTGTTCAAGACCCAGTGATCAGAGGTGATCTGGGCCAAAGAACAGAAGTGGGATAAATGATCCGCAAACACAGGGGGAGGATCTGAGCTGGTGCGTTTTCCCTGACAGCACCTTCAAAAGGTCTTTTTAGATGCCATGGGCTGCCTGGTTGAGCCTTGGCCTTCGCTAGAGGACTGCAGAGGTCTTGGTCTATCTCTAACCACCACTCCTGCTATAGTCGCAGCCACCCCAAAGGGCGCCACTTAGGCAAAAACCTCCTGACAACTGTACGCACAGCATGCACCCTCCTAAACAGAGCTGCCGTGAGCCATCACGTGCAGAAAGACACGGCATTATCAAAATGCCCACCAACCTTAACTCCTGGAGCAGGCTGCTCCTCCTGCAGCTCCAGGCTCCCCATACCCACTGAAGGAATTATGACTATTTATTACTGGAATTAAGATTCAGATTATTTTTTATTAATCAAATGGCACCTCCCTTACTTTTCTATCATTAACTTGCCCACAGAAATTCACATGCTCCCAGATAGGGGTTGTTGGATTCTCATGGGCACCCCAGATCCAAGAACCTTCTGTTCCTTGGAAAGGCAACATGCCAGTATTGGGTCAAAACCCCAATCGATAATAATAATTAAAGCTAGGCTTGGAACGGTTCCATTTTTAATTGGTAAAACGTTGATTTCACTGTACACACACAAGTGGACAATAAGCAGGGCTCGACAAATCGCTGTTTCTACTCGCCCGTGGCAAGTAGATTTCAGCCAGTCGCCCCGTTCACTGGCGGCGCGCGCATGCGCAATGTGGATCTAGCGCATGCGCAGTGCAGGGCTGGCGAGTAGATTTCGCTGCCGTTTGTCAAGCCCTGACAATAAGTATTTCTAATTATATTCATTGACATTTCCAGATAGCACTTTTTTACCTATGTGAGATTTTAATAAAGTTGATTTAAGGATATTTACTTTGTATATTTTGACATATGATGTTGGCAATTTGCGTTTTAACTAGGGTAAACCTGTAACCACTGAAACTTCCAGCAGTTACACATGGCGGGGGAGGGAAGGCAGGCAGCCCCCCCAGAGCTGCCTCCCCCCCACTCCTACTGCCTCTGCCTCTATATCTGACTCCCCTTATTGGCTGAACTGCTCTAATTTTTCCCAAATGTGTAAAAACTTAAAATAGTGACGTTTAAAATAAATATTGCTATTATCCATCAAAATTATTTAAAAAAAAAAATCAAATCTGCCAAGCCTAGCTAAAGGTAAAGAAATGCAAGAGGCTGTGTGCACTGTTACTTGAGTTATTACTGTTGCTGTTTAAATTACATTTACTGCGTCACAGAGACCCCCGGGAGACAGTTCCGGATGCATTAATGAAAATTCTTCACAAGCAACATGTTAAAAGAAAAAGGGCGACATCTTTGTCAAAAGAGTATTTACCTGTCAGGTAAAATCGTCTCAAGGGCAGAAATGAAGTAAGGAACCACAACATCAATCCCTTTCAGGTCACAGCAGAACAAAGGAGGAGAGTTTAGAATAATGCTGGCCAGCACTGGGTAGCAAATGAAATCTGCTATCTGCAAACCCTGAATTAGAAGCATGTAAAACCTGAAAGAAAGACAGGCTTATGTTATTTGTACGTATTTATACATATACTAGTTGTACCTGCGGATAGCCTTTCAAATTAAAATACAGACCAACAGTTTTCAAAACCCAGGAGCTAACAGCTTATATTTAGGCACATAAGTGTATCATTGTCAAACGCTTATAAATGCCTTATGAGCACATAGCCCATTGACTTCAGACTGAAAAGCCTGCTGGACCAATACAGCCAGGTCAAACCATTTCAGCTTCTTATTTCATCTTCTCATATTGGAAGGTGATACTGGTCACAAATTTAGCACAGCTTGGAGTATTACCAATTTTGTTTGAATTTGTGTTGTTCACACAGTAGGGATGCTAACAGGAACCTGGACTTTTTCAATACTGACTTTTATTCAGCCTGCTATATCTTCTATTCAGTCCTCATAACAATGGTTTTGGGTTTGTCATTCCCGCTTTAAAAAAAATATCCCACCCTCACCTAAAGATGTAATAGTGTAGTCGATTAACTGATTACCTGATAACCAAAAGCTTATAGGTTAATGCAATAGACTACACACATTCACCCCTGTTGCCAGTACATTTTTTAGCAGGCTGGCCAGCGCTCCGGCTCAGTCCAGTCTCGTGCTAGGTCCGGGAACTACCACTGCTGTGGCTCTGCATTTCAAATGTATTAGGAGCTGGGCAGGCAGGCAGCCCAGCTCAGTTCCAACTCGCACCGGGTCCAGGAGCTCAGCTGCCCCCTGGACAGGGGCTGCTACTATCCCACTCTGCTGCCTCTGACACAGAGGCAGCACACAGAGTGGTAGGGGGCTCCTCGGGAGCGGGGCCAGAGCGCACCGGCTACCGGCTACTGCAGGGACTATAGAATAGTCGAGTAACCAATAAGAATTCATAAGGTTAAACAACTATTCCATTAACTTATATTTAAACATCTCTATCATCACCTCCTTGATGGCTGTGTGAACCTTTCCCATAAACAAGCAGAATGCCCTATTTAAGGGGTACACTGTAACAGACTATACACTCTTAATACAGTGAACATGCACAAAGTAAACAAATTGAGAAGCAGAGGAAAGTTGTTTTCTCTAACTTTTCAGCTGTACTGAACTTAGGTATCATGTGTAACAATAGAACAAACAATTTGTAGACGCAAGAATAATTTTTAAACAGACCCTGTCCCTTTAAACCTGTGTTACTCTACTTTCTGCATTATTCAATGTGCTGTACTCTCGGAATAACATATTTGCTCCCTTATCAGGAGAAGTCAGGAACAGTAACGTGCCCGGTAGCCTACTTTCACTAGAGGCAAAACGGAAGTCAGCTCATCCAGCGAGCAATACCTCTTTTCCAACACATGGACTCTAAAGGTACATTTTTATAAAGCAGTTAAATGACTTGCAAGTTTAACGTCCATTTTTTAAAGTAGCTTAGATACTTAGGTCCAAATCTTACTGAAGGTCATTGGGATGTAGATTCATTTAACTGAAATTGCGTTTGGATTTTTTACCCTAACACACTGCACTGGTGTGTTTCTCCATCCATTCCTTTCACTACTGACAGGTCATATCACAACAGTTCACAAAGTGAAAAATCTAATTCCCATAGTCAAATTAAGCCAACTGGAATTCATTTTTGCAAAGCTGGAGACCATATTCGAACCTCTCTCAATGTGTAATACACAAATATGCCTTGTCTGTGTAATAAAACATTTCAGTGTGACAGTGTACAAGAGGAAAAAAAGCTACAGGATGAGCCTCTCTTCTCCAGCATCCTCAGGATCCAACTGGTGCTGAACCCGAGAATGTACTGAACCAAGACAGGTCAATATTGTCTAGCAGCATTGCCAACACTTCTACTGCTCACTGGGCTCTGAGAAGACATGTAGGGGTGAATTAGAGCCAAACAACAGCACAGAACACTGAGAGCTAGGACTGGTCGCTGTAACAAACTTGGCCATGCCTGCAATAAGTGGACTTCTGGCTCATTCAAATCATGTCAGGCCACTGATGTTGGCAGACCAGAGAGTGCCAGACTAGAGAGGCTCAACCTGTGCCATGCAAGAGCTAAAGACAGCCAGCAAAAGGAAGGCACATATTCAGCATCCTTGAGAAAAATCCCAATATAACTGGGGTCATGAGAGGGGACCAGAAATCTCCTGCTGATTTATACATAGGTTCCTAGATACAGCATGTTTAAAGACCTAAACAATTATCCACTAATTGGCAATACAAGATTCAGGAGCAAACAGGATGCTGTTTACTCAAAATAATTTGATTTTCCACCACAAAATGATAGCAATAAAGCAAGTGGAAGATACTTTAGTACCGGGATAAGTAAGCTGGCAGTATATCCTCGCCAGTCTTCTTGCTACAAAATATCCTACACAGTGTTCCACATGCCTCAGCTCTTCCTGCTTCATAGTTATCGGGAAATTCACTTGCATCAAATGTAGGATTGGAATTCATGGTGTCTGTGGACATTTGTGATCCTTTCCGACGAAATTCCATGCTAGCTTGGGTTGCTATAGCTGAAAAGATAAGAAAATGAGAGTTTTCATTGTGTTTGTCAACATACAAAACAGGCTCATGGGATCCAGGACACAAAGATCACGTCAAATTTAGTGATTATGAAAAAGCTGCTAGTTCACTGTATTTGAATCACTGTCTCTGTTTGTAAACCTATTTCAAGTTATTTGATTCCTTCCCTACCACAGGAGGGATAATACTTCAGACCCTGTGTGTGTGTATGTGCACCCTCAGCAGTGTGCAGGCAAGAAGAGTACACTTCTGTGAGCACATGCAGATTGGTGCACATCAGTCTAATTCCCTGCCTCGTGCGAAAAAAAGATCCCGTTCCCCTCCTCACTCCCTGCCGCCCCTTTGCCTAATTTACTAAATGGTTTCTCATTTGCCTTGCCATTTCCTAAGCTGCCTGGTCACTGTCTGAAGTTGTTCCATCCCCCAACCCCACTCCGTGTCTTTTTGGCTGCCTTTTGAGCACAGAGCCACTCAGCTGTGCCCACCTTCTCTCACTACCTGGTGTCTACTGTTGATGTCAGGAAGAGTACAGCCTCCATGTTAGAGTGAGAGCCATGGCTGACGGTGTTCAAAGCTGCCGTTTGCTTTGGTCCCTCTATCAGGCAGTGCCTGTAATTGCCACAGGAATCTTTGAAGTTAGCCAGTCCAGGGTGACAGCTACCAGGAAATGGGACAGTTGCCTAGTGGCTACTTCACAGTATTAATTCAAGTTTTAAATACATTCTGCAATATGTTCTACAAACATTTCTAAAATACCAAAATGCCTGTGGATTGCCCCACGGGGCTGGCCAGTCTTTAGCACTGTTTTCTCTTCCTACAGAATGTATCTGAGTGATATAGCTAATGTAGTTTATTAATTCCCCCTAAAGATAGCCTAACTCCTTGTGCCATTCGAACAACATGCAGAAAGCTAGTCACTTTCTACTGGAGAGGCAGCCAAGAATACTGTACTATATGCTCCCTGGGCAATGTGACAGCCACTTCCCTGGGGGATCCCGACAGACTGGGACACACCTGGCTTATGATTTTTAGCCAAGGCAATCATGTGCCAGTATTGCTTGCAAAACTAGAGAGACTGGTTTGGGCTAGGAACGCAGCAGAATTCCACCAGTAACTGACACTATTTAGAGCGTAGGACACTGAGGAAAATGAAATTTACAAAGGGTGAGGAGCTTGAAGTTATCCAACCAACACTTTGCCAGTTTCACTAATTCTAAAAATTAACCCTCCATACAGTTGGTAAAATTCCTAACAAAAGTCTTTACTCGGTTTTTCTTTTTAAAATTATCAACGTAAAGTATCTGATGGTTTGTTACCTTTAAGATTTTTATGGCGTAAATGGCAAATAAGCACAAATCTTTATGCATCTTCCCATGAGCCATTTTTGTCCTAAATAAGCTATCCAGCAACATACTATAGTTGGAGAAAAAAACCAAACACTACATGCACAATGCATACAAATCAAACACTAGGTCTGTATAAAAATAAGCTTTAAGTTAAAAAAAAACAAAAAAACATGGTTAGTGCAAGGTCCTGAAATTCATGACATGATCACAGACTATAGTACATAAATGATGGGACTGATTCAGGCATATTAATTTGCTTTTGCCAACAATCTTCCCCATTCAAAAACACACACAAAAAATTACTTGTCTTTCCCAAGTAAAAGTGCAAAAGCTACAAGAGACAATGACAAATGATATTACAAATTAAAATATGGGATTATGAAAAAAGAAAAAAAACATGACTGCAATTAAGGAGAAGCTACTGGTTCCTACTTACAAGATTTATAAGAAAGAAGAATTTGGATAAAAGATGCTGCAAGATAATAGAAATAAAATGGAAACAAATCAAAGGACAGCAGTAGTTATAAATACTTCACAGATGGTGAAATTGTAATATAAGTTAAGAAGCTTTTAGCTTTTTTGAAAAATAGATTAAAAGCTTTATGACATAGCAAGCTTGTTAAACACACAGGAAATTGGCATTCAGGTCCAAAATTATGGTTTTGAAAGTACCATGCAAAACAATGAACAAAGAAATCCACAAAATACTAATAATGTTCAATTTTGTTCATATTCATGTACAATTGATCTTTAAATAAATGTAAATGTATTAACCCATCCCAGCTCAAGCTGTGCTTCTCCTAGCCTATGCCCTGCAGGAAGGATATCACACCCGTACAACACAAGACTCGCTTATCTGGGATGAACCCACATGAGAAAGTTACTTACCAGTAACGCTGCTTGCCCCAATTCTCCTCTTTCCCCAACCACAAACTCTTTACACTAAGTGATATGGCTCCAGCTTCCAGGAAGCAAGATGACAAAGAATCCTCAACAAAGGACAGCATAAGTGCACAAGCCTGCCCGTTTTCATCTCAGTCAAGATATAAACAGGCAGCAGAATAATGACAATGATTCAACACTTCAACACCTTAGACGCAATCCCCAAGAAAACACAGAAGGGGGAAAACGTCAGTTCCCAGTAAGGGAAACGTTACTTACCATTTAAAAACTGCCTCTCTCTCTATTTTGGGACAGCTCATGAGCTGAGATGCAGTCCCTCATTGCTAGCCTGGAAATAAAACAGCTGGGAACTTTCACAGCTGGCTCCTGGCTCCCGACACCACAACCCCCTGGAATAAGGCATATGTTGAAGGCAGGGAGGTGCCAGACAGGTGCCAATTCTACTCCAGCAACCCCCAGCTGACAGAATGCTTTTGAGGGACGTTACAAGTCACCATACTGGAGAGCAGACTAGGGGACGCTTACAGCATATTGGTATCAATGAGTTGCAATCAGTTCTTTGGCGACTCACCCTCTCAGCTGCACCATCTATGGATACAGAGCTGAGGATTAGTCCCCCAGCCTGCAGGATTCACCTGCACTTAGCTCATTAGCAAGACATTGGTACAGCTCCTATAGCCCTCAAGGTTTTATCTTGTCCTCTGAAGGCAGGAGCAGGGAAGAGCTCATTCCCAAGTCTCCCTACTAGCTGTCATGTGCCCATTTCCTTGAACTGTGCAGGAGACAAAGGCTTGGGACATCCTCTCTCATCCTTTTCTGGACACAAAGACAGTCAAGTCCCTTCTTCAGCTTCCAAACATCCACCCTAGGCGTTGCAATTCAGGTGGCCCATCTGAGTGGTTTGCTGTGTTCACCTAGGGCACGGCTACACAGCAACATTATTTGGAAATAACTTAGTCCCGTCTACACAGCAGGCAGTTATTCTGAAATAGTGTCGAAATACTGTCAAGCTGGAGGGCTTCTTACTCCGACTCCTATAACTCTCATTGTACGAGAAAGGGAAGTCGGAGGAAAAGCACTCAATTTCAAAATAAGTGCTGTGTAGATGCTCCTGACCTCGATATAAGCTCACAACTGACATCGCTCAATTTACATAGCTTATTTCAAGTTAAGTCCTGCTGTGTAGACGCACTGGAGTGCCTACTTGTGCAACATAAGCTAATTACTGGCACTTTGGTCCCAGAGCTGTGCACACTTACTCAGATGGTGGTGGTACTCCTGCAGGTGCATCTCATGGAGGTAGAGCTCAGCACTTCTGACAACCTAGAGCGTTACATTTAAGTCCTGCAAGTGGGTGGCCTTTGAAGATGGAGCCTTAATAGGCCTAAGAGCTCTGTGAATCTGAGCTTAGTGCCAGCACATCCGCCTTTGTGTCAATGTACATCAGTCTCCCAACACCCCTGTTCAGCTCAATGATGAGAACAGCACTACTACTGCCTGCAGAGTTAGAGACTTCACCAAGCTTCAGTTCCTCCTGTTCACTAGGGGTCTTGCTGCTAGATATCAGAGACCCCGAACGCAGCCCCCAGAGAACCACTAGCCTCCTTAAGAGCCGGAACCTCGCCCCACTTTTCTTCCTGGCTAGGGGTGACATTTGCCAGTTTCACTGGTCTTGACTGGAAGGCAGGACTAGAGACACAGAAAGCTATCTAATGAGCTGGAACAATGGCTTTTGACACATAGCACCTCTGCAAAGAGGACTCGTTGATGGTCAGAGCCAAGGAGAAAGTTTCTGGAATGATCAGAGCAGCACATATTTCTCTTCAGAGATGGCTTCAAAAATGGCAAAGGTGGTATAACTGCTTCATCCGGGGATGAGGAAGTCTAACAGTAGTAACGGGCAAATTAGATGAAGCTATAGTAAAGAATAAAATTGTCAGACACATGGATAAACATAATTAGTTGGGGAAAGTCAACATGGTTTCAGAAAAGGGAAATCCTGCCTCACCAATCTACTAGAGTTCTTTGAGAGGGTCAACAAACATGTGGACAAGGGAGATCCAGTTGATATAGCGCACTTAGATTTCCAGAAAGTTTTTAACAAGGTCCCTCACCAAAGGCTCTTAAGTAAAATAAGATGTCATATGATAAGAGGGAAGGTCCTTTCATGGATTGCGAACTGGTTAAAAGACAGGAAACAAAGGGTAGGAATAAATGGTACAATTTCTGAGTGGAGAGAAGTAGCTAGTGGGGTCCCCCAAGGGTCTGTCCTGCTCTGAGGGGAGTTCTGAGGGAATGTGAAGGGACATCCTCAGTATCGACTGAGCAGACACACCTGATGGCTTAGCCAAGCCTGATAGTTTTAAATTTAACAGTGGCCCGATACCTGAAGAACAAGCAGCCTCATAGGTAGTGAATCAGAGAGACTAATGGGGCTCAAGGATTTTTGTGGCAGATTCCCTACCAGGAGAACGTGAGGCATGGTTTTCAGAGATCTTATCAGAAAAATCTCGAGTCTTCCTCTCAGATGACTTCCAGGAGTGAAACTCAGAAGCAGGGACCCAACTTATTCTGACACAGGCATGCTGGAAGGAGGAGCCCCCTGGCATGGATGTGGAGGTGAAGTTAGATTCCCCTGTTTACTCTGGCTTTAGAATTTTATTCCACAGAGAGATGGCACTTTTGGGAAACATGAGATTTTCTGAGGCAACGGAAGCACTGAGAGCATCTTTCACTGACTACACTAAAATTTTATAGCCATGAAACTCAACCTTGCTGACCCAGGCTCTGAGACTTGTTATCCTGGCTTTACCTTCACAGAGCAGACATACTTATGAGTGGCAATCAAGTTTCTGTCATTTAATCAGGCAAGACGGCTATCATCCCACAAGCACTAGAGAAATTTCGTCTTCGAAAACTTGTTGAGAGGGCCGGGGTAGTATCATTGCATTTTACTAAACACATGGTCTGGAGAAATCAGCAGAGTAAATCTCTGTTAAGAAGAGATTCGGCCATGACTGTACCACTCAGGAGATTTCCTTTCAAGGCTTCTCAAATGCCCAAGAAAAACTTGTTAGCAGCTGACAAGACACAACTGAGGGGACGCACTGGTTCAAAGTCAGCATGACAGCAGGCTGAACAGTTCCCGAGATCCAATGCCTCATCCATCTGCAGTTTCCAAACTGCACAGCCAACAGGAACTGCTCCCCAGCACATTGTAGATAAAGTCCTACAAAATTCCTCAGTGAATTTAAAATTACTGAGGCAATCACAGCATCCAGAGGAGAAATCGATATCTATTGCTGATGAGGTAACTAACCATGAGCAGCTAGCGGGAAGCTCTGCTAACACAAAGACAAACTGGACAGCAGACAGGCTAATGAAGGAACAGTCCCTTGTGTGGCAACCTGCTGTGTGACCCAATTCCAGAGAATGACACACACACAAAATTGACTTTCCCAGCCAAACATGCATCTGCATCTTGAACGGATTACTTCTACTTCTCTTTTACCCAAGACTGCATAGAAGTAAGAAAGGAAGGTAGGTAAGTCTTTTGGGTGCATATCCTGAAGCAGCAGAAATAGGAGTAATTGCTGCTGATAAGAGATGATATTTCTAGCCAGCTGGAATGCAACCCAGTGCACAGCGCAGGACCTGAAACTGCCAGAAGAGCCCCAAAGCACAAGCAGGCAGGCTAGGCAGCAGGCAAGTTGCTGCTGCTGAGTGCAAATGAAATCTCGCTGACAGACGGGCCTGAGAACGAGACCGGCCAAAGATCCTTGTGGGCCATGAGTCTCTAGATGTGCTCCGAACTACACACAAGCCACCCTGAATTGGAGTCACGCGAAGGACGAGATGCCACACGTGCCCCAACGCAGCAGCAGACAAGAGCAGTGCCTGAAAATAACTCTATGTAGCACTGTAAAGACTAACAAGATGGTTTATTAGATGATGAGCTTTCATGGGCCAGACCCACTTCCTCAGATCAAATAGTGGAAGAAAATTGTCACAACCATATATACCAAAGGATACAATTAAAAAAATGAACACATACGAAAAGGACAAATCAAATCTCAGAACAGAAGGGGTTGGAGGGGTGGGGAGGTAAATGTCTGTGAGCTAATGATATTAGAGGTGATAATTGGGAAAGCTATCTTTGTAATGGGTAAGATAATTAGAGTCTTTATTCAAACTTAGGTGGGAGACATAACCTCAAGATGATTCTTACCAACAACCACAGGACATACCCTGGTACCTTCCCTTGCAACAAACCCCGTTGCCAGCTGTGTCCACATATTTACTCTGCTGATACCATTATTGGACCTAACCAAGTGAGTTATAAGATCAAGAACACACATTCCTGCGCATCCAGAAATATAATCTATGCTATCATGTGCCAAAAGTGTCCGTCTGCTTTGTACATTGGACAAACGTCTCAGACACTTTGCCAAAGGATCAAGGCCCACAAAACAGATATCAGACAAGATCACAAAGAAAAAACAGTTTCTTGCCATTTCAACCAGAAAGGACATTGTCTCAACGACTTAATTACCTGCATCCTGCTTCAAAGGCCTTTTAAGACTACACTTGAAAGAGAATCCTCTGAATTGTCATTCATGCTTAAATTCGACACTTTACGCCTAAGTTTGAATAAAGACTCTAATTATCTTAACCATTACAAAGATAGCTTCCCCAATTATCATCTCTAATATCATTAGCTCACAGACATTTACCTCCCCTCCCCCCAACCCCTTCTGTTGTGAAATTTGATTTGTCCTTTTCATGTGTGTTCATTTTTTTAATTGTATCCTTTAGTATATATGGTTGTGACAATTTTCTTCCACTATTTGATCTGAGGAAGTGGGTCTGGCGCACAAAAGCTCATCACCTAATAAACCATCTTGTTTGTCTTTAAAGTGCTACACAGTCCTGTTTTTTGTTTCAGCTACACCAGACTAACAGCTACATTTCTATCACTATGAAAATGTCGTAAGGTGCTGCAGGCTATACTTTGCTGTTCAAGGCACTGCGTCAGCCTTCCCACCCCAAATGGGCAGAAAAGGAGCAGTGACTGCATTCTCTGACAAGGGCCCCCCAGACACACAGAACCCCTGAAAAGAAAGGATTGGTTACACTGGAGTTTCCCAGGCCTGCTGCTGCACTGGCTAATGGTCTGTCGTTCAAACGCAGATTGCAGAGAGCTCCCACTGAGGGCAGTTGCCTAAGCCAGCAGAAAAGTCAGGCCCTTCTGTAGAAACCCACTAATGGAGACGAGCTAAGCAAAAAGGTCCGTTTTCCTGCTAGGTTCTCACGCCTCTTCCTCTGTGACCAAAGATGCTTTTTGCTGTGATCCAGCTGTGGCATCTGTAGGAAAGGTTATTTGCTTGCTGTCCAACCCACCCCCTCCATTTTTCTCCCAAACACCCACATGGTGGTCGTTCTTCTTTCCTCTCATCTGGAAGGGGGGTTAGAGAAAACACTGAAGCAGAATCATGAGGTACAGAGTTCCAGGACAAAGGAGAGAGGGGAACGTTTATGGATTGGCTCCTGCAGACTGGCTATGACCAACAGACCTTTGCCTCCTTGCTGCATGGAAGGTAGAGCCAACAGGCCATAATAAGGACAGGAGAAGTGAGGTGTGACAGTGTTTAATCAAGGGGTGCTGCTGACACTGGCCACGTTCTCTGAGATCTGAATGTCAGGATGCACCTTGTTCCTGTAGCAGCACACCCTGGGGTGCTTTCCGACAGCAGGCTCTCAGCTCAGGTACACCCTCTCACCAGCAGCAGAGGCGCAGGTCAGCCAACAGGTCAAGGGATGTCGAGAGCTGTTTTTAGCATACTAGCTCACATCCCACTAGGCATGGGTGTGTACCCAGGCTGGGATGTGCTCTCAGCCCTAGCTAGGCACTATTTCACTTCTATGGGGCCAACATGCTGAAGCATTCTGGGTGTCTCCCAATAGAAACAATGTCAGCGGAGAATACTGGAAAACCAAAAGGTCTTCAGGGTCCTTTTAAAAGGAGAAGTTGCAAGTGGAAGCATCTGAAGGGATAAGTAACTTTAGAGATACTGGTGGTCATTTCCCCCCTCTACTTTGGTTACTTCAAATTCTTCTAAGCCATTCCAAAAGTAGGTTTTAGTCCCTGAACCATGAGTTGGAGACAGAAGCATAGCTCTGACATGCTAGGCATCGATATGATAAATCATCTGGCTAACTCTGTGCAACTAAGAGACCTCCTGAACACAAAGTTTTATAAAATCAAATACATCTATATTAAAATGTCTCTGTGAAGCAATCCCAGGACAACAGAAAATTATGTGAGGTTATGGGCTGAAGAAGAAGAGACAGAATCTTAAAACTGGCATGCAAGAAACAAATATTTATAGAGCACCTTTGATCTCAAGTGTTGGCATTATTTAGTGGTTAATTTACTGCAATGGTTACTAAGAACAACATTGTCAGGCCTAATGCCAAACTAGGAAACATAACCGTGATGCCGTGCCCCAGAACTAACAGCAGACCTAGAAGTGTTGCTTGTCCACGGCACAGAAGTCCCACCTAGAGACAGCATCTGCACACGCTGCCATGGCAGACCAACTGCAGGGAATATTCCACCTTGGGGCACAGGGAAGAAAGTGCTCATGGAATGCACTGATATGGAATGGAACTTCCTTGCCTTGGGCATGAATTGCCTGACTCACAGAGGTGTTGAGCACTCCAAGCTCCCCATTCAAACCAATAGGAACTGCTGGTGCTAAGCAACTCTAAGTTACACCATGAATTAGCCATCTAATAGCAGGGGTGGGGAACTGACTTGCCTTGATCCGGCCTGGGAGGCTTGGGGCTCCCCCCCGCCCACGGTGGCACAAGACAGCACTGGCACTATAGCCATGTGGGAGATGTCATGGATGGAATGCCAGCTGGCTCACACTGCTGCAAGGGTGGGGACAAGCCCCAGGCTCACAGCCCAATCAAAACAAGGATTGGCCTGTGGGCTTGGCCTGGCAGGGGGAAGTGGCTCTGCACAGCTTTGCACTGCAGGGAAGCGCTCCATGCAGGCGCTGGCCAGGAACTGAGGGAGTTTCTTCTCTGTCCTGCTTCTCACGTGGGGCCACATCTGTGAGGGGCTTTGGTTTGGTTTTTCTGTGGGTCACCGCCCCTCCCTCCTCAAGCCCAGAAAAAGTTTCCCACCCGTCTTACAGGCTGTGAAGTCTATTTTCAGGACCCAAGAAGGTTAAACAGGTGACTAGACTATTTAACTTCTACAGTTCTTTTTATTCAGGCAGGCAGAGCCCTTTCCACATGCAAGTATGAAACTGCTTCTCTCACTCTCAGGATCTGAAATACCCTGCACGTCTCAGTTCCACGGATGCGGAATTTGTCTCAGATTTCACTCCTTGCCACCAGATTTAATTAAAAAAAAAATCTAACAGCCCCAAAAGCTGAATGAGTTAATTCTGAGACGTAATGCCATTTCAGACATAGCACATGTGTGTGGCATAGTGAAAACTGAAGTGCAGTAGTGCAACATACATTACATTTCATAACCAAATTAAGCCAGGGACTACTGATGTGATTTGCATCATATTTCCATAATTACCTCAACAGACATCTCAATTTGCCCACAGCAGCAGCAGATTTTTTACTGGAGTCCCAGAGGATAGACCTTGCTCCAGCTCACTAGAGGGAAGTCGTGGCTAAGGTACTGGACAGTGACTCCAGAGTCCTGGATTCCATTCCAGCTGTGTCACATGCTCCCTGTGGGGCCGCAGACCATCCCTTACTCTTATGGCTGAGCTCAGGCTGGATGATGCTTCTCTCTCACCCACTGACAATCTTGGCTCTTTAGATATTGTTAAACTTGTGAGACCAGAGACCGTCTGTCTCCCTTTCTGCACATATTCAGCACCTAGCACAGTGGGTCCTGATCTCAGCTGCTAGGGCCTCTGGGTGCTACTTAAGCAGAGCTAGAGAGGCCACCTATGAAAGCAAGGTGGTTTTATTTGGTCCAAACACACAGATGTGGAGCCTGGTAGGTTAAAAGCACACTCTGGCCAAAAACCAAGACAGCTGCATAGAGGAAGTGACAGGACCTTTGGTTTCATACCCCAAGATTCCAAAAGGGACACTTTCTGATGCTAGTTTTGAAATAAGCCTCACAGTAAACTAATGCCTAATGCAGGGAAAGGAAGCACTCAGCACCTATGAGTTTCAAAAAGAAAAGCTCCTTCTACCTTACCAGTTTTGGTTCTTTTCACAGTGCTACCTGCACTATCAGCAGGTCTACAAGCAAGCTGGCACTGAACTAAGAGGAGGAATACACCCCTTCTGTTAGTCCCAAACAGATGGCATCAACATGAGTGTCCTATTTCAAATTAGAACAATTATTTTTTGTTTTTAACTTAACTGAAGCTCAATCAAAAGACACCACGATGGCTCAAACGTATTTCCGCCAAAGCCCTGCTCTGATATCACAGTAGGTATGGATTACAATCAATAGAGTTCTTTTCCGTGCAGCCAAGTCGTACACATACGAGCCACTGCGACGATCCAAAAGGCAAAGGCCCCACACTGTTAATACTACCTCAGAATGAAAAACCGGAGGGGTTCAGCAAGGTGGGTTAATGGACAAGCCGACAGTTTGTAGGTGGCCAGCACCTGGACTGCCTGACTGAGTAATGGAGCTCAGAGTCCTCATTCGGAAGGGCTGGATGTGGAGAAGGGCTTTTTTACTGGTTTCAAATTTAATAATGAAGGGTCAGAACCCAAATGCCTCGACATACCAGAGCACGTTTTGCATCTGTTTCGTACTAAAGCTCAACTATTTTCCAGATGAGTCCAACTCCTGGAGTCCATTCCTTTTCACATGAAAATAAGGAAGAAAGGCAAACAGGCAAACTCCAGGGAGAAGCCATGAGGCACAGTGACTAGCAGTCAGTCCATGTGAAGGCAAACCATGAGAGTCTCCTTATAGGCTGGTTGCTGTGGACTGTAGTCCATTTGTATGCAGGAGCTGCCAGGACCAGATTAGTCACTTCTGCCCTGAGCAAAGATGGATCCGGTGCCTAGAACTCGGAAAAGGAAAGGAATTGTATCTTCCCTACTCTACAGGACTTGGGAGACTAAAGCAAAGAGGCTGATGACCCTCAAAAGGGGAGAAATGCACAAGTTGTGAAATCAAGGAACAGCATCGATGGAGTCTTACTTCCAAATTCAGGAGAGGCCTCTACTCACAAACCAACCCCCCACCTTCCACGCCACTGAGAGAAAGAAGGACACACTGCAAACAGAACACTATCTTCTATCTGTCTAGGTCTTCATTGGGTGGCCCATCATCATATAGTAAGCACCTTATCACAAGGCAGTTCTTGTCAACAGAATTAGCAGAACAAGTGTCAGGAAAAGGGCTCTGAAGAGCATAAAAGATGGACAGAATTACTGGAAAGCGCTCCATTCATGGTCAAAAAAGACTGGGGGTAACATTCCCTGCATGTCTGGAGACACAAGTCTGCCTTGGCCATCCAAGATTATGTATCTAGCAACATTTGAGTGAAAAAGTGTGTACTATAAAGTCTAGGTGATATTGTATTTCTAAGACAAAATCAAAACAGATCTCTGCTGTGTTGCCAGTAAAGCTGCTAGTTTGGGTTAGCTCAGCTGGAAGGGATTAACCATAATATAGTGCTTTATCAGAGATATATAGTCTATTGATTGATTTTTTATTAAGAAAATGTTAATCTTGCAGGTAGGAAATGTCAGTAAGCATGGAAAAAGTTAAATATATTTGGTCAGCAATATTTACCAGTCATGCTGCTGTCTCTATTTATTCCATTATGAAGTTTACAGTGAACAAACGCTGCATCAAATAACCATGATCCAAAGAGGTTCAAGATGCTGTTAACCTTTGGCCTGCGGGGAGCAGGGAGAGGCCGAGGCTCAGAACTAGTCTGGTTTGGGCTAGACAACGGAGAGGTGGAGGATGACGTCTGGTGTTGCACTTTTGACGCGTGAGCAGTGTTAACCTATTCAAATAAAAAAACAGTTTCACCCCAGTAGAAGTGAAGGGAATTTTATATTCCTTCATACAGAAATGCAGAACAAACCATCAACAAGATCAAATGGAAAAATACCGAATCACAAAGCATAACATCTTACAGTGCTGGTTTTCATTGTTGCCTTATTCACAGTCACAGCCCGATGCCTTCGGTTATGAGGTGGAGTTGTGTTGATAGCAGTGTTCTGGGGCATGCTCAACCTATTTACTGGTGTAGGGGGAGCACTGTCAGACCGGGGCCGTGAAATGCCTGAAGAACAGAATAAAGCAAATATCAGAGCAAAGTACATTTAGAGTCCCATGGCATCCTCTGTATGACCAGATATTGAGACACTCTGTAAATCAGCAGCAGTGAAGTGTCCCCCGAACACCAGAGGGTTAAAAAAGAAACATTTATCATTCAGTATTAGTATAGCCTGTCAAGCAGGCCAGAAAGGCATCCGAGTTAAATCTACATGGGAGGACACTGCTGATCAAAGGTGAGCCAACTCCCACATAAGCACCTAAAAAATTGGAGGAGTGAGGGCCCGGACAGATAGCAGAAGGGGACGCAAAAGTCTCTGGAAAGCCCTTTCTTTCTAATCATGGGATCAAAACAACCAATTCACATTTACTCGTGTCTCAATGAAACTAACAAAGGACAAACCACTTCACCCCCGCACACACTAAAAGCCTCACCCAAGCCCACAGCATCTGTCTTAGATAACTTAATGGCAAATGATTGTGGGATAGACCGCTTGGCTTCTGTGCAAATCAAGAAGATGAACACCTCTAACGCCAGTCCAAGGAAGCAGGATGCAAGGTGACAGAGTGCTGTGAGTATGGCGCGGCCAGACTGGGTCACACCATTGGTCCATGTAGCACGGTGTCTTGTCTTCCAGCACTGGCCAAGGCCCAGTGCTTCAAAGGGAATGAACAGAACAAGGCAATTATCAAGTGAGCCACCCCTTGTAGCCCAGTCCCAGCATCTGGCAGTCAGAGGCTTAGGGACATCCAGCGCATGGGTATGCATCCTTGTATACAAGCCTTCCTTACACTGATCCATGAACTCACTGAACAGGCTTTGGAACCCACTTCCAGTTTTGGCTGTCACGGGGCACTGTTTGTTTTAAACCTTCTGCTCGTTACTTTTGTTGGGTGACTGCTGGCTCTTGTGTTTTGTGAACGGGTAAAGACCCCTTCCTATTCACTCTTTCCACACGTTCGCTGTGAAATGCTCAAGGTACTGAACCAGTCCAGACTCATATCACAGGAACAGTCTGCCAATATTTTCAGGATGAGACAAAGTTTTGATATTCATGGCTTATGACCCAGCTTTACTTCGAACAGTCTTTAAAAAAGGATGACTTGGGTGGGTAATCTAAGGCGCCACGCCTGCAGAGGAACGGAAGGAGGTAAAAGAAAGCTATTCAGAAGCACAGCTGTAGCGAGCCCACAAGCTTCTGGTCCCAATCCCTGTCTTCCGCTGGGTGCAGCATTCCAGGCTGTGATCACAACTGGAAGGAAGGAACTGCAGTTGCTCCTTACTCACTGTCACCCTGACCTTTCACTGCACAGTCTCTCAGACACTACTGGACAAATCTCAAAACCAATCTCCCAGTCTAAGCCAGGAGTCAGCCAGCCCAAAGTCTGTTTTCCTCAGCTGGGTACAAGCAAATATGTGGGAGCAGGCTTAGAAAAGCACAACCAAGCACTATATTTCAAAGAGCCATCCCTTTCTAACTATTTATTAATATTTTAAAATTTTAACTATTTAATAAATATTTTAAAATTAAAATGTACAGTTTTAGATCTGCACTGTTCAACAAGTTACAATACGTTTGCTGTGTAGAAGGTCACTAATCTATTATTTACAAAGCAGAACCGTGTTATTAATAGACATGTTTATTTTTATCCAACTACTGGGATTTAAATTGTTCGCATGTAATATACTAAAAATAAAATCAGCTCCAAAACATTTCCTAAATCAGGGCAGGAAAACAGTGCAGAGAGTCAGGAATGCATTCAATCTAAACAAGACTTGGCATCATTAGCTAGCCCAGTACAAACTGATAAGGACAGTACTTCATTTATTTTCAAGGACTTTTACCCTGAAAAATTCCTCCGGAATACAGCATGTACTGCAACCCCTTAATTGCTGATCAATGTTTCAGGAGTATCGTTAATGTAGGCATGAATCTCACATTAAAAGCTTAGCCCATGTAAAAGTGAAAGGACAGTGTCAGTTAGCCTATGGCAATGTGACACCTCTGCACTTCTGCCTGCACCGGTGCAACATCTAGCACAATACACAAAGCAAATTCGATTGGCACAGTGTGGAGAGGGTTATTAATTTGATCATCACAAAGAAGCAGTATTCTGTGTTAAGCAAACTCACTCAAAATGTTCTGTTGGAGCTTTTTGTCAGATAGTGATTAAACAAAGGGATGCGATTGGCAGGAAGCCAGCAGCGTGACTTACCTTGGGTTTTGTTTTTCTGTTTTTTACAAATGTCTAAGGGCATCTCTTTCAGACAGGAACAAACTCCAGAGTCTAACTCTACATACAAAGTGAAAGTGGCGTGCTTCACTCTGTTCCCCACCAGAACTAAACCTACTTTTGATTTGAAGAAGTGTGCATTCCTCAAAGCCCAGCTTCTATAGATCTTGCAGTCAGGCCTTAATCCTTCAGTTAGGACATCAGTCTTAGCATGGTTATTGCAGAACAATTTCAATGTTACTCAGATAAAAAGCAACAATAGTTTAGGGATGAAAATGTTGCAAGCCACAGCAATTCCGAGTAGGATTACGTAAAACAGAAAATACATTGTTAAGTACAAATATTTTTCAAGTTGATGCATTTGGAAGTTTGTTCCAGTGTGAAAGTCTTACTCCACATCTGTTTGCAAAGTCACTGAACTTTTATGTGTATGGTTAAAACACTAAATACTTCAGAGCTTTGTTTAAAAAAAACAAAAAAAAAACAAAAACCAGCCCTGGGAATAGCTCTTGGACAAAGCAAAATGGGTAAAAAAAATGGAAAAGATTTATATTTTAGACTTCTCCAAGACTATAATAAATAGTTTTCATTTTTAGGTCACAAAGAATACAGTAACAACATCTTTTTAACAAATTCAAATATTTCCTTATTGTACAGAAGAGTGAAACAACACTCTTACAAATAATGACAGAATACTGCAACTTTTACACCTTTGTTTGATACATCAGTATTAGTTATCAACCCTTCTGCCCAGATACTTTCTATCCAAATGAGTGCAACAAGAGTCAATACTTAATACCATATCTGGGTAATCTTTCACACCCACTGTTCGTAAAGACTGCAACTCCTAGAGAAGAAAAAAATGAATTGGCTGCTTTCTGCAATATACAACAGAAGAATTTAATAAAACCATTCTTTAGAAAATGAAATACATGCTTATTGAATTATGTTTGCTACAAGAACATGCTACTGCAAATGGAATAGTAGTATGCTAATGTTACACATTGATATAAACAAGTATTACTAGTCAAGAGACTATTAGTTGCTTTATAAAAGCAATGTCTGCAAATAAGACTTTTTTTTTTTTGAGGGAACTAAACTATTTAGGTTCCTACAAAGGAAGAAAAGTAAAATAGGTAGCATTATGTTTCAGACTTTTTTTCTCCTGAGCGTAGTAGTGACATATTTTACTATATAGTCTGCCACGACCTGTTTTCTCAACTTAGACTTCTGGGAGTCATAACAAGATTGTTTATTAATACTGCATGTCAGTCAAAAAGCAAAAAGGGGCAGTAAGATCTGAAGTACAATTTAACACAAAGCTTCGTGGAAGTTTTATGTCTAGTTAAATCTTCAGAAATGTAAGAGGCATGATGCCTAATACTTGAAAAACTCTACAGAAATGATCTAACATTACTAAGTATTATTCAACCTAGAGGCCTGAATTAAACTCCTAAAAGGTGTTTAAATAAAAATGGCTTATTTTTCACCAATGCTGAGCACCTGAGAATCCCATGGACTTCAATGATTATTTTGAATGTACTTTACAGTAGCAGTACATTCAAGATCAGTACTTCATAGTAATAAGCCTCAGAGCTTTACAAATTAGATTGTTGGTGCTCGGAACCTCTGACAAACAAGGTGACTGAGAAGCCTGAATCTGGAGGCCCAGTTTACAAATTTTGGCCACACTGTGTCAAGACCAGCTTTTTCCTTGTACACATTTGTAGGACGATTGACATACCTGTAATAACTATGCACATAATGGGCCAATTCAAAGACCATTTGCAGGTAAATGCACTGTGAAAGTATGGGCAATTACATTAGATGTGCATAAAAACCCCCACGTTCACAATTCTAAAAATCCATAAAACATAAATGACGATTACTTGGAGGCTTGTAGTAATTTCTGACAGATAAGTGATGTTCTAACTATACGCAAACAAGTGGAAAGATTACCTAGGAACGCATCCACTAAACAGCTGATTCCACGCATGGCACGAAAGAATATTTGAGGCAGATGTTTAAGGCAGGGGTACTGATTCAATTCTTGTGTCATTCCACTCACATTCAGAAACTGCTCCTGAAATTTCGGGGTAGAGCTTATAATGGCTGGGTTACTCAAATCCACGGGATTACTGCCAAAAGAACAAAAAAGCAAGGGGGAGGAGGGGAAGAGATATTTTAGTGTACTAGCAGCAGTTAAGATCTTAATACCCAAATATGCAATCTTGGCTAGTCATATAAAATGTGTGTCACTTAAGACTTAAAAGAACATTCAATTTAAGATGGTTTGGTTTTACAAAACTAATTTCTTTGCCAACACTTTAGATTAGATTAGACTAGAATTTTTTCTAGTTACTCTCTCAGCATGAAGAATGACAACTAGTTGCACTTTCAGGGTCTAGTGCAATATTTTGTTTGCAAGTAGGGATGTAAGAATGTAGCCGACTAATCAATTATAGCATTAACCTATACGCTTTTGCTTATTGGTTAATGCTGTAGACTACACACATTTCTTCCCCACCCTCCCACCAGTACATTTTTAGCAGGCTGGCCAGCAGCCCAGCTCAGTCCTAGCTTGCAACGGGTCTGGGACCTCCCCCTGCTGTAGCTCTGCATTTAAAGTGTATTATGAACCAGGCAGGCAGACAATCCAGCTCAATTCCAGCTCGTGCTGGGTCAGGGAGCTCAGACCCACCCCCACCCCACAGACAAGGGCTGCGGCCACCCCCTGCTGCTGCCTCTATCAGCGGTGACAGCACAGGGTAACAGGCAGCCAGTCCGCGAGGGGAGCTGGTTTTCAAACGGGCTCCCCTCACAGACCAGCTCCTACCTGGAACCCCATGCTGCTGCCTCTGATATGGAGACAGCAGCACTGAGTGGAAGGGGCACTGCTTGGAAGTGAGGCCCGCTGGCTGCTGGCCCCGCCCACAGGGACTATAGAATAGTCGACTAACCAATAAGAATTCATGATGTTACTCGACTATTCAATTAACCTGTATTTAACATGCCCAGTTTCGAGGGCTGCAAGAGAATGCTTTCAGGTGTGATCATTCTTATTGTATTTTTTTTTGAAAGCAAAGAAACATTTCTACTGATCTGAAGTTTCATAAAAACTTGTTTTTTACAAAAACTCTGTCAATTAAAACCACTGTCAGGGAATGGAGCTGCCATGAAACCTGGTGAAGAACCAGACAATACACTGTAGATAACAATTATGCAATCAGTTTTAGAGAATGTCTTTTCTGTGCAAATTCTGCCTAGATGACAGGCCCGAACACTGGTTGAGATCAGTAACCTTTGTGAGGGTGTTTCTTCTCAAAGGATTGACACCTAAAATATTGACGTTGAGCAATATATAGCAGTGACAAATGTAATGATGCTTTGTAGAGGGTTGAGAACAATGAGGGCACTTACTAAGGCTATTTAAATTGCCGCTACCAGATTTCAGACATGCTAAAGACCACCTACAAAGCAAAAATGTGTGCCTTTTTCTTTTATTATCATTGGAAACAGAACTCCTGGAAGCCTGTCACGGCTGGAAGAGAATGGCAAATTGAGAACTAGCCAAATAAGATATCAAGAAGCCCAGGAATAATAGGTGAGCAAATGAATGGGGAAGGGATATTTAGTTACTGTTGAAATGGTTTCTGTTTATTACTAACGTCTATATAACTACAATAAAAAGTTACCATTTCAGCTCAAGGAAGTTTATATCTATCTATCCATTTTACAAATGTGCACCTGTCTGTCTGAGTCTGCTTGTCCAAGAACTCCTCCTAAATGGTAAGAGTTAGGACCACCAAATTTGCTATGCAGCTTCCTCTTATCCTAGCTTAGAGCTAGGTCAAGGTTTGGTTGTGCCAGGTACATGGGAAGTGCTGGGAATGGGACTGTTTTCCATAGTTGGGGGGAGGGGAAAGACAGAAAGCCGCCACTGACTGAGGGGGGGAGGGAAGGAGCACAAGAGAGAAAGCCCATGCCAGATGGACCCCCTACCCTGTGTCCCTCCTCACTTCCCAACCCTCACACCTCCTACATCCCTTGCCCTGAGCCCTTCCTCAACCCTCCTGACTCCTCCTCCCCCCATGCCCACAGTCTCCTGCCCTGCCCCCACCACATCCCCAAGGCCTTGATCTGACTCCTGCACCCCTCACACCTCCAGCCCCCTGCCCTGAAGGATCCAGACAATGCCAGATAAGTCTTCAAGTTTCAGATAGAAAAGCCTTATCATTCATAAGATATCACAGATCACAAGGAATTCGTAAAGATTCTTTAACTAAACCAATGCAGATCAAAACTGACCTATTTGGATACTTCTGATTGAAAAGATCACCACATGCACAGTAAGAACCCTCCAGACCTTTGTCAGATAAAAGAGTTACTGACCTTCCATAACTGATGTTCTCAAGAGACGGTGCTTATGTTTATTCAAACATAGACATGTGCATGCCGTATGCATCGCCGTCGGAAAGTCACCCCTCAGCGGTATCCATGGTCTCACCTCTACTGCCCCCTGGAGTTATGCCCTTATAGTGCCAGTATATAGGGACCTGACAGCCCATGGACCCCCCAGTTACTCTGTGCCAGTGAACTGCCGGGGGGCAGGAGATGGGTGATGGAATAGACATGAGCAAGAACCGTTATGGAAGGTTAGTAACTCGCTTCTCCTTGCTCATGTCCATTACAAGGTTGGTGCCTCGCAAGCAGTTATACAGTTTGCTGACATGCTGATTTACGGACCGCTCGGTTGAAGCCTGCATCATTTCTAGCCTGTTGGGAATGGCTCAGTGTGACAACCAAGTTGCTGCTGTACATTTATCATGACTGGAACCTGCGTCAAGACCGCCCCCAACAATGCGTGGACTGTCAGCCGAGGAGCTGAGAGCTTTGCTAGGTCATGGCATGTGCAGATGCCAAAGTGGTCCATGAGGAGATTCTCTGGGCTGCAACTGGATGGTCTTTCATTATGGCTACAAATAGCTGAGTAGTCCTAAACGGTATGGTCCTCTACACACAGAAAGCCAGTGCATTGTTGCTCTCTGTTAGCATGTGACTTCGGACGGAAGAGTAGCAGGAAAATGTACTGGTTACTATGGAATTGAGACCCCGTCTTTGGGAGAAGAGACAGGTGGAGCCAGCATACAGTTTCTCAGACTGAAGAGGCTGGATCTCTGAGACCCTTCTTTACCATGAATCTAAGTGCCTTCTATGCTCCTGAAAGAAGCAATCTGGAAACGTGTCTTAAATTAAGAGCAGCATGCCAGTCCCCTGGATCCAAAGAGGGGACACTGGAGGACAAGGAGACCATGCAGGCCTCAAAATCCTCCAGCACAGATGGTAAAGCCAGGGCTGTCTTGACACAGTGGCTTTCCCTTGATGGGGAATCCAACAGTACCAGACTCAATGGCACCCTTCACGGGGCTGGAGTCAACAATGCCACACACTCTGCTGGCACCTAGCATGGCACTCTACCAGCAGGCCTATCACCTGCAGATCTTGGAGTTGGAGAGTGCCCACAGTCTGTCTTACTGTGGTGCCTTGCATAGACCAGCCCCACTATGCACGGATCCGCTACTACAGGCTGAATCTCTCTAGTCCAGCAATATCCGTGGTTCAGCGTGATTTCAGTTAGCCGGCTGTTCACTTTGCATGGGCGTGGCCAAGTTTCCCGCAGTCTCAGAGCTTGTTTACAGCCCCCAGTCCTGGCTCTCAGTTATTTAGCTCTTATTACCCCTAAATGTCCTCTAAAACCCAGTGAGCAGTGGCAGTGTTGGGAATGCTGCTAGACAATATTGGCCTCCTGTGGTTCAGCAAGTTCTCTGGTTCAGAATCAGTCAGGTCCCAAGAGTGCCAGACTAGAGAGGTTCAACTGGTGTCTATATTACGTTACTTACCGAACTACTAACTTAACCCTAACAGTAACTATAATTTTAACGGAAAAAAGTCCACTGAAAGAAGGCATTAGCAGACTGCATGAGACAGGCCAAAGTTCTGCTGACCATCCCGGGTGGAAAGAAGGAGTGGAGGTGGCAGAGGGTAGGCCCCTACATGCCAGCAGGATGAGGACACAACTCCAGAGGCACCAGAGCTGACCTGATGGATACAGCAGAGGGATGGTGACAGATGCACACCTACGTGGGGACGGATATGGAGAAAGCCATCCAAGCACATAAAGCAACAACAACAGAAGGATGTACACACGTTTTAAAATCATCATCCTCATCTCCTAGAGCAGTGTTTCAGTCTTCCTTTTGGCAATCTCAACAGACTACATTACGTCAGGGGACATTTGGAACTTTTTCCTCCAACCAGTAAGTTAGATTTTTTTTTTTTAGCAGACTCTTAAATTCTGCAAAAACCAATAAGTTCAAAGTTGTACAAGAAACGTGTCCTAACTCACAGCAAGGCCACAATGAGCGCTGCTGTAGCTATTCATTTCCGATACGTAACATGAGTTTTCGTCTTGCTGGATAACTTCACTCATCTCCACTATGGATGTGTGGGTATAGGTAAGCAGGGTATAAAGCAAACAAGTATTACATTACCTCAGCATATGTAAAAAGCGAAACCACGTCTGTGCAATGCACTCGCTGTCCATTTCAGGAGGAATCAGACTGGCATCTTCATCAGGGATTTTAAATGAAGGAAATGAAGGTCCGTATGTAAAACGCAGCAATCTAGGGGACAAGTTAGTAAGGCTGTCACCGAGTACTCCTTACACCTGCCTTGTGTTTAGATTTGTAAGCAGAGGGACAACATACTGCTTTAAGCGCATTTAAAAAATCAAAAACTAAATACAAACCTTGCTCAGGAAATCAAACTCTCTCCCCAGTCTTCCATTCCAAATTAAACATCAGTGCACTGCACCCTCACGACTCCACCCTTCCCAGCAGCTTTAGCTTGGAGCGTGCCTGAGGGGCCACGCGCTTGGACCCTGTCAGACACCTGGGCCTATATGAAAACACTCTGCCAGCACCCTAAGCAGACCCACCACAACCCGCAGAAGCTGAGTTCTCCAAGCGGTCTTGATGCACAGCCCCACAGCGCACGTGCCACTGAGCTAATGTCAAGGTGGCAAAGGCCTGGAAAACTGAAGTGAGGTTACATGACTATTCAATAGTCCCTGTGGGGTGGGGCCAGCAGCCCCACCCAGGAAGCCCCGACACCCCACGCTGCTGCCTCTCTATCAGAGGCTGCAGCACAGGATGGCAGGTGGGAACCAATCCACCAGGGGAGTCAGTTTAAAAACCAGCTCCCCACACAGACCAGCTCCAGTCCGCAGCCCCACACTGCTCCCTCTGTCAGATCCACAGAGCAGCCTTTGTCCGTGGCAGCCTCCCCAGCCCCATACTGCTGCCTCTAATTGAGGCAGCCAGGTGGGGAAGGGCAGACAGCTACGCAGAGCCAGGATGCTCAGAGACACAGCATGTTTGTGTTTGTGAGTTTCTTGCTGCTTGCTGAGCTCGTGTTTAGCTGTTTGGGGCTTTTTTCCCTCCCTAACCCTACGGAGTGTGTGCTGTGGCTGGCAGGTGGAAGCTGTGAGCTTTTAATCAGGATTTGAAATCTAGAAGCCTCTGCTCATTGGTTGAGCCTTAATCAGGGGGAGGGGCTATCAGGCAGTCCAAGGCTTTATAAAGGAGTGAGTCAGCGACCAGGGAGCTGGAGAACAGGGGCTGCTAATAGGGAGTTGGGAAGGGCCGTGGGAAGGGGATGAGATCACTCGCCATTCTTTAAAATCCTTTTGATACACTCCTGCCCTTTAAGGAGGCATTTAATAACACCTAAGGAATCTCTCCAAGGGAAGGCAGGTATGGATGGTGATAGCTCTGCTGTTGTTACCTGCACAGCATGTGCATGTTTGTCTTCCTCCCGGAAGAAGGGATTTCATCTGCACTAAGTGCAAGCTGGTCGCCATTTTGGAAGAAAAAAATGAGAGGACTGGAGGCCCAAGTATCGACCCTACGTTCTGACAGAGAGGATGAAGACTTCCTTGATAGAAGGCAGCGTTTGATCCTGCAGGCACACCAGGCTGAAGAGCCAGTCAGGGCAGTACAGGACACGGAAGAAAACTGGCAGCATGTAACCTCTAGAAGGAGAAGGCGGCCAACTCAAGTGTCCCCCATACCTGTAGAGATAAGTAACCGCTTTCAGGCTCTCTCCACAGGTTGAAGGAAAAGGTCCGGGTAGGGATCGTCGAATTGAGGAAGTAAATGCGTGGCTGTGCAGGTGGTGTCGGAGAGAGGGCTTTGGTTTCTTCAACCATGGGACTCTCTTCTGGGCACAAGGATTGTTAGGAAGAGATGGGATCCACCTAACGAAGAGAGGAAGGAGCATCTTCGCAGACAGGCTTGCATACCTAGTGAGGAGGGCTTTAAACTAGGTTCATTGGGGGACAGTGACCAAAGCCCAGAGGTAAGTGAGGAAGTCGGACACCGGGAAGAATCACAAGGAGGAACGAGCAACAACGAAGGACCCCTGATTTGGATGGAGAAGGCAGGGCGATCAACTGGTTATTAAGGTGTATGTACACCAATGCGAGAAGTCTGGGAAACAAACAGGAAGAATTAGAAGCCCTGGCCCAGTCGAAGAACTATGATTTGATTGGAATAACGGAGACTTGGTGGGATGACTGGAGCACTGTCACAGAAGGGCAGTTCAGGAAGGACAGGCGGGGGAGAAAAGGAGGAGGAGTTGCACTGTGTGTCAGAGAGCAGTATGATCGCTCGAAGCTCTAGTATTTAGAGGGAGAAAAGACTGTTGAGAGTCTATGGGCTAAGTTTAGAGGTGGAAGCAACAGGGGTGATGTTGTAGTTGGTGTCTGCTATAGACCACCAGATCAGATGGATGAGGCAGACGAGGCTTTCTTTGGACAACTGAGAGAAGCTTCCAGATCGCAGGCCCTGGTTCTCATGAGGGACTTTAATCACCCTGACATCTGTTGGGACACCAATACGGCAGTACACAGACAATCCAGGAAGTCTTTGGAGAATGCTGGGGATAACTTCTTGGTACAAGTGCTGAAAGAACCGACCAGGGGTCATGTGCAGCTTGACCTGCTGCTCACAAACAGGGAGGAACTAGTAGGGGAAGTAGAGGTGGGTGAAACCTGGGAAGCAGTGATCATGAGATGGTAGATTTCAGGATCCTGACCAAAGGAAGAAAGGAGAGTAGCAAAAAACACACCCTGCACTTGGAAGAGAGGAAAGTGATTAGGAATAGTCATCATGGATTCACAAAGGGAAAGTCGTGCCTGACCAATCTGATTAGCTTCCAGGATGAGGTAACTGGCTCTGTGGATATGGGAAAGTCAGTGGATGTGATATACCTTGACTTTAGCAAGGCTTTTAATACCATCTCCCACAATATTCTTGCCAGCAAGTTAAGGTAGTATGGGTTGGATAAATGGACTCTAAGATGGATAGAAAGCTGGCTAGAAGGTCAGGCCCAACGGGTCGTGATCAACAGCTTGATGTCAGGTTGGCAGTCAGTTTCTAGCGGAGTGTCCCAAGGATCTGTTCTGGGACCAGTTTTGTTCAACATCTTTATTAATGATCTGGATGAGGGGATGGATTGCACCCTCAGCAAGTTTGCAGATGACACTAAGCTAGGGGGAGTAGATGATATGCTGGAGGGCAGGGATAGGGTCCAGAGTGACCTCAACAGATTAGAGGATTGGGCCAAAAGAAATCTGATGAGATTCAACAAGGACAAGTGCAGAGTCCTGCACTTGGGACAGAAGAATCCCAAGCACTGTTACAGGCTAACTTGCAGTTCTGCTGAAAAGGACCTGGGGGTTACAGTGGATGAGAAGCTGGATATGAGTCAACAGTGTGTCCTTGTAGCCAAGAAGGCTAATGGCATATTAGGTGCATTAGGAGGAGCATTGCCAGCAGATCCAGAGAAGTGATTATTCCCCTTTATTCAGCTCTGGTGTATTGTGTCCAGTTCTGGGCCCCCACTATAGAAAGGATGTGGATGCATTGGAGAGGGTCCAGCAGAGGGCGACCAAAATGATTAGGGGGCTGAACACATGACCTATGAGGAGAGGCTGAGGGATTTGTGTTTGTTTAGTCTGCAGAAAAGAAGAGTGAGGGGGGATTTGAGAGCAGCCTTCAACTTCCTGAAGGGGGTTCCAAAGAGGATTGAGACAGGCTGTTCTCAGTGGTGACAGATGGCAGAACAAGGAGCAATGGTCTCAAGTCACAGCCGGAGAGGTCTAGGTTGGATATTAGGAAAAACTATTTCCCTAGGAGGGTGGGGAAGCACTGGGATGGGTTCCCTAGGGAGAGGGTGGAATCTCCATCCCTAGAGATGTTCAAGTCCCGGCTGGGCAAAGCCCTGGCTGGGTTGATCTAGTTGGGATTGGTCCTGCCTTAGGCAGGGGTCTGGACTTGATGACCCCTGAGGTCTCTTCCAGCTCTATGGTTCTAAAAGCCAGCTCCACATGCGTATCAGCTCCCACCTCCCTTCCCTCTGACACTGCCACGTCTGACAGACGCGGAGAGGAGGAGGCAGCTCTGTGGGAGCCAACACACACAGAGAGCTGGCTTGAAAGCCAGCTTCCCATGTGTAGCAGCTCCTGTCTCCCCCCATTACCCTCTGCTCTGATGCCTCTCTATCAGCAGTAGCAGCGCGGGGGGGTGGGAAGAGGAGAGCAGGGAGGAGGCCGTTCCGTGGAACCCGGTGTTTATGGGAAGCCAACTTAAAAGCCGGTTTCTCACAGGCACCGGCTCCCGCCTCCCCCTCTCATTGCTGCCTCTGACACAGTGGCAGTGGAGCGGGGGAGGGGGGGGGAGTGGAGAGGAAGGGGAATGCTGGTAGTTGAAAGGATTACCTGGTTAACCCAGGTAATCGTTATTCAAATGTGTTACTATGTGCAAAAGTGGGATCGGCCAGGTAATTAGTCCAGGTGCAGTACCAGCCACACAGTTATTCTGCACAAATGAGCAGAGAGTCCAGAACTAGGAAAGACTCCATGGTCACAGACAGCTCCTCTGAGCGCCTGCTCCTCTAGCGGTGTTACCTACCTGGAAGTAAGGGCACAGATAACCTTGCTCCACTGCTCCACTACAGCAGGGTGATGTCGCCAGTTGGCCACCATTTCTTTGGCAGTTTTCCAGTAAGGGGGTGTTGGAAAGCACCGAGTGCAGGCCAGCAGCCACACTTCAAACAGCACTCCAATCAGTTTCTCAGCCAGACTCTCAGCAATGCCACCTTATGCAGGAACAAAACAAACATTTAAAGCCATTTAATATACTAGATCGCTTTCAGCCATTTCTCCTAGGAAGCCCTACTGAACTGAAAGGAATGGCATGGCTATCACACTCCTATCACCCCAAACATGCACAGATTTCAGTCTATACACAATGGTGATTTACAACAGTCTGGTCTGTTTACTTCCTACGTGTGCAGCCAGGTTTTAGAAAGTCCAAGTGTTACAACGAATAGTGTAAAGCTTAGCCACACAGGTAATGCAAACACCTGTGCCACAAGCGATTCGCCTACTCAGACATGTTATCACAGCAACTCGTCAGTGTTAGAGAGAAGTGGGGGGGGGGGGAGGGAATATCCGTGGGTAGGTACTAACATTTCTTCACACTGCCTTTCAAAATAGGGGAAAAGAAAGATAACACTCCTGAACCTTCCTAATCCAGGTGTCTCTTATCCAGATACTTTTGTGGTTTGGATCCTGGCAGGGTGCGGAGGAAGTAGCTCTCTGTGGGGGAATGGCAGTGTATCGGAGTGCTTCCCAGAGGCTTTTCCCCCACTGTTCCCACAGTGGTGGGGGGGTCGAGTCACATGTGTCCCCAGGAACAAGGCGCTTCTCGCACCCTCTTTCTCTCCTGGACCAGCACCCTTACATGGTCGGAAAGATTCTCTCATCTGGCATACCCTGTTCCCAAGGGTTGTCAGATTAAAAAGGTTCAAGTGTACGCAGCTGAAAGACCATGGGACATCACGACAAAAAACTCAAATGAATTAATAACAGGATGGACCATCAGATGCCGTACCGCAGTATGCGGTGACAATTCACTGAAGGCAAACATTGTTTAAAAGTAGGCTCAATTTCAGGCCATCAACTGTTAATTCAGAGTTTAAATACACGAGATGGGTTGTTGGTTTTATGGAGCCACCAGCAACTCTTGATAGTTTTCAGCATGGGGCCAAGCTCCCTCACACCCATAAGAAAAGCAAATGAACACACCTTGCACAGTTGGAGCTGCCAGAAGAGTATCATTAATCTGTAGGAGAAACAATAATAAAACCTCCCAAGTTTCCCGAGCCATGGTGGTTGACTCTCGTGCCAATTTCTGGACAGCCTTCAAAACCTGCAAGCATAGTCTAATCTGACTGGACCCCGGGTCCTGCCTGGAAGAGAAAAACATTATTGCAGTCTCAAAATAAATCAATTTATATCTTTTAGACTGAATGCAGTACCTAATATTCACTGTTACATGCAAAGGATCTTAAAATGGCAATATTATTGAATCAAAATTGAGTTAAAATATCAGTGGGAATCCTAACTATCTCAGAGAGGCAAAGTAAGCAGTACAATAGCTCCTTCGTTATCTGATCACACTACACAACAAACACACATTCATACAAAATGCTACACACTCTATGCATCTACAGTGAAAGTACAGATCCTTAGCATTATATCCTAACTGCTATGTGAATGGCCCATGTAAAAACCATAAGGGCACGTATAGGAAAGGCAGAACTAAAGAGCAGTATAGAATCAAAGAACTGGAAGGGACCTTGAGAGGTCATCAAGTCCAGTCCCCTGCTCTCATGGCAGGACCAAGCACTGTCTTAATTTCCAACATGACCCTGTGAGCGCAAATGTGATACCACATAATCATAGAATCATAGAATAATAGGACTGGAAGGGACCTCGAGAGGTCATCGAGTCCAGCCCCCTGCCTTCACAGAAGGATCAACCACAGTCTAGACCATCTCTGATAGATGTCTGTCCAACCAGCTCTTAAATATCTCCAGTGACAGAGATTCCACAACCTCCCTTGGCAGTTTATTCCAGTGTTTAACCACCCTGACAGTTAGGAAGTTTTTCCTAATGTCCAACCTACATTTTTCTTCCTCCTCCTTGTAACCTTTTGGGTACTTGAAAGTTGTTATGTCTCCTCTCAGTCTTCTCTCTTCTCGACTAAACAAACCCAATTCTTTCAATCTTCCTTCATAGCTTATGTTTTCTAGACCTTTAATCATTTGCATTACTGCTCTTTGAACTTTCTCCAATTTGTCCACAGCTTTTTTTGTGGTGCCCAAAACTGGACACAGTACTCCAACTGAGGCCTAATCAGTGCAGAGTACAGAAGAAGAACAACTTCTTGTTTCCTTCTTACAACATTCCTGTTAATACATCCTAGAATGAGGTTTGCTTTTGGGGGGGGGGCAATGTTACACAGCTCACTCACATTTAGCTTGTAGTTCGCTAGGACCCCCCAAATCCCTTTCTGCAGTACTTCTTCCTTGGCAGTCATTTCCCATTTTGTGTATGTGAAACTAATTGTTCCTAAGTGGAGGACTTTGCATTTGTCCTTGTGGAATTTAATTTTATTTATCTTAGTCCATTTCTCCAGTTTGTCCAGATTATTCTGAATTATAATCGTATCCTTCAAAGCACTTGCAACCCCTCCCAGCCTGGTATCATCCGCAACCTTTATATGTATACTTGATATGCCATTATCCTAATCATCAATGAAGATATTGAACAGAACCAGTTCTAGAACGGATTCCTGCAGAACCCCACTTATGTGCATCCAGCATGACTGTAAACCAACGATAACTACCCTCCGAGAACAATTATGCAGCCAGTTATACACCCAGGCTGTGTCTATACTGGGCCACTTATTCCGGAAAAGCAGCCGCTTTTCCGGAATAACTTGCCAGCTGTCTACACTGGCCGCTTGCTTTTCCGGAAAAGCAATGACAATCTACTATAAAATTGTCTGTTTTTCCGGAAAAACTATGCTGCTCCCGTTCGGGCAAAAGTCCTTTTCTGGAAAAACTGTTCCGGAAAATGGCCAGTGTAGACAGCACAGTAGTCTCTTCCGCAAAAAAGCCCCGATTGTGAAAATGACGATCGGGGCTTTTTTCCGGAAAAGCGCGTCTACATTGGCCATGGAAGCTTTTCCGGAAAAAGGGCTTTTCTGGAAAAGCATCCTGCCAATGTAGACGCGCTTTTTCCGGAAATACTTATAATGGAAAACTGTTCCATTTTAAGCATTTCCAGAAAAGGGTGCCAGTGTAGACGTAGCCCCACTACATAGTAGCCCATCTACATTATATTTCCCTAGTTTATTAATGAGAACTTGCGAGATTGTATCAAATGCTTTACTAAAGTCTGGGTTTACCACATCTACTGCTTTCTCTCTCCCTCTCCTCCCATCTACAAGGCTTATCATCCTACCAAAGAAACCTATCAGGTTGGTTTGACATGATTTGTTCCTTTAGAAATCCATGCTGTTATTCGTCACCCTTTTATTTTCTGGATGTTGAGTCCTTAATTATTTGCTCCGTTATCTTTCCTGGCACAGAAGTTGAGCTGATTGGTCCTGTATTGTCCTTATTTCCATTTTTATAGATCTATTGGACACTATATTTGCCCCTTTCCAGTCTTCTGGAATCTCTCTCATCTTCCACAACTTTTCAAAAATGATAGCTAATGGCTATCATATATCACCCTAATCTGGTACTTGAGAGTTCTGCATTTCATCAGATCCTGGTGACTTAAAGACACATATCTGCCCAGGTAATCTTTAACTTGTTCTTTTCCTATTTTAACTTCTGAACCCACCTCATTTTCACCAGCATTCACTATGGTAGGCATCTAATCACCACCCACATTCTTGAGGAAAAATGAAACAAAGAAACAATCATCTTTGCCCATTTATCACAAGGAGGATAACTTTCGCCTACTTACCTATGGGCACAGCATCCTTATTTAATATTTATATGATATTAAGCTCAGTCAGTATGGGGACCCTATTGTGTAATATGCCATATAAATATGGACAGCAATGTGACGCTGCTCCAAAGAGCTCATGGTCTAAGATGAGTACTTTGAAGTCACAGTGAGATTAGCAAAGATGGAGGAGGTGAATACCACATTAAGGATTTTTTTTTAAAATGGCACACAGTGAACAAAAAGATTCCAACTTCCTCTTTGTGGAGGATATGCAGATTAGACTGACTTGGTAGATCACAGGTCACCAAAAAGGAGTCCACTTTGCTAACAGACTATATCCTAGACACAACAGAGATAAACCTGAATATTATGGACTCGTCAGGGCTCACTTATGGTGAGCTCTCTCCTTCAGAAGAAAAATATTATATTGGAAAGCAGCAGAACACGGTGCTGCCAAACTAAGTGAGCTTCTTTATCACCCCCTTCTCCAACTCGCTCTATGCCTAAAACCTTCTAAGATTTTTAAAAATTCTAGAAAAGTCATTGGAGTAGGAAACCAGATTAACAAGGTCCTCTGCAGGCACAGACAGCTTGTTCATGGAACCCAGTTTTAATATATTAGTGCTTAGCATTATCCAACCATGAAACCTTTGACTCTCATGCATGAGTGCAGAGTGAGTTTTGATGCAATTGTCTGGATTTCTCCACCCCTTCGAAAAGCCATTTTGTGAAATACAAAAAGTATGGAAAAGATTTTTGTCACTGTCACTTGCCCTAGCACCAGCCGATATATGTCTTCACTGTCACAGTTTCCTTGGTGACAGAACACCAGTAACATATTAAATTTATAGCCTGCAGATGTCAAGCATGAGTCCCACCTGATTAGGAAGGGCGAAGCAAAAGCACTCGTTCCATGCTCCCACATTCAGGAGATTTTTGTGATGGAGGCAAACAGTTTGAAGCAGCAACAAACTAAAGGAGGTGAGAGATTACAGAAAAGGGAAGTTTGGGCCAGACTAACAGATTTCATCGGAGAGCCATCTACACAAGCAGCCCTATAGACAGTTTTAGGACAGGATCTTCCAGAGCCTCAGCATTTTACTCATCTAATGCAACAGGTTGCCTGTGTGGCACTGGAGTCTGTTCTAGGCAGTGTCATTGCAGGTTAGTAATTAAGTGCTTGTTGGACCACACAGAGTAGCTGGGGTTGGGGTTCATTTCATTAGGGGTACAAATCAGCTACTGACATGAGAAGGAAGCATGTAGGTGACTTCTGGTTGATTAGCCACATAGGAGCGATTCCAATTTATCCAGCTCACCTCTCTCGTTCACATCCACTGCGTGACTATTTCAAGGCTATCGGTCTCAAAAGTGAGCCTAGGTTTGCTGCTTTAGCACTGTCTCCACTGCTGGAATGGATTCTCCATATA
Organism: Pelodiscus sinensis; assembly: GCF_049634645.1. NCBI lineage: Eukaryota > Metazoa > Chordata > Testudines > Trionychidae > Pelodiscus > Pelodiscus sinensis. Next base: position 32,564,848 of record NC_134728.1, on the reverse strand, counting down.
TTGTTGTTTTATGGGACTAAATGTTGGTCAGAGTATTATAAAAAAGTCTATGAACACTTGCTTATGTTTTGGGACATCAAGTGTTCTTTAAGCTGTCTGTTCTCTACTGGCTGTTTCAGGACTCCTCATTTGTAACTCATTAGGTTGACTCAGAGTAGCTGCCCTTCCTCAAGCATTCATCTTCTAGATGGAGGGTGGGCACCTGAGCTACTGTAGATATCGGCACCCCTCTTATCACAACTCTGGACCACAGGGCCCCGCCAACAATAGCTGCATGACTTCCTGGGGATGGGGAAGGACTAAGAAAGACGTTCCTGGGGCAGACTGAATGCTATACTACAGAAGTAGAGGACACTCTTATTCCACAAAAAGGGGATAAGAAGTATTCTCCTGAACCCTATCCCCACCGCCGCCCTGCCACTCCCCCTAGTATCAGAGTAGCATGTTTCTTCTCTTTCCCACCCTACAGAGGAAACCTCACAGGTGCTGTGCAGACACACAGCTGACTCAGGTGTGCATTTTGCTGGGCCTGGAGCAGACCCTATGAGCACTGTCAACTCTCATGAGCTCTTGGGAAAGCTAACTCGCAATGGAGCACCAGGAACTTTTACTTCTCTGGCCGAGTTGTGAGGTGATCTCTCTGGCTCACTGCAGGGTACTGATTCATCCTTGCGAACCAGCCACCAGCTCTTGCCCCCTTGCAACAACCTGTCCACTTTTTGGGGGGGGGGGGAAGGCAAGGAGAGAAAGAGCAAGACCTGCCACCAACTGAACAGGCAACAGGACTACTGAGCCGTCCAAAGCAGGCTGGAGAGGACAGAGTTCAGGTGCTGGAAAAACAGGGGAGAAACTATGGAGTGTAAGGCAGGAGTGATAGGGGCATAGGATGGTCACATCACTTCTCACACAACTATCCAGCAGGCTCTGCACCCTACTTTCTCTCTGTCTTAAATAGATTATATAAAGTTCCTCTGAACTCTGACAACCTGGACCTTCATTCTGCAGCAAGGTACTTGGAGCTGTAGCAGCTGCAGGACTCGTAGAATTTTGCTGGAAGCTTCTTGTACATTGTAAAAACTTGTCCATGTTTTTATGGACTTAAATATGAAAATGCAATCCACAGACCAGCACCTTACTTAGCTGCATAGAAATTGTATGTAGGCTCCCTCTATTCCTAGTACCACAGAGTTTTATGTAGACAGCTATCAGACTAGGCAGGAGATGCTGCACATTTTAGCAGCTAGGTAAGAAGTAATTGGGACAGTCGGCACCAAGAGGCACCCAGGACAATTGAGATGGTCAGACAATCACACTGGCTGGGTGTTCCCCTTAAAATAATTATTAGCAAAACAGATAAATCACAGTGTGTCATCCTGAGTCAGTACTGAAATGAGACAAATTCACCCCTCAGACCTGCCCTCCCAGGCTCAGTGATGCAGGCAGTGCTTCAAAAATACAATGGGTTCATGCAGTCGGGAGTTTTCCTCCCAGCTTCAAAGGTGGGCTAGGGACCACAACTGCAACCATAATACTGATTTTAACTGCTAAAACAGGAACCTAACATTAATGTTATTTTCCCTTAGCCCTCATTGTTTCCCCTGTCCTCAGAAGTATCTTAACATTAAACTAGAACTTAAGTCTGTATGAAGGTTAATGCCCTTAGAAGGATGGTCCAGTGGTTATAGCATTAGCCTCATAATCAGGAGAATTTGGTTCAAGTGCCAACTCCACCGTAAAGACCCTGCACAACCTTGGCAAGACACTTTGCTTCTGTGCCTTCGTGCCTGACCTGTAAAATGGAGGTAACAGCAGGTGGCCTGACAGCAAACCTATTAAAGAGGGGGAAGGACTCGCTATTGAAGCGGAGGCTGGTAGGACTCCTGTATTTCGTTCATACACTACAAATCAGGGGGAAGTAGGCCTGGCCCAGGAAAGCTCATCACCTATTAAACCATCTTGTTAGTCTTTAAAGTGCTACATAGTTTTTCCACTCTGATTTGTAAAAACAAAAGGATTTGAAATTTTAAATCAAATTAATTTAAATCGTGATTTAACTCACTAGTCACTAGGAAGACTCGATTTAATCATTGTTTTCTACATAAAAAGTGCATTCTTGTTGGTTGTCATAACATTAATACATATTCTTCACAACTCAGAGATGGATGTAGGTTTCATTTTTAGAAGGTACACACTATACATTTTTAAACAGTGATTTATTTTGAAAACTTTTCAGATTAGTTTTACAGCGGTATCAGAAAATGAACACTTTCTCGGTTATTTCATTTACCACAGGTAACTCAGATATTTATCAAGTCATTGGGAGGTGGACTATCTCTAATTCAACATGTTAATCATTAGTATTTGGAGTATTTTCTTGCCATACTGTATTAGGAGAACACCGCTAGACACTTTTAAACTGTTTTATTTAACTAAAACACCACCACTGTTCTGAATGTTTTTCTGTCAACAGCAAATGTAACATTTTAACAAAACAAGCAAATGATTTAATATAGTTATGCATTCATATTTTTTAAAATCAAGTTTTAAAATTGTTTTTAACTAAAATAGTTAAATACTTTTTAAACAAAAATTGACTGTCAGCCAAGCCAACATAAGAAACTTAAAATATCGGCTTCTATTCACTGAACTTTTTGAGAGAGGTAAGGCATTGACTCTGTGTACACAAGTTTGAAGAAGGACAACAGGGTTTAGCTCTGTTATTTCTCACCTCTATACATTATGTATTTATTTAAAAACATTTTTGCTGTTAACAAGCATGATATCCCTGAGACAGAACACTGAGTCCCACTGGGTAGATAGATTAACTAAATAATCTATACAGACACTTCCGGAACTCATAAAATTGGGTCCCTAATCCATGAACTATTAGCACTCATTTACAAAACTTTTCTTAAACATTACATGAATTAGAATTAATAATCCCTATTCCATGTTGAGATATCTTTGAGCTATGATGTATCTCAATACAAACTTATTTTTGCATAGGATTTTTCCTCAAAAAGCATTTTTTCAAAAAAACTGATTTTTTTAATCATTGATTTTTATAAAACCATTGATTTTTATCCATTCTGCTACAAATCTTATTTTATCTTTAAGGGCAACAATCATATCTAGATACCACTGCTTTTCTAGCTCACAAGACCTGCTTGTGGAATCTCACCCAGGGCAACAGGCACTGCGGTAATATCCATCACAGGGATAGAAGTGATTGCAAAAAGACAATGTGATAAGAATCTCTAGATGCCTTCGAGTTTCCGAGTCAGCACTTGAGAATGCAGCTAGGAGGACAGGGTTGGGGATTTCTTTGCCATGTTTTTGCTTGTTTAAATGTCTATCATCTTACTTTTAGCCTTTCTAGTAAAGCATCTGAAATACCATGTCTATCTTTGGTGTGAGACCAAGTCAGAACAGATTATTAAATATTCAGATATTTGACTTTGAAGGAGTTTAATGAAGGTCCTTGTGCTTTGCACTTCAGAGATAATCATACAGATTAGCCTTAGCTCTAGTCTTCTGCTAGCAGGAAGAGCAGGCTGTGGTAAGCACTCACACTGTGGCCACAGCGTGAATTTTGCACTCACTCTACTATAAGAACAGTGTAGCTAGCCATCTACGCTAGTATATCCTACAAGGCAGATGGCCTTAGTCACTAAAAACTGTAATTCACCTGCCTATTTAATTGTGTGAGAGCTTGGTGACAGACAAATGTAATTTTAGTGATAACCACCGACAGACAATACTCCCCTCTTCTTCCTCACTTAGTACTTGGGGGGCATGCCTGAACAGATCACCAATTTGTCCGCGGTCATAACAGGCCAATCATTTTAATTACTAGATCAGAGTGTGGATTCGAACTACTGAAAAGCACAAAAATGGTGGTTGCTGTAGCTTGGAAACTCTGGCACCCATGTATCGAAAGGCAGCTTCAAGGATACAGATCTGATTTTTCTGCAACTTTGCCCCACCAACAACTCAGGGCAACAAATCTCACTAAATATTTCCGGCTTCATACCCATCAATTTCTTTTAGTGCTACAGCATCTCTTTCAGGGATATTTTTGCTTTGAAGAGTGCAAAGGAATGGAGAGTCCACCAGATCTCTAAGTAAACTGATCCACTGATTATTACAAATCATTTAAAAATCTGCACTTGATTTCTAATCTGAATTTGTCTAATTCCCACATTTTAACAGTGGATCTCATTATGCCTTTCTGCTAAAGTAAAATATGTCAAATACCTCTTTCCCACATAGGTAGTTGTAGATAATAATTAAATCATTTCTTAATCTTGTCTTCCATAAATTAAATAGATTGTGTTTCCCAAATTTTTCTACTCTGAGGCACATCTTCCAGACTTCAAATCATTTTCAGTTTTTCCAACAAACTTTTTAAGTGTGGACACCAGAACTGGACATAACAAGAAGCAGAAGGCGTAAGATAAACAAGGAGAATATCAAACTTTCTATTGCCTATGAGGGATGGGAGGGGTAATACTTTTTTCTAGACATCCCAGGATTCAGTAACTAAATTGCCTGTAAAGGATTAAACCCAGAACAGAGGGTACCAGAAAGTGTTGGCAGGGAGCCAGGAGACCCAATGGGAAGAGAGTGAGAAATCTGTGTATGAGAGGGAAGCAGGAGCTGGGAGAGAGATAAAGTAAGCTTTGCAACCAAACATGGAATTTTCAGCAATATTCATGTCTAGAAAGAACAGAATCTTAAAACAACAGACTTGAGTAGTCAGGGAATGTGTAGTTGGATCTGATCAAGTTATTTTATTTCTTGGTTTGTGGGACATCTGTGCGGATTTACCTCCTTCCCCCAAAAACATTAACTGGAATGGAATCTCAGGGAAGCAATTCTCTGTGATTTAATCAGGTTTTTCTAGTTGCTCTGTAACACCTAGCAGTCGAGTACCGTATTTTAACGAATATAAACTGTGGGTTATATTCGTTTTTACAAACTCTGCACCCTCCCCTTCCTCCCCCTCCGCCCCCCGCCATGGGGTATACTCAGGTGTGGAGCATATAACTTTTTTTTTTTTAAAACACACCTGGGGGTGAGTGCGGCTGCACAGGAACCGGGTGGTGAGTGTTTCCCCTGCCACGAGGCTTGGCCTCTGAAAGCTACGAGGGGGGTTAAGTGCTCCCCCACCCGGATCAGGATCACAGGCAGGCATCACGGGGCACAGTGCTGGGCAGGCCATGCAGCACATGCCTTGCAGAATGCCCGCCACCCCCCCCCCACTCTGAGAGCCCCTGCGGGCTGAGCCTTTACCAGGCTGGGGTTGAGAGCTGCAAACGCCTTTGCCCCCACAGAGAGCCAGGGCTGTATTGAACAGCCCGTGGCTGAACAATGCAGGGAAATGTATTGGGGGGGGGGGGGGGGGGGCGGCGCAGCCCAGTAGCAAGGCGGGAGGTTCCTGGCCCGGGCTGACAAAGGGAAGGAGCCCGGAGCCCTGCCCTGGGCGTCAAGTGGCCCATGCCACGGATCACTGCAAACTGCCCGTGGCGCCCCCTGGCAACCCACTTGCCATCTCCCATGCACCCCCTTGCCACTCCTCCTTGTAGCCCCCTTGCCACACCTCGGAGCAATTGCGGGTGTGGGGCTCGGCGGCCAGCAGCAGCAGCAGCAGGAGGCTGCAGGCGGCACAGTGCACAGAAGCGGGGGCAGGCAGGAATATAGCCACACGCAAATAAACCCCACCCCTCCCCCACAGGCTACACTCGTGTGCGGGGTATACAGGGATTTCTAAACTCAAACGGCAAACACCACGGAGTATATTCAGGTGCGGAGTAAATTCACTAAAAGACAGTATTGCTTTACCAAGTATGTCTTCTTCATTTTGTTAGTAAAAATCACCTTTTAAGGCTATGATCCGATTCTTGTGTCCTAGAAGGCAGGCAGATTGAAGGTTGGCCAGTCAGAGATTACAGTTTGTTTTCAAGCTCTCTCCTGAGGTAGGGTTAAAGAGCTTGAGGTTATCCTACAGGAAGGAATTCCCAAGGGTGTTTTCCTAGTTTTCAAGGGGTTTTGTATTTGGGTGGTGACAACATAACACCTAAGGTCAGGGAAACAAACTTTGGGGAGTTTGTTTTTTGTTTTTTTGTTTAATGAGTTTTTTTTAAGCAGGAAGACTTGTGGCAAGATATTTTTAAGGTCTCTTGTGGGCCCTCACCTCCTGCACTCGAAGTACCAGAATGGGGAATAGCTTTGATCCTCATATAGAAACTGACCAGACCACTGTATCTGGAAGGTCATGCCCCATACAGTCAGCAAATCAACAAACTTACAGTTACAATGGCTTCATGCACCGTTCTAGATGGAGTCATAGATTATGCAACACTCCTACCAGCAGCCAGCCTGGCAAAGGCACAGGTTTTGTTGCTAGAAAACTCGCTAGGTATAGGATTGACACTGTTGTCAAGTCCAATTTCACTGTCAAAGAACTTGCACAGATCAGTGGAGGGTATATATTCTCTGGCAAGACCATCCGAAGAGCCATGATGATCGTGTGTCAGCTTTATTATTAGCAACTCATTGCTACCAAGCTCAGAAAAAGTCTGTCTAAAGGCATAAGTAATCATCTCATGACTATGGCTGCCACAAACAAGTGGTAGACTACCATCAGCAGTGCAAACACTGCCCTCAAGACAAATGTAGACAAAGAAAAAATTCTACAGTGACAAACACATTGTAGTGTTTAAACTGGAAGAAGATAAACTCAAAAACTGATCTTCTATGGGAAAGCTGGAAATAATGCAGTCAATTGGCAGACCAATGTAGGACAGCAGGTCTTCTATGCAGCAGTGCTCAGTAATGCTACAAGAGACCTAAATGCTGGTGTCAGGGCAGGCTTCTGATCTTCCGCAAAATTATTCAGCCTAAATATATTGCAATCCTCCACCAAGATCTCCAAGGCAGTTGATGAACTGCTGTATGCTAAAGATTGCACTTTATAGAAGCATACTCAAAGAGAGATGATAGATCAATTACAGACACATTTCCAGAGTCTACAAATACATAGGCTGACAATCCAAAACAGAAAGAAAATGTGTATCAACCTGCACCAGGAAAACCCTACAAGAAACCAGAAGTCACCATCATCAGCTTGGCAGCAAATCTGTGAGTGATGCTACTCTAGACAAGAAACTGACAAGCTGCATTAACAAACCAGTTCATAATTAGTAGACTATGAGGAAGAACCTGGCAGCAATTTTGTATTAAGCTTCAAAAACAAACCTAAAAAGATAAAAAGTGGTTGTACTGTTCAATTTGTTGTACAAATTCAAGACGGTCTTCACCTCAAGCTTCTAGATCAATTCCATTTACGACAGCTGCATGCCATACTCTGCAGCCAGGAACAGAATCAATAGTTACAAGTAACAGAGTTCTGAAATGCAGCCACTTCAAGGGACTGAAGCCATGCTCACTGCAACACAGTGCTGCTGGGCTGGCCATATGTTCAGGATGGGTGGCACCAGCCCAAGCAGCCGCCGTCCAGCAAACTGAAAGGAGGTAACCACAGACGAGACGGCCAGAAACACTGACGCACAAACTGAGGCAGAGCATCACTGCCATCCACAGCTGAGAGTCAGCAGTACCCTGACGAGCAATGGGGTTACTCAGAAACTAATCACCACATGGCTCTTGAGGTACAGAGGCAGAGTTGTAAACAGCAGCAGCTTCAGTGGATAGGCTGTAATCCCCTCCTTGATACTGAACTGCATGTGCATCCAAGTGTTCCCCCTTCCAGTATCATCTTCCGTCATGGACAATCATTACCTGCCCAAGCATCGCGTTTCCCCTCTTGGCAACAGCACCACGCCGGGAGCTCATGCTCCACTGCTTATCTACCTTAGCTGCTGGCTCCTGCTCAATGCCCCTGCATTCCAGGGTGCAGTCCCCCATCTTGTCCTTACCTTACATTTTTAAGAAACACACAAGTTTCTGATGTCTCCATCTGTTCAGTCTCATGTGCTTTGCACTTATTTGGAACAGAGCCTTCAGTATCATCTTCTGTTGATTCAAGCCATTAGTGCTTTTTAAGCTTTCTGGTTTTGAAACCATGCACCAAAAGCTCAGCAGGGGTATCTGATGCTGTCCAAATATTTTTCAAGATTTTTCCCAAATCATGCAACTATCCATTGACATACTCTTCTTATAAAGAGTGTTAAGAGTATTTAGTGAGAGAGAGTCAGGAATGATTTGCAAATTAAGTTGTCTAACCAAGGCAGCAAAAGCAGCTGCACAGTTTACAATTCAAAGCTGCCAGCCCCTTTCAAACTTCAGACCCAGTTGTGTTTTGCAACAGAGACAAGTCATTTATTTTATTACAAATCCTACTCCGGTTTGGCTAGAAAGTGAAAGAACTGTTGGCTTTTCTGGCAAAAGAACAACATGACTGTAGCTGAAAAGCCCAGACCCCATCTCTTACCCCCTCCCCTGACACTACAGATCTGTTTCTCACCTTGGCACAAAGAGATTTTGTAGATGTTTGAGAATGCTCTGAACATAAAGGTTTGGTTCCTTAACAACAGGTAAAGGAATGGAGTCTTTAGGTAATACAAGAGCCATAATCCAGTCAGTATATACATCGACACAATACTTCACAGTGTCGCCCTCCAATGGGAGAGTCAGTCCATAACAAACCACCTCCATGGTCCATTTTACCTAAACACAGAAAGGCGAGGATGTTAACACATTGTACCAAACAGGAGCATGTCTACATGTTCCAAACAAGCCTCCACGGGCCAAAAGAGATCCCCTTTCCATTTTAGCTTTTAGTAAGAATATAGGAACATACGCATCTCTTGTTCAAGCAGTATTTCAGGTTGTGTGTGTTTATAGGATATATGTAAAGGGACACTTTCCCTTAGGGAACAGGCTGGAGCCCACAGTGTGGGGATAACCAAGAAGGGCCTGCCACACCCTGGGGTCAAGTTGTATGAAAAGGAGAGGGCAGGGAGCAGCAGCCAAATGGGCTTGCAATTAGTCCTGAAAACTTATTAAAGGACACATGGAATTTGGATAGTGTGTGTTGGCTGCCTCTTGCCCATAGGCTGTAAAAGCAGACCTGTGCTTCCTCAATGGCAGGAATTAAGGTGAGACAGACCCACATCATGACATGGACCTCAAAGGGTATGTAAATAGAACCCAACTTGCAGATTGTAAATCCTGGCACCTAGCAGACTTAACATGGCAACAAAACATACTAGCCTGCAATACTAGTCAGCTTGTTTTCCACGTAACATCTGCACCTTCAAACAATACAGCATTTCCTATGGTTGCTAGATCCGCCCTCCGTTGCCATTTACTATTAGTGGGATACAGTAACATAGCATCACAGCCTCGACATTTATTTTCATTCATAATAAAATAAAGATTTTAAGCACTTTCCGTTTACATTAAACTGGCAGTTTAGCCAACCTGAAATTTGACAACAGCTCTTCATACTTTTTAACACAGTACAAGACTGAACAACGTAACTGACAGGTTATTATAGTGTTAGGAAAAGTAAATACTCCTAATGCTGATAAATAATAGGTAAAGACACTGCGCACATGTTGGTTGCTGTCTAGGACTGAGAAATGGTATTCAATATTTGTCTGTTGTGCCATGAATTCTAAGAAGTTGGCCCGAACAGAAAACAAGAAATGTAGCAACTTTAGTAGCTCTCCAGACAGGGAGGCTCTCCAGCTAGGTAGAGTGCACAGAAAATAATATTCCCTGGTGAGGAAGAGAATGGAATTGACTTATGCTATGAATTTGCTGTTGGGAAAAACTTTCTACAGATCACTAATTTAGGACTCGAAATGTACTTCAGAGATCTCGGATTCTTTAAAAAAATGCAAAGTTACACGGCCGAAAGCTACATCAATCATTGCGTGGCAGTTACTATGCAAACAGAATCAGAACCTGGGTGAGGGACACTTACTTCTTTATCTGTTTTTAGTAAACTCTCGCTCCCAGCTGCAGACGGTGTATTTAAGGCTTGCCCAAGGGGACGCACCACTGCATTTGCCACCTCCCTCCCCACATTATCGGGATAGCTGTGAAGTACACTGGTGTGACCCTGATCATTTTGAATGACGAGATGCAGGGACCTCCACTCTGAGTACATAGTGTCTCTATGCCACTGGCCAAGCAGTACCTGCAACAAGAGAAAGAAGCCATTATTAAACGTATTTACAGCACACATTAATAGAACTCTGGCTGGACGACACAGAACATACCCATTACAGATTTAAGAGAGACAAATGAATGCTTCACATCCATTGAGAACTGGACAGGGGAAAAAAATATCGAACAGCAGCCATTCAACTCCAAGAGGTCTCAAATGGAGTCCAGAGAACCAGTATGTTGACTATATGAAATCTGTTAATTAAGTTCCAAGTAGAAATTACGGCTCAGACATCAATCTTCCACCTCTTGAACCTCTCCTGCATTATAGGATGGTCCGGTGTCATTTTAAATAACTCCTGCTCTTTCCCAGCAATTATGGAACAAACACTGTTCTTGTTCTAACACCTCTTTTTGCTTTGAATGGAGTTCAATTCCAGAAGTACTCCATGAATTTAAGCTGTGGTGCTAATACACATTAGGCCCTGGCAACACCTATGGTACCAAGGAAGGGTCACATGACAGATTTCAAAGAAATGACAAGCTATTAAAAAGTTAAGATGATCTGCAGACATGATCTTGGGGAAGGCAGGTAAAATTCTGCCCCTTTACATGTAAGGACCTGGGACTACTGGGAAAGAATTAGCTAAGAAAATGAGTGAATTGTAGCATGCACTCCAACGTTCCACTTAAATAAGCCCCCTCTTTTCTTACAAGTTAACGAAACAAACATCCAAAAAAGGTACTTTCAAACATCACTAACCCACAAACCCAATGAAACTTGGAAAGAAAAACAATTTCCATTTCTCTACAGGATCTGCTGTGATGTCTCAAAGTCTTCACTACGTGCACATACGTATTAAAGTACATTAACAAGTACTGCTATTTGGCATTTCACATAAGTCGGTCACTCAAATTGTAAACTCTTTTGGGGTAGAGGCTCTTTTCCAAGGAGAAAGGAAGGAAGGTACATAAAACATGTACTCTTCCTAGCACAACATGGCCCATAAATGTTCCTGCAATAGAACTAATCAAAAAAATCAATTTATACAACATGTGCTGGTCTTAATTTTATCCTCTGCTCTCTCAGGGCTTGTCTACACAAGGAAACTCACAGTATTCCTTTTGTTGACACACTTCTTCTGAAATAAAAGTCCACACAAACTAAAATATTATAATTATGCCACTAAATTAAGAACAGCCATACTGGATTAGACCAGTATCCTGTCTTCCAACAGCAGCCAGTGCCAGGTGCTTCAGAAGGAACAAACAGAACACAATCATCACTCCTGCCGTCCACTCCTAGCTCCAGGCATTCAGGGACCAGAGACACTCAGAGGATGGGATGGCATCCCTGCCAATCCTGACTCATAACCACTGATGGACCAGTCCTCCGGGAACTTACATAGGTTATTTTTAATCTTATTATAGTTTTGGCCTTCACAACAGCCATGGCAAGAAGTACTACACATGGACTATGCACTGTGTGAAGCAGTTTTGTTTTAAACTTGCTGCCTATTAATTTCACTGGGTGTGCCTGTGTTGTTGTGTGGTGTGAAAGAGAAATAACACTTCCGATTCACCTTCTATAGATCCATCAAGATTGCAGAGACCTCTCTCAGATCCTCCCCTTAGTCATTTCTTTCCCAAGCTGAAAAGCCCCAGTCTTTTTATTCTCTACTCAGATGGAAGGAGTTTCATGCCCCTATTCATTTTTGGCGCCCTTCTCTGTACCTTTCCTATTTATCCTTTTTTATATGGGTGACCGACCTGCACACAGTATGCCAAACAGATTTTTATCCTGGAAGGGTGATACTGTCTGCCTTCAGATCTATCCCGCATGTAGCACATAGCCCAGCTCAGCTCCGGGCTGCAGGTAGCCAGCCCAACAGGGTCAAACTCTGGGCTGCCGGTGCAGTAGGGTCCCTCTTGGTCTCTGCTGGCTGCCTCACATCCTGCACTGCTGCCTTGTGGCCCCACTATGGGGAGCAGTCTCTGGGCGGATGGCACTGCCCATAAGTAGGTTGAGAACTACTAATCTATCACTCTCCCAAAGGTTCCTCACATTGTTAGGCTGTCACTGCTCATTCTGGGGACATTTTCAGAGAACTATCCACAAGGACTCCAAAACCCCTTTCTTGAGTGGTAACAGCTAGGCTACGTCTATACTGGCCCCTTTTCTGGAAGGGGCATGTTAATTTCAGCGATCGCAATAGGGAAATCCGCAGGCGATTTAAATATCCCCCGCGGCATTTAAATAAAAATGTCCGCCGCTTTTTTCCGGCTTTTAGAAAAGCCGGAAAAGAGCGCCTACACTGGCCCCGATCCTCCGGAAAAAGCGCCCTTTTCCGGAGGATCTTATTCCTACAAATAAGATCCTCCGGAAAAGGGCGCTTTTTCCGGAGGATCGGGGCCAGTGTAGACGCTCTTTTCCGGCTTTTCTAAAAGCCGGAAAAAAGCGGCGGACATTTTTATTTAAATGCCGCGGGGGATATTTAAATCCCCCGCGGATTTCCCTATTGCGATCGCTGAAATTAACATGCCCCTTCCGGAAAAGGGGCCAGTGTAGACGTAGCCCTAATGTATAGCTGGGTTTGTGGTTCCCAATATGCATCATAGGGAGATAAGCAAGTAGTTGACTACTTGACTACCTGAGAAGCCTACATTTATTGGGTAGTCGAGTGGAGTACTCGTTTCCCACCCCTCCCCCCGCTGCCATTGTATGAGAGGCAGCAAGGGGGGGTAGGAACCAGTTCTGAGGGGAGCCGGCTTAAAAGCCGGTTCCCCCAGCACCATCTCCACAGTGCTGCCTGCCTTCCCCCTCTGCCTCTGATATAGGGGAGGCTGCTCTAGCAGTAGCCCCTGCCCACAACCAGCCCCGGCCACTGGACCCGGTCCCGGCTCACGCCATTCTGGGACTGCTGCGCCTTTGGACTGTACATGTAATAAGAGCTGCCCAGCTCTTAATGCTTTACTTTGCATTTATGGCCTCTAAATTCAAGCTGCCATTTCGCTGGCCAGTCACTGAGTTTCGCAAGACTTCTTTGTAACACTTCACATTCTGCTTTGGATTTAACTATTCTACACATTTTGCCAACTCACCATTTCTCCTTTTCCAGATCAGCTATGTATATGTTGAACAGCACTGCTCACAGTACACTCCTCTGTGGGACACCACAATTTACCTATGTCCACTCTGAAAACTGACCATTTATTCCTACTCATTGATTCCTGTCTTTTAACCAGTTATCAATCCATGAAAGGAATTTCCCTCTTATCTCCTGACTGTTCACTTGGCTTAAAAGCCTTTGGTAAGAGACCCTTTCAAAGGCTTTTTCGAAGTCTCAACACACTACATGCACTGGGGCACCAGGAGCCACATGATTCTTGACCCCCTCAAAGAATTTTAAGAGATTGGGGAGGCATGATTTCCCTTTGCAACAAGCTGTGTTGACCCTCCACCACCACCACCCCCAAAAAAACCATGTTCATCTGATAAGTGTGTTCTTTAATACAGTTTCAATCAATTTGCCTGGTAATGAAGTTATGATCCAGAAGCAACTCTGGCAATTATAGTCTGGTAAACCTTTTTCAAACACTGGCATCACGTTAGCTGTTCTAAAGTTAGTAGTTCTGCAATTTCACATTTGAACAGCACCTGGTTATGGTGACTCCTTACTGTTTAATTTAACTGGACACCTCCTCTATAGATAAATCTGAGGAACTGTCCCACATTGAGATGATCACCTAAAAAGAATGGCTCAGATATGGAAATCTCCATCACATCCTCTGTAACAAAAACTGATGCAAGCAATTAATTTAGTTTCTCCACAATGGTCTTATCTTCTTCCAGTGTTCCTTTAGCAACATGATCATCCAGTGGCCCCACTGATTCCTTCACATTTCCCCATGCACACAAGCTCCACATTGTCCTCCACACTCATCATTAGAATTAATTTGCAAGATTCAAAAAGATAAAACAAGATTCAAGTGTTTGACCTGAGATATGATGTTCATCGTGCAGCCCTGAAACTTAAAACATGGAAGACTTAAGTAAGTTCAACAGAATGATCACCTTACATTTTAGGAGTACTGGAATAACTCAACTTGATGATTTTTCGCATAAAAGAACTATCTATCACTCTTCTAAGAGCTAATAACTAAGTCAAGACTCAAGTGAGCACAGCTGAGCAGGCTATTTCTAAGGCTACCCTTTTTAGAAGACAAGTACGATATCATTTGGGGGTTGCATACACACTGCTGAAGCTCTGAGTCACCCACATAGTGAGCTTTAAGTTACAATCACATAAAATAATCACTGAAGTGTTTTAAAAAAGCCTCAGATGCTCTTGCCTTCAATGAAGGCTTATAGTTTGGGTTTAAGTTTGAGCTACAGGAGGAAGAATGTCACAGCTCTGCTTACAGACTTAACATCCCTAGAAATTGTGGGATCCAATTCCCAGCAATTCTCGTTAGGTAGACAGAGATCTTCCAAGACTATGTCACCATATCTGGAGAGTTGCCTAGTTTTACAACAGGATGCACAAAAAGCATTAGCAAAGTCAGCACAAAACTAAAGTTGCATACAGGCAGTGACAGTTACTGCTTTATAAACTGGCACAGTGATCCCTGGACGGCAGGGGGGTTGCACGGGATAAGTTTAGGGAGAGCCACAAGTGCAGAGTCAGCATTAGGGGATGGCAAGTAGGGCCCCCACTAAGCTAAGATTCATGTTGAAGGCAAAGCTCCTCCCCTGTCAGCCAGGGCTGAAATCAGACTCCTGCAAGAGAAGCAATAGTCTGGAAAGGGTGGGAATTACTGTGCTAGCCCACTTTCTAGGAAACAAACAGGGGAAGGTAAAAATGTGGCTTGCCAGCCAAGAGAAGTAAAAGGCTACTTGTTCAAAACATTTCCACTCAACTTTCTCTCTAAGAGACCCAGCACCAAACAACGAGGCAGGGTTTGCAGAGACAGCAGCGATTCTGAGGAGAAGCCTCACCACCTAAACCGCTTTGTAAGCGAGCAAAGTCTCAGGGTAGCAACCGCCCAGTGCTGGCTTCCAGACAGCACTGCTGAAAGCGTAAGTCTGATATGCTGTTGTTTTCCAGACTGACTGCTGCCTGGTCCGAGGTAGGAGACAGATGCATTCCTAATGAAGTCAATATCAAATACCGAGTCTGCAGGAAAGATATCCCTCCCTACATGTACCCAAGGAAGCAAATGTATTTGTTTTTGAAGGTGTTGGAGCACAGTGGACAGACCTAAAGCTTGGAGAGAAGAGGATTGCAAGACAGCCCGCTCCTTGAAGGGGAAATAGATGAACCACAAGTAGAAGCAGGGGATATGAGGGTAGACAAGCAGACAGTGCCAGCTAATTGAGGACCAAGGCCTTGTCTACATGGGAAGTTATACCAGTAGCCTGGCACTCAGGAGACTTGGGTTCATCCTGCTTTGCCACACATTTCCTGCGTGACCTTGGATAAGTCACTTAGTCTCTGCCACGTGTCAAAAACAGGCATTGCTATGTTTTGGGATACTTCCCTACAGGAGGGGTAGGCAGTTATTCTGGTAAACCTCCACGAGGACAGAAGAGTGTATTTGTTAGTTCAGTCACAAACATAGTAACTCTCTTCCCCCCCCCAAAAAGGGCTCAGTGCAGATACGAGTGTCCACTCCCTGGGGAGGTGTTATATCAGTACAAAGCAGGGGTGGGGAACCTACAGCCTGGATTCGGCTCCCATCTTAACTTGACTGGGCCTGCAACAAGTCTCCACGCCAGAAGCCCCAAGCCTCAGGGCTGCTGCAGGAGCAAGCCCCAAGCCTCCGAGTTAAGTGTGCATGGGGGTAGGGGTGGGGGTTGGCTTGTATGTTGCCCTGACAGATTTTTCTGTGTCTCAATGGGCCCTGGCTGAAAAAAGGTTCCTTATCCCTGGCATAGTCCTACCTTGGGTTATACTGAAAACAAATGCACATGCACACAAGGCCTATGTAATCCATGCGCAAGCTTTGGAGGAGAGACAGGAATCCCCAGCCCTGATTCTTCTGAGAATCCTTCAAAGGGGAAAGCGATAGCCAAAACTAGGAGCTGCACTCCTGGCAAGTTGCAGCCTCCCATGACTGGCTCCATCCTCTCTGGAAGTAGAGCAGAGGCAGCAGGTTTTTGCTTGATTTCTCCCACCATCTTCTGAGGATGGGGAGAATGTAACTTTGCTGTGTGTGGAGAAAGGACAGTCCTGGGAGTAGGACAGGACTCAAGAACGGGAAGGGCTTCTCCAGCGCTCTGTGATCACAGCTGACTGCCTGATCTTAAGGATTTGCAAGTATATGTGCATCTAACAATGGCCACATCAGACTTGTGGTCTCAATGTGGTCAGTCCTGTCAAAAACTCAGCAGAATTTGATCTTCCTGACTGTGGGGATTATTTCGTTACATGGATTCAATTCAAAGACCCTGAATGCCAGTGCATTTGCCCCTTGCACTTAGCTGAGGGATATTTGGCTGTAATGAACAAATTAGAAATTTCCTTCATCTTTGAAACAGGAAAACGACGGTTACTGTTCCTAAAACAGTTTATGCCTCGGCATCGCAAAAGACTGAAAGAACTTGCTCTGATTTATAACAATTTTCAGATTACAAGTACTTAAAAAGAGCACCAGGGATAGGAAATATCTTTCTGATAATCACTTTAGGACCACTGTGTGGGAGAGTTTACTGATACAAGCATTCATAAACAGTTCATATCCATGGCAAGTTGACAGAGATCAGACTTTAAAACAAATTTTATGTAAATAATTCTTTTTATATTTTGGTGAATTCTTGAATTTTAATTTAACAAAATCACTGAAATTGGTCCAAAACAGAAGTTAATATTTGTACTTCGGCAGCTGTCCCTATGAAACTTGGTAGGCTATTCAAGTTTCATAGTGATGTAACCTCAGCTATCTTCAAGTTTAACTTGCTATCACCACTCAAAGTGATAGGTGAAATATCTGACTTTGGAGAAAGACAAAAAATAATTGAAATAAATTTCCTCCACTTAACTTCATTAAACTATTTCACAGCCTCTCAAGTACTGCAAACAGGAAGTGCTTATGTCCTCAGATAAAGAACAGAACAAAAATCACCCTCTCTAATTTTACAGAGAATTACAGAGAAGGTACAAATATCTTTAGGGGAGCAATTGAAAGGTTTTAAAGCTAAAAAATTTGTTAAAATTTATTAAAAGTGGGGATGCTTACAATATTTTAATAGGCCAGGTCATTTGGATTTCTTTCTTGCTTCCTCTACATCCATTTAAACTCTGGCTTGATTTTAGTAGCTGTTATTGTAGAAACCACTTCAACTAGAAATTAATGTTTTGGCAGTTGAAAACGAGGATTCTCAACTGCTTTTTAGATAGCGTAAAACATTGATTTCTTCCTCTTGAAGTGAGAGAAGCCTCTTTAGAAACAAAAAGCGCATAGGACAGAGAATCAAGGGAGTTGCGTTTTATTCCCTGCTCTGACAGACCTTGGGCAACCAACTGTGGCCAAAGTCTTCAAAGTACCTCAATCTAAGCTCCTAAAACTATGAAGTGCTTAACTTCAAAAAAGTAGTAGCCTGGTTTCCAAAGGTGCTGAAAACATATATTATCCCATTACTTCTGTAGGCACAACTTCCAAATCAAACCACTTGATTTAGTCTCTTTAATATGGATATGAACAATGCACACCTACACCATAGTATGGATGGGAGGTTTAACATGATTTATAAAACCATTTGACATCCTCATATCCCTAAAGGAGGGGAAAACATAGAATCATAGAGCTGGAAGAGACCTCAGGAGGTCAAGTCCAGCCCTCTACCCAAAGCAGGACCAATTCCAACTAAATCAACCCAGCCAGTGCTTTGTCAAGCCAAGACTTAACATGACATGTGGAATTGCCTGAAACCCACTGGGATAGAGGCAGGTAACAAGATTTTTACCAGAGTAGATACAGAATGAAAGTCTGCTGGGAGACATACAACTAAATTGTGAAGTTAGGATGGCAGAAGTTCAGGGGCCCCCAGCTAAAACTTTTGAAAAGTTCAAGATGACTCGAGGCACCACCCCCTTCAATTCCACTTTTAACCACTTCTGTAATGTGCTATAATCTGCCCTTTTAGAAACTGCATTTACTGGCCTAGGAGATGCTGCTTCTGCAAGTAGGAGCCTAAGGGTTAATCTGCACTACCGGAGCACAGTTAAGCCACCGTAGCTATGCTGCCGTGGTGCCTATACATCCTACCCTGACACAAGAGGGGGGTGTCTCAAGGTATTATTTCACTTCCCCAAGAGGCAGTCATTAGTTCCACAGCAAAATTCCATCAACCTAGCACCTCCCCATCAGGGTTTAGGTTGACCTAACTATGGCGCTCAAGGCATAACATGTGTCATAGACCTGTACAATGTAGCTAAACTGGTGTAATGAAGTGTAGACAAGGCTTAAGTCCTGTTGAATGTTCACGGGACTTAGATTCCTAAGCATCTGATCAGTTTTGAAAATTCTACCCCTTGTCTTGCTCTCCCATTCAATAATCGCACCACCGTATTTCTTCAACTCCCTATCAATTAAGAGCAAGATTAAACAACACAGTTGCTCCTGATGGTAGGGAGCAAGGCTCAGCAGCCTTGAGGCTCACATCTGGTTTATGTATTATATTCCTAAATGTTACCTGCAGGGGTCAGAAAGGATTCCCCGCACCACAGTGTATTCTGGGTATATTTGTTTTCATCTCCTTCCTCTGAAGCAACAGGGATTGCCGTGGCTGGAGATGCAACATTCGATAAGGAGAATCGAGGCTCTGCAATAACACCAAGCAGTCTCTCTTGGGTGCTTGGTTGGCCAGTTCTTGCTCACATACTAGGTTCCAACTGATTGCCATACGTGGGGTAGGGGTGTAAAGAAGTAACCAGACAGTAGGCACTGCATATAAATTTAACTAGTTAATATTTTAAATGACATTTCACATCACTAATGTGGGGTCAAGGAGGAATTTCCCCCCCTAGATCAGACTGATAGTGATTTTGGAAGTATCTTCTCCTGCAGCGTATGCGTATGGCGCTATCTCACTTAACCATTTCCCAAGTACCGACAGGGAGGTAAGGCAGTCGGGGATCTCGGTCTAGGGCTCTGAAGGCCACAATACGCTGGTCTCATTTTGGCTGCTGTTTAACATGATGACTCCGGGCAGAGTTGGTGACCCTACAGCCGGCCAGACGAGACCACAGAACCAGGGCAAGAGACCTCGGGAGGCACCGAGGACCAGCCCGACTCCATCAGCCCAGCCGGGTCCGAAACACCCCTAGGGACGGAGCCCCCCCCGCCCCGGGAACCAGCCCAGCGCTTCCCCGCCTGGGGAACCCAACCCGGGCCCCGCTGGCTGCTCCCGCCCCAGCCCCCGAGCGGCCGCAGCGCCGGGCGGGCGGGGACCCCACCCAGGAACGGGCCGCTCGCCGAGAAGCGCCGCGGCTCCCGCAGCCCCCAGCGGCCCCGCCCCGCCTGAAGGTCACGCCCCGCCCGCCCCCGCGCCCAGGCCTTAGGCCCCGGGCCGCCCGGAGCCCGGCGCTGCGCGCGGCCGGGCGTTACCTGCGCCCGAGGGCCCGGCTGGCATGTCGGGCAGGCCCGCTCCCCTCACGCGCCCGGCTCCATGGGCCCGCGCTGCGCGAGGCCGGGAACCGCACTGGTCAGGGGCTCCGCTCAGCTCGCCTCACCGCGGACACTTCCGGCAGCGTCAGAAAACTCACCCCGGAAACCTGCTTTCTCGGCACGCAGTGCGCGTGCGCAGCGGCCCCCCCGGCCCGCGCCGCCAAATAAGTTCCCGCCGACCGGCGCTCCACTCAGCGGGAAACGCGCGTGCGCGTGACATTTTCCTCCCTGGCAAGTCGCAGGCGTAGTCGTTTGCGCTTGCGCATTGCGCGCTCTTCCCCTGCGGCTTCTCCCGGGCTCTTAGTCTTAAAGGCAGAGCGCGCGCTGGGGCCACCTGCCCCTCCGGGCCCGCCTCCTGCGCGCGCAGCGGCACGGCTCCCGCCACCGCGCCTGGGCCGGGCGCGTCCCCCTGCCGCCGCGCGCGGGGAGCGTGCACACTGCGGCCGGAACAGGAGTGACACCGACCCTGCCGCCGCGCGGGATCTGGGAGCGTGCACACTGCGGCCAGAACCGGAGTGACACCGACCCTGCCGCCGCGCGGGATCTGGGAGCGTGCACACTGCGGCCGGAACAGGAGTGACACCGACCCTGCCGCCGCGCGGGATCTGGGAGCGTGCACACTGCGGCCAGAACCGGAGTGACACCGACCCTGCCGCCGCGCGGGATCTGGGAGCGTGCACACTGCGGCCAGAACCGGAGTGACACCGACCCTGCTGCCGCGCGGGATCTGGGAGCGTGCACACTGCGGCCGAACCGGAGTGACACCGACCCTGCCGCCGGGCGGGATCTGGGAGTGTGCACACTGCGGCCGGAACCGGAGTGACACCGACCCTGCCGCCGGGCGGGATCTGGGAGCGTGCACACTGCGGCCGGAACCGGAGTGACACCGACCCTGCCGCCGGGCGGGATCTGGGAGCGTGCACACTGCGGCCGAACCGGAGTGACACCGACCCTGCCGCCGCGCGGGATCTGGGAGCGTGCACACTGCGGCCAGAACAGGAGTGACACCGACCCTGCCGCCGCGCGGGATCTGGGAGCGTGCACACTGCGGCCGGAACCGGAGTGACACCGACCCTGCCGCCGCGCGGGATCTGGGAGCGTGCACACTGCGGCCGGAACCGGAGTGACATCGACCCTGCCGCCGCGCGGGATCTGGGAGCGTGCACACTGCGGCCGGAACCGGAGTGACACCGACCCTGCCGCCGCGCGGTCACCCTGCCGCCGCGCGGGATCTGGGAGCGTGCACACTGCGGCCAGAACCGGAGTGACACCGACCCTGCCGCCGCGCGGGATCTGGGAGCGTGCACACTGCGGCCGAACCGGAGTGACACCGACCCTGCCGCCGCGCGGGATCTGGGAGCGTGCACACTGCGGCCGGAACCGGAGTGACACCGACCCTGCCGCCGCGCGGGATCTGGGAGCGTGCACACTGCGGCCGGAACCGGAGTGACACCGACCCTGCCGCCGCGCGGGATCTGGGAGCGTGCACACTGCGGCCGGAACCGGAGTGACACCGACCCTGCCGCCGCGCGGGATCTGGGAGCGTGCACACTGCGGCCGGAACCGGAGTGACACCGACCCTGCCACCGCGCGGGTCCAGTGGCCCCAGAGCGCATTGCCAATGGGATGCTGTGGCCTGTTACTCTCTAGTTCGTGAATCCCGAGCCACTCTCACTTGTGAATTATAGTCATGTGACAGCAGGGGCTTGCCTGTGCCAGGCCAAGCATCCCAGACCGTTGTGATGGCCGACATAGCTGGCATGACCACCCCCTTTACTCAGCAGCTAATTTGCAGATTACTTGGCACAACTTCCTAATTTCTTCAAAACTTAGGCATCACAGCAATGCAACCAGCACACACTAATACACCAAACACAAACAGCCCCTGGCTGCAACATGCGCCCACACAGCCATACCCATGTCCCAGGACACGGAACCCCAAACACACCACTCATTTATCGTCTACGCAAGTCAGCACAGATCTCACAGAACATAGAACCACCCCCCGTACAAATCAACACAACCGACACACACAAATAACCTCTCACCGCAGTGTAAATCCTTCACCTGCCACCAGAGGAGGCAGGTTTGTATAATATTTGGTGGTGCCCCATTAGCCAAACCCCCTGAGCCCTGTTAACCAGGCCTCTGGAGGGAACACACTCGGGGCAAGATGGACACATGACCAGAAGTAAAAGGTGTCACGTCACCCCTCTTGAAGGACTTTTCCCACCATCCTCCTACCAACAGGGATTAGTTTGGCCCCCACCAAAGCCCCCTCATACAACTATTCTGCAATTGCATTAACCCAATGGCTACGTCTACACTGGCCCCTTTTCCGGAAGGGGCATGTTAATTTCACCTATCGTAGTAGGGAAATCCGCGGGGGATTTAAATATCCCCCGCGGCATTTAAATAAAAATGTCCGCCGCTTTTTTCCGGCTTTTAAAAAAGCCGGAAAAGAGCGTCTAGACTGGCCCTGATCCTCCGGAAAAAGCGCCTTTGAAGTAGGAATAAGAGCCTCCGGCACCTGCACCCTCCGGCTTCACCCCCTGGCACCTGCACCCTCCTGGTTCCTCCCCCTTCCCTCACTGCCCCTGTCCCCTTTGCTCTCTTTTTCCCTGATGCCCACCCCTCACCACCCTCTGCCCCCATTGCCCTCATGCCCCTGTGCCCTCACACAACTTGCTCCATCCCCACCTTTCTCAATGCCCACCCCTTCTTTCAAGCCTTCTCCCAGCATCTCCCCTCTATCCCCCAATGCGCTTACCCTCTTCTCTCCCAGCATCACCCTGTCCCCCTCCCACTGACACCTCCCCTCCTGCCCTTTCCCTCATTGTCTCCACTTGGGCCCCTGGCATTTCCCTCCTCCAGGCTGTCCCTTGGTGCCTTCCCCTTTCTTCCCTCTCCCCATAAGCCCCCTCCCCCTCTGCACAAGCCCCTTCTTCTCCCACCCCCTTCCTCTCTCACCCCTTCCCCCTAGTTTTCCCCCTTCCTTGCCCTCCCCTCCCTTCTGCCTTCCACTTTGCGGGGCCGGAGTCTGTGCTCCGGCCCCAGAAATCCCCAAACTCCAAACGCAGAGCTAGGCCACATGGAGCTAGGCCACGCAGCGCAACGCCGCGCGGAGCAGTTTTAAAGTCCCAGGCCGTGACATCACGTCAGGCCCAGCCATCTCCCGCTCACCTGTAAATGCCAGCAGCAGCAGCCAGCAGTGCACAGCGGCAAGGGGGAGCCGACAGAGCTGCACACGGCAGGGATGGGCCAGGAGCCAGGGGGGACGCGTGCGGAGGCCAGCAGGTGGGGGCCAGGGCCCGCTCCAGGCAGGGCCGGGGGAAGAGACCCAGCTCCAAATACTGCTGGAGCAGGGCCCCTGGCTCTGAATGTTGCTGGAGCATAGGCACCATGAGCCCATATATCTCGCCACCCATGCCTGCCACCCATACAAATCCACACAATTCTTCCAGCACAACACAATTCACACATGAATTCAACCCCCCAAAAGACATAACCCCTGACTGCAGCACACTCCCATCATCTGACACCCATCCAAGTCAACACACATTCGCCCACCCTTAGACTGACCATAAAACCAGAACAAAATGCAGGACTATGTAGCACTTTAAAGACTAACAAGATGGTTTATTAGATGATGAGCTTTCATGGGCCAGACCCACTTCCTCAGATCAAATAGTGGAAGAAAATAGTCACAACCATATATACCAAAGGATACAATTAAAAAAATGAACACATGACAAATCACATTTCAGAACAGAAGGGGAATGTGGGGGGGGGAGGAAGGTGAATGCCTGTGAGTTAATGATATTAGAGGCGGGGAAGGGTAGATGTCTGTGAGTATGTAACACGGCTACATTTCTATCACTGTTCTTCATAAAACCAGAGTTTCGGGTCATCACGTTGACACTTTGGTAAGAGTTTTACCGCACTTGATTCTGCACAATGTTCTCTCTGACCATCAACGTGCCCTCCATTCTTATGTGGTGTACAGCACAGAGCAGCTGAAGCAGCAGACGTGGCCGTGTGAGAACAGCATTCCCATCACAGGAAAGAGGAGGATTCAAAGAACACTTCCCTGACAGGTGTCTGTCTAACCTGCCCTTAAATACCTACAGTGAGGGCGATTCCACAACCTCCCTGGGCAATTTATTCCAGTGTTTGACCACCCTGACAGGCAGGAAGTTTTTCCTCCTGTAACCTAAGTCTCCCTTGATTCAATTTGAGCCTATTGCTTCTTGTCCTAGCCTCAGAGGCCAAGGAGAACAATTTTTCTCCCTCCTCCTTGTGACACCCTGAAATTCACTCTCATGTCCCCCCTCAGTCTTCTCCTTTCCAAACTAAACAAGCCCAGTTCTTTCAGTCTTCCTTCGTAGCTCATGTGCTTTAGACCTTTCATCATTCTCGTTGCTCTTCTCTGGACCTTCTCCAATTTCTGCACATCCTTCTTGAAATGTGGCACCCGGAACTGGACACAAGACTCCAACTGACGCCTGATCAGCTCAGAGTAGAGCAGAAGAATGACTTCTCGTGTCTGACTCACAACACACCTGGTATGCATGTAGTCTAATCTGCATAGGACAGATCAGAGAAATTCCCTTAGTGAATCCTGAAATTCCCTTGGTGAATTTCCTGAGACAAGTCACCTAGTGATTCCCTTTCCCTTGAGAGGTGTCTCAATAACACCTACAAGCAAGAGGCCAGACTGCAAATATTTCATCCTCTCCAAGGCCCCTGTGTTCCTCTTCATACTCCCTGCTCCCAGCTCTCTAGTAGTAGAAGCACTTAACCAAAAGAACAGGCAGCGACAGCAATCCAAGACCAACCATTCCAACAGATGACAAATGGACGGATGCCATTGCCATAAAGTGTATTGCTCTTCCACCTTGCTAGACAGGGTGGCTAATTTTGTAGTGCTATTAGCAAAATACGGCCACGGAAATTACTCAGAAATACCAACAGTGACTGCAGACAGGTCTCAAGATGATAAGCCAACGCTTCCAGGGCTGCTCTCAGAGGGACAACTGATACTCTGCTCTCCGGGCTGCCAGGTCCACTACCATGGCCGTTGTCATTCAGGAAATCCAGCCAATAATTGAGGATCTTCTGTCCCAGTGGTAGGTAAGAGAGCCTCTATGGGCTGGGTCCGGCCCACCAAGCCAGCCCACAGAGGCCAGTCGGGCTGAGGAGCATGCGAAGTCTCCTCCCCAACCAGGGGTGGGTGGTGCTTAGAGGGAATGGCCAGCTATTCAGAACAGCTAGCGGTTCTCTTGAGGGGGAGGGGCAAAGACTTCATGCGCTCCCCCACCTCCAGGCCAGTCAGGGTCTGTGGGTGGGGGAGAACAAAAACATCCAAACCGGAGCCATTTCAAAAATTGGTGAAGTGAACATAAGAACAGCCGTACTGGGTCAGACCAAAGGTCCTAGCCCAGTAGCCTGTCTGCCGACAGTGGCCAGCACCAGGTGCCCCAGAGAGGGTGGACCGAAGACAATGATCAAGCGATTTGTCTCCTGCCATCCCTCTCCAGCCTCTGACAAACAGAGGCCGGACACCATTTCTATCCCCTGGCTAATAGCCTTTTATAGACCTAACCTCAATGAAATTATCTAGCTTCTCTTTAAACTCTGTTATAGTCCTAGCCTTCACAGCCTCCTCTGGCAAGGAGTTCCACAGGTTGACTACACGCTGTGCGAAGAACTTTCTCTTATTAGTTTTAAACTTGCTACCCATTAATTTCATTTGGTGTCCTCTAGTTCTTCTATTATGGGAACTAATAAATAACTTTTCTTTATCTGCCCTCTCCACACCACTCATGATTTTATAGACCTCTATCATATCCCCCCTCAGTCTCCTCTTTTCTAAACTGAAAAGTCCCAGTCGCTTTAACCTCTCTTCATATGGGACCCGTTCCAAACCCCTAATCATTTTAGTTGCCCTTTTCTGAACCCTTTCCAAGGCCAAAATATTCCTTGAAAGTAGGAATAAGGGATCTTCCGGAAAAGGGCTTATTTGCAGCAAGATCCCATCTAGACTGGCGCTTTTCTCCGGCAAAACCCCGAGCCGGAAAAAAGCAGCAGCCATGTTCATGCAAATGCCGCGGGGGATATTTAAATCCCCCGCGGAATTTGCAATTCCGAAGTGTCTCATTAGCATCCCTTTTCTGGAAAGGGGTGCCAATGTAGACACAGCCCTTCTGTCTTGACTATCCTAAACAGTTTGGTATCATCCGCAAACTTTACCACCTCCCTGCTTACCCCTTTCTCCAGATCATTTATGAATAAGTTGAAAAGGATCAGTCCCAGGACTGACTCTTGGGGGTCACCACTAGTTACCCCTCTCCATTCTGAAAATTTGCAATTTATTCCTACCCTTTGTTTCCTGTCTTTTAACCAGTTCTCAGTCCAAGAAAGGACCTTCCTTCTTATTCTATGGCCATCTAATTTACACAAGAGCCTTTGGTTAGGGACCTTGTCAAAGGCTTTCTTAAAAATCTAAGTATACTATATCTACTGGATCCACCTTGTCTGCATGTTTGTTAACCCCTTCAAAGAACTCTAACAGATTAGTAAGACATGATTTCCCTTTTCAGAAACCATGTTGACTTTTGTCCAACAAATTACTTTTTTCTACATGCCTCACAATTTTATTCTTTACTATTGTTTCAACTATTTTGCCTGGCACTGAAGTTAGACTTACCAGTCTGTAATTGCCGGGATCGCCTCTAGAGCCCTTTTTAAATATTAGTGTCACGTTGGCTACCTTCCAGTACGGAAGCCGATTTAAAGGATAGGTTACAAACCACAGATAATAGCTCAGCAATTTCCCACTTGAGTTCTTTTAGAACCCTTGGATGAATGCCATCCAGTCTCGGAGATTTGTTAACATTAAGTTTTTCTATTTGTTCCAAAACTTCCCCTAATGACACTTCAATCCGGGACAGTTCCTCAGATTCATCACTCACAAAGGACAGTGCAGATTTGGGAATCTCCCTAACATCCTCAGCTGTGAAGACTGAAGCAAAGAAATCATTGGCTGTGTCTAGACTAGCCAGTTTTTCCGAAAAATCAGACGCTTTCCCGGAAAAACTTGCTAGCTGTCTACACTGGCTGCTTGAATTTCCACAAAAGCACTGACTTCCTACTGTAAGAAATCAGAGCTTCTTGCGGAAATACTATTCTGCTCCCGTTCAGGCAAAAGTCCCTTTTGCGCAAAGCTTTTGCGCAAAAGGGCCAGTGTAGACAGCTCAGATTTGTTTTCCGCAAAAAAGCCCCGATGGCGAAAATGGCGATCAGGGCTTTTTTGCGGAAAAGCGCGTCTAGATTGGCACGGACACTTTTCCACACAAAGTGCTTTTGCGGAAAAGCGTCTATGCCAATCTAGACGCTCTGTTCCAAAAATGCTTTTAACGGAAAACTTTTCCGTTAAAAGCATTTCCGGAAAATCATGCCAATCTAGACGCAGCCATTAAGTTTATCCGCAATGGCTTTATCATCCTTGATTGCTCCTTTTATATCTCGATTGTCTAGGGGACCCACAGGTTTTTTTGCAGGCTTCCTGCTTCTAATGTACTTAAAAAACATAGTTATTTCTTTGAGAGTTTTTGGCTAGCTGTTCCTCAAAATCTTTTTTTGCTTTTCTTATTACATTTTTACACTTGATTTGACAGTGTTTATGTTCCTTTCTATTTATCTCACTAGGATTGGACTTCCACTTCTTAAAAGATACCTTTTTGTCCCTCACTGCTTCTTTTACATGGTGGTTAAGGCACCATGACTCTTTTTTAGGTCTCTTGCTATGTTTTTTTAATTTGGGGTATACATTTAAGTTGGGCCTCTATTGTGGTGTCTTTAAAAAGTTTCCATTCAGCTTGCAGGGATTTGGCTCTAGTCACTGTGCCTTTTAATTTCTGTTTAACTAACCTCCTCATTTTTGTGTAATTCCCCTTTTTGAAATTAAATGCCTGGGTGCTGGACTGCTGAGGTGTTCTTCCCACCACAGGAATGTTGAATGTTAATATATTATGGTCACTATTCCCAAGTGGTCCTGTAACGGTTATCTCCTGGACCTGATCCTGCGCTCCACTCAGGACTAAATCAAGAATTGCCTCTCCCCTTGTGGGTTCCTGCACCAGCTGCTCCAAGAAGCAGTCATTTAAGCCATTGAGAAGTTTTATCTCCGCTTCTCTTCCTGAGGTGACATGTATCCAGTCAATATGGGGGTAATTAAAATCCCCCATTATTATAGAGTTCTTTATTTTGGTAGCCTCTCTAATCTCCCTCAGCATTTCAACGTCAGTATCGCTGTCCTGGTCAGTAATATATCCCTACTGCTAATTTTTTATTATTGTAGCATGGAATTACGATCCATAGCGATTCTATTGAACATGTTGATTAATTTAATATTTAATTTGATTCTACATTATCTTTCACATACAGTGCCACTCCGCCACCCACCCAGCCCTCTCTATCCTTTCGATATATTTTATATCCCAGTATGATTGTGTCCCACAGATTTTCCTCATTCCACCAGGTTTCAGTGATGCCTATTATGTCAATCTCCTCCTTTAATATGAAGTACTCTAGTTCACCCATCTTATTAGTCAGACTCCTAGCATTTGTGTAGAAGCACTTTAGAAATTTGCCACTGCTTATTTGTCTGCCCTTCCCTGATGCATTGGATTCCTTTATATGAGGTTGTTTGTCTGCTCTGGCCCATGGTTTGCCCTCTCCCCTCTTCTCTTTCTGACTACAGCTTAAAGAATCTCTATCAATGGATTCTCCTCTAAGAGAAGTCTCCATCCGATTTACGTGCATCTCCCCACCAATCGGCTTTCCCCCATCTCTTAGTTTAAAAACTGCTCTACAGCCTTTTTAATGTTTAATGCCAGCAGTCTGGTTCCACCCTGGTTTAGGTGGAGCCCATCCTTCCTGTATAGGTTCCCCCTCTCCCAAAAGTGTCCCCAGTTCCTAATAAATCCAAACCCCTCTTCCCTACACCATCGTCTCATCCACGCATTGAGACTCTGAAGCTCTGCCTGCCTGCCTGGCCCTGCGCGTGGAACTGGAAGCATTTCCGAGAATGCCACCATAGAGGTCCTGGATTTCAGTCTCTTTCCTAGCAACCTACATTTGGCCTCCAGGACCTCTCTCCTACCCTTCCCTACGTCATTGGTACCTACATGTACCACGACCACCAGCTCCTCCCCAGCACTACACAAGTCTATCTAGATGCCTTGAGAGATCTGCAACCTTCGCACCAGGCAGGCAAGTGACCATACGGTTCTCCCGGTCATCACAAATCCAACTATCTATGTTTCTAACCATCGAATCACCCACTATTAACACCTGCCTCTTCTTAACTGGCATTCCCTCCCCCTCAGAGGTATCCTCAGTGCGAGAGGATACCGCAGCATCCTCTGGGAGGAGGGTCCCAACTACGGGATGGTTTCCCTCTGCTCCCATTGAATGCTCTGTTCCCTTGAGACTTTCATCCTCCTTAAGAGCACTGGGGCTCTCAGACTGGAGGTGGGACAGTACTACAGAGTCCTGGAAAGTCTCATCAACATAGTTCTCTACCTCCCTTAGCTCCTCCAGTTCAGCCGCCCTGGCCTCCAAAGCCCGAACTCAGTTTCTGAGGGCCAGGAGCTCCTTGCAATGGCCCCTTTTCTAAAATTATTGCCCACCCCGGTCTCTTTGATGGCCAAAAACTCTTTGCAGCCAACAAGGGTGAGGTCGTGCCCTTTGTGAAGGGCTCTCAGGCCATGCTTAGATCCCTGGGTATCTAAACACAGTGAAGAGAAAACAATGCAGGTATCAGCCATTCCTCTTACTTGCATGCACCACAGCACCAATAACATGCCACACGCTACCCACATGCCGGAGACCCAGAACCCCAGGCACTGCCCCCTCCCCATCTGGGATGACTTTACATGCAGCCAATCGAGAGCATGGGAAAATCCACCTTGCCTCACTGACCCCCTGCCAGTCTTCATCGAGCCCCTGTCTCGGGGCAAATTGCCATCTGCAAGGGCCACTCATCACCGGCGAAGGCGTGTGGACCTGCTGCCCCCGCTTACCCTGGCTGCCTCTCCACAACCCTCCGAGCCCCGGGCACCGATCCCGACAGCCTGAGCGCTCGCTTGGCCAGAGCTCCCCAAGCCCTGCCTTGCTGCCCAGCGCTCCTTGAGCTCCTGCTTTCCCAGCTACCAACTCCTTACTGCTAGGGGGTGGGGGGGGGGACTCTCCTTTATATAGCCCCCAGCTGGGCCCTCATTTGCCAGAACTGCCTCAGCTGGGGCTTTGCAGCCAGCCCTTGCTCCAGGCCTGGGTTTTGCCCTTAAAGGGCCAGTGCAGGCCATGTGCCTTGTCACACCTCCCTTTCTGTCCAGGCTTCCCGCGCCCCGCCTACCTCCAGCTTACTCTCCCCCCGGACCTGGCTTCCCCCAGGGCCCTAGCTACCCCGGGGTTCTTTCTAGCCAACTCGGAGCATGCGCAGCCGAGGTGGTGCACCCTGAGAGTCACAGCGGCGCAGCTGTCAGTGCGGGGCAGCGGTGCCCCGTCACACGCCTGTTCCAGTGCCCACAGCGAGCATCCAATTATTCACCTGCGGCTCACGACCACGCCTCCCCAGCTGGGAACCTAGCCCCTTGGCCTGCTGGGCGCTGGAGATCACTGCCCCATCCACATCCCCAACCCACAGCAGTCCCCCTCCCATCCCTCCTCAGGGCCCCCTCTCACGGGCAATTGCTCCACCTCAGCCAGCTCCCAGCAACACAGCCAGGACCAATTCAGCGTAAGGGGAGGCGGGTCTGGTCCCGTTCCTTTGGGGGGAGGGGGACCCATTGAAACCTACAAAATCTGTACAAACATCCAGCTGCCGCGCCCGCCTCAGTAGCGCCTGCGCGGGCAGCAGGAGGTTGGTTTCCAGCCCCCACGCTGCGCATACTGGTGTTACTGTCTGCCCTGGGCACAGGCGCTTCCGTAGCTCACGATCCATGCAGGGGCTCCCCTTCGGTCGCCGTAGCACCCAAAACCTGGCAGCCCTGGCCCTGGAGTGGGGGGGGGGGGGACATGCCAGCCTGGGCTCAGCCCCCTGGAGGCAGAGTTTGGTTTTACCCCATCCTGCTTACCCCTCCTTTTTAAGCCAACTGCCATTTGAGCCCAGGCAGGTGTCCTGAACGCTGGAGCTGGGCAGGGGCCGCTGCGGTCACCCGGCAAGCAGCAGCCGGAGCTGTTGCGCTCAGCGTGCCCAGGGGCCTGCTGGGTCGGGCTGCAGGCACCTCAACTGCATTTCAGCAGCAGCAGATGAAGATTTATGGGGGTTTGGGCACAAATAACATCGCCCCCCAGCCCCACAAAGGGCCCCGCCCCCTGCCCCTCCCCCCATCCTGCCCCTGCCTCCTGGCCTGGCTGGAAGTCAGGGTGTTACGAGTTGCCCAGGGAGCGTGAGCTGCTGGGGGGAGCCCTGGATGCTCCACCTGCCCTGCTTTCGGCAACCCCACTGACGTCGGGGGCAAAAGGGCAGCTGCTCTGGGGCCCTTCAATTCTGGGGGGTCCGGGGCTCCTGGCTGCCACCGCTGCAGCGGCCGAAACCAGACCCTTCCAGTCACCACAGCAAGGTCGCACCGTGCTCCTCGCACGGCTCAGGCCCGGGGGGGGGGAGGGTCAGTCACCCCCCCCCCCCGCTCTGCCCCTCGTGCCAAAGCCCCGCCCCATTCAGGAGCACGGAGCCAGGCCCTGCCCCCACCTTGCCCTGGGCCGTCTGGAGGCTGTCAGCTCCCCTGGCTCTCAGCCCTCGCCCAGGGCAGGTGGAGGCTCCTCTCGTACAGTTCAGGCTCCCCGGGAAAGCTCTTACTGCAGTCTAGGGCCCCCCATGCAGTCTAGGTGACCTTCAGTCTAGGCCCCTCCTTGCAGTCTAGGCCCCCCTCCTTGCAGTCTAGGGCCCCCCATGCGGTCTAGGTGACCTTCAGTCTAGGCCCCTCTTTGCAGTCTAGGGCCCCCTCCTTGCAGTCTAGGGCCCCCTCCTTGCAGTCTAGGTGACCTTCAGTCTAGGCCCCTCCTTGCAGTCTAGGCCCCCCCCATGCAGTCTAGGTGACCTTCAGTCTAGGCCCCTCCTTGCCGTCTAGGGCCCCCCATGCAGTCTAGGTGACCTTACATCTTGTTTGGCCCGGGACCGTCCCCTTTTCAAGCCCTGCCCAGCCATGCAACTTTCGGCAAAACTGCGTATTTGACCATCGGTTGTCAAGCACCACCAGGACAAATGCC
The DNA here is from genome assembly GCF_049634645.1 of Pelodiscus sinensis. Lineage (NCBI taxonomy): Eukaryota > Metazoa > Chordata > Testudines > Trionychidae > Pelodiscus > Pelodiscus sinensis. Next base: position 32,532,763 of record NC_134728.1, on the reverse strand, counting down.
CCGTTTTGCCAAAAAGAGACTTGGGGTGAGGGGTGGGGAATAGCTCCACCTGGGGCAGAGATGGGAGACTCCAAATGCAAAGTCTGTTTACACCCCCGGTGCACAGCAGGAGCATGCAGTTAGCGGGGAATGTTGGAAGGGGAGCAGGGAAAAGCCTGCAGAGCTTACACAGAACATCCTGGCCTGGCTGGGGTGGCCATTTAAACAGCAGCTGAGCGAGAAAACCAGCTTTGAAGACAAGGAAGGACCCGTATCCAGTTGCTGCACTTTATTTTTAGATGAGTTCGTCCCGCCTAGTTTGTCACTGGCTTTAACAAAGAAGCAGGCAGGACGATGTGAAATGCTCAGTTAGTTCTGACTAGCTATGAGACGAGATGCACATTTTGCTGGTATAGTGGTTTGAGAAGCAGGTGCAGCCGGGGCCTCAGGGCACAGGCTGTGGAGCCAGGCAAATGCGTTTTCTTCCTCGCACAGTGGCGGGTGCGTCTTGCTGCACCTCGCATTGGCTGAGTTTCCACCGCACAGACTGATCGTACTCCCTCCCCCCAGCAGAGCGCGAGGGGGAGGGATTTCGCTTTTATAAAGCAGCTGGAAGTTTAAAAGCACTGAACTGAAGCTCTGTGCTGACTGGGAGCATGCTGGATTGAGGGTGCTCAGAGTGGGCGCCCAGCCGTCTCACTCCAAACCTGGATGTAAACCCGGCAGCACAGAAATCAAGCCGGCGGACACGGCCCAATTGCCTGGTGTCACTCGGCACCTACTGGAGAGCGATTCCGGGAGCCTGCCAGCCACTCCGGGGCTTGGCCGTCGCCCCGCTCCAACAGAGGCATGAGACAGCACGGTGGGCTGGGCAGGAGCACGAGGGTGCAGGCCGCAGCCTGGGCAGTTCTTGAGCCTGGATTGTCTCAAAATTCGCTGGATTTTCCTCTGTCCCTGCCGGGCAGGAGCACCCAGAGGCAGAGGGGCGATGGCAGCCGGGCTGGAGAGAGCACCTTCCCGGTAGCCAGAAGCAAGGAGGTGGCTTCAGAGCCTGTCTGGGCTTGTCCCTGCCCTTGCCGGGTGCCTGGGGCCGGTGACTGGCACAGCCCCTAGCACGCCTGGCCCAAACCGGAGCCTGTTTCACGGGCCTGATCTTTGCACGAAAGCTGGAAACTCAGCCCCTGCGCCACAGACTGGAGATGCGTCCTGAGCTAACTGCAGGAGATCGCTGCTCTGTGGCCACTTCCTGTGGGGGTGAGGAGGGCTGGGCGGGTGCATGGCCACGGGACAGTAAGGCTATGTCTACACTGCAGGTTTTGCCAGCAGAAAGTATGCTAATGAATCACTCATTAGCATTTGTCACACTGTAATTTGCATATTCCTGCCAATGCTTTTTGCACAAGATCCCATATCCCTCCTTTTTTGAGGCATAAGGATCTTGCACAAAAGGGTTTTTTTGCGCTAAACGGACCCGTCTACACTGCTTATTTTTGTGCAAAAACGTCCAGCAGTGAATATGCAAATAACAGTTGACAAATGCTAATGAGCACTTCATTAGCATACTCTCTGCTGGCAAAAGCCTGCAGGGTAGACATAGACTTGGTGAATTTCAGTTCGGATCACAATTACAGCCGGCAGGCGGGTGCCATGGGCTCCTGGCTCCAGGACCAGCCCACGATATTTTGGCACCTGAGGCAGGGAGCTCAAATGACGCCCCCATCACCCCTCGCTGCACCAGCAGCAGACACAATTTCCTACACTCTGGGTCCGAGTGGCGCCCCCCACAGTCTGGCACCTGAGGCGGCCGCCTCAGTTCACCTCATGGTAAGGCCGGCCCTGCCTGGCGCCTTTGGTTTAGGAGCCACTCGGCCTAGGCCAGCGTCCTGCAGCAAGGCCTGGTCGGGCTGCAGGGAGAGGCTCTCGGCTTTCGCTGCTGCAGGCTGGAGTCAGGCGTGAGGTTTCCGGGTGCAAGCCCGAGCCGTGCTGGAGCCCAGCGAGCAGGGCGGGCTGAGGGGCAGGAGCAGGGCGGGCTGAGGGGCGCAGGCTGATTCCGTTACAGTCGGGCTGGACCAGTCAGATGCTCACCCGCGCGCCTTGTGCCAGACAGCACGTAACCCGCCTCTGGGGCAGCATTCCCCACAACCGCCTCTCCCAGCAAGGCCTTGCCGGCCGGGCTCTGGCGCCAGGCCCTGCTGGATGTCCAGCCGCAGCTCAGGCACCCAAAGCCGCCAGCACGGGAGGCAAAAGAACGACTCCAAGCAGCGGGCCCGGGGTTCCTTGAGGCAAGTGGCAGATCCCACCCAGCTGGGCCCAGCTTGAGCCAGACCAGCCCGGGGGGAGGGGGGTCGGGGCAGCAGGGCGGCAATAAATTACATTGTGTGGGGTAAAAGTCCAGGGGCCGTGGAACCGGGGCGGGGGGGCAGCTGAGCTGCAGCCTCCAGCACCCTCAGGTGCTCGTCCGCTGAGTGCCCTTGTGGCCAGCGCCGCTCTCCGGGGGCAGCTCCTCCGTCAGAAAGAGGTAGGAGCTGATGGCTTCCCGCAGGCCCTGGCTGACTGGGGACTCCTCCTCCTCCAGGGCCGGGTCCTCCGCAAACAGGACGGAGCTGGGGCGAGAAGAGAGGTTTGCTCAGCACAGTGCCTGCCAGGGCGCTGCCTGGGGCCCAGCCCAGCCCAGCCTGCCCCACCATAGCTCAGCCCAGCCCCCCCCCGCCCCTCCACAGCTCAGCCCCAGCCCCCCCCCGCCCCACCATAGCTCAGCCCCAGCCCCCCCCGCCCCTCCACAGCTTAGCCTCAGCCCCTCCCCGCCCCACCACAGCTCAGCCCCAGCCCCCCCCGCCCCTCCACAGCTCAGCCTCAGCCCCTCCCCGCCCCACCATAGCTCAGCCCCAGCCCCCCCCGCCCCTCCACAGCTCAGCCTCAGCCCCTCCCCGCCCCTCCACAGCTCAGCCTCAGCCCCTCCCCGCCCCACCATAGCTCAGCCCCAGCCCCCCCCGCCCCTCCACAGCTCAGCCCAGCCCCCCCCCGCCCCTCCACAGCTCAGCCCCAGCCCCCCCCGCCCCTCCACAGCTTAGCCTCAGCCCCTCCCCGCCCCACCACAGCTCAGCCCAGCCCCCCCCGCCCCACCATAGCTCAGCCCAGCCCCCCCCCCGCCCCTCCACAGCTCAGCCCAGCCCCCCCCGCCCCACCATAGCTCAGCCTCAGCCCCTCCACAGCTCAGCTCCAGCCCAGCCTAAGCTCCATGTCCCCTGGGACCCCAGTGCAGGGCGGCCCCCTCCCCTGCTAGGCCAGGAGCAGGCAGGGCCGCTGTGGGTCCCGCCCGCAGGGCTCCCAAGCTCCCGCCGGCCCCTTCCCACCTGTTGATCTCCTGCCAGTTGAGGGCCGATTTCTGGACAGCCCGGGGCGGGGGCAGGCTCTGGGCGGGGGCCCGCGCGGCCCCCTGGGTGCAGCAGGGCTCCGTGAGGAGGCAGCACAGCCCGTCTCCGATCTCTGGGGGGAGAGGAGCGTCAGCCCCGCACCCGCCGGCCCGGCCCCGCTCCCGCCAAGGGGAACGAGCCGGGCGGAGCCCCGCGCACCTCGGGGGCAGGGCGGCTCTGGGCCCCCACGTGCCTCGGGGCGGCCTACTGGGGGCCGTTACCCGAGTAATAGTCCACCAGGTCCTGCAGGCGGGGGAAGGTGAGGCGCGGCGCGATGTAGACCCAGCCGTTCCCCAGGCGCTGCACGCGGTAGTGCTTCACCGAGTCCCAGGCGGCGCGGTTGCTGCGCCGGACCGACAGCGAGTAGCAGCCTGCAAGGGACGCGCTGAGTGCCCGGCCCGGGGTGGGGGCTCTTGCCGGGCCGCAGGAAGCTGCCGGGCAGGGAGCCAGGCGAAGCGCGGCTCAGGAAGCGCCGTGCGGCCGCAGGGGCGGGAGGGGAGGAGCGCGCAGCCCTGCGAGCCCGGCCCGAGCCAGCAGCTCCCCCGGCCGGGCCCTGGGGGGCAGCGCTGGTCGGAAGCGGCCTCTGCCTCGGCTCACAGCGCGGTCGGGACGGTCCGAGCCCGGCCCCGCTTGCCCAGGGCCTGTGCGTGTGGCCGGGCCGCTCCGAGGGCTGCCTGGCCCGGGCCAGCCCCACCGGCTGGAGGGCACCAGCCTCACCCCGCCAGCAGAGCGCTCCCCCGGGCCCGCCGCGCGCAGGGAGCGGCCAGACGCAGCCGGGCTCGGGGCTCCCACGGGGCCGGCCCGGGTCAGTGGCTCTATCACCGACCAGCCACTTTGGAGCAATTCTGGCAGCAGCGGCTCTGACCCCGAGAGGGGCCAGCCAGTCCCTGCTTGCGCCCCTGGCTGCTGCCCAACACCTGCTGGGTTTTCCATAAGTCTTCCTGTCAGGATAGCCTGGGCACAGCAGGCGTGGGCAGTCTGCCCTTCTTGCCAGTATCCTCCCCTCCGATTTCCTGCCTGTGTGTAGAATAACTTTTGTTGTGTGCGCGGAGGCATGCGCAGATGTGCACCACCTCCAGAGAAAGCGCTGGACTCTCTCCTCTGGCCACCCAAGCACTGGTGGGGTGCAGGCTGAGGAACGGGCCCCAGCTCCCGCCCAGCTGTGAGTGGCGGGCACAGCCCGGGGTCGCTCACCTTGCCTGCTCTGGCTCTCTCGGATCAGGAAAGAGCCGCTGCGGTTGCCCGGCAGGAGCAGCAGCTCTTCAGCTTTCTCCCGGCTCACGCCTTCATACAGCCACCTGTGGGCAAGGGCAGGACACTGAGCGCGGCCCGGCCCCAGGACAGGCAGTGCCCCACCCTGCCCCCAGGGGGCGCCCTGACCATGCTCCCACTCCTGGCCCCACCTGAGCCACGTGCTCCCTGGCGCCCGGCTTGCTCTGCGGGGAACTGCCCAGCAGCTGTGTCCCTGCAGCACGGCGGGTGGACACGCACCGAGGCAACGTGGCCTCAAGGGATGGGAGCAGGCCGGGGTGAGCTGGGGCCAGCAGGGCTGGGGTGTCCGTTCAGCGGCACAGTTCTCTGGGGCCCCTGGCGGCTCAGTCAGGGCTCTGCAGGCGGCGGCGGGGGCACGAGTGACACCAGGCGCTGGGCCGCAGGCCAGATGTGGGACGCGCCGGCACGTTCTGGCCACTAGCAGTGATGCCAAATTCCTGCCGCTCCCCTAAGGTGCCGCACTAGGGAACCAGCCAGCAGGCTGCTCCCGGGCGACTCCCCCGCCAGGCAGCCACCGGGCACCCTGGGAATTTGTCCCCAAGAGTCGCTGAGCCTCCCGTGTGTGGGGCCATGGCGCTGGGCCGTGCATGGCCCGGCCACGCTCCAATGTGCACCATGAGCCAGGCGCAGGCTGAGCACTGGATGCTGTTCGAAGGAGCAGGTGATAATAGCTGGGGAGGGGAGGGAGCTGTGACTCCATGGGGGTCGGTCCAGGGGTGCGTGAAAAGGGCATCTGCAACTCCTGGCCATGCGTAGCACATGCCTAGCGCTAGCCAGGCCTTCCCGGGTCTGCAGCACCCGCTCTGGTGACGGTACCAACACGCCAGCCCCACAGCCTCCTACCTGTGCCGCACCTTGGCCACGTGGCTGCTGGGGACCAAACACTGCTTGCCGGTGACGAGCGACGCCACCTCCCACCATTCCCCGTCCCTGTAAGAGAGCGGAGGCTCAGGGGTGCCCTGGCTACGGGCCTCCTGCTTCAGCCCGCGTGTGGCACCTGCAGCCTGGCTCGCCGCTGCCCCCCCCCCCCGCTGCGTACAGCCGCTCGGCGCACCAGGGCTCTTCGCTGCAGTGTCGGGCGCGGGGGCTCGAGGCCAGGGAGTCTGGCACAGGCCATGCAGCCCTGGGCAGGACGCCGCTGTGAGCCCAGGCACGGGCGGCCGAGGCTGCTCCCCGGGCACCTGGCAGAGGGAGCAGCCCAGGACCAGGCAGGACTGTGGGGCATGGTGGGACGAGCCCCGCCCAGGAGGCTGCAGCACTGGCTGCTGTGGCCACACTCAGGGAGGGGCTGGGGGGGCAGAGCCTCCATGTGCCAGCCAGCATCCGCCTGGCAGTGCCGGGGTGGCCTCCAGCCCCTGTGCTGGGCCTGGGGGGCCCTGGGCAGCCAGGCTGCTCCCACATCCAACTTACTCAGAGAGGACTCGCAGCTGCTCTCCGGGGTGCAGGACGGTCGCTGCCTCGGGCCCCGCAGGGAAGGAGCACAAGGCAACTGCCACGTAGCTGCTGGGACCTGCGGCAAGAGCAGAGCCCTTCAGAGGGGCGCCCAGGCCGCGCCGTGGCTCCCGTGGGTGGCCACGGAGGGGCTGGGCAGGGACAGGCGTTGCGGTTCGTGTTTCCGACAGAGGCGGGGCGCTCCGGAGAGCCGAGGCCGCAGACAGGGCCCTGCAAGCCCGCGATGCCCCCCAGAAAGCTGCAGCCACCAGCATTTCTTCCAGGCCAAAGGGGCTGAAGCCAGCCTCATGCGGGGCCTGGCTGGCGCTTTGGGGCCTCACGGGCATGGCCTGACGGCCGGTGCACAGAGCCGCAGGCCTGGCGCAAGGGCGGGGGCACGCCCAGCCCACGAGGCTCTCACCAGTGCTCAGGCCTAGACCCCTACCTGCTGGCAAGGGGGCCGCGGCTTCCATGGCAACAGCAGGGCTGGGCTGGATGACAAGCTGCTTCCTGCGGCTGGGCAGACTCCCCATGGCCGGCCGGCGGGGCTCAGCGGCCAGCTCTCACCTTCTGCAGCAGGGCGAGAAAGCTGCACACCCGGGGCCAGCTCAGTGCCGCCTGCCCTGCTTCCTGTCCCCCCCCGGCTCATGCAGCCCTGCCCCCCCCCAGCGCTTCGCAGTGAGCCCCGGGGGCCAGCGTAGGAGGCCCAAGCGGCTGCCAGGCAGGTCCCGCCTGGCTGGGCACAGGGGGGGCCAGGCCTGCACAGTAGCATCGTGGGCAGCCACACAGCCCTGCTCTGGGCCCTGCCTCTCGCTGCCCAGCGGCCACAGGAGGCTTTGGGGCTCTGGGCCTTCGAGTGGGGCTCAGCCCAGCGGTTCCGGATCGGGGGAGCAGGCCAGGAGGCCTCCCCCCAGAGTCCTGCCAGAGAAGAGCGTGAGGTGTCTGGACAGGGCCAGCAATGGCACAGTCCAGCAGGCGCGAGGAGAGATGCAAGGCCAGGCGCTGCTCCTGGAGCAAGGCCAGGCGGGGGGCGCTTGCCCCTTTCCCATGAGCCCCAGGGCATGGCTTGGGGAGCCCCATGGAGTGCTGGGGCCTCCTGCCAGCGCCGCTGGCGTTCCCGGAGTCACTCACAGGCGCCAGCGCGGCCAACTGCCTCTGTGCGGGAACCGGCCTCAGGTAGCGCCCTGCCCCAGCAGGCCATGCTGTCCTGGCAGGGGATGCCCCAGACCAAGCAGAGCCCCCCAGAACACTGCTCCCTGCCGCACTCCCCCCTTCCTCGCCTCCTGTGCCAGAGGGGGGCGTGGGGCTGCTGCACTTCCCCCGGGAGGGGGCTGCAAGTCCATGGGGCGCTGAGCCCTGCTTCATCTCGGCTGGCCAAGGGCTGTGAGCGCCTTGGCTGTCGCACGCATTGCACTGTGTGCTCGCGGCTCGCCCCGGCCCTGCAAGCAGCTTCCGCCGACGCTACGGCTACTGGACAGGCCTGTGCAGCAGCCTGCGGCCCTGACGTGGGGACGGGCGCAAGGGCTGGCCGGCCTGTAGCTGCGCTTTCCTGCTAGGCAAAGCATCGTCTTCCTTACGCACCGGCCCCGGGGCCAGCGCCCCTCCCCCCAAAGAACCCCAGCTACTTACCCGGCTCTCATCTCGGCAGAGCTTGGTGGGTGTTGGGCAGCGTCTGCAGTGATGCCCCTCCTGCAGCCGCAGAGTCACTCCAGCACTGGGCAAAATCCACCTGCACGCGGGGCAGCACTGCAGGCTCCTCCAGCTGGCGGGTCCCCCGTGCAGAGCAGAGCAGAGCCGGCCACTGCAGGCTCCTCCAGCTGGCGGGTCCCCCGTGCAGAGCAGAGCCGAGCCGGCCACTGCAGGCTCCTCCAGCTGGCGGGTCCCCCGTGCAGAGCAGAGCAGAGCCGGCCACTGCAGGCTCCTCCAGCTGGCGGGTCCCCCGTGCAGAGCAGAGCCGAGCCGGCCACTGCAGGCTCCTCCAGCTGGCGGGTCCCCCGTGCAGAGCAGAGCAGAGCCGGCCACTGCAGGCTCCTCCAGCTGGCGGGTCCCCCGTGCAGAGCAGAGCCGAGCCGGCCACTGCAGGCTCCTCCAGCTGGCGGGTCCCCCGTGCAGAGCAGAGCCGAGCCGGCCACTGCAGGCTCCTCCAGCTGGCGGGTCCCCCGTGCAGAGCAGAGCAGAGCCGGCCACTGCAGGCTCCAGCTGGCGGGTCCCCCGTGCAGAGCAGAGCCGAGCCGGCCACTGCAGGCTCCTCCAGCTGGCGGGTCCCCCGTGCAGTGCCGCGCCTGACACTGCAAGCTCCCCAACTGGCAGGTTTGGCTGTCCCGACCCCTCCTGGCAGCAGGCCTGTGTGTGTCTCTCCGGAGGTCCACTGTCCCCAGCACAAGAAAGTTCTGTGACGAGGGAGCTGGCTGGGGCCTCAGAGCCACGACCTGCTACATTTCCTGTGACGCGCTAGTGCTGGCGGTGGCAGGAGCCGGCTTGCTCTCTCTGCTCCGACAGCAGTGGCTTGCAGCATCCTGCCGGGGGGGAGGGGTCCATGTGGATGGAGCCTGACTGCGCATCTGCTGGGCCTGCCACGGGGCCCTAGGGAAGGGGGCAGGGACGAGACACCCCTTCCTCTGGCACCTGCCTTAAGAACACAGTGGGGCTAGACCTAGGCCTGGACTCTGGGCTTACACACACCAAGCAGTGTGCATCATCACAGCCCACCTGAACCCTCCCCCACACAGATACATACACCTCAACACCCCCTCCCCAGGCACGCCTGGACCCTCTCCCCCAGTATAGGTAGGCTCACCTGAACACCCCTACCCCCATGTAGAGCTGAACCCCTCCCCTTCTCCGGTACAGCCAGCCAAACACTCTGGCTGTGTCTAGACTGGCCGCTTGACTTTCCACAAGAACCCTGACTTCCTACTGTCTGAAATCAGTGCTGCTGGCGGGATTACTGTGCTGCTCCCGTTTGGGCAAAAGTCCCTTTTGCGCAAGAGGGCCAGTGTAGGCAGCTCACATTTGTTTTGTGCAAAAAAGCCCCGATTGCGAAAATGGCGATTGGGGCTTTTTTGCGCAAGAGCGCGTCTAGATTGGCTCGGACGCTTTTCTGCAAAAAGTGCTTTTGTGCAAAGGCGTCCTGCCAATCTAGACGCTCTTTTCCGCAAATGCTTTTAATGGAAAAACTTTTCCGTTAAAGCATTTGTGGAAAATCCTGCCAGTCTAGACGGAGCCCCTCATGTACAGCGACTTGCACCTACACTCAACACACTGCACGGCCCCCTGGTTTCCTGGCGCGGCTAGAAAATGCCCCTCCAGGCATTTGGCCCTTGGCTCAAGCCCAGGCAGGGCAGAGAGCCAGCTGGCTGGTTGACTCCGGCTGCCCCCCTCCTAGAGCAGCGCCCCGTGCGCCAAGCCGGTTTGGCACAGGGGTCGGGTGCACCGAGCAGCGCCAGGCATGAAGGCCATTGCCCAGCTGTGGTGCCGGCTGTGACCCTGGGCTAGAACCAGTGTATCACCTGTGGGCTTGCTCCCAGCAGGGCTGAGCCCTTCCCCGGCCGATGGCACCCACGGGCTCTGGCCCAGCCCCACGGCTGGCCTGTCGGCTTGAAGTCGCTGAGCGCTGAGGCGCTGCCCTGTACTCGCTGGGCTGGGCTGCCCAGCCCCAAACTAGCCTGCGTGTCACCGCAGCCATCGCCGCCGTCCCGCCCACGAGCTGACACCAGCTAGGAGGCGGCTGCTTCATGGAAACTGTAGGACGGGCCCTGCACCCTCCCAAGCCGGCAGCTCGCGGATCAGGGCCACTCACAAGCAGCCCCCCCCATCCTGCACGGCCCTGAGCCCCCCGCCCACGCCTTGCCCAGCCCCCTCCCTGGCAGCGCAGCTCGCGGGCCCTTCTGCTAGGGTTACCAGGTAGTTCCAGAAAAACTACCCGACACACTTGATGGCGGGGGGGGGGGGAGAGAGATTGGCCGGGACGGGAGGGGAGCAGGGCTGGCTGGGAGGAGGAGGAGGAGGGTCTGGAAGCAGGGCTGGTTGGGAGAGGTCGGGGACAGCTCGGGCGGGCAGCAGGAAGTGGGCTGCTCAGGGTCAGGGGGAGCAGGGCTGGTCGGGGTTGGGGGCAGTGGGGCTGGCCGGGGGAGCTTGGCGGGGTGGTCAGGGGGGGGAGTGGGGCTGGCTGGGGGAGATCGGGGGGGGGTGGCCGATCGTGCCCCCCCTCCCCCAGCCACTCCCCCGCCCAGGCTTCTGTCGGGCGCCCAGCCGGAAAACCAGAAAGTACTGGATATTGCACGTGTCGGGTATTTTCTGAATTTTTTTACCGGCCATAGGGCCCAAAAACTGGACTGTCCAGTTGAATACCGGACACCTGGCAACCCCGCCTGTAACACGAGACCGCCGGACACCTGGCAACCCGACCTTCTGCTGTTTCCAGCTGCCCCCTTGGCTACACGCCTGCGGGTAGGTGCCAGGCTCGGTCGCTGGTGGGTGTCCCGGTGAGCGGGGCGTGCTGGGCGCTGCAGGCCGGGCGCAGGGGCCTGGAGAGGACCCCTGCTGTCCTGGAGGAAGAGCCCTGCAGCCGAAGGGCGCGCACACCGAGGGAGAAAGCCCGGCCAGCACCAGACCAGCTCTCCTTGGCCACTCCGGCCGAGCCAGCAGGCCCTTTAGTTTGGGCTCCTGCAGCCAAACGTGGCCAAGCCAGATGCTACAGGGAAAGGCGCAGGGGCCCTGCAGCCGCCTAACGGAATAGCCAGCCCAGACGGGAACCTCCTGCCCCCCGGTGCCCTGTGAGGTGTTACCCCATTTAACAGGCCTGTGGCTGCAGAGACGTGGCCAGTCCTGGTATGTGCCTGTGGTAGCGAGTTCCCCGTGCTAGCTATGTGCTGCGCCGAACCATAGTGCCGTGTATGGATTGGCTGCCAGGCTTGCTGGGTGCCCCCTTCTGCCTCAGCGATTTTCAGCCTTTCCCCCATTTACAGCCCGGTAACACGCTCTGAGGGTGTCTAGACGACACGCCTCTGCCGACAGAGGCATGTAAATTAGACATACCAACATAGTCAATGAAGGGGGATTTACATATCCCCCACTTCATTAGAATAAAAATGGCCACCACGCTGTGCCGGCTCAGATGTTTTTTGGAACAAAGCGGTGGTCAAGACGGGGATCGGTCGACAAGGAACGCCATTGCAGACAGATCCTGTAAACCTCGTTCTCCGACACGCCCCGGGCCCCGCGCCCGGCTCCGACACGCCCTGGGCCCCATGCCCGGCTCCGACACGCCCCGGGCCCCGCGCCCGGCTCCGACACGCCCCGGGCCCCGCGCCCGGCTCCGACACGCCCCGGGCCCCGCGCCCGGCTCCGACACGCCCCGGGCCCCGCGCCCGGCTCCGACACGCCCCGGGCCCCGCGCCCGGCTCCGACACGCCCTGGGCCCCATGCCCGGCTCCGACACGCCCCGGGCCTGCCTCTTGCATGTCTCCAGCGCCCTGGAAGGGGCTTTTCACAGCACTTAGCCCCCAGTAGCCCAGGGTCGGGGCGTGAGTCCGGATGCAGGGAGCCAGGGTAACGGCACTAGGGCAGACAGCTGGAGCCAGGCTGGGGGATGAACTTGGGGCCAGGGCCCACAGTGCACAGCTAGGGAATGCAGCCTGGGGCAAGAGCCTGCCAGCCACCAGCCACAGGCTGAAGCCCAGCCCCACCCTCACAAACCTGCTGCCTGCTCCTTCAGCTTGGGGGGGGTCCCCAAAGGGGGCAGAGCAGGGACCCAACTACTGCTGCAGGCCGGGGGGGGGGGGGATCTGCTGCTGTGTCCCCCCCCCCCTGCACTGCCCAGGAGCCTGTATGTGCAGAAGCCCTGGGTGGCCACAGTTGAGAAATGCTGGGAGGTGACGCAGCAGCCCCTGCTGCTGGTCCTGGTCCTGGTCCTGTCTAGGCTGTGCCCCCCGCCCAGACAGCACTGCGCACCTGAGCCATTGGCTCCCGGGGGCTCGTTCCTGCCCCTCTAGCAAGAAAAGAATTATCCCTTTCACATGCAGCACAAGAGGGGAAACTGAGTCAGGCCCTTTTTCCCCTTAGCGCCCATGGCACCAGGGACTGCAGACTTGCCCGTCCTGCGGGGCGTCGCTGTTCCCTCGCTGGCTGGGCGGCACCAGCGCTGCCTGCACCATGGCGTTTGCCGTAGGACTCAGACCCATGCGAGAGCACTTGGCCCACATGCCTGGCAGAACAGCTGCCCCCGGCGCTCCTGGGTGCCCGGCCCTCAGGACGGGGGTGGGGGGGGCGCTCACATTTGGCCCAGTCTATACCCCTCGTGAAGAACTTAAATCGTGTTGGGCAAACGTCACACAGAGGACCAGGCCTGCAGCCCCGCCAAGCCCGGGTGCCCACAGACACTCACGTCCCATCGCCATGGCTCGCGCGGCTCCAAGGTGCTGCAGGGTCTGGGCTGCTGCTCTCCCGGTGAGACACGAACTCGGTCATTTCGGTTCAGCTACAACTGCCAGCCCCACACGCACCCTGGGCTGCAGGCCCCTAGCGCAGCCCTGGAAGCAGCTGTGGCTACGTGTGTGATGGGGAAAACTGACCATTTAGTCCCAGTTCCTGGCCAGTGTCTCATCCAGGCCCGTGCTCTGCCTGCCAGCCCAGTTCCATCCTTTCCCCAGGAGTCACAGGTGAAGGGCTGAGAGGAAGTGGGGAGTCGAGGGGATTCAACGGGGGGTGCTGCATACAGGGGGGCTCAGTGCCCGGCCCCTACTGGTTCAATGGGACAAAGGGGGGAGTTTGTTGTTGCAGAGAACAGCCCTGAGTTGGAGCTGCGGTGTCCAGGACCCTGGTGCCCCCGACCCTCCTTGGAGGACACGGCCAGTTCTGGCCAGATGAGAGACAAGGGAGAGACCCAGGCCACCAGCCCAGCTGACCCCAGCGAGGGGAGGACATTGGACAGCGGCAAGGAGGGGCCCTGGGGGAAGACACTGGCGGGGGAGGTGCTGTTGCGGGAGTGTTGGAGTCTCTGCTGGGAGACTGGGGCTGTTTTTGGGGGCGGAGGGCAGGGCAGGGCAGGCAGTGCTCAGCTGGCTGCAGGGGAGGCTGGCGTGTGGGCCGAGGGCGAGACCCATTGCTGTTCAAAGCTCCATAACCCTCGTGTTCGGTGCTGGCTGGGAGTCGCTCTGGGCGGGGGAGCGGGGGGCACTGTTCCTTCTGGGGGGAGGCCCCGGGCATCCAGCGAGAGGGGACCCCCAGGGGCTCACGGCGGAGGCGGGCGGCTGGAGGCCCTGAGAGGCGGACCCCCAGGCGAGTGGCCCCCCCGAGAGTGTTGCAGCGCTGAGACAGGGCTGTGTCTCTGCCGCTGCAGGAGAGGGGCTCCCCGAGAAGGGGCTGCCGCACTGGAGGGGGGGGTCCGCCCAGGAGCCAAGCGTGGGCCCCACCTGAGAGCCGTGGCAGGCTGTGGCCAGGGACTCGCAGAAGCCAGCAGGACCGAGCGCTGCTCCCCCACTGCGGGTTGGAGACCTCGCTTTGGGATGAAAATCCAACCCCACCCGCATGCCCCAAGGGCGCGTGCAAAGCCACAGTCGCGTCACGTTCCGCAGGAACCAGACACTCAGTCCATGGCCACTGCCCCGCTGCTCAGTGTCCCCCGCAGCCCGGCCTCGCCCTAGGGCTGGCGCCTACACGCCGCCCCACAGCCACAGGGGAGCGCGGAGGCAAGAGCACCCCCCCGCATGGGCCGGTCCCCCCATGAGCTCGGCCAGTGCTGCAGCCTCCCTCCCCACTGCTGCCACAGCAGGGCTCCTCCACTACTTGAGGCAAAAGCTTGTTCGGGAGGGGCAGCCCCTTTGCCAGGCAGAGCCTTGTGGAGTCAGTTCTGACCCAGGTTTGGATTCCCCTGCAGACGCCTGGTTTAGAGCTGCTGGCTGCACACCAAGCCAGCGCTGCTGGACAGCCAGCCGCCTGCCTCCTGGCAGGACTTGTGGGGATCAGCATGGCCGAGCGGGCGTGGGGCACTGCCCCAGGCCTGCAGACTCCCTCCCACTCCGTGCAGGGCTCGGCTCCACAGCAGGATGGAGAGCGCTGCCAAGCCTGACGTGGCGGCACAGCCACAGCCACGCACCGGAAACGGGTGGCCGAGCCAGGCGCCGCGGCCAGTGAATTGGCCCAGCCTGCGGTAGGGTCGCCAGGGGTCCAGTTTTCAACCAGACAGGCCGGTATTTGAGGTTTCTGTCCAGGAAATACATTGAGAAAATACCAGACCCAGAAAAGGTCCAGTGTTAAGCAATGAGCTGAGTTTTATTAGGAGCGTTGGGACATAGCTGCGAATGGCCTGGCTGGTAGATGCGCTCGCGCTGCACGGGCACGTCTCCAGCCAGGCAGCTGAGAGGAGAGGGCGGGGCAGGCTGGAATCGGGCGCCTCTGGGACTTGCACAGGGCAGGCAGGACCCTGGGATCTGCGTGCGCCTAGGCCAGCCCTGCTCCCTGACAGCTGGTTTCCCCCCCCTGCCCTCCCCCAGCAGCCAGTTCCTTCCTAGCCAGCCCCGCCCCCCAGCGAGGGGAGGACATCCTCTCCCAGGCAGCCCTGCTTCCTGCCAGCCATCTCCCCCCCCCCCCCCAGTCCAGCCTCGCTCCCCTACAGGCCGTCCCCCCCCCCATCTGAGATCAAGTGTGTCCCATAGTTTTTTTGAAGCCATCTGGTAACCCTGCCCATGGAGTCCGAGGCGGGCGGCTCCCTCCTGCGAGCAGCTGGGCGTTTGAGGCAGCAGTGGCACAGCCGCAGGACCACACAGAGCCAGGCCACAGTAACTCATCTCTAGTTTTATTCATCGGTACCAAGTCTCCCATTGGCAGAGGCCAGGGCCCAGTCCTGAGAGCCGGGCGGCAGAGGGTGTCACCTTGGCTGTAGCAGGGGCCTGACGTAACCCGGCACCTTACCCTTCCTTTCAGGTCCCGGCTGGCCTGCTGCGTGGCAGGGTCCTTCAGGCGCCTGCTCTGAGTGACTTGCCACGCCCAGCGAGCAGCACACGAGTCCACGACCACGGATCTGCAGCGTGCGGCTGTGGTTGGTCAGCCACACCCCCAGGCCTGGGAACAGGCCGCCCCTGGCTGCGGTCAGAGTCTGGCACTGCGCAGCACCCCTTGAACTGGGAAAGCTGGCGGGGCCACGGGCCGGCATGCGTGGCAGGGCGAAGCGGATGCTGGCACACGACCCACAGCCTGTTTCTGGATCCCAGGCCCAGGCCCACGTGCTGCACCGCGCCGGCGAGGCCCTGGGGGACGCAATCTGAGTAGCGCATTTCAGCTGGGGAATTGCTCGGCCCTTTCAAGAGGTTCAGCTAAGACTTGGCTCTGCCCATTGTGAACACCCCAGGAGACCGAGCCAAGGCGCTGGGAACCCAGCTGCCCTCGGAGGGCCCGGGCCCTGCCGTAAGACTCGCCTCCCCAGCCCGGAGCTCTGCCCCGCCGTGGGCTCACCCCCCAGGCGCCAGAAGAGCCGCCCCTCAAGAGGCCGAGTGTCCTCTAGCAGCAGCACAGCTAGGAAGCAATTGTAGCCTCACAAAGACACAGACGTGGGGGCCGGCTCAGCACAGGAGGGGGCGCTAGCATGGACAGTGATGGGCGGGTGGGCGGGGCTGATGGAATGGGAATGGCTGGGGAAGGACCAAGCGCAGGCTGGGGAGGGGCATGCACAGGCTGAGGGGAACAGCCTGGTTTTGCTGGGGGGAGTGCTGGAGTCTGGGAGGGGCCAATGGGGGAGGGTGAAGTGTCTGGATCCAGAAGGGCTCCTCTCAGCAGGATACTTCCATGGTCTGAGGTGTGTCCGGGAGGTCGGCGGGGCCCGGGGGCCCAGCAGCGCCCTCGCCCTGGCTGCTGCCGTGGGACCGGCTCTGGGTGCTCTCTCCAGAGCCCACGCTGGAGGAGGAGTGGGTACGGGAGCGGATCAGCCTGGTCATGCTGGCCGTTGGCACTGTAGGAAAGAGAGGGCTGTCAAGGCCGGGAGCGCCGGGCTCCCCTGGGGCAGCGCCGGGACGCTGCGTGAAGAGGGGAGCCGCCCTCTGCCGCCAGCGCAGGGCGACAGCAAACGGCAGAACCGGCCACGGCCTGTCTCCACTGGGGCCGTAGCTGGAGAGCGGCAGCCATGCGGCAGCGCACACCCTGCACAACGGAGCCCCAAGCCATGCTGTGAGCAGCCAGAGCAGGGCCCCGGCCGGGCGGGCGAGGGGGCAGGTACCTGACTCCGGGCTCAGGTGGCTGAGCTGCACGTAAGGGACTGGAACAGCGGGAGACAGGGAAGAGATGAACAAGAGAGAGCAAGTCAGCTCCCCGTCAGCCGGGCTCCCCCGTCCCGCTTGGAGGCAGCGGCCCTCACAGCCCCCGCTGGCAGACAAGGAACCCGACCACCACGTCCCGAGCGGCTCCCCGGGCTTTTGGAGCGCCCCAGGTCAGTGCTCTCAGCCTGCTGCCCCCCACGAGGCCACAAGGCACCGGGGCCCTGACTGGAGAGGCGTGGGCTCTGCCTGGGGGCACAGGGCCCCCTCCCCGCCGCGAGAGCACAGGCTGCTGTGGCCAGGGGGCAGGAGCCAGGCAGGAAGGCGCTTTCCCTCACTGCCGAGACCCTGGGCAAACAGGCCCTGCTTGGAGTGGCCGTGCCTGGCCTAGCTCTGTTCTCAGGGCTCTGCTCGACCACAGCCTGCACCCCACCCAACATGTCGCTGGGAGGCTGAGGGGCCCTGCTCTCGCTGACGCTCCCCAGCCCGCCTGACGGAGCCGGCCGCCTGATACCAGCAGCACCAGCTCAGCTGCCAGGCAAGACGGGCCAGAGACAGACTCAGGAGACTCGGCCATGCTGGCATCTCAGCCCATGCAGAACCCCTGCGCCCCTGCCGCCTCTGTGGCTACTGGAGACGGCCAGGGCTCTTGTGGGGCTGGCTGGTGCCGCGTTTGTGCTGGCTCCCTGGCCTCAGGGGAGGCTGGCCTAGTGAGCTGGGACGAGCCATTGCTGCCCAGGAGAGCTCTGTCACACCCCCACGCACACAAGTCTTGCTCTGCCCCGTCCTCGCCGTCCCCACCTCACAGCCGGGCACATGTCCTGCCCTATCCCTGTCCCCCGCCCGGGCACGCACACGCCTGCCCCCAGGGCTACGCACACGCCCTGCCCTACCCTGTCCCCCGCCCGGGCACACGCCCTGCCCTGTCCCCTACTGCACACGCCCTGCCCTACCCTGTCCCCCGCCCGGGCACACGCCCTGCCCTATCCCTGTCCCCTACCCGCACACGCCCTGCCCTGTCCCTGTCCCCCGCCCGGGCACACGCCCTGCCCTGTCCCCTACCGCACACGCCCTGCCCTACCCTGTCCCCCGCCCGGGCACAAGCCCTGCCCTATCCCTGTCCCCTACCCGCACACGCCCTGCCCTATCCCTGTCCCCCACCCGGGCACAAGCCCTGCCCTATCCCTGTCCCCCACCTGGGCACGCACACGCCCTCCCCCAGGGCTAAGCACACGCCCTACCCTACCCTGTCCCCTACCTGGGCACAAGCCCTGCCCTATCCCTGTCCCCTACCCGCACACGCCCTGCCCTATCCCTGTCCCCCACCCGGGCACAAGCCCTGCCCTATCCCTGTCCCCCACCTGGGCACGCACACGCCCTCCCCCAGGGCTAAGCACACGCCCTACCCTACCCTGTCCCCTACCTGGGCACAAGCCCTGCCCTATACCTGTCCCCCGCCCGGGCACAAGCCCTGCCCTATCCCTGTCCCCCGCCCGGGCACGCACACGCCCTCCCCCAGGGCTAAGCACATGCTCTGCCCTACCCTGTCCCCCACCCGGACATGCGCCCTGCCCTGTCCCTGTCCCCCGCCCGGGCACACGCCCTGCCCTGTCCCTGTCCCCTACCCGCACACGCCCTGCCCTACCCTTATCCCCACACACACCCTGCACTGCAGCAGCCAGTCCTGTGGTGCCAGCTGCTCCAGCAACCGTGGCCTGAGCACTTGCCTTTGCAGCTCACCCGTCCTCAGACCATGCTGCGACGGCCCCAGCATGACCCCAGGGCCTGGGCCCCACACTGGCGCCTTGGCCAGGCCAGGCAGGCTCAGAGCTCTGCTGGACAGGTCACTGGGGGAAGGGAAGCTAACCGGGCCCAGGCCCCGCCTCCAAGCCACGCCCCTGCTGGCCCAGAGCACATGGAGGGCGGAGCCTAGTGCCCTGGGCCGCTGGCGGGCACCCCTGCCCAGGGACAGCGCTTAGGCAGCCGTGTCCGTAGCCCAGGGCACAGCCAGCACCACTCCCTGCGCGCCTGTCAGCACGAGGCACCTGCCTGCCGGCCGGCCGACCCCAGGTTGTATGCCTGGCTGACAGCCAGCGGCCCAGCCCGGCCCAGGAGGCCAGCGGCCCAGCCCGGCCCAGGAGGCCAGCGGCCCCGCCCCGCCCCACGGGGGCTGCGTTTGGCACTTACTGTAGCCCATCCCTTGTACGAAGTACTTGAAGGCTTCTGTCAGCTTTCCGGGCTGAGGAGACAAAAGCGAGTCGTTAACCGGCACCACTGGGCCAGGCTGGGGAAGGCGGGGCCAGACAGGCTCTCACCTGGACCACCTGGGGCAGCCCTCCACAGTCTGCCATCTGCAAGAGAGAAAGAGGGTTGGTAACACTGCCAGCCCCAGAGCCACCTGCAAGGGCCAGACTCCTCCCCCACCAGCCAGGCCCTTGCGCCCAGCTGAGCAGTGCCCAGGTGATGGGCAGAGGGGGCCTGAAGGGACACGTGACTCGTGCTGGCCCTGGCACAGGGGCCCAAGGAGCCCTGCGCTCCGGCTCTCGGTTGGCGCGTGTCCGTGTGACGCGGCGCAGTCCCCAGGCGGGAAGGCCGGGGGCGGATACCTTCAGGAGCGTGGTGATGGTGGGGTCCAGCCGGGAGTTACATTCAACCTACAAGCAAGGAGAGAAACCCACTGGCACCGCATGCACGCGGGCGAGAGCTCCAGAGCAGGGGGGCTGAGCTCCACGCCACACAGAGCTACGGCAAGGGCTGGGGCGCGCCCTCCCCTCGTGCCCACTCCCACCCTTCCTCGGGTGCTGCTTCTGCTGGCAGCGCGGCCGCTAGAGCTGGGGGCCTGGAGAGCGGCGGCTGCTGGCTGCCCCGCCCAGCCGCACCCACTCTATGGCAGCAGCGGGTCCTGCGGGTCCTCCCTGGTCCCCCGCCAAGGGATGTGCTAGCCGGCTCCCAGGGCACACAGCCGGGCCTCTGCCTTGGGGAAGCCCAGCAGCACTCCTGCCAGAGCAGTGCCGGACGGGCCCTTTGCAGCAGGCTGCGGTGGGCTGGTCCGCGAGGCGAGGCAGGGCGGAGCCCCCGTGTACATACCACAGCCTCCACGGCAGGCGCGCTGTCACCAACCACCAGCAAGGCAGGGCACCTGCGCAAAGCCAGCAGAGACGGGCGTTAGCGGCTGGGCCACCTGCCGTCTAGGCACAGCTCCATGGCTCCAGCTTCACCGCCTTCTCTTCAGATGCCTCTGGCCAGAGAGCCAGGGCTGGCGCGCCGCTACAGAAGCCTGTAGCGCCCCCCACGCGCGCCGCTGCCGCTGCCGCCGCCCCCTCCCCCACCGCTACAGAACCCTGCGGCGCCTCCCACACGCGCCGCTGCCGCCGCCCTTTCCCCCGCCACTACAGAACCCCGCGGCGCCTCCCACACGCGCCGCTGCGGCGGCCCTTTCCCCCGCCACTACAGAACCCCGCGGCGCCTCCCACACGCGCCGCTGCCGCCGCCCTTTCCCCCGCCACTACAGAACCCCGCGGTGCCTCCCACACGCGCCGCTGCCGCCGCCCTTTCCCCCGCCACTACAGAACCCTGTGGCGCCTCCCACACGCGCCGCTGCCGCCGCCCCCTCCCCCGCCGCTACAGAACCCCGCGGCACCTCCCACACGCGCCGCTGCCGCCGCCCCCTCCCCCACCGCTACAGAACCCTGCGGCGCCTCCCACACGCGCCGCTGCCGCCGCCCCCTCCCCCGCCGCTACAGAACCCCGCGGCGCCTCCCACACGCGCCGCTGCCGCCGCTCCCTCCCCCGCCACTACAGAACCCCGCGGCGCCTCCCACACGCGCCGCTGCCGCCGCCCTTTCCCCCGCCGCTACAGAACCCCGCGGCACCTCCCACACGCGCCGCTGCCGCCGCCCCCTCCCCCGCCGCTACAGAACCCTGCGGCACCTCCCACACGCGCCGCTGCCGCCGCCCTTTCCCCCGCCGCTACAGAACCCCACGGCACCTCCCACACGCGCCGCTGCCGCCGCCCCCTCCCCCGCCGCTACAGAACCCCACGGCACCTCCCACGCGCGCCGCTGCCACCGCCCTTTCCCCCGCCGCTACAGAACCCTGCGTCGCCTCCCACACGCGCCGCTACCGCCGCCCTTTCCCCCGCCACTACAGAACCCTGCGGCTCCTCCCACACGCGCCGCTGCCGCCGCCCCCTCCCCCGCCACTACAGAACCCCGCGGCGCCTCCCACACGCGCCGCTGCCGCCGCCCCCTCCCCCGCCACTACAGAACCCCGCGGCGCCTCCCACACGCGCCGCTGCGGCGGCCCTTTCCCCCGCCACTACAGAACCCCGCGGCGCCTCCCACACGCGCCGCTGCCGCCGCCCTTTCCCCCGCCACTACAGAACCCCGTGGCGCCTCCCACACGCGCCGCTGCCGCCGCCCCCTCCCCCGCCGCTACAGAACCCCGCGGCACCTCCCACACGCGCCGCTGCCGCCGCCCCCTCCCCCGCCACTACAGAACCCCGCGGCACCTCCCACACGCGCCGCTGCCGCCGCCCCCTCCCCCGCCACTACAGAACCCTGCGGCACCTCCCACACGCGCTGCTGCCGCCGCCCCCTCCCCCGCCACTACAGAACCCTGCGGCACCTCCCACACGCGCCGCTGCCGCCGCCCCCTCCCCCGCCACTACAGAACCCTGCGGCGCCTCCCACACGCGCCGCTACCGCCGCCCTTTCCCCCGCCACTACAGAACCCTGCGGCGCCCCCTGCATGCGCCGCCGCCTCTCCCCGTGCCGCTACAGAACCCTGCGGCGCCTCCCACACGTGCCGCTGCCGCCGCCCCTCCCCGCGCCGCTACGGAACCCTGCAGCGCTAGCGCCCCTGCTGTACACACTGACAGAGGCTGCTGGGCACAGCTGCCGCCCAGACACCGCCGCCTTTGCACTGCTTAGCCAGCAAACTCAGGAGTGCCCCGCCACGAGGGAAGGCCCACCTAGCACCGCTGGCTCTCGGCCTCCCTCCCCAGCTGCCCAGCACAGGCAGCATGGCTAGAGCCAATGGCCATCGGCAGCGTTGGGCTGCTCTAGCAGCCAGTGATCAAGGGAGCAGCAGGGTGCTGACTGGCCTGTGCCGAGACAGCTGGGCAGGCCCCCAAGAGCCACCTGCACTGGCTCTGAATAAAGAGGTCAAGGCCAGGGCGTCCAGGGCTATGCCCACCGCTCGCGAATGGGTGGAGGGATCTGGGGGCCTCGACGTGGTCACGCTCTCTCCAGGGCTGGCACTGCGCTGTGCCTGGAAATCGGCGAAACTCCCCCTCCCTGGGGGCCGGGCCCCTCTATGAAACTCCCCCTCCCTGGGGGCCGGGCCCCTTTACGAAACTCCCCCTCCCTGGGGGCTGGGCCCCTCTATGAAACTCCCCCTCCCTGGGGGCTGGGCCCCTCTATGAAACTCCCCCTCCCTGGGGGTCGGGCCCCTCTATGAAACTCCCCCTCCCTGGGGGCTGGGCCCCTTTACGAAACTCCCCCTCCCTTGGAGGTTGGGCTGGTCCCCTTTACGAAACTCACCAACTCTCATCCCTCAGGACAAGCACACACCACACACTGGCGCCCAGAGGGGCTCCTGCTACCAGCACCCTGGCCTGGGCGGCACAGCGGGTCCCGCAGAGGGAATTTCTCCTGTCTGCGAGGTCTGCAGGAGGGGACGCCAGCCCCGATGTCCTGGCCACTAAAACAAGTTCAGCTCCAACCACTGAAAGAAGCGGAGCAGTTGACACCTCCCAGAGCTGTGATCTCAGGCTAACAGCAGGGATCGCAGTTCTGCTGAGTTGCCTCGGGAGTGGTTCCCTCAACCCGAAGGCGGGAAGAGCTGGGGTTCTGTAAATGAAACCTTAGACTTTGTGCTTCCCTTGGATGAAAATTTACCAGCCAATTCTAATGTCTGCCGACCAGCATCGTAACCCTAGAACGCAGGGCGGGCAGAGCCCTCAGGAGTCGTCGAGTCCAGGCCCCTGCCCAGGGCCCGACAACTCGACAATCAGCCCAGCCAGGGCTTGGTCAAGCCGGGACGTAAACACCTCTAGGGACGGCGATTCCGCCCCTCCCCAGGGAACCCAGCCCCCCTCCCGCCCCCCCGGCCTGGGCAAACAAGGTCAGTGAACTCTCCGTTGGCCTCGGTCTCAGATTTTGCTCTAATACAGAAGCGAGTCAATTTGCAAATCCCCAAAAGGTAAGACCGACAAGTCTTTCATTGAAGCGGCTAAAGCAGCTCTTCCGAGCCCAGCGAGGCCAGGAGTGCTGAGAGCTTGGGAGGACCCGCCACGAAGGGCAATTCCTGCTGTCAGGGCAGCACCAGCACCTCGCCCTGGAGCCGCCTTGTGCTCCCACCACGCTGCCCTCTGGATTCAGATTTCTGCCCCGAGCTGCCGCTGCTGAACACTCTTCAGCATTCAGGCTCTTGGGGCTGGCGCGGAGAAGCGGCTCTCCCTGCTGACCGACGCCGCGGGAAGGGGAAGTGCTGGTCTTCCCGCAGCCACTTACTTGAATGTCTTTGCTGTGTTTTCATCGGCGCCCAGAACCGGGCGCTGAATGTCCAGGTCTCTGCGGCTGGAAGACAAAGCAGAAGAGCACCCCAGGTCATCTGGACGTGGCAGAGCCAGTGGCTTCTGTCTGCAGGGGCCATGGCCAGGAGCGCCCGGCCTCCCGAGCGGAGCCCAGAGCCCAGAGCCCAGAGTGAGGAGGGTCACGCTCAGGAATTCGCGAGCCACGTCTGCCAAGGCCGCTCGATGCCCCACACTGCTTGCAGTCAGAAAACAGGGCCGGGCCCGCAAGCCTCCGAAACAACGGCTCAGAGCAGGGCCCGGGCAGCTCACTTGGCGCACACTTCCAGGGCAGGAGGGAAACCAAGCGGTGGGAGGTGGGGTGGAGGCTCTGAGCACAGCGCACGGGGCGCTTAGCCGCTGTCTGCACGAGGCGGGTCTGGGGAAGGCGGCGGAGGCAACAGCAAATCACCAGGTCCAGGAGTCCAGGGCCGTGCGCACAGAGAGCGAGGCTGGGAGAGTCACTGCAGACGAGGAACTTCAAGGCCCCTTGGACTGAACCGTTCTCTCCCCGTGTCACATTTGCTCCAGCGCAGCGCGCACCCCGTGAGGCACAGGGCCCGAGGGCAGCTCGGAGATGGACATCCCGCCCCGGCACAGCCCTGTACCTGTTATAGGAGGCAAGGAACAGCTGCAGGTTCTCCGGGTTAATGTCCTGTGCAATGTGCAGTCTGTAGGTCTGGATCAGGTCCAGGTTAGCCTGCAGCTCCTCCTGCGGGGGCGGGGAGGGGGAGAAGATACTGAGCGCTGCTTTGTACGAGCAAGCGTCTCCAAACGACACCCCCGAGCGTCAGGATCCGCCAAACAATCCCGCCCACGAGACGCCCCGCAAAGGCCAAACCCCAAGCCCTGCTCTGGGCCGACCCTCAGGTTGGCCGAGCCGTTTCCAGCAGCACCAGCCCAGAGGAGAGGCCAGAGGCCTTCCTGAACGGGACTCCACTGCCCTGCAAAGAGACGCCCACTGCGGCAGCTGCCGCCAAGCCAAGGGCTGCTACTTGCTCTAAACCTTGTAGCTCAAAGGCAGACACGACCCCTTCGACTAGTGCTATATGCAGAGAAGCATCGCGCCCGCCCCCCGGCACCTCTGCACCCGCCCAGGTGGGGAGCATCGCGCCCGCCCCCCGGCACCTCTGCGCCCGCCCCCCGGCACCTCTGCGCCCGCCCAGGTGGGGAGCATCGCGCCCGCCCCCCGGCACCTCTGCGCCCGCCCAGGTGGGGAGCATCGCGCCCGCTCCCCCGGCACCTCTGCGCCCGCCCAGGTGGGGAGCATCGCGCCCGCTCCCCCGGCACCTCTGCGCCCACCCCCCGGCACCTCTGCGCCCGCCCAGGTGGGGAGCATCGCGCCCGCCCCCCGGCACCTCTGCACCCGCCCAGGTGGGGAGCATCGCGCCCGCCCCCCGGCACCTCTGCGCCCGCCCAGGTGGGGAGCATCGCGCCCGCTCCCCCGGCACCTCTGCGCCCGCCCCCCCGGCACCTCTGCGCCCGCCCAGATGGGGAGCATCGCGCCCGCTCCCCCGGCACCTCTGCGCCCGCCCAGATGGGGAGCATCGCGCCCGCTCCCCCGGCACCTCTGCGCCCGCCCAGATGGGGAGCATCGCGCCCGCTCCCCCGGCACCTCTGCGCCCGCCCAGATGGGGAGCATTGCGCCCGCTCCCCCGGCACCTCTGTGCCCGCCCAGATGGGGAGCATTGCGCCCACCCCCCGGCACCTCTGCGCCTGCCCAGGTGGGGAGCATCGCGCCTGCCCCCCTGGCACCTCTGCACCTGCTCCCCGGCACCTCTGCGCCCACCCCCCTGGCACCTCTGCGCCAGCCTGGGTGGGGAGCATTGCGCCCGCCCCCCCGGCACCTCTGCGCCCACCCCCCTGGCACCTCTGCGCCAGCCCAGGTGGGGAGCATCATGCCCGCTCCCCCGGCACCTCTGCGCCTGCTGGGCGTGGGAAGGCCCCTCCCCCACAGCTGTGCCACCAACGTCCATGTGGCCTGGGGGGTGGTGTCCCTGGCCTGGCAGAATTCCTTCTCCTCCACGCGGGCACTGCCGGCAGCGCAGAGGAGCCCTGACTGCGAGATGGCCGCAGGCGGGGAGGAGAGACAGCAGCGAGGTGGGGCAGTGAGTAGTGGACTGAGGGGTGAAGAGCAGCGCGTCTGCTAAAGCGACCGACGGGCTCGTGCGTCAGCAGCTCCTACCAGCCCCGACATACTCCCTGGAAACCTGCATCGGCAGAGCCACCTCTGCGGGAACCCGGACGTTCCTCACACCCCTCGCTAGTGGGGAATTCGGGGGAGGGAGCGGCAGGACAGCAAAGGAGCAGGTGCAAGCGGTGCCCTTGGAGCAGGCTTGCTTTGGAAGTGGAACGGCTTCATCTTAACTCTGCCTCTAAGGGAGCCCTGACCCTCTGCCTGCTCCTCCCATGGCTCTCCCGCTTCCTCCGCAAGGTCACTGCTCTTCCAAGCAGTCCAATTTTCCCTGTAATAGTGTCTCCAGCTCCACGTGTTGTCCCAGGCCAGGAAAGCCGTTTCCCACCCTGAACAGGCTGCTGGTAAAGGCCTCTCCTGGATCACTGGCTCCCTGAAGCATTCCTGCAAAAGCCTGGGCAAGGGATGGCCTCAAACATTAAACATCTGAGCTCTGCCCAAAGGCACAGCTGCTCCCTGGGACGCTCCCAGGCAATGAGAGCACAGCCAGCTTCCTCGGTGCCGACGCTCCCCAAAGCCAGAGGGGCCTGCCTGCAGCAGGAGCACCGAGGAAAGAGCTATGAGAAGAGTCTTGTTCTGAAAACCAGTTTGTACTGGTGGCCTACGGGGAAGCTGCTGCTTCCCGAGAACTTCTACAAGCCTGGAGGGCACCAGGGCCGGAAGACTGGCATCCGCACATGCCGCACCACCCGCCCTTCCGTTCCCCTGTGCAGACGGGGGAAGGGCTCGTGTAGGAAACCAGCAGTCTGTCCACACTGCACGGCCTCGCCCCATGGGGAAAATGGAGCAAGAGGGCTGGGCAGGCGTGTTGCTCAAGTGCCAGCTCAAGGCTGCAGGGCTGCCCAGGAGAGCCCTTGGCACCACGTGTGGCACAGAGAGATCTCAGGGTCTGACACACAGCTGTGTCCAAAATGCAAGGCCCACACTTTGCCTGGCATGGCCAACTCTGCAGCCTGCCAGTTCCTTACCTGCCCAAAATGGTGAGCCAGGACAATGTCCACGATGTTGGTTGTCCAGCCAGAAAACTGAGAAGGAACAAAAATGTCTCATGCAACTGGCACCCTGGGCAGCGTGGTGCCGAAGGGGGAGACCCTGCAAAGGCCACAGGCTGGGGCGGGCAGCAGAGGCTGGCGCTTTGGTGCCTGTCGCAGAAGCATTCAGAACACAGCTCCTTGGGGCAGGTCACCGGCACCCCAGAAACCCTCCGTGCTGGGCCCGAGTGCAGTGCTGACTGCTGGGTCTCCCAGCCAAGCACGCCCAATCCCAGCCTGCTTCCCCCGAGAGCGCGGCCTCAGGGCCTGCATGGGGCGGTCTGTGGCACAGCCGGGGGGTCTCACCTTGGCTGCGGCCCAATCCATCCAGCCTCTTGCGCATGGATCCACATTGATAAGCACGAGCCCCTCCACCAGGTCGGGGTGATTCAGCTGCAAAGAGAGACACAGCGTGAGGGCCCCAGGAGGCGCCGAGCCAGCAAGGGACGAGGATCCTCATGGACAGTTCTCCCAGAGCTGGGGCAGCAGCCTCGCCCTGGTCTATTGGGCAGGACAACCCAAGGGACTGTCTAGGGCAGCCAAGCAGGCAGAGATTCTGGGGCCGCACCCTGCCTGGAGGCTCCTTGGGCAGGCCCCGGCCCAGGGACAGGCCAGCACCCAAAATTCCCCGCAGGGCCCGTTTCTTTACAGCTGCCTCGAGCCGTTTCAGTTTGCACCCACGCACAGGAGGCAAGAAGATGGATCGAGCCTGGCATGGGACTCGGGTGCCTCTGCCCCCACATCCCCGCCGTGCTAAAACCACCAGAGGTCCATTTTCTGGAACAGCCATGGCCACGCTAGAGCCTGCACCCAGAGCGCTTGGCACAGGGTGCAAGAACATCCGTCCAGCTGTGTGCTCCGAGCCTGCAGCGACAGCGCTCACTCCCAGCACTGCACTGCGCCGTACCGTGCTCCACATCTGACCTGCAGCTTTGGGAAGTGAGATTTCTCTTTCCAGCACGGGCCTTGCTCCCAGGAGCTGACAGACAAAGCCGCCAGCCAGACGGGGGAGCACAGGGAAGCGACCGGACGATGCCACGCACCATGCCAGGCTGTGCTTGCAGCTCACCCCAGCCAGCCCACTGGCAGCGCCACGAGCATTGTCAGGAGGGGGACGAAGCGGGCGCACCAGTTAGTTTTGCTGATGTTTACAGGGGAAACCATGAGGGTGCTTGTTGAAACGTTCAGCGGGCAATGCAGGCCGGTGTAATGGGCACACTGGAAGAGCATCAACGTTTTGATACGGAATGAGAGAATCAGGTGGGGATAGGCCAGGAAAGGCCTTAGTGACGATAAGCAGCTTACTTTTGCTGTGACAGAGATGGGGGCCCTCGCGGGGGGAGGCAGACGGAGCGGGGGGGGAGGCAGAGCGAGCGGGGGCCCTCGCAGGGGGAGGGGTAACAGGGTCAAAGCAATAAACTAGGCAAACGATCTTTGCTGCAGCATTGGGAGTGGCTCTCAGCGGGCCACGGCTGCATCTGTTCACCCAAGGGGGGTGTCGCAGGCCGGCAGAAGGTGCAGTTCCACACGGACTCCTTTGGAACCAGACGTGTGCACTCCGGGAGCAGCAGGGAGAGATTCAGCAAGCTCGGGAAGCCGTTCCGGTGCTCGTGGAAGTCCATGCACGGAGGCGGACCTTCGAAAGAACCGCCCCAGGCAGCCGCCACCCCACAGCGGTTGTAACTCTGAGGTACGCAAACGGCTCCGAGCTTGGGCGGGGGGATTCAGTCGCAGGGAAGGACAAGGAAGAGCACTGTCTTGGAAACGTGATGGAGAAGGGATCTGCCAGACGCACAGCAGGCCTGGCTGTGAGGCCCTAGGAGAAGCCCGAGTCAGAGGTTGCTCGGGCTCCAGGCCCGAGGCGGTGGCGTGCGCAGGGAGCAGCATGGAAGGGCTGAGCAGGAAGGGGCGGAGCTGGGTTTCAGCTGGGTGGAGCATGAGTCCCTAAGAGACTCCAGCAGAGAGGTGGGTGGGTCTGTTTGCAGAGGAGTCGCGAGGACAAGGCCAGGCCTCTGTGGCCTCCCTCCCGTGAAGGAAGCGATGGGCAGCAGGAGCATCTTCGGTTGGATCCGCGGGGGAGAGCCTCGAGGGGCGGGGAGAGCAGCAGGCGAGCCCAGAGCCGCGGCGCCGAGGGAGGCCAGGCTTTCTGGAGGGGTACGGCTGACGGGCGCCCTGGTTCTGAGGCTTGGCTGAGTGGTGGCCCCTGAGAGCACGTGGAGAGAGCGGTGTCAGCGGCCTGTGAAGGGCAGAGGGGCTGGCGTGGCAGCAGAGGCACTCCGGACACCGATGCAGGCAGCGCCTGCCGTTAAGGAGAAGGAAGGCTGCCCAGAGGGATTCTCGGCAGTGTGGGGGCAAAGGGGTGTGTGACACGAGGTGAAGAGCGGAGGGCCAGATGGCTTCTCCGCATGGCCTGATGCCGCAAGGGAGGGCCCCTTAGCGGTGGCTTGGGAGCCCGTGGCAGTGGGGTGAGGTTCTGCAGAACAGCCTTGCTGCGCCTCCCCCACCGCCACGGACAGCACTCACAGGTGGGCCCCAAGCAGTGGGGGGAACCTCACTAGCCCCGCCCCCACAAACCCCTCAAGTTCACTCGTGAAGTGAGCTAGGCTTTCTGCCCCCGCTTGCCAGGCTGGTCCAGCCCCTGCCTCTTGCGATGGCTGGAAACCTTCGCCTCATTGCTACTCTGAGCTTACGGATGGCCAGTGTCCTTGTGCTACCATTGGCTCTGAGCTTCAGCGACTCCGCCTCCTCCCCGGGTCTACCCCTCGGCATCTAGCGCGCCTCAGCCTTGGCTCTGCTAGGCTACACAAGCCAAGCACCCCCTCCCCCGCCCATTCCGGGGCCCTTCGCTCTGCAGCCTGGGACCCTGCAATTGCCCAAAGGCGAGTCTGGCGAAGTCTGAGCATGCCCCGCTTTGTTCACCGATCCTTATGGGCCAGGTTTCTAACCCCTTCCTTGGTCCCGTGGGCTCTCTGCAGTCCACCCAGCCTAGTGGCCCCCACGTCTTCCACACCACTGCGGTGACTCGCTGCTCCACTGGGAGGAGAAGCAGAGGCAAACGTCCAAAAACCCCCAATTGCTGGCAGAGCAGAGAGCTGAAGAACACTGCAGAGCACGGTGGGCTCCAAGAGATGCCTTAACCGTGGGGAGCGCAGCTGGGCAGCTAGTGCCAAGCGCATCGTGGCAGACAAGGACCCAGAGACTCCTTAATCAACGGTGGCAGCCAACTTTTCCCCTCCCGGGCTCGAAGCCCGGCTCCCCTCTCGCTCCCTCTGGCTCGGAGGGTGGGTCCTGGGGCGCCCTCCTCTCACACAGCAGGTTTGCATCAGGTCCCTGTGGTCTCTCACTGGCTGGCCACACAGACCACGTCTCTGTTCGTGGGTTCAGGGCCTTCGTGGGCGACCCTGGCAGGGTCCGTTTTCACGTCAGCCTTTTGATCAGATCCCCTTCCAGCACTGGCTGGCCACGCTGCAAGCCCTGCCTCTCTGCCCAGGCCCTGCAAAGAGGCAGGAAGTGAGGGGAGGGGGAAAAGCTACTTACTGCAAACCTGCTGAGGATGTACGCCCCAGCGCCAACGCCAATCCCAACGATGCTCCTCAGGCTGAAACAGACACAGTCAGAAAAGACACTCACTCCCGCTCCGGATCCCTGCCCCAGCCAGGCCTCACAGCAGCTCGCCTGCGCTGAAGGCTTGTCCCTGCAGTCGCGCAGGGGGGCGTGGCGAACGCGTCGCCCACAGAGCCCCTCTGTCCCACGGCTGCGTGGGCCACTGGCAGGGTGGGGTGGGGTGGGGGGAGCCCACCAGGAGCGCAAACTCACCTCAGGTGGGTGAGAACAGCAGGCAGCATTTCCGCCAGCTCATCCATGCTAGGGTAGCGGTACCTGAAACCCACAGCAGGGGCTGGAGTTAGCGCAGCAGAGCGACCCGGACCCCCCTCACGAGGGCCTTCCACGTGCCAGGCCCGTTCCATCGGCGCCGGCTGCCCCATCATCTGTGTTGGCAGGGATCCCGGCAGCGCGGCCCCAGGCTGGGGGCCAGAGAGCTACGGCAGCGGGCTCTGCGGGGACCGGCAGCACCTCCTCCAGCACTGCTAAGAGCCACGCAAGTCTCCCTCTGCTCAAAGGGCAGAGCTCCTGCCGGCTGGACTGATCCCGCCACGGCACCTGCCTCTGCTGCGGGGCACCCCATTTGGAGGGAGCAGCATCCTGGAGGGAGCTCCGCGAAGGGGCTTCTGAGAGTTCTTACCCACTTGGGAAAGGGGGCGCTCCCTCCTGCTGGCCGGGGGCATCCACGTGGCACACAGCGAAGTGCTGGGTAACCTCCTGCATGTCCTCGAAGTTAAAGAATGCATTGAAACAGGATTTGTCTGCAAGAAGAAACACCCCGTGAGCCTTGGGGTCTGCCCCCACCCCGGCAGAGCCGCCCGCCGCCACTGCCCCCACCCCGGCACTGCCCCCACCCCGGCAGAGCCGCCCGCCGCCACTGCCCCCACCCCGGCACCGCCCCCACCCCGGCACAGCCGCCCGCCGCCACTGCCCCCACCCCGGCACCGCCCCCACCCCGGCACAGCCGCCCGCCGCCACTGCCCCCACCCCGGCACCACCCCGACCCCGGCACAGCCGCCCGCCGCCACTGCCCCCACCCCGCCACAGCCGCCCGCCGGCACTGCCCCCACCCCGGCAGAGCCGCCCGCCGCCACTGCCCCCACCCCGGCACAGCCGCCCGCCGCCACTGCCCCCACCCCGGCACCGCCACTGCCCCCACCCCGGCACAGCCGCCCGCCGCCACTGCCCCCACCCCGGCACCGCCCCGGCCCCGACCCCGGCACAGCCGCCCGCCGCCACTGCCCCCACCCCGGCACCGGCCCGACCCCGGCACAGCCGCCCGCCGCCACTGCCCCCACCCCGGCACCGCCCCGACCCCGGCACAGCCGCCCGCCGCCACTGCCCCCACCCCGGCACAGCCCCGACCCCGGCACAGCCGCCCGCCGCCACTGCCCCCACCCCGGCACAGCCCCGACCCCGGCACAGCCGCCCGCCGCCACTGCCCCAACCCCGCACAGCCGTCCGCCACCACTGCCCCCACCCCGGCACCGCCCCGACCCCAGCACAGCCCCAACCCCGCACAGCCGTCTGCCCCCACCCCGGCACCGCCCCGACCCCGGCACAGCCGCCCGCCGGCACTGCCCCCACCCCGGCACCGCCCCGACCCCGGCACAGCCGCCCGCCGGCACTGCCCCCACCCCGGCACCGCCCCGACCCCGGCACAGCCGCCCTCCGGCACTGCCCCCACCCCGGCACCGCCCCGACCCCGGCACAGCCGCCCGCCGACACAGCCCCCACCCCGGCACTGCCACAACCCTGGCACAGCCACCCACCAGCACCGCCTCGACCCCGACACAGCTGCACACCGGCACTGCCCCCACCCCGGCAACGCCGCAACCCTAGCACAGCCGCCCACCGGCACTGTGCCGGGGTCGGTGCCGGGGTGGGGGCGGTACCGGTGGGCGGCTGTGCCGGGGTCGGTGCCGGGGTGGGGGCAGCCGCCCACCGGTACCGCCCCGACCGCGACAGCTGCTCGCCGGCACTGCCCCCACCCCGGCACTGCCCCGACCCTGGCACAGCCACCCACCGGCTCCGCCCCAACCCCGACACAGCTGCTCACTGGCACTGCTCCCACCCCGGCACCGCCCCCACCCCGGCACAGCTGCCCACCGGCACCGCCCCCACACCGACACAGTTGCTCGCCGGCACCGCCCCAACCCCGGCACCGCCCCGAACCCGGTACGGCCGCCCGCCGGCACTGCCTCAACCCCGGCACAGCCACCCACAGTCACCGCCCCGACCCCGACACAGCTGGTCGCCGCCACTGCCCCCACCCCGGCAACGCCCCAACCCCGGCACAGCCGCCCGCCGGCACTGCCCCCACCCCGGCACCGCCCCAACCCCGGCACAGCCGCCCAGCGGCACTGCGCCCACCCTGGCACCGCCCCGACCCTGGCACAGCCGCCCACCGGCACCGCCCAGACCGCGACACGGCTGCTCGCCGGCACCGCCCCCACCCCGGCCCTGCCGCCCGCCAGCACTGCCCCCACCCCGCACCGCCCGACCCCGGCACAGCCGCCCGGCGGCACTGCAACCACCCCGGCACCGCCCCCACCCCGGCACAGCTGCTCGCCGGCACTGCCCCCACCCCGGCACCGCCCCAACACGGGTAAAGCCGCCCGCCGGCACTGCCCCGACCCCAGCACAGCCGCCCGCCGGCACGGCCCCCACCCCAGCACTACCCCGACCCTGGCACAGCCACCCACCGGCACCGGCCCGACCTCGACACAGCTGGTCGCCGGCACTGCCCCCACCCCAGCACCGTCCCGACCCCGGCACAGCCACCCACCGGCACTGCCCCGACGCAGACAGCTGCCTCAACCCCAACATAGCTGCCCGCTGGTACTGCCCCGACCCCGGCACAGCTGCCACTGCAACCACCCCGGCACCGCCCCGACCCCGGCACAGCCGCCCGCCGGCACTGCCCCCACCCCGGCACCGCCCCGACCCCGGCACAGCCGCCCGCCGGCACTGCCCCCACCCCGGCACCGCCCCGACACCGGCACAGCCGCCCGCCGACACAGCCCCCACCCCGGCACCGCCCCAACCCCGACACAGCTGCTCTCCGGCACCGCCCCCACCCCAGCACCACCCCGCCCCGCCACAGCCGCCCGCCGCCACTGCAGCCACCCCGGCACCACCCCGACCCCGGCACAGCCGCCCGCCGGCACCGCCGCCCGCCGGCACCGCCCCCACCCCGGCACCGCCCCCACCCCGGCACAGCCGCCCGCCGGCACTGCCCCCACCCCGGCACTGCCACAACCCTGGCACAGCCACCCACCAGCACCGCCTCGACCCCGACACAGCTGCACACCGGCACTGCCCCCACCCCGGCAACGCCGCAACCCTAGCACAGCCGCCCACCGGCACTGTGCCGGGGTCGGTGCCGGGGTGGGGGCGGTACCGGTGGGCGGCTGTGCCGGGGTCGGTGCCGGGGTGGGGGCAGCCGCCCACCGGTACCGCCCCGACCGCGACAGCTGCTCGCCGGCACTGCCCCCACCCCGGCACTGCCCCGACCCTGGCACAGCCACCCACCGGCTCCGCCCCAACCCCGACACAGCTGCTCACTGGCACTGCTCCCACCCCGGCACCGCCCCCACCCCGGCACAGCTGCCCACCGGCACCGCCCCCACACCGACACAGTTGCTCGCCGGCACCGCCCCAACCCCGGCACCGCCCCGAACCCGGTACGGCCGCCCGCCGGCACTGCCTCAACCCCGGCACAGCCACCCACAGTCACCGCCCCGACCCCGACACAGCTGGTCGCCGCCACTGCCCCCACCCCGGCAACGCCCCAACCCCGGCACAGCCGCCCGCCGGCACTGCCCCCACCCCGGCACCGCCCCAACCCCGGCACAGCCGCCCAGCGGCACTGCGCCCACCCTGGCACCGCCCCGACCCTGGCACAGCCGCCCACCGGCACCGCCCAGACCGCGACACGGCTGCTCGCCGGCACCGCCCCCACCCCGGCCCTGCCGCCCGCCAGCACTGCCCCCACCCCGCACCGCCCGACCCCGGCACAGCCGCCCGGCGGCACTGCAACCACCCCGGCACCGCCCCCACCCCGGCACAGCTGCTCGCCGGCACTGCCCCCACCCCGGCACCGCCCCAACACGGGTAAAGCCGCCCGCCGGCACTGCCCCGACCCCAGCACAGCCGCCCGCCGGCACGGCCCCCACCCCAGCACTACCCCGACCCTGGCACAGCCACCCACCGGCACCGGCCCGACCTCGACACAGCTGGTCGCCGGCACTGCCCCCACCCCAGCACCGTCCCGACCCCGGCACAGCCACCCACCGGCACTGCCCCGACGCAGACAGCTGCCTCAACCCCAACATAGCTGCCCGCTGGTACTGCCCCGACCCCGGCACAGCTGCCACTGCAACCACCCCGGCACCGCCCCGACCCCGGCTCAGCCGCCCGCTGGCACTGCTCCACCCCGCACCGTCCCGACCCCGGCACAGCCACCCACCAGCACCGCCCCGACCCCGACACAGCTGCTCGCCAGCACTGCCCCCACCCTGGTACCGCCCCGCCGCCGGCACAGCCGCCCGCCGGCACTGCAACCACCCCGGCACCGCCCCGCCCCAGACGCCCGCCGCCACTGCCCCCACCCTGGCACCGCCCCGCCCCGGCACAGCCGCCCGCCGCCACTGCAGCCACCCCGGCACCGCCCCGACTCCGGCACAGCCGCCCGCCGGCACTGCCCCTACCCCGGCACTGCCCCAACCCTGGCACAGCCACCCACCAGCACCACCCCCACCCTGGCACAGCTGCCCGCTGCCACTGCAACCACCCCGGCACCGCCCCAACCCCGGCACAGCCGCCCGCAGGCACTGCCCCCACCCCGGCACCGCCCCGACCCCAGCACAGCCGCCCGCCGGCACTGTCCCTACCCCGGCACTGCCCCAACCCTGGCACAGCCACCCACCAGCACCACCCTGACCCCGACACAGCTGCTCGCCGCCACTGCCCCCACCCCGGCACAGCCACCCACCGGCACAGCCGCCCGCAGGCACTGCCCCCACCCCGGCACCGCCCCGACCCCAGCACAGCCGCCCGCCGGCACTGTCCCTACCCCGGCACTGCCCCAACCCTGGCACAGCCACCCACCAGCACCACCCCGACCCCGACACAGCTGCTCGCCGGCACCGCCCCGACCCCTACACAGCCGCCCGCCGGCTCCGCTCCCACCCCGGCACCG
Organism: Pelodiscus sinensis; assembly: GCF_049634645.1. NCBI lineage: Eukaryota > Metazoa > Chordata > Testudines > Trionychidae > Pelodiscus > Pelodiscus sinensis. Next base: position 32,497,819 of record NC_134728.1, on the reverse strand, counting down.
CCCCGACCCCGGCACAGCCGCCCGCTGCCACTGCAACCACCCCGGCACCGCCCAGACCCCGGCACAGCCGCCCGCTGCCACTGCAACCACCCCGGCACCGCCCCGACCCAGCGGCTCGCCGTCACTGCCCCCACTCCGGCACCGCTCTGACCCCGGCACAGCCGCCCGCCCGCACTGCCCCCACCCCGGCACCGCCCCGACCCTGGCACAGCCACCCACCAGCACCGCCCCGACCCCGACACAGCTGCTCACCGCCACTGCGCCCACCCCGGCACCGCTCCGACCCCGGCTCAGCCGCCCGCCAGCACTGCCCCGACCCCTGCACAGCCGCCCGCCGGCACCGCCCCGACCCCTGCACAGCCGCCCGCCGGCACCGCCCCGACCCCTGCACAGCCGCCCGCCGGCTCCGCTCCCACCCCGGCACCGCCCCGACCCCGGCACAGCCGCCCGCTGCCACTGCAACCACCCCGGCACCGCCCCGACCCAGCTGCTCGCCGTCACTGCCCCCACCCCGGCACCGCTCTGACCCCGGCACAGCCGCCCGCCCGCACTGCCCCCACCCCGGCACCGCCCCGACCCTGGCACAGCCACCCACCAGCACCGCCCCGACCCCGACACAGCTGCTCACCGCCACTGCGCCCACCCCGGCACCGCTCCGACCCCGGCTCAGCCGCCCGCCAGCACTGCCCCGACCCCTGCACAGCCGCCCGCCGGCACCGCCCCGACCCCTGCACAGCCGCCCGCCGGCACCGCCCCGACCCCTGCACAGCCGCCCGCCGGCACCGATCCCACCCCGGCACCGCCCCGACCACGGCACAGCCGCCCGCTGCCACTGCAACCACCCCGGCACCGCCCCGACCCAGCTGCTCGCCGTCACTGCCCCCACCCCGGCACCGCCCCGACCCTGGCACAGCCACCCACCAGCACCGCCCCGACCCCGACACAGCTGCTCACCGCCACTGCCCCCACCCCGGCACCGCTCCGACCCTGGCACAGCTGCTCGCCGCCACTGCGCCCACCCCGGCACCGCTCCGACCCCGGCTCAGCCGCCTGCCGGCACTGCCCCGACCCTGGCACAGCCACCCACCAGCACCGCCCCGACTCCGGCACAGCTGCCCGCCGGCACTGCAACCACCCCGGCACCGCCCCGACCGCGGCACAGCCGGCCGCCGGCACTGCCCCCACCCCGGCACCGCTCCAACCCCGGCACAGCCGCCCGGCGGCAATGCCCCCACCCTGGCACCGCCCCGACCCCGACACAGCTGCTCGCCGGCACCGCTCCAACCCCGGCACAGCCGCCCGGCGGCAATGCCCCCACCCCGGCACCACCCCGACCCCGACACAGCTGCTCGCCGGCACCGCCCCCACCCCGGCACAGCCGCCCGCCAGCACTGCCCCGACCCCGACCCTGGCACGGCTGCCTGCCGGCACCGCCCCCACCCCGAACCCGGCACGGCCGCCCGCCGGCACCGCCTCAACCCCAACATAGCTGCCCGCTGGCACTGCCCCCACCCCGGCACAGCCGCCCGTCGGCACCGCCCCGACCCTGGCACAGCTGTCTGCTGGCACCGCCCCCACCCCGAACCCGGCACAGCTGCCCGCCGGCACCGCCCCCACCCCGGCACCGCCTCGAACCCGGCACTGCCAGCTGCCGGCACTGCCCCCACACTGGCACCGCCCCGACCCTGGCACAGCTGCCCGCCGGCACCACCCCCAACCCCAGCATGGCCATCTGCTGGCACCGGTTACTAAGTAAACCAGTTACTAAGCCATGAAAGGACCTTCCCTCTTATCCCATGACAACTTACTTTGCTTAAAACCCTTTGGTAAAAAGCCCCGTCAAAGGCTTTCTGGAAATCTAAGTACACTGTGTCCCACTGCCCTCCCTTGTCCTCATGCTTTTGGACCCCTCAGAGTATTCTAGTAGATTTCCCTTTGTAGAAAGCTGTGTTGGCTTGTCCCCCCACAAATCATGTTCATCTGATACTTTTGTTCTTAATAATACAGCTTTAACCAGTTTGCCCAGTACTGAAGTTAGATTTACTGGCCTGTAATTGCCAGGATCACCTGTAGGGCCCTTTTAAAGAACTGGCATCCCATTAGCTATTCTCCAGTCACGTGGTTCAGAAGATGGTTTAAAGGGTAAGTTACTGTAGCCAGTAGGGCTCCGGGAGGGGCTCCTTCCCCTCTGGGTCAGCAGGAGGCCACTCCACCCCACTACACCCTGCTTAGTCTCTTGTGGGGAATTAGTTGTGGCTTTCGGCTTATGGGGCAGTTCGCCGTCTCACACAGCCGTCAGGGGCGCCCAAGGCCCGGTTCAGGGCAGGGCGGCAGGGAAACGGTTCTGGGCCCAAGGCCCGGTTCAGGGCAGGGCGGCAGGCAAACGGTTCTGGGCCCAAGGCCCGGTTCAGGGCAGGGCGGCAGGGAAACGGTTCTGGGCCCAAGGCCCGGTTCAGGGCCGGGCGGCAGGCAAACGGTTCTGGGCCCAAGGCCCGGTTCAGGGCCGGGCGGCAGGCAAACGGTTCTGGGCCCAAGGCCCGGTTCAGGGCAGGGCGGCAGGCAAACGGTTCTGGGCCCAAGGCCCGGTTCAGGGCCGGGCGTCAGGGAAACGGTTCTGGGCCCAAGGCCCGGTTCAGGGCCGGGCGTCAGGGAAACGGTTCTGGGCCCAAGGCCCGGTTCAGGGCGGGGCGTCAGGGAAACGGTTCTGGGCCCAAGGCCCGGTTCAGGGCCGGGCGTCAGGGAAACGGTTCTGGGCCCAAGGCCCGGTTCAGGGCCGGGCGTCAGGGAAACGGTTCTGGGCCCAAGGCCCGGTTCAGGGCCGGGCGGCAGGGAAACGGTTCTGGGCCCAAGGCCCGGTTCAGGGCCGGGCGTCAGGGAAACGGTTCTGGGCCCAAGGCCCGGTTCAGGGCCGGGCGGCAGGGAAACGGTTCTGGGCCCAAGGCCCGGTTCAGGGCCGGGCGGCAGGGAAACGGTTCTGGGCCCAAGGCCCGGTTCAGGGCCGGGCGGCAGGGAAACGGTTCTGGGCCCAAGGCCCGGTTCAGGGCCGGGCGGCAGGGAAACGGTTCTGGGCCCAAGGCCAGGTTCAGGGCGGGGCGGCAGGCAAACGGTTCTGGGCCCAAGGCCCGGTTCAGGGCGGGGCGGCAGGCAAACGGTTCTGGGCCCAAGGCCCGGTTCAGGGCGGGGCGGCAGGCAAACGGTTCTGGGCCCAAGGCCCGGTTCAGGGCGGGGCGGCAGGGAAACGGTTCTGGGCCCAAGGCCCGGTTCAGGGCCGGGCGGCAGGGAAACGGTTCTGGGCCCAAGGCCCGGTTCAGGGCCGGGCGGCAGGGAAACGGTTCTGGGCCCAAGGCCCGGTTCAGGGCGGGGCGGCAGGCAAACGGTTCTGGGCCCAAGGCCCGGTTCAGGGCGGGGCGGCAGGCAAACGGTTCTGGGCCCAAGGCCCGGTTCAGGGAGGGGCGGCAGGGAAATGGTTCTGGGCCCAAGGCCCAGTTCAGGGCGGGGCGGCAGGGAAACGGTTCTGGGCCCAAGGCCCGGTTCAGGGCCGGGCGTCAGGGAAACGGTTCTGGGCCCAAGGCCCGGTTCAGGGCCGGGCGTCAGGGAAACGGTTCTGGGCCCAAGGCCCGGTTCAGGGCCGGGCGTCAGGGAAACGGTTCTGGGCCCAAGGCCCGGTTCAGGGCCGGGCGGCAGGGAAACGGTTCTGGGCCCAAGGCCCGGTTCAGGGCGGGGCGGCAGGGAAACGGTTCTGGGCCCAAGGCCCGGTTCAGGGCGGGGCGGCAGGGAAACGGTTCTGGGCCCAAGGCCCGGTTCAGGGCCGGGCGGCAGGCAAACGGTTCTGGGCCCAAGGCCCGGTTCAGGGCCGGGCGGCAGGGAAATGGTTCTGGGCCCAAGGCCCGGTTCAGGGCCGGGCGTCAGGGAAACGGTTCTGGGCCCAAGGCCCGGTTCAGGGCCGGGCGTCAGGGAAATGGTTCTGGGCCCAAGGCCCGGTTCAGGGCGGGGCGTCAGGGAAACGGTTCTGGGCCCAAGGCCCGGTTCAGGGCCGGGCGGCAGGGAAACGGTTCTGGGCCCAAGGCCCGGTTCAGGGCCGGGCGTCAGGGAAACGGTTCTGGGCCCAAGGCCCGGTTCAGGGCCGGGCGTCAGGGAAACGGTTCTGGGCCCAAGGCCCGTTTCAGGGCAGGGCGTCAGGCAAAGAAACAGATGAATAGTTCTCAAGTCCTGTCGCTACAAAGCCAGTCGGTCCCTCTTCCTCATGCAGGGGTCCAGCAGGTTCCGGCTGCTGGTCAGGGATAGCCGAGGGGGGAGACGGCCATCCAAGAGTGGGAGCAGGGGGGCGCAAGCCCACCCCCTGCACTGCATCCCAGTCCAGGGCCCTAGTAGCAGCAGAGCAGTCTGCCACTGGGTCAGCAGGGATCCGTACCACAACACGCTGACCTGGTTCTGGCCCAGCCAAATGGTGGTCAGCTACCCTGGGCTCTTTCCACACTCCCTCTGGGCTGTACCTGGGCCCCGTGCAGGCTCTCTGGGCTCCGGCGCTCTGGAATCTCTGGCCAGGTGAGCAGTCTCATAGACTTTAAGGTCAGCAGGGACCATTGTGATCATCTAGTCTGACCCCCTGCACAGCGCCGGCAACAGAATCTCACCCACCCCTCCTCGAATAATCCTCTCACCTATATCTCAGATATTGAAGCCTTCAAATAGTTTGAAGACCCCAAGATGCAGAGAATCCTCCAGCTGTGATCTGTGCCCCATGCTACAGAGGAAGGCGAAAAACCTCCAGGGCCTCTGCCAATCTACCCTGGAGGAAAATTCCTTCCCGACCCCAAATATGGCGATCAGCTAAACCCTGAGCATGTGGGCAAGACTCACCAGCCAGACACCCAGAAAGTTCTCTATAGTAACTCCTATCATCCCTCCATTGACCTATTTCCCACTGATAATGAATGGTCAATTAGTTACCAAGATCATGTTATCTCATCAAACCATCCCCTTCATAAACCCATCTAGTTTAATCTTGAAGCCAGATAGATCTTTTGCCCCCACTACTTCCCTTGGAAGGCCGTTCCAGAACCTCACTCCTCTAATGGTTAGAAACCTTCGTCTAATCTCAAGTCTAAACTTCCTACTAGCCAGCTTATATCCATTTGTTCTTGTGTCCACATTGGTATTAAACTTAAATAATTCCTCTCCCTCCCTGGTATTTATCCCTCTAATATTTACGGAGAGCAATCATGTCCCCCCTCAGCCTTCTTTTGGTTAAGGTAAACAAGCCAAGCTCCTTGAGCCTCCTTTCATAAGACAGGTTTTCCATTCCTCGGATCACCCAACGGAGGCAGGCGGGAGAGGGAGCCAGTCCTTGGAGCAAGAGGACTTACGGTTGAGGCCAATATCGTGGTAGGTGAGGATGACCGGGCGGTTCCCCTTCGGGGTGCCCCGCAGGGTGACATGGATGACCCCGGACGCTGTCTCGATGTCATGCTCCTGCAGAGAGAAGACAAGAGCTTCACTGCGGGGTCACAGCTGGGTGCAGACTGGGTCTGACAGCCCCAGCGAGGACGGGGCGCCCGAGGAAGGAGTCTGGCTACGTGTCCTGGGTGCTCTCCTGTTCCCATAGGGACGACTCACACTGGCAAAGCCCTGTGCGGCTCTCAGCTCCTGGAAGACGTAGCCCACCCTCGTGATTGCCTAGCACAGGGTACCCTGCCCTACTTCACCGCGCGGCAGACCACAGTGAGCGGGCAGGGAAGACATTTCCATGACAGGCAGTGGGGACAATGGCCTGGGAACAGGCAGTTTGAATGTTAAGGTCCCTTTTTGGTCACGTGCTGGCACAAGGCTAGAAATTAAGAGACTACGACAGCGTCTCCCCAGACGTAGCACCCTCCCGACAGAGACTGCTGCCTGGCACATTCCCAGGAGCGCTGGCCCCCCACCTCAGAGCAGTGACACCAAGGAGCAGAGATGTGCCTGCTGGCTTCCTGGCACCAAAGCCAAGGCGTGTCCTGGAGGCAGCCACAAGCCAGCTCTCCCGAGACAAACGCCCTGCCAACGGCCCCGCCAGGCGTCAGGGCCAGCGACCTGAAAGCAGCGCTAGGATTCCACTGCATGCACGACCCGTCGTGGGGAAGGCAGAACGGCAGCCCCAGGGCATGCGCTCTGACCTCAGGCCAGCCAGCTCCTGGCACGGGGTAAGCCACTGCCCCGGTGACCAGCCCCTGCGACCAAGGCGGTGTAGAACGCGATGAAAGCCTGGTGCCAACAGCAGCACAGGGCGCCCCCCGGAGTTCCATTTTAGGCACAAGTGACATATTCAGAAGGGCTCCTCCTAGGGGAAGCGCAGCATGTGCCAGCAGCAGCACGAGGAACGATGCGACAGCCAAGGACGTGGCCTAAGCTTCCTCCAGCTTTGAAACGCAACAGGCAAGCAGCCAGCCCATGGACTCTGAACACAGCCACACTGTGCGCCCGGCCCCGGCCGCGCCCCTCACACCCGACCCCAGCCCAGCTGCACAGCGCAATAGCGCCTCTCCAAGGGCTGGGACTAACCCCGCCACAGCTCTGACGTGGTGCGCGAAGCCCAAAGCTGGTGACAAGTGCCGAAAGCCAAGACCCGTTTCCTAGGGATGGCAGAGGGATGCCAACGCCGGCGAGCTGAGCTGTACATTAACAGCAGCCCGCGGGCTAGTAGGGTCAAATGGCGGCTACACGGGGATCCTGCCCACTGGCATGCACAAAGGCAAGCGGAAAGCTTTGCCACACCACACCGGGTCCTGCGGTGCGCAGCCGGAGAACCAGCATGGCCCACCAAAGGTGGGAGTTGGCTCTGTGGTGCTAAGAGCTGTCTAGCCATGGCTACAGTGCCTTCGCGCAAGGGCTTGCTCCTTTCTCGCCTGGGGAACGACACTGGCCCACGTGTGGAGACAGAAGAGGAAACGCTGCTCTAGATCCCAGCTCTGAACTCAAGAGTGCCCGGTGCTGCCACGCCACAAGGAGCAAGGCCAACGTCCCGCTGCCTTACGCACGCACGCCCAGGGCGAGGCATGCAGCACTGGCTTGCGCAGCCACCTGCTGAACCGAAAAGGGGCGAGTTACGCTGGACTGGACAGGAAGGCTGCAATCAGGGCTTGCCGGTTCCAACTGACACCATGACTAGCAAGTGCCGGGAGACGCGAATCCCCCTCACAACTACAATCCAAATAGGAGTAATGGTCCAGGTCTGCTCAGTTAGCCCTTTGCAAGTGCAGGGCAGCAGGACTTCAGTGGGTCGTGTCTGCACCAGGCCTGGTAACCGCGCCGGCCGTTACCTGCTCTCTGTGCGTGGGACGGGCCCGGCCGGCCGCTCGCTCCTTACCTGGCAGTCGAAGTCCTGGAAGTTCTGAGCAGCGTTCTGTCAACGAGAAAGAGCAGGCGGCCGTCAGCACGGCCCCCAGCACAATCGACCGACCAGCTGTCAACCACGAGGCAAGGAGCCCTGGGCCTGCACTCGGGCACAGCAGCTTGGATTTGCTGCTTTCGAGGCCAGCGTGGCACCAGCGTGGACACCACAGAGAGGGCCCAGCTGGCTCTGCAGAGAATCCTTAGACAGGCACTACTGCAGGCAAGCACGTGGCTCAGCCAGGTAGCCAAGCGAAGGCCTGGTTTGCTCTCCTGGGCAGGCGTGCAAGCCGCCCCTCCTGCAGTTAACACAGCTGTGCTGGCAGCACAATCTCGCGGCTCTGCCCGGCGCAGGCAGGGTGCAAAGTACCGCCCGCCCCCGGGGCCGCACGGTGTGCAGAGAGCACAGGGCTCCCATAGCTGCCTGGTTTCAGCGGCGTGTGGAAAGCAGGGAGCCTGCCTGCCTGAGGGTCCCACTGGCCTGCTGTCCGGGGGCCACCTAGGCAAGCGCCCCCCAGCCAGAGCCTGCCTCTGGCTCCCTACTCCAACCCTCTGCTCCCCTCCTGTACACTCAGACCCCAAACCCTGCGTCCATACCCCTCCCACATCCTCTCCCCAATCCCCTTCCCAGCTCAGGCCAGATCCCTGCACCCCTCCAGGCTACCTCGACTAGTCACATGGAATTTAACATCCCGAGTCTGGGCTGGATATTAGGAAAACCATTTCACCCGGGAGGTGGTGGAACCTGCCCCCCCTGCAGGCTGGGCCTGGCAACGCCGGGGTCTTGCTTTGACAAGATGACTCCTGACGTCCCTTCCAGTGCTAATGGCTACAAATCCCGGAGCTCTCTACTGCCCTGTTGGGGGCAGGCCGTGGCAGGACCACACGGCCTCTCACAGGGGCCTCCACCCGTTCATCTGAAGCAGGTTCCCACTAGGACTTTGCTCCCGTGAGCAGAGCTGTGTCTTGTGCACCAGTATTGAGGGCGCGAGCGCTTGCTGGGACGGGCACCACCGCGGCACCCACGTTCTTAAGAAATGTAAATATCTTATCAACCCCTCCCCTTCCCTCTGCTGCCGTGTCTCCACCCCCTCTCGTCCCCCCGTCTGCTCCCCTGGTGCCTGCTGCCCCCCCACCCCTCACTCTCCTCTGCAGTCCTGGCTCCCGCCCTGCTCACTGCCCTCAGCCCTTTGGGGAACTACCCCCCTCCCCATCCTCTCTGACCCCTGCACCCGCCCTTCCCTTCCCCCTGTGCCCACCCCTCCTCAAGCCCCCTCCCTTTCCTCTCTCCTAGCACCTCCCTCTACCCACCTGCCCTGCCTCTCCCCTCTGCTGCCTGTCCCTCCCCTCCACGTATCTGCCCGTCTGCTTCACCCCCACAATCCCCTGGCACCTGCACCTTCCCTTACCCCTGCACCCTCCTGGTGCCTCCCCCTTCCCTCCCGACACCTGCCCCCCGTGCCCTCTTCCTCCCTGCTGCCCACCCCCTCACCACCCTCTGCCCCAGTTCGCCTCACGCCCCTCTCCACCCTCACACACGACTTGCTCCATCCCCTGCTTTCCTCGTGCCCATCCCTCCTTTCACCCCTCTTCTCTGGGCACCCACTGCTCCCCTCTCCTCTTCCTCCCTCTTGCCCCCATTGCCCCTCCCCTCTGCCCCTCTCCTCTCCTAGCCTCACCCTGTCCCCTCCCCTTTGCACTTCCACTGACACCTTCCCTTTTCCTCATTGTCTCCTTCCCCACCTGGCATTTCCTCCACCTTGCCCCTTGGATCCTTCCCCTTTCTTCTCCTGCCCGGGCCCCCTCTTCTCCCCTTAGCACAAGCCCTTTTCTCTCCCACCCTTCTCCTTGGAAGGTGAGGGAAGGGGAAGGGGGAGAACTACCTTCCTGACACCTGCACCCCTCAATCCCCTCATGACCGTGTGGCAGGCGGCTGCCCTTTGTGCTGGGACTGGAACTGGGGCTGCAGTGCTATTTTTAATATCCTGGTCCAGGAACAGCTGCACCATCGCCTGGCACCAGTCCTGGCACATGGGCAGCTGCCCGCCACACGGTCCTGCCCCAGGAGCAGCTGGAGCTGAGGCTGCATGGTGGTTTCTGGGGCCGGGACCACGGTACTAAAAATAGCACCACAGCCCCAGCTCCAGTCCCAGCACATGGAGCGGGGCTATGTGGAAGGTGGCTGCCCCATGTGCAGGGACCGCGGTGCTATTTTTAGTACTGTAGCCCTGGCTCCAGCTGCAGCCCACGCTGGCTGCAGCTCCAGTCCTGGCGGGTGGGGGGGGCTGAAACTAGGGCCAGGGTCAGGTGGTAGCTCCTGGGGGGGGCAGCCACCTGCCACACGGCCCCGCCCTGGAGCCACTGCGCAGCTCTGCTAAGGAGGTGGACCGGACTCAATTGTTGGTGCGTGCTTGCAGAGGCGTGCACCGTAGAGGGGTCTGTCGTCACAGGCTGTCAGCACATGCTGGAAGGGACCATTCAGGAGCTAGTCCACAAAAGAAATGACCTCATCCACCACGTGTGTCATATCCTGAGACCAACACGGCTAAAGCAGCACTGGCTACAACAGGCAGGTAATGAAGTCATGGCCCCACACGGCAGAGAACCCGGTACCCCAATCATTTCTGGCACAAGGATGGCCCTGCTAGAGATCTCTTACCACGCCGGGTTTTAGTGAGGTCACCTGCCGCACCAATTTCCACCCCCCCCCTTCACGACTTCATGGCACTGGCTGCATCCCATTGGCAGAGCTGGCTAGGATCCCTCATCAGAGCCTAGTAAGCTAGTTCGTCTGGGACTGGAGTCTGGCCCCCAGGATTCCTGAGGCTGCACATGGAGCCGGCACAAGCCAGTAGCATTACCTTATCGTGCAGCAGGGGCTTGATCTCCGTCAGCTGCACGTCCTGCAGTTCATCCATGGCGACGGGGGAGAGGGGCTAAGCAGGGACCCTGCAACAGGCAGAGAGGACAGGGTTAGAGAGGACGACATTTCAAAGGATCCTCCCCGGCTCTGATTCTAGCACAGCTCCGAGGACACGCTCAGCCTGAAAGCTGCTGGCCACGTGCCCGGTGCGACATGGAGCGTCTGTATCACAGAGGGAAGCAGCTTGGTTTGTGCTTCCCTGAGCGAGACCAAGTGACGCCCGGCACTGCAGGGAACCCCTGCTAGGAAGCTCTCTCCTGCTGAAGACCATGCAAGAGCCTGGCGTCCCCACGCACTGTGCATCAGATGTCATGGACCAGATGCAGCGTTCACAATGCTGCGCAGAGCTGTCGGGACTGGCACTGTGGGACAGGGATGTACCCGTTCCCCTGGAAGCATTACCCTTGTGTTGGCAGAGGAGGAGAGTTTTGCAGGAGGAAAGAGCGCTGCGCTGCACCGCACTGCACCGTATGCACCTCACCGCACCGTACTGCGCTGCGCTGCACACACCTCCACAGGTCTGCTGACGAAAGCTGACTTTTGCTGACAAGGCCTCACGTTCTCACTCTGGTTCTGCCATTTACCATTCAAACACCGATCAAAGGGTCTAGCAGAGGAACGCGCCCCTCCCGACTGCTGTTAGTGACTGGGGACGAGCTGCAGTTTTTATTCTGACTGTAACCTCATGATTAGAGGAAGCAACTGACAGCCAGGAGCTGCCCTGAAAGACAGAAAGTCTGGCGGGTCATGCCCATGTCGTCTGTATCCTGTTCTCCCTTCTCCCAGAGCTAATGCCTCATCAAGAGAGACAAGCCAAGGCAGCAGGCAGCCAGCCAGCTTCCATGTCAGCTTCATCTCTCTGAGGAGCTGCATTAAGAAAATCCAGAGCCCCCAACTTGCCTCCTGGTGCCCTCTCAGTCCCGCAGAACACAAGTGGGCGGTGCACTCTTCCAAAGCATAAAGTCCTGTAGGTCCTGCGTGGCCTGGATAAGGGAGAGGGGCTGGACTATCTGCAGATGCACTGCTGCCCACGCCCTGCTAGCTGAAACGCTGAGAAGAAAGTACACGGAGCACAAGGCCAGGACAAGGGAGACTACACAAACCTGATCGCCCATCACTTCCTGTAAGCGGTCTCGCTGAGTCCTGGGCCCCTGGCTGGTGCTCAGGCCCATACTTATTAGTCCACCGGCCCCTTTAACACAGTGGAGCCTGAGGATGGGTCAGGCCACAATACCCGCGCTAGCCGAAAGCAACACAGCCTGACCCTGGTTCAGGCTGGTGCAGACAAACACACAGTGCCCACCATCAGTTTTTAAGCCAGGCCCTGGCTCAGGGCGGGGCCGGCAAACGCACAGTTCTCAGCACAAGTGGAGAGGGGGAGACTGCCACCCAGTATTGGGGGGGGGAGGGGAAGGAATGTAGGCCCCTCCCTACTCCACCACAGCCCGGCCCAGGGCCCTAGCACTGGCTGCCTTGGTGACCACTGGGGTCAGCAGGGCATGCGCTCCGAAACACTGACACCATCATGGGGTGATCAGCTCCATCTGACCATCCTCCGCTCCCCCTGGACCACTTCCAGACCCCTCAGCGTGTACCTGGCTCCAGGCAGCGGTGGGTTCACAGGGTCTGCATAGTCCAGTGATCTCCAACCTTTTTACACCCAAGATCACTTTTTAAATCTCAGAACAGGCGAAGATCTACCGCCCCGCCCCTTGCTTGAAGCCCCGCCCTCTTTATTCTCCTCCTGTCCATCACTTGCTATCCCCAGCCCTTACTTACACACTCTGATAAACAGTTTATTTTTAAATTATGCGATATATAAAATTAAAATCATGCGTTTATAGTTATGAAATGGTCTTTTTTATTCATGCTATTTAAATCTAAAATGAAGCATTTATAATTATACATTTTGTGGGGACAGAGTTCTGTGGCTGGGGGCAGGGTGCTGGGAGGGCAGAGGACAGGATTCTGCAGCAGGGGACAGAGTGCCAGTGGGGAGAGAGTTCGGGGAGTGGGGACGGGGGAGTAGGGACAGAGTACTGTGGCCGGGGCCAGGGGAGTGGGGACAGCATTCTCTGGCTGGGGAGTGGGGTGCCAGTGGAGGCGGAGAGTCCCCTGCATCTCCCTCATCCCAGGATTCTCCCCTCCCTCCAGGGAAACCAGCCCGTGCCTGCCCCGGGGCCGACCCCACGCGGCGCAGGAAAACCCCGAACGCGCCTGCCCCGGGGCCAACCCCTTCCCCCCGCCGTGCGCGCCGGGAAACCCCCTGTGCACCTCCCGCGGGACTGACTCATCCCTCCGTGAGGTAAGTAGTGGGGCTTCTCGGGGGTGGGAGGGAAATGGGGGCGGGGCAGACAGGACGCCTTGCGAGCGACTGGTCGAGGCCTCGCGATCGACCAGTTGCTCGCGATCGACCTGTTGGTGACCACGGGCATAGTCTATGTTTGGGGGTGGGGAGAAAAGGGCCTTCCCAATGTCTGGGCCAGTGGTCAGCCGCAGCCAGCTCCTCAGGGTCCTCCCAGCGGGAGAGTTCAGGACAGGCGCATCTACTCCCTCTGGCAGCTGGGCCCTTACTGAGCCTCTGGGCTCAGCTTTTATACTGCCAGCTCCTCCCACAGGCCTCTGTGGACTTCAAGGGGCAGGTTCTGACTCAGCCCCTGAGCTCAGAGCAGGGTCAGCGAGCGGCCACCCCTGCTCACTGCACTTCCATCCTGCATCCTGCCCCCAGGCTTTTACCCGCCCCAGCTCCTGAAAGCAGAGCGGGCGGGGGGAGGTGACAGGAGCCCACCGGGTTCTGAGCCGACTGCAGAAGGTGAAGACTGCCCTGGTGCGAGTAGGGTTGCCAGGTAGACCCCGCCAAAAAAACTGACACACTTGATCGTGGGCGGGGGGAGAACAGCCCCCGCCCTGCCCCACCCGGCTTTTGTGTGCGACCACAGGGCTCCCAATGCCAATCGCGGCCTAGCCTCCCAGTCTCTCCCCCGCCCTCGCCAGGCTTCCGTCCGGTGCCCCACCAGGAATTCAGAAAATACCGGACATTGCACATTTCTGGTATTTTCTGGATTTTTCTACCAGACAGACGGTGCAAATACCGGACTATCCAGTAGAAAACCGGACACCTGGCAACCCTAGCGAGGAGATCGCTGCCTGCCGCTGGTTCACTCCCCTGTGCAGGACGACTGTGGCCCAGCACCGGCAGGAAGGGAACACGGGCAGGCTCCTCTTCAGAAGGCTCCTTGCTGACGGTGTTGGTGGCCACGCAGGTCCAAGTCACCATTGTAGCGAGGCAGCGTGGGCCCCGCGGACGCAGAGGGAACACCCAAGCTGCTTGGCGGTGGAGCCAGGACGGCCACGCCCCACATGCGGAAAGCAGGGGGCGGGGCAGGAAGAGGAACTATAGAAGGCCGGCCCAGCAGGGAGGAAGCCGCCAGAGCTGATCTCAGCGTCTGTATCTGGAGCTGGGTGGGGCCTTGCCTGTGTGCGTTGCTGGAGGCCGTCCTGTGGGGCGCATCTGCTCCGTCAGGATCTCCAGTCTGACCCCTGAGCTCCCAGGAGGAGTAGGGCAAGACCGGGGGAGGGGGAGCCAGCTCAACTCCTGGGCAGCACAGCAAGCCCCGGCCCCTCCCCTTCTGCCCCCTGAAGCCTCAGCTCCCGCAGTGTCTGGGTGGTGCTGTCGGCCATGCTGCTCCAGGCAGCAGTGCTGCAGTTCCACCTGTCACTCATGCTCCGGGCAGGGAGGGTTGGACAGTAGCCAAGGGGTCCTGCATGGGGAGCAGGGGAGGTAGGATGGGGGTGGGAGTTCCGGGGGGAGTGGACTGGCTGGAGGCTGGGCCATGTCCAGCTGTTTCGGGATGCACAGCCTCCCCTACTTGGCCCTCCATACCATTTCCAAACCCAGTGTGGCCGTCCTGCCCACCCTGCTTCAGAATCTGGCCCAGCAGGATCAGGCAAAGGGACCAGGCTAGCGGAAAAGGCAGGCTCAGCGCTATCTTCAAGCCCGTCAGGCGACATCCCGGGGGAGGGGGGGTCCTAAGCCGTCACACCCCTGGATACTGAACCCACCGGGCAGACAAAAGCCAACACACAGTATTCATCAATGACAGGGCTGCTCCAAAGGAGTCTCAACAGCAGCCGTGGGCTGCACATCCCATCTGTCCCCATTCCCCCACACACTGGAGCCTCACAGGTGACAGACAAAGGTGAAGGGGGCAGACAGGGGGTTCGTGGGCCACAGGAGGAACCTTAGTCGGCCGCACGTGGCCCGTGGCCTGCCCACCACTGGAATCATGTGACCCACTGAGATAAAGGAGGGGCCCACTCACTAGTCGTGGTTACCCACTGCTGCACAATAGAGAAATGCTTTTTATCCACCAACAGTGTTCTCTCTGGCTTAGGATTCTAGCCTGCTGGCTAATACAGCCTTGCAGCCGATGCCTCTCCATTACCAGGCAAATGGGTTTCTGGGACTATTCCTCCCCATGCCAGTCCCAACAGCAGGCAGGGCCATCCACTCAGTATGTATTCCGTACTCCAACACTCCCCACATTCCAGTCCCTCTCTTACAGCCCTTACCAGCCCTACCGCTCAAACGGCGGGGAGCACATGGCCGAATTTCAGAGCTGAAACATTCTTGTTTTGCACTGGGTTTGCTTTGTTATTTTAAGAAAAAGGAATACAAATTGCTAACACGAGCTAAGACAATAGAAGCTAAAAGATGTATAGAAACGTGGCTCATAGTCATACAAAAGGCTATCGGAAACCATGCGCAGAGACTCAAAACCCCATCTACTGCCTCACACAGTTTCAATAAATAGAGAGCATGTACGTTACACATATATGGATTAATCCAGGGTGGGCAATAATTTTGGATGGAAGGCCTGCTTCAAGAACTTGGTAGGTAATCAAGGGCCGCACTCTTCCATTATATTAATGAAGCAATGCAGGCTCTGGAACGGAGGTTGGGTACGCAAGCGAGCTTGGGGTAGGAGCTGTTGTGCAGCAGAGGGTGGGGTCAGGGAGGGAATATGAGTGGAGGGGGTTGTGGCCTGGGATTGGGGTGCAGGGTGTGGGAGGGGGTATGGATACAGGAGAGGATTCTGATCCGGGGGAAGGGTGTGAACTGGGGCAGGGGTGCAGGCATTTGGGTTGTGACCTGGGTTAGATGCAGGGAGTTGAGATGCGGGAGGGGATGGGGTGCCAGGTGCAGGCTCTGGTGGGGAGGCACTTACCGTAGGCAGCACCTGGCAAGCAGCTCAGGCCCCTGGGACAGGCTCTCTGTCTGCCACGCCCTAGCACGCTGCTCAAAGAGGCCAGCTGCTGGGGCCAGGGTGTGTCTACGTGCAGCGTGCACCGGGGGGGGGGGGGGGGGGGGCGGCGTTGCTGCACACTTTCTGTGCTGCAAGCATGGCTCAGGCACCTCCCATTGACTGGTTTTGGCCAACGGGAGCTATGAGACTGTGTTGGGACGGGGGCAGCTCGTGAAGCCCCCTCTCGCCCCAGAGATGCACCCCTCCCCCCATTGCCTTACAGCCAGTAAAAAGTGTAAGAGCATAGCCCTCGACTTTTAAAAGAACAGGTGAGCGCTAACAGGGAGTTTTGAGAGGGAGTTCTCCAGGTGAAGGAGAAGCAGATACAGGACTCTGGAGGGAAGTGTGTTTTGTTATTGGGGCTTTCTTAGTGTGTGCTGAGCTTGTGTTTGTTTGGTGTGTGGTGGTGTTGGTTTTTTGTTGTTTTTTTTCTTTCCCTGTTTGAGTGAGGTTTTAGAGAGGGAGTTCTCCAGGTAGAGGCGAAGCAGATACAGGAGTCTTGGGGGAAGTGGGTGTGGTGTTTGGGGCTTTCTTGCTGTGTGCTGAGCTTGTGTTTGTGAGTGAGGGTTGGTGTGTGTTCTTTTTTGTTTATTCATTTATTTTCCCCTGTGTTTGAGAGTGAGGCTTTTTTTCCTTTCCCCCTCTGCCCTCCCCCTCCCCTTGATGGAGTTTGTGCTGTGACTGACTGTGATTGGCAGGTGGAAACTGTTGGCTTCTAATTAAAGTTTGAATTCTAGAAGCCTCTGCTGATTGGCTGAGCCTTGGTAGGGGGAGGGGCTTTATAAGGCAGTGGGCAAGCGACCAAGGAGCTTGCGAACAGGTGAGTGCTAACAGGGAGTTTTGAGAGGGAGTGGGAAGGGCGGGAGGTTTTCTTGCCTTTCTTTTTAAATCCCTTCTCCAGGACAGCAGCGATGGTTGGTGATGGGTCTGCTGTTGTTACCTGCACAGCGTGTGCCATGTTTGTCTTCCTCCCGGAAGAAAGAACGGATTTCATCTGCACTAAGTGCAAGCTGGTTGACATTTTGGAAGAAAAAATTAGAGGACTGGAGGCCCAAGTGTCGACCCTATGCTCGACCAGAGAGGAGGAAGACTTCCTCGATAGGAGGCAGCATTTAATCCTTCAAGCACGGCAGGCAGAGGAGCCAAAGAGGGCAGTACGTGACCAAGAAGAGAACTGGCAGCATGTAACTTCTAGAAGGGGAAAAAGGCCAGCATGGGAATCCCCCAGTGCTATAGAGGTAAGTAATCGCTTTCAAGCTCTCTCCACAGGCTCTGCAGTGCTGAAAGCTCTGGAAGGGACCTCACAAGGAAGAAACCAGAAGGGAACACCATCTACTGGAAGGCATGGGATGCGTAGTCCTAGGGATGGGGGTTCCACGGCCACCACCCCCAAAAGAAGATGACGGGTGGTGGTGGTCGGGGACACCCTCCTAAGAGGGACTGAGCCATCCCTCTGCCGTCCGGACCTGGAATCTCAAGAGGTGTGCTGCTTACCGGGAACTCGCATTCAGGATGTCACTGAGAGGCTTAGCAAGCTGATCAAATCTTCAGATCGCTACCCCTTCCTGCTGCTCCACGTGGGAACTAATGATACGGCCAAGAATGACCTTGAGCGGCTTACTGCGGATTATGTAACGCTGGGAAGAAGGATCCAAGAATTCGGAGCGCAAGTGATATTCTTGTCCATTCGCCATGTTGAACGGAAAGGACTGGGCAGGGATCGTCGACTTGAGGACGTAAATGCTTGGTTGCGCAGGTGGAGTCGCAGAGAGGGCTTTGGTTTCTTCCACCGTGGGACTCTGTTCCGGGCACAAGGACTGTTAGGAAGAGATGGGATCCACCTAACGAAGCAAGGAAGGAGCATCTTCGCGGGCAGGCTTGCAAACCTAGTGAGGAGTGCATTAAACTAGGTTTGTCGGGGGACGGCGACCAAAACCCTGAGGGGAGTGGGAAAGTCGGATACCGGGAAGAAATGCAGAGAGGAGGGAGCAAGAAAGGAGGACCCCTGTTTCAAATGGAGAAGATAGGGCGATCAACTGGTTATCTGAGGTGTTTATACACTAATGCAAGAAGCCTGGGCAAAAAACAGGAAAAACTGGAGACTCTGGCCCAGTCCAAGAAATATGATTTAATTGGGATAACAGAGACTTGGTGGGATGACTCGCATGACTGGAGCGCTGTCATGGAAGGGTATAGACTGTTCAGGAAAAACAGGCAGGGGAGAAAAGGAGGAGGAGTTGCACTATATGTAAGAGAGCACTACGACCGCTCTGAACTCCAGTATAAAGAGGGAGAAAAACCTGTTGAGAGTCTATGGGTTAAGTTTAAAGGAACAAACAACAGCAGTGATGTTGTGGTTGGTGTCTGCTACAGGCCACCGAATTAGGTGGATGAGGTAGATGAGGCTTTCTTTGGACAACTGAGCGAAGCTGCCAGATCGCAGGCCCTGGTTCTCGTGGGGGACTTTAATCACCCTGACATCTGTTGGGAAACTAATACGGCAGTACACAGGCAATCCAGGAAGTTTTTGGAGAATGTTGGGGATAACTTCTTGACACAGGTGCTGAAGGATCCAACCAGGGGCCATGCGCAGCTTGACCTTCTGCTCACAAACAGGGAGGAACTAATAGGGGAAGTGGAGGTGGGTGACAACCTGGGAAGCAGTGATCATGAGATGCTAGATTTCAGGATCCTGACCAAAGGAAGAAAAGAGAGTAGTAAAATATACACCTTGAACTTCAAAAAAGCAGATTTTGACTCCCTCAGAGATCTGATGGGCAGAATCCCCTGGGATGTTAACATGAGGGGGAAAGGAGTCCAGGACAGCTGGCAGTATTTTAAAGAAGCCTTATTGAAGGCACAGAAAGAAACCATCCCGACGCGTAGCAAGAGAGGCAAACCTGGTAGGAGACCGGATTGGCTTACAGGGGAAATCCTTGGTGAACTTAAGCACAAAAACGAAGCTTACAAAAAGTGGAAACTTGGACAAATGACCAGGGAGGGGTTTAAATGTATAGCTCAGGAATGCCGGGGGATTATCAGGAAGGCGAAAGCGCAAATGGAATTGCGACTGGCTAAGGATGTGAAGGATAACAAGAAAGGTTTCTACAGGCATGTTAACAAGAAGAAGGTGATCAGAGAGGGTGCGCAGCCCTTAATAGATAAAGGAGGTAACCTAGTGACAGATGATGTGGGGAAAGCTGAAGTACTCAATGCGTTCTTTGCCTCTGTATTCACGGACAAGGTCGGCTCCTGGACTTCTGCGCCAAGTGACACAAGATGGGATGAAGATGGACAGCCCGTGGTAGGTAAAGAACAGGTTAGGAACTACTTAGAAAAGCTAAACATACACAAATCCACGGGTCCAGACTTAATGCATCCGAGGGTGCTGAGGGAGTTGGCAACTGTCGTTGAGGAGCCTTTGGCTATTATCTTGGAAAAGTCGTGGAGATGGGGAGAAATCCCGGATGATTGGAAAAAGGCAAATGTAGTGCTCATCTTCAAAAAAAGGGAAGAAGGATGATCCAGGGAACTATGGGCCGGTCAGTCTTACCTCGGTTCCTGGAAAAATCATGGAAGGGATCCTTAAGGAATCCATTTTGAGACACTTGGATGAGAGGAAAGTGATTAGGAATAGTCAGCATGGATTCACAAAGAGCAAGTCGTGCCTGACCAATCTGATTAGCTTCTATGATGAGGTAACTGGCTCGGTGGACATGGGGAAGTCAGTGGATGTTATATACCTTGACTTTAGCAAGGCTTTTGATACGGTCTCCCACAATATTCTTGCCAGCAAGTTAAGGGATTGTGGATTGGATAAATGGATGGTAAGATGGATAGAAAGATGGCTAGAAGGCCGGGCCCAGCGGGTAGTGATCAATGGCTCGATGTCAGGATGGCGGTCGGTTTCTAGCGGAGTTCCCCAAGGTTCGGTTCTAGGACCGGTTTTGTTCAATATCTTTATTAATGATCTGGATAAGGGGATGGATTGCACCCTCAGCAAGTTTGCGGATGACACTAAGCTGGGGGGAGAGGTAGATATGCTTAAGGGCAGAGATAGGGTACAGAATGACTTAAGACAAATTGGAGGATTGGGCCACAAGAAATCTGATGAGGTTCAACAAGGACAAGTGCAGAGTCCTGCACTTGGGACGGAAGAATCCCAAGCATAGTTACAAGCTGGGGACCAACCGGTTAAGTAGTAGTTCTGCAGAAAAGGACCTGGGGGTTACAGTGGATGAGAAGCTGGATATGAGTCAACAGTGTGCCCTTGTAGCCAAGAAGGCTAATGGCATATTAGGTTGCATTAAGAGGAGCATTGCCAGCAGATCCAGAGATGTCATCATTCCCCTTTATTCGGCTTTGGTGAGGCTGCATCTGGAGTATCGTGTCCAGTTCTGGGCCCCCCACTACAAAAAGGATGTGGACGCATTGGAGAGGGTCCAGCGGAGGGCAACCAAAATGATTAGGGGGCTGGAGCATATGACTTAGGAGGAGAGGCTGAGGGACTTGGGTCTGTTTAGTCTGCAGAAGTGAAGAGTGAGGGGGGATTTGAGAGCAGCCTTCAGCTTCCTGAAGGGAGGTTCCAAAGAGGATAGAGAGAGGCTGTTCTCAGTAGTGACAGATGGCAGAACAAGGAGCAATGGGCTCAGGTTGTGGTGGGAGAGGTCCAGGTTGGATATTAGGAAAAACTATTTCACTAGGAGGGTGGTGAAGCACTGGAATGGGTTACCTAGGGAAGTAGTGGAGTCTCCATCCCTAGAGGTGTTTAAGTCTCGGCTTGACAAAGCCCTGGCCGGGTTGATTTAGTTGGAATTGGTCCTGCCTAGAGCAGGGGGCTGGACTTGATGACCTTCTGAGGTCTCTTCCAGTTCTATGATTCTATGCAAGAGATGGGGCCAAGGACCCCTGAGCCCCCTTGTTCCAGTGCCCCAGCTACAAATCTGCAGGAACCATTTGAGAAAACAGCCAAATGGTAGCTACTGGGTCTCATTTTAAAAGACCAGGAATATGCCCCTGGGACACAGTGACAGCTGTAGCTTTTGTTCCACTCACCATACAACCCTTGTTCGGTTACAGCAGCAGTTTGTAACACAAAGGTCACATGATGGAAAATTCCATCGGCTAAGACAGTTCAGCAGTAAATCCAGGCAGCTCGGAGCATCTCTGGGGATCTCAGCCTGCCGCAAACTAGGTTTCCCAGCTACCCTTCTGAAAAGGGTACAGTGCAGTTAAGCCTCTCCTTTAAGGCTCTCTTAGGCCGGGATGTTTATCTGCATCAGTTGTTTTGGGCAAATCTCTCTGTAGACACTCGCCCCTTTTATTCTCAAGTCAGTGCACCCACAAAGCCCCACACTAGGACGACACTACCGCCACCTTGTGGGGAATGGCTCCGTTCAGGTGGTAGCAGTCTCTGAGCACGGCAGCCCTTAAATAGGAGCTGCAACTCACCTGCCACCCCAGGGAGCTGTAATGAGTGTGAAGGACGTTAGACGGGAGCTTTATTTCCTGCCGTGGTCTCAGGTAGATGGACCAGAGAAGGGAACAAGTCTGCCATCGCTAACTTGGATCTGTGCCAATGGACACAGCTGGCAGATTTACAGGGTCTTTAGCCCAGTTAAAGAAAAAGCCAGAAAACAATTCTATCTGCAGATTTACTTTTAGCTACTATCAGTGATGCTTAGTGCCAGCAGCGACTAGGGATGCTCGGCAGCGTGTAACTGAATACCTGTGTGACTGCATAATATTTTAGCGGTTACACAACTATTTGATAGTCCTCAAGGGCGGGTCTGGCAGTCAGTGCACTCCCGACCCCACTCCTGGGGAGCCCTTGCCCCCCACGCTGCTGCCTTGCTATTAGACAGGATGGGATACATCTGGCAATTATGAACTCCACCCAACACCCCCCACCGCCACCAGTCCTGCTGTCGGAGGTTCTATAGAAGGGGGGCTGCAGTTCAGAGCTAAACTGCAAGCAGATGGGCACCGAGTGCATCAGGAGCCGGTGAGCATCTGCATGGGGGAGGTTGTGTGGGCAGGTATGTTTAACAACAAGTCTCCATGCTTCCCAGCAGGTAGGGTTCCTTTCAACCTCTCTCTCTGGCAAGTCTTTGTACACGGTGATGGTTTGCCCCATCCCCCACCAAGCGGAACCCTGTGTTTAAGTAGGGTCACCACTCTGTGCATGGGCTCCACACACAGCCCCTCGTTATGCTTGCCCACCTGCTGGCTGCTGCACAGGAAACCCATTGTCCTCTAGGCAGGTCCAGACCATGGTGTTGATGGCTCCTAGCAATAGACCTCACCGGCATGGGAGCTGGAATGCAACACAACAAGCTGCCCTCAGACACGGGCAGGGGTGTGTTCAGTGGAGTCCGTCATTGCCAGATGTATCCCATCCCGTCAGGGTGCACAATCAGCTCAAGGAGCTCTATCATTTCCATTAGTGGAGAACTATTGTAAGTTGAAAGAAAAAGCTATTTCACGCCAGTCTAATTGGGAACCAGACCCTGTCAGCACAGAGGACTAATATAGTAAATACGTTCACACCCGGCACTTCTGAGAGAGCTTTGCAGCATGCATCTCACTCGCTCCTGCACTCTGTCAGCAGACTCCTCACGGAGGAGAAAGACACGGACACACAACAGAGTGATGAGCCCACCCTTCCAAATGCAGGCACATGCAGGGGCAGAGACTGAAAGTCCATGGTGCCAGGGTCCTCCCACACTTGGGGATCCAGCTATGGTAAATACAGCTGATGTTTGTGAAATAGGACAGAGATGCTCCGTTCCTGTTCTCAGAGTCACAGCTCTGCCACTCAGTCTATAATGGGCTTTGAGCCTGGTTCTCTGATAAGGTTCAGGACAACACTGAGGTCTCTGAGGGGTTTTCTATTCACTCCCTTTTCAGCACCTAGAAATGATAGATTACAAATTATTACTATTGAATTTCAGTTGGCTGAAGACCAGACAGTCCTCAGTATGAGAACAGGCGTGGTTTGCACCAACGGCCTAGAGTGGAACAAAGCTGTTGCTACATGTGATGGGCCGCCGACGGCCCACACGCCGGCCGACCAGAAAGGGGGTGCGGGGAGCTGTGCAGGGAGCGGCGAGCCCGAGGGGTGCGCTGCCGCCACCAAGCCGGGGCATGGCAGAAACCCTTCTCCCCACCGGGGCAGCGCCGATGCCACGAGCCTGGACCCCGGCTTACTGCCGGACCGAGCGAAGGCGGCGGGCGGCTGCCCGGAAGTGAAAGGGAAAGGCCCCGCATGACGGAGAGGATGGGGCCACAGACCCACGTCACAGCCGGTGGGCCGTTTCAAAAGGGCGGGCTGGCGTCGGAGAGAGAGGACAACTCGGCGTCCTCGGAGGGAGGGCGGTGAGGCCCGGGCGAGGGACGCCGCCTGCGAGTGAGGCCCCGGAAGAGGCGCTGGAGGACAGACCGAGACAGAAATTGGGTGTATGAAGCCTGGGGAAAATTGAAAGGGGACATGATAATAGTCTCCAAGCACGTAAACATTTGTATAAAGAGGGAGAGTGATACACTCTTCTCCTTAACCAATAAGGACAAGAATTAATGGGCTTAAACTGCAGCACGGAGATTTAAGTTAAACATTCTTTAAAACCTCCTAACTCAAGTGAGTTTAGGAATCTGCTAAAATGGCAGTCAACTTCTTTCCATTTAATGTAAGAGCACAACAAATCACCACATGTGATGTAAATGGTAAGATCCACCCCTAGTTACGGCAGCTGGAGGTTTACATGAAGTCATAGTAAAAGGGACACTACAGAACGTAAGATGTGCCATTCAGGAGCTCTGGCTAGTACAGTCACAACGAATGCAAAGCAGTCGTCAGCAGACAAGATGGCTATGCATGTATGTGACAGACCTACAAGCTAGTTCAGGCAAGAGATGTGATAGTGGAGTCGACTAACCGATTAGCAAAACCTTATAGGTTAATGCCATAGACTACACACATTTCCCATGTCAATACGTTTCTTAGCAGGCTGGCCCAGTCCTGGCTTATGATGGGTCTGGGACCTGCCCCGCTGCAGCTCTGCATTTAAAGTGTGTTAGGAGCCAGGCGGGCAGGCACCCCAGCTCAGTTCTGTCGCACACCAGGCCGGGGAACTCAGACCTCCTCCCCCCTCCCACACAAGGGCCGCTCCCACCCCGCACTGCTGCCTCTTTATCAGAGGCAGCAGCAAAGGGTGATAGGCAGCCAGTCCACGAGGGAAGCTGGTTTTTAAACTGGCTCCCCTTGTGGACCAGCTCCCGCCTGATGCAGAGGCAGCAGCACGGAGTGGCAGGGGGCTCCTCGGCAATGGCTGCTGGCCCCGCTCCCAGGGACTACAGAATAGTCAACTAACAGCTAGGAATTCATGAGGTTACTTGACTATTCCATTAACCGATATTGAACAGCTGAAGGATATTTAACCCTAGGTCAGGCTACAGGCAAAGGTGCAGTGGGAAGTGCAGCACTTCTGCCTTTGAAGTGTAGCAACAGCCCCGTGGGGCTCCTCATACATCTCAAAGGCAGAGGTACGGCAGTCAGGACCAGGCGCGATCGGGGACTGCTTGGGTCCCCCCTTGAGCCATTTCCCTGCTGCGTCTCTGCCTCCCCTGCTCCCCGCCGCATGGAGACAATGCTGGAGGGAACTGACTTTTAAGCCAGTTCCCCCCATCACTGGTTCCTGCTTCTTCCCCCATTCCTGCCTGTGATGGGGCGGCCCCACCCCGCACTCAAGCCCAGGGAAACCACCTGGCACAGGGGGCGGAGTGGGCCCCACCCACGCAGCCCTACAGGGCATGCTCCCAGGGGAGCCAAGGTATGAAAGGCTGCAGGCCTGCTCAGAAGGGGCAGATCACCATCGGAGTGAGAGCTAGTGCCCAACCTCCCGAGTCGCAGACCAGACTGCCAGAGAGGGAGTTGCCAGGCCTGCTGAACACGCCATTGCCAGGCCCAAGCCAGGCTCAACCCCAACGACAGAGCCGCCAGCCAACCCCCGCGACCCAGGCACCGGACCTGGCACCGCAAACCCCGATGCTGACTGGGGAAGTGCCGCTACCGCCACCCAACTAACGCCAACAGGTGGGACCACTACCCAGGAGAAGGGGGTAGGAAGTGACTCAGGGCAGGGAGCTGGAAAAGCTCCTGAGGGCTCGGCATGTTGCGGGGAGGAACCCTCGCCGAACCAGTGGTGGGAGCTGCCCACCACTGATAGGGCCCTGGGTCGGGGACCAGTGGAGAGGGAGGGCCCGGGCCCCCCCTACCTTGAACCCTGGCGAGTGGGGGCTCAGCTGAAGGACTAGGCCTCAGAGCCTGCGTCCAAAGGACTAGGTTGGGAGGCTGTATTTCCCCTAATACAGGGGCAGTGTACTTTGAGACTAGGCCCGAGTGGTCTGAACTATGCCCTGGACTTGGCCCCCCCCCCCCGAGGGGTGGGCGGCCACCCCCGACACTGCCCCTCATACAGAGGTAGCATGGGTAGTTGAGTAGTGACTTGACTACCTGATAAGCCTATGCTTATTGGGCAGTCGACTAGTCACTTACATGCCTACTCTGTTTACTTTCAAGTCCAATGTAAATAATGGTTGGGAGAGGGGAGAGCAATCAGTGTCCATTGTCTCTTTCATTGCTGAAGAGGGCGAACGGACTCTGAGCTTTCTTTGTGTAAAACCTTGACTCCAAGTGAGATGAATTTATTGAAGGTTTTGATCCCTTTTGGGAGCGGGATTCCCGGGTGCTGTGCCGCAGACCTGCATTCTCCCAGAGCGGAAGTGGTTCAGTGTCAGCATTGCTCCTCAGGAAGGGTGGTTACCCCAACTCTGTGCCTTGTCTGGGGGGAACAGACAGCCTGGCCCAGCAGGACTGGGGAGTGGAAGCCCCAGGAAGCAAGGGGGCGAGTGTCAGTGGTATAATGAGCACACAAGGAAACAGCCCCAAGGGGTTATTTGTGACTGCAGCTTTTTATGTGTTCCCCCGCCCCCCAGCCATTCCACATCCCTGCAGGGCAGCATGCCCCCCCACCTGCCCAGGCCAGGCTGAAGCAGCCCCGATGCCATAGGCAGAGGCTGCTCTGGCCCTTGGGGCTGCTGACTCCCAGCCTGTGCAGGCTGGGAGCTGGCAGCCTCGTGGAGTGGGGGAGGGAGGTTCCCAGCTCCCATGGGGTGGCAGGCTGGGAGTTGACAACCCTCGCCCCCCAGTGGCACTTCGGCCCTGCCAAGGCTGCCGACTTCCAGCCCAGGGCGATACGTACCAGGTAGCTGGTTACTTGTTCATATCCCTACTGGGGGTGCAGGCTCTGTGGTGGGAATGGGCATGAGGGGCTGGATATGAGGTTTGGGATGCAAGAGCGTTGGCTAGGGGTGCGGGCTCTGGGGCAGGCCACAGGCGGGGGGCACCGAGTTCTGGTCGTCCCTCTCCCGGCCACAGCAGGCGGGGCTGCCCTTCTCTCGGCCATGGGCAGGTGCCTTGAGTGCCTGCGCAGCACTAAGTAGGCAGCTGCGCGGTCATGCAGCTCACAGGGAGCTTAGCCTATCGCCTAGCACACCAGAAAAGCTCTGACTTTCTGGAAAGAGCCCTCACTGACCCTACTGAAATCCCATTGCAGCTGCTGGGCAGTGAGTGTGACTTGAGCCATCAGCATCTGCCACCACTCTGCTCTGCCTGCCCTAGAAACAACCATGTTCCCAGAGGCCCTACGCTGAGCCCTAGCACTCCCCCCCCCCGCCCCAGGAGTTGTGCTCATTAGAACCAGCCCGCTGTGGCACAACTTGCACTCTCCTGGGACACCAGCCTCTAACAGGGGGGAGGGCAGGCAGAACAGGGTGCGGCAGAGAGGATGCTGGAGGCTCCATAGAGCAGAGTCAAAAGAATGGCAGAGAGAAATGACAATTCTCTCCACGTTCAGTCTCCCCAGTATAACCCTCCTTCCATTCCCACCCTGCTGCAACCCAACTGTGCTTCCTACATGTGATCCTCCACCCCGAGACCTTCCAGGGTGCAGTCCACACCTGTGAGATGGGGTCCTGCCCTGGGGTGCCTTCCAATGCTTTGCTGTTGTAGCTCTCAACACAGTTGCTCAAACAGCCAGCCAACACGTAATTGACTCCCTGAATGTTTGTGTGCAGCCACAGCCCTGGTCCAGAACCTCAGATCCCTGCAGCCTGTCAGCACACACCAGTGACATGCTGGCTCCCAGCAACGCCCAACACACTCCCAGTCCTGAACTCCCCCCCCCCCAAATGCATGTGCCGCACTGTCCAGTCTGGCATGTAGACTACACGATTAACCGATAACCCTGGGTGTATCAGTTAACCGTGCAATCCAATTCACACACTGCCCCCCTCGCTGCCCCTGTGTCAGAAGCAAGAAGGTGGGAGGTGGTGCTCTCCCAACCCCCACACTTCCGCCTCAGATTCAGAGGTAGCAGCTCAAAGGGTGAGGGGGGCAGGTGGGTGCCCGTATACTCAGGAAGCCAGAGGCAGTGGGGAGGAGGCAGGAGCTGGTGCTCAGAGGAGCTGGCTTAAAAGCTAGTTCCCCACAAACACCGACTCCATGGAGCCACTTCCTCCCACATCTCGCTACCTCTATCAGAGGCAGCAACCCAGACAGGACGGGAGTCTCACACGGAGCAGCCTCTGTTTGCAGCAGGCCCATGTTTGCCTTGGACAGAGGCTGCTCTGTGGGATGCCGGCGCAGTCTCTGGCCCCCGGTGGATAGGGCTGCTGCCACCCCGCGTTGCTGCCTTTGTATCCGAGGTAGGAATGCGAGGCAGCAGGGGGGAGCCAATCTGCATGGGGAGTGGGTTTTTAAACTGGGTCCCCTCATGGGCCAGTACCCACCTGCCACCCTGAGCTGCTTCCTCTGATACACAGGATAGCAGGGGGCTCTCCAGGAGTGGGACTGGGAGCAGACTGGCTGCTGGCTCCACCCTCAGGGACTAACGAATAATCATGTAACTGCTAAAATTTCATGTAGTTACATGATTATCAAATTAGCTGTTAGCTAACTTCTCTAATTAGCCCCCTCCTTGACAGTCCCAATACATGAGATCCATTGTCCCTCAAAGTGTACAGACAACAGCTTCCCACCTTGAGTTACCCAGCTTAATGTATAAACACACTGGACTTGACTAGACAAGAAAACAAGTTTATTAACAAAAGCAGATAGAATTTTAAATGCACTCAAGTGTATGCATTAGTTAGATGTGGTTACAAGAAAACACCTTCTGATGCCAAACCTTAAACTACACTTAAGTTAAGGCAAAGATCTGACGACATGCGCCTGTCAGCATTACTGGGGAGCCTTTCTGAACAGCACCCTTCCCCCAAAGCCCAACCGCTGATTTTTTTGTTTTCTTAGATGCAGAGAGAAAGATTGAAACGGGATCTTTTGGGGTGTTTGCTCCTTCTTTATAGAGCTCATTTTCCCCTTTAAAATGCAAGCTCTTTAAAGTCATTTCTCGGTAAAAGTTACTTCCAGCTGAGGGCCAGGTGGCAAAGTCTCTTAGAGGAAAAAGTCCCAGGGCTTGTCTATACTGGCAAGTTCCTGCACTGAAATTTTCTCACTCAGGGTATGAAAAATCACTCCCCTGAATGCAGAACATTTCAGCACAGTAATTTGCCAGTGCAAGAGGCTCCCAGCATTGCGAGCTAGAACTCTCCCCCAGCGCTGGTACCACAACCACACTGTTGTGTTAAAGCAATGCTGCTTTAATGCTGCAAGCGTAGACAAAACCACAGGGTATTTTTTTCACATTGTTTGCCAAAATGTACATTTCCTTTGTCCCCTGCCTTCCCCCTTTCAACGTGGTAAGCTGTTTTGAGGGACAATGGACCTCGTGTATCAGAGCTACCCAAGAGAGGGTTGGACTGTGCAGCAAACGACAGTTAGCTGTTTATAGATAAATCTGAGACACGCATTTCCTTAGGCCTACTTGACCTGTTTTGCCTAATTATTGTTACATGAATGTAAACCTACTTCACCACCACCAGCTGCAAGGAGAGACTTCCTAATTCTCTAGATCACAGGTTCCCAAACTGGGGGACATGAAGAAATTCCAGGGGGGGGCGTGAGGCGACCCAGCCACCCCCCCGTCAATCCCACCCCAAGGTTTGCTGCTATATTGGGGGGGGGGAGAACGTGAGGGTTTCTCAAATCAAAAGGGGGGTGCTGCCAAAAAGTTTGGAAACCACTGTTCTATATAGCGATGCCACACACAGTAACATTACAGAGCAGAGAAGTAAGAGTTTTCCAATGACACCACACAAAGCATACTTTGCAAGTACAGGCAGTCCCCGGGTTACATGGATCCGACTTACATCAGATCCCTACTTACAAACGGGGTGAGGCAACCCCGCACTAGCTGCTTCCCCCCAGCAGGCCAAGGAGACGCAAAGCTAGCGCCCCTCCCCAGCAGACCAGGGAGACGCGGAGCAGCTTTTCTCAGCAGACACCTCAGCTTGAGAATAAAGGACTGAGGGAAGTGAGGTGTGGGAGAATAAAACTGAGCTCTGGAGAAATGTTTGGCTAGAGTTTCCCCTACAATATGTACCAGTTCCGACTTACATACAAATTCAACTTAAGAACAAACCTACAATCCCTATCTTGTACGTAACCCGGGGACTGCCTGTATAGTACAAGAAGTGTGCACTGGGTAAATACCAGATGCATTCAGTCCCACCCTCTCAAACCTTCTAGTGCACAGGAATATGCACCATGGTCACTCTGAATCAAAAACTGTAGCAGAGTGACGATGGTGCATATTACTGTGGACTAGAAGGGGTTTGAGAGGGTGGGACTTGGTGCACCTGGTATTCTTCTCAACAAGACCTACAGTGAACCCTCGTTTATCGCGGTAGATAGGTTCCAAACCCGACCGCGATAGCTGAAAATCCGCGAAGTAGGGACACCATATTTACGTATTTATTTAACATGTATATTCAGACTTTTCGTGTTTTATTTCTTTCTGTACTGAATTATGTGTCATATGTAATGCAATGAACCATCAGTAAGAGCAGATATTACTAATTATTAATGGAATTAACAAAATATTTGGGGTCTTCATATATCGCGGCTATTTTCGAAATTTCCGGAAAATCCGCGATATATTTCTTTTATAATATATACATACGTAATGAAAAAAGTCCGCGAAGTCGTGAATCCGCGATGGTCGAACCGCGAAGTAGCGAGGGCTCACTGTAAAGACATAGTGCTCTCAGATCTGCTGCTAACTTGACAACAGAGAGACTGGACCAGACATTAGAACTTCCATGGCAATACAACCTCCTAACTTGTGCAACAAGACCAATTGTCAGCCAGTCTTTCAGGAGGTAGGCCAAGTAAGTCTGTACAGGATAAATTTAAAAAAACAGTCTTTCAAGTGCTACCAAACTATAACAAAACAGGCTAAAAAAGTAATAGAAATGTAGCCGTGTTAGTCTGGTGTAGCTGAAGCAAAATACAGGACTACGTAGCACTTTAAAGACTAACAAGATGGTTTATTAGATGATGAGCTTTCATGGGCCAGACCCACTTCCTCAGATCAAATAGTGGAAGAAAATAGTCACAACCATATATACCAAAGGATACAATTTAAAAAAAATGAACACATATGAAAAGGACAAATCAAATTTCAGAACAGAAAGGGGATGGGAAGCTCATCATCTAATAAACCATCTTGTTAGTCTTTAAAGTGCTACATCATCCTGTATTTTGCTTAGGCTAAAAAAGACTGTTTTGTTAGTCTTTCAAGTGCTACCAAACTATGTGTCTTTTTTTTTTTAAGTTTATTCATCTAATTGAATGCTTGAAATCTTCCTTAGAAGTGAGGGGCAGAGTTGCATATGAGGCTGTCTGGACCAAACAGTTGGGCTCCTACAGCATAAAATGTTATGAAACTGTTTAATATAGTCCCATGAGTTTTCAATAACTCCTTCTGCTTTATGTTAATATGAGGTAAACATAGGCACAGAGCCAAGTAAAGCTGCAAATCAGGAAATAATTGTCACAACCAAACTCGTCTCCCTGCTAGTCCCTAGACAAAACCTCACTGATTTAAGAAATGTCTTGCTTTCATCTCCCAAAAACGAATGCATTTAGGGACTTTGAATCTTCCTGATGTGCTGAATTCCTTTCTACCTTTGTCAGAGGCTCTCAGCTCAATATTTTAAAGCTATTTGGGCTTGTTTTTTCGCAATTTGCAGCTAACCTCCAATGAAGTTAGGGGTCAAGAAAAAGTTACTGACCATCTGTGACTAAGGGTTATCTATGTTGTAGTTTTTGCCAGCATCATGGTGGCTTTCATAGCAATAGCCTCCAATGGATGATTTCAATGAATAAATCACATCCATCTCCTACTAGCTGGAGAATACAGACTTAGCAAATATATTTTTAAAAATGGGACTATAAAGAGAATTACTGTAAACAGGACTTGAAAACCAGTTATGGGTGAACAAGGGGAAGAGCTAAAATATGATGCAGGCAGAAGCTTTCTTTTCATGCTTCTAGCCTTTCTTTTGGCAAAGAAAATCTTTGGAATGAGACATCAAGACTCTGCTAAGCTTGCAGTACTCCCCAACACCAAGAGAATGAAACTAACATGACAGCTGCATTGCTGCTCAGTCCTTGTGTCAATTTCATTTGGCTACTTAGGAAAGCCTGGAATAGTAACATATGCAAGCATTACAGCACACTCCAAAACCAGAAGCTGAGGGGTGAGGGTGTAGTCAAGACCACACCTGCCTAAACAATCGAGCCTGCCAGGTATGGAGAAGACATCTGGCTTGTCTCCTTTTCAGCAAGGAGAAGTGGGCAGAGGCTTTGTAACAACATGAAGCTTCCATCAGGCATAAGGATGTTAAAATGCAGTTAACTGACTAGTGGATAGAATTTCCACTGACTAGTCTACAGGCAATTCCACATTCCTCCTTTGCAATGTACAAGAGCCCCCATGCTGACTCTGGGCTGTACACAGCCTGCATGATTTGAAATGCACAAGAGTCCCCAGCAGGGGCTCTTGTGCATTTCAAAACCAGGGAGTCCCCAGGCTCCAGGACTGCCCCTTTGAAAGTCATGGAGGTGTCAGTTTCAAAGAGAAAGCTGCCACACAGCTGGTCTCACCTGTGCAGGGCAGCTTCCCCTTTGAAACTGCACAATGGTACCCGGGGTCAGCTGGGGACTCCCAGCTGACCCCGGCTCCTGGCAGCATTTCCCCAGAACTCAGGATCAGTTGGGGAGTCCCCAGGTGTGGATCGTGGGCTCTGGGGAAATGTTGGGGGGAGCCCAGGATCAGCTGGGGCGGCTCCACGCTGCCCCTTTGAAAGGCACAGAAGTGGCATTTTAAAGGGGCAGCCACTGCACAGGTGAACTGCAGATCAACTGCGCCTGTGACACGCGGCTCCCGGGGCCCGGCCCCTCCCCCCCGGCCCGCGGCTCCCGGCCCCTCCCCCCCGGCCCGCGGCTCCCGGGGCCCGGCCGCCGGGGAAGAGGCCGGACTTGTGGGACATCTGAACCCTGGGCCTCGCCTCGACGGTCTCCCCCTCCCCTCCGGCTGCAGATCCCGGCCTGGGGCGGGGCCCGCGACGCGAGGGACTGAGGCCGGCCGGGCGGGCGGGAGCCGCGGAGGCGCTTCCCGCCGCCTGAGGGGGCCCAGCGCAGCCGCCCCAGAGCCCCGCCCCGCCCGCTGCCTCTTACCGCGCTCGCCGAGGAAGCAGCAGCTCTGACGCTGCCAGCAGCGTGTGGCAACTGGACGCGCCTGCGCAGTGGTCGGCACCGCGCGCACCTGCGCAGAGCGGTGGCAGGTCGCGCTTCACTTGCCGGGCGGGGCTGTGCGGGCGGTGGAGGTGCGCGCGCAGCGGCTCCGCTTCCCGCCGCCCGGAAAGCGAGCCGTGCCCGTGCGCGGCGGTTGTGTGCGACTCGCGGGGGCGCGCAGCTCCCTGCCTGAGGCGCTGAGGAGAAATAGAGGCGCTCGGGCGCCGAGTCTCAGCCAGTCGCTGTGGGGGAGGGGCGGGATGTGGGGGGAGGGGTGAGGTGGGGGGGTGCGATTCAGGAGAGGTTGGGATGAGTCGGGAGAAGGGGTGCGCTGCAGGGGGAGTTGGGGGTGAGTCGGGGGAGGGGCGGGAGGTGGGGGGTGAGTCAGGGAAGGGTGGGATGCAGGGAGAGTTGGTGAGTCGAGGGAGGAGCGGGAGCTAGGGGGGTTGAGGGTGAGTCGGGAGGGGCGGGAGGTTGGGGTGAGTCAGGGAAGGGTGGGATGCAGGGGGAGTTGGGGGTGAGTCGGGGGAGGGGTAGGAGGTGGAGGGTTTGGGTGGAAGGGGTGCAATTCAGGAGGGGTTGGGGTGAGTCAGGGGAAGGGTGGGATGCAGGGGGAGTTGGGGGAGAGTTGCGGGAGGGGCAGGAGGTGGGGGTTTGGGTGGAAGGGGTGCAATTCAGGAGGGGTTGGGGTGAGTCGGGGGAAGGGGAGCTCCCTGGTGGACTTGGCTATTGGAGATTGGGATGCAAAAGGCGGCTCCAGGCTTGGGGAGGGGCTCAGCCTCTGTACTGGGAGCATGGGCCTAAGATGAAGGGTTTGGGGTGCAGGAGGGTACACAGGCTCGGGGATGGGGCCGTGCGCATCTTGACCTGCTGCTCACAAACAGGGAGGAACTAATAGGGGTGACAACCGGGGAAGCAGTGATCATGAGATGGTAGATTTCAGGATCGGGACCAAAGGAAGATAAGAGAGTAGTAAAATACACACCTTGGACTTCAAAAAAGCAGATTTTTTACTCCCTTAGAGACCTGATGGGCAGAATCCCCTGGGATGTTAACATGAAGGGGAAAAGAGTCCAGGACAGCTGGCAGTATTATAAAGAAGCCTTATTGAAGGCACAGAAAGAAACCATCCCGACACGTAGCAAGAGAGGCAAACCTGGTAGGAGACCGGATTGGGTTACAGGGGAAATCCTTGGTGAACTTAAGCACAAAAAGGAAGCTTACAAAAAGTGGAAACTTGGACAAATGACCAGGGAGGGGTTTAAATGTATAGCTCAAGAATGCCGGGGGGTTATCAGGAAGGCGAAAGCGCAAATGGAATTGCGACTGGCTAAGGATGTGAAGGATAACAAGAAAGGTTTCTACAGGCATGTTAACAAGAAGAAGGTGATCAGAGAGGGTGTGCGGCTCCTAATGGATGAAGGAGGTAACCTAGTGACAGATGATGTGGGGAAAGCTGAAGTACTCAATGCGTTCTTTGCTTCTGTATTCACGGACAAGGTTGTCTCCCGGACTAATGCGCTAAGTAACACAAGATGGGATGAAGATGGACAGTCCTTGGTGGGTAAAGAACAGGTTAGGAACTATTTAGAAAAGCTAAACATACACAAATCCATGGGTCCGGACTTAATGCATCCGAGGGTACTGAGGGAGTTGGCAAATGTCATTGAGGAGCCTTTGGCCATTATCTTTGAAAAGTTGTGGAGATGGGGAGAAACCCCGGATGATTGGAAAAAGGCAAATGTAGTGCTCATCTTCAAAAAAGGGAAGAAGGACGATCCAGGGAACTATAGGCCGGTCAGTCTTAACCTTGGTTCCTAGAAAAATCATGGATGGGATCCTTAAGGAATCCATTTTGAGGCACTTGGAAGAGAAAAAAGTGATTAGGAATAGTCAGCATAGATTCACAAAGGGAAAGTCATGCCTGACCAATCTGATTAGCTTCTATGATGAGGTAACTGGCTCTGTGGACATGGGGAAGTTAGTGGATGTTATATACCTTGACTTTAGCAAGGCTTTTGATACAGTTTCCCACAACATTCTTGCCAGCGAGTTAAGGGAATGTGGATTGGATAAATGGACAGTAAGATGGAGAGAAAGATGGCTAGAAGGCTGGGCCCAGCGAGTAGTGATGTCAGGATGGCGGTCGGTTTCTAGCGTAGTGCCCCAAGGTTCAGTTCTAGGACTGGTTTTGTTTGATATCTTTATTAATGACCTGGATGACAGGATGGATTGCACCCTCAGCAAGTTTGCACATGACACTAAGCTAGGAGAAGAGGTAGATATGCTTAAGGGCAGAGATAGGGTCCAGAGTGACTTAGACAAATTGGAGGATTGGGCCACAAGAAATCTGATGAGGTTCAACAAGGACAAGTGCAGAGTCCTGCACTTGGGACGGAAGAATCCCAAGCATTGTTACAAGCTGGGGACCAACCAGCTAAGTAGTAGTTCTTCATTAAAGGACCTGGGGATTACAGTGGATGAGAAGCTGGATATGAATCAAAGGTGTGCCCTTGTAGCCAAGAAGGCTAATGGCATATTAGGTTGCATTAAGAGGAGCATTGCCAACAGATCCAGAGATGTCATCATTCCCCTTTATTCGGCTTTGGTGAGGCCGCATCTGGAGTATCGTGTCCAGTTCTGGGCCCCCCACTACAAAAAGGATGTGGACGCATTGGAGAGGGTCCAGCGGAGGGCAACCAAAATGATTAGGGGGCTGGAGCATATGACCTATGAGGAGAGGCTGAGGGAGTTGGGTCTGTTTAGTCTGCAGAAGCGAAGAGTGAGGGGGGATTTGATAGCAACCTTCAACTTACTGAAGGGAGGTTCCAAAGAGGATGGAGAGAGGCTGTTCTCAGTAGTGACAGATGGCAGAACAAGGAGCAGTGGTCTCAAGTTGTGGTGGGAGAGGTCCAGGTTGGATATTAGGAAAAACTATTTCACTAGAAGGGTAGTGAAGCACTGGAATGGGTTACCTGGTGGAGTCTCCATCCCTAGAGGTGTTTAAGTCTCGGCTTGACAAAGCCCTGGCTGGGTTGATTTAGTTGGGATTGGTCCTGCCTAGAGCAGGGGGCTGGACTTGATGACCTTCTGAGGTCTCTTCCGGCTCTATGGTTCTATGATTCTAGGATGAAGGTTTTGGGGTGCAGGAGGTGCTTTGGGTTGAGGGGGGATCAGAGTGGGGTAGTGGTTTAGGGCTCAGGCTTACTGGGTGGCTCCTGGGCAGCGGCACTAAGACGAGTCGCCTGATGGCTGCTTGTCCCGAGGCACCACTCTGAACCCTGGAAGCAGACAGTAGGTTTGCCTCCTGCTGGGGAGAGACATGAGCCTCCATGGTGTGCCATGTGCACTGCTCTCATCCACAAGCACTGCCCCCAGCTCCCATCGCAGTGTGATTTATTTCATATTAAGATTATGGTCCATGACAGACGCCCAGAAAGAGTCAAGCATCCCTAGGGACACAATGCTAGATGTTAGTGGTTTTGTGTATTTACATATGTGTTAAAACAATGAGGAGTCTGGAGAGACTTTAGAGACTAACAGATTTATTTGGGCATAAGCTTTCAAGGGTAAAACCTACTTCATCAGATGAACTGAATGTATATTTATAAGGACATATATAAGGATTTTATATAAGGACAACAAATGAAAAAGGGTACTTGTGTAAACTAGACTAATCAAGTTAGGGTGGAAATGGCTCATTCACAGCAGTGGATGTGGATACAAAGAGCGGGGAAATTACCTTTGTAGTGCATCAACCAGTTAAGATTGTTATTCAGTCCTAAATTGATAGTCTTGAATTTGCAAGTGAAATCCAGTTCAGCCATATCTCTTTTTAATCAGGGTTTGAAATTCTTTTGTAGAAGGATGGCTATTTCTAAATCTGTTACTAAATGTCCAGGGATGTTATAATGTTACCCCACAGGGTTCCGTGTGATACCATTCCTGATGTCTGATTTGTGTCCATTTATCCTTTGGCACTAATATACATGGCAGAGGGATATTGCTGGCATGTCCTATTAGTGGATGTGCAGGTGGATGAGCCCCTGCAGGTGTGGCTGATGTAGTGAGGTCCTGTGATGGTGTCGCTTGTGTAGATCTATGGCCAAAGTTGGCAACAGGGTTTGCTGCATTTCCCCCCCAGCATGCCTGCTGACCTGATCTGCATCCTGCCTCGCCTGTAACAAGCAGCTCTCCTCAGTGGGCGCTCTCTAGCTGGCTGCCACAACTGCAGCCTGGCTATAGGAAGCAGCCCCCACAGCAGGCTGAGGTTTGCATCTGCTGAAGGAAAACACACATGGTGTTCCCCCCAACCCCAGGCAACTCTGAATGGAGTCCTTCCTGCTAGGGGGTTGGGTGAGTGTGTGGGGTGCTGGAAGGGGGGAGTAGAGGAGAAGAAAAGAGAAAAGAATGGGGGCCCTAGTCCCAGGGCTGGACGGAGGCATGGGCGAGCCGGGCAGCTGCCCAGGGCACCCAACTGATGAGGGGTGCCTGATGGCAGCTGTAAGGAGCGCGCGGTATCCCTTACAGCTGCCAGCAGGAGCTACGTGCCAGGCTCCCGCAGCGCTGGCCCCACGGCACCCTTCTCCCCACGGCTGCGGGGCCCTGCATGGCCTGGTGCACGTGCCAGCAGCACTGGCCAGGCCAGTTTCTTGCCATTTCAACCAGAAAGGACATTGTCTCAACGACTTAATTACCTGCATCCTGCTTCAGAAGCCTTTTAAATCTGCACTTGACAGGGAATCCTCTGAACTGTCATTCATGCTAAAATTCGACACTCTACACTTGGGTCTCAACAAAGACCCCAGTTATCTTACCCATTACAAAGATAGCTTCCCCAATTATCACCTCTAATACCATTAGCTCACATACATTAACCTTCCCCTCCCCCCCCCGCTTCCCCCTTCTGTTCTGAAATTTGATTTGTCCTTTTCATATGTGTTCTTTTTTTTAATTGTATCCTTTGGTATATATGGTTGTGACTATTTTCTTCCACTATTTGATCTGAGGAAGTGGGTCTGGCCCACGAAAACTCATCATCTAATAAACCATCTTGTTAGTCTTTAAAGTGCTACATAGTCCTGTATTTTGTTTCAGCTACAAACTCAGGATGCTACACTCTGAGAGGCTTTGGGTGACAGACCTATACTATCGTATAGACAACCACCTAACCTCAGGAAGATTGTTACTAACAACCACAGGGCATACCACATTAAAACTAACCCTGGAACTTTCCCTTGCAGCAAACCCCATTGCCAGCTTTGTCCACGTATTTACTCTGAAGACACCATCACTAGATCTAACCATGTCAGTTACGTGATCAAGGGCTCATATTCCTATACGTCTAGCAATGTGATATATGCCATCATGTGCCAGCAATGTCCCTCTGTGATGTATATTGGACAAACTGGTCAGTCACTTCACCAGAGAATCAATGCTCACAGTTCAGACATCAGAAATTTCCACACAGAAACCTGTTAGCCAGCATATCAATCAAACTGGCCATTCCCTTAAAGACCTGACAACATGTGTCTTACTACAAAGAGACTTTAACACCAGATTACAGAGGGAGACTTCAGAACTTTTATTTAAGGCAAATGGGCCTTAATATAGATAATTACCTTACACATTACAAAGACAGCCTCCCTACCTTTTGATATTTGTAGTAACTCCAGATTAGCCACTTAATTGACTCTTACAATAAGCAATTTCCTCCTTCCTTGTCCCCTCACCCCCACCTTCTGTTCAATGTAGCTGATTCATTAGTTTGTAATTTGTTTACTTTTTTCATTGTGTCCCTCTGTTATATAATGGTCATGCCAATTCATTTTCAGAATATGATCTGAAGTGGGTCTGCCCCACGAAAGCTCATCACCTAATAAACTATCTTGTTATAAAGTGCTTTTTTTGTTTTACCAAGATCAGACTAACATGGCTACCTCTCTGTTATTTCTGATTGAGTGGGATTTTTTTCAAATAAAGCTCCTGATTTCTAATGGGAGTATCCTCCTACCATCTCCAATCCTATTCTTTACCACATTAATAATCTACACCTTCATCTGCCTGTATGCCAGGCCCAGTGAACTTTACTCAGGAGGGCACCAGCAGCAAGACTCAGAGTTGGCTCTCTTCATGGGATTGCTTCATTCTTCTAAAATGTGTGCTTCCCCACTCTTGTGCAGTTTAGCTGATCTAAGCATACCCTCGGCAGCATTGCGAATCCTTTAGGACTTGACCCATTGCATTCATTCTATGCACAGCCTGCTACTCTTTTCTACTATTGAGAACTCCTACCACAGTGCCAAATGTCCCTTTCTGTCCTTGCAGGGTCTGTGGACATCTTGAAGATTAATTCAATTCCTCCCACCTTAGCATAGTGATAGAAATGCAGCCGTGTTAGTCTGGGGTAGCTGAAGCAAAATGCAGGACAATGTAGCACTTTAAAGACTAACAAGATGGTTTATTAGATGAGCTTTCGTGGGCCAGACCCACTTCCTCAGATCAAATAGTGGAAGAAAATAGTCACAACCATATATACCAAAGGATACAATTAAAAAAAATGAACACATATGAAAAGGACAAATCACATTTCAGAACAGGAGGGGGATACGGGGGGGGGGGGGGGAGGAAGGAAGGTAAGTGTCTGTGAATTGATGATATTAGAGGTGGGGAGAGTGGGATGTATGTGAGTTAATGGTGTTAGAGGTGATAATTGGGGAAGCTATCTTGGTAATGGGTAAAATAGCTTGAGTGTTTGTTCATTCCTTTTTGGAGAGTGTAGAATTTTAACATGAATGACAGTTCAGAGGATTCCCTTTCAAGTGCAGATGTAAAAGGTCTTTGTAGCAGAATGCAGGTGGTTAAGTCATTGAGAGAGTGTCCTTTTTGGTTAAAATGGCAAGAAACTGTTTTTTCTTTGTGATCTTGTCTGATATCTGTTTTGTGGGCATTAATCCTTTGGCGAAGTGTCTGAGATGTTTGTCCAATGTACATAGCAGACAGACACTTTCGGCACATGATAGCATAGATTATATTTCTGGATGCGCAGGAATATGTGTTCTTGATCTTATAACTCACTTGGTTAGGTCCAATAATGGTATCAGCAGAATGAATATGTGGACAAAGCTGGCAACGGCCATTTTCGCGATCGGGGCTTTTTTGCACAAAACAATAATGTGTTGTCTATACTGGCCCTCTTGCACAAAAGCATTTGCGCAAGATGGCTTTTGCCCAAACGGGAGCAGCCTAGCATTTCCGCAAGAACACTAACAATCTTACATGAGATAGTCAGTGTTCTTGCGGAAATTCAAGCGGCCAGTGTCGACAGCTGGCCCAGAGCTTTTGCGGAAAAACTTGCCAGTCTAGACGCAGCCAAAAGGATTTACGGGTAGAAGAACAATCAAACATTTAAACTAGCTTTTGTCACCAATTTCCAGTTCTCCCGAGAGCAACATTACATACAACTGAGCAATTCTCAGCATGTGGTGCTGCACCAGAGTGATGGCTGGCCTGCCTTCAACAATTTCTGGGCCTTAAAAGAGGGAGGGGCAAACGCCTGTGTACTGACCTGTATTGTGGCAACTCCATGGTGGGGCCGGCAGGGAGGGCCCCCTTCTCCCTGAGCCAAAGCAGCTCTCTGCTGGGGCTGGTGGGGAAGAGTTTCTCCCTGCCAGCTGTGGCAGCTTTGAGGCTTGGGGGGAGAAAGGTCATTGCAGCTCTGTGCCCTGTGCGAGGCTTAATGGGAAGCTGTATGGCCACATGGCTTAGAGGGAACTTTGAGACCATCAATAGCTGTTAGGATGGACAGGGATGCAAAACCATGCTTTGATGTGTACATGGCCTCTGTTTGCGGGAAGCTGGGAATGGGTGACACAATGGATCACTAGATGATTCCCTCTTGTATTCATTCACACCAGGCATTTGCCAATGTCAGAAGACAAGATGCTGGGCTGGAATGACCATTGGTCTGACTCAGGCCATTTTTATGTTCTTATGATAGTAACAAATCATAAAGCAAGTGCAGTTAAAGCGCCGTATGAAATTCAGCGTTTGCATGTCACACAGTTCTTTGCACTAGTGCTGTGAAATTAGGCACTTGCCACCTCAGCTTGCTGTTGTCCTTGTTCTTGGATAATTCATTCTCAGTAAATAGGCCACAAGTAGAAAAACAACATCCCAACAAGTTAGCCTGGTCTGAAATCTGGTGTCTGGCTCCATCCACTGGTCATAAATATTATTTCCAATTAAATCCCCTTCATAAAATAGTGCTGGGTTGCCTAAGGCAGTGATTTTCAAACTCTGGGTCATAGCCCAGTACTGGGTGGTGGAATGTCGGGCACTGAATCTTGTTGCTGCATGTTGATCAGTGGAGGTGCCAAGGCAGCTTCCTGCTTGTCCTGGCACCACAGACTGCACTGCGCCCTTGCTCCTCTGTCCACAGAGCACAGAGCTCCACACACTGACCCTGCCCCAAGCACAAGCTCCGCACTTCCATTGGTTGGGAACCTGATGCTGGCTGCTTCTGGGGTGCAGAATGGACTGCAGTGCCAGGAGAGGCAAGAAGCTGCCATAGCTCCCCGCTGCAGTGCTGACCCGGAGCTACTCAAAGTAAGACCTTTTCTTAGCAATAAACTAGGCAAATACAATTTAGATGGAGCTACTATAAGGTGGGTGCATAACTGGCTGGATAACCATCCTCAGAGAGTAGTTATTAATGGTTCACAATCATGCTGGAAGGGCATAAGTGGGGTTCTGCAGGGGTTTGTGTTGGGACTGGTTCTGTTCAATATCTTCATCAATGATTTAGATATTGGCATTGAGAGTACGCTTATTAAGTTTGCAGATGATACCAAGCTGGGAGGGGTTTCAAGTGCTTTGGAGGATAGGGTCATAATTCAAAATGACCTGGACAAACTGGAGAAATGGTCTCAGGTAAATAGGATGAAGTTTAATAAGGACAAAGGCAAAGTCCTCCACTTACGAAGGAACAATCAGTTTCACGCATAGAGAATGGGAAACGACTGTCTAGGAAGGAGTACTGCAGAAAGGGGTCTAGGGGTCATAGTGGAACACAAGCTAAATATGAGCCAATAGTGTGACACTGTTACAAAAAAAATCAAACATGATACTAGGGTGTGTTGTGAGCAAGACCTGAGAAGTCATTCTTCCGCTCTACTCTGCGCTGATTAGGCCTCAGTTGGAGTATTGTGTCCAGTTCTGGGCACCACATTTTAAGAAAGGTGGAAAAATTGGAGAAGCTCCAGAGAAGAGCAACAAAAATGATAAGATCTAGAAAACATGAGCTGTGAGGGAAGACTGAAGGAATTGGGCTTGTTTAGTTTGTAAAGGACAAGATTGAATAGGGACGTGATAGCGGTTTTCAAGTATCGCAAGGGCTACGTTTAGATTGCATCCCTTTTTCGGAAAAGGGATGCAAATTAGACGTATCGCAATTGCTAATGAAGCGGGGATTTAAATCTCCCCCGCTTCATTAGCATAAAATGGCTGCCGCTTTTTTCGGCACGGAGCTTTGCCGGAAAAAAGCGCCAGTCTAGACGTGGATCTTTCGGAAAATAAACCCTTTTTGAAAGATCCCTTATCCCTTATTTTAAGAGGGATAAGGGATCCTTTGGAAAAGGCTTTATTTTCCGAAAGATCCACGTCTAGACTGGCGCTTTTTTCCGGCAAAGCTCCGTGCCGAAAAAAGCGGCAGCCATTTTATGCTAATGAAGCGGGGGAGATTTAAATCCCCGCTTCATTAGCAATTGCGATACGTCTAATTTGCATCCCTTTTACGAAAAAGGGATGCAATCTAGACGTAGCCAAAGGGTGTTATAAGGAGGAGGGAGAAAAATTGTTCTCCTTGGCCTCTGATGATAGGACAAGAAGGAATGGGCTTAAACTGCAGCAAGGGAGATTTAGGTTGGACATTAGGAAAAGCTTCCTGCCTGTCAGCATGGTTAAACACTGGAATAAATTGCCTGGCGGTGGGGAGGTGTGGAATTTCCATCACTGGAGATATTTAAGAAAAGGTTAGAGACCTGTCAGGGATGATCTAGACAGTGCTTGGTCCTGCCATGAGGGCAGAGGACTGGAATTGATGACCTCCCAAGGTTCCTTCCAATTCTAGTGTTCTATGAACATTGCCTCATGGATGCCAGAGTTGAGGGTGATAGTGAGACGGGGGCCCTTAAAGCAAAGCTGAGGGCTGTCTATATGGCTTCATGGAAAATTGAACTCCGACCTAATTCTGTGAGGGGATTACAGGTATAGTTGGTAAAGGTAATTGCATGGATATAATAGACCTAGGTCAGGTAGTTTAACTTTGAACCACATTCTGATTGGCATTGCATAGTAATATATTTTGTTAGCGCACAGTAGATTCTCATCATTACGACCACCTCAAGAATGAAGGTTGTTGGTAATTCTGAACAAAATGGTGTTGAGTGGTGTCCCTGTAGGTGCTCCACTGTGGGTGTCGGGTCATCCCAGTGCTGCAGCTTGGAGTTTTTGTGAACAGTGGTCAGCCAGACTACACATACACGGCATGCGCTTCGGGCCGTTCACGCCCTTTTGATCTCTGTTTTGCAGCCCTCGACCTGCAGGATGCCTGCTTTCACATAACTATCCACCTCGCACACAGACAATTCCTGTTCTTCATGGTGGGAACAGATCATTACCAATACCAAGTGCTACTGTTCAGCCTTTCTTCTGCACTCAGAGTATTTTTAAAGACTCTGCCTGTTGTTGTGGCATACCTTTGCAGACAGGTGGTCATTATTTTTCCCTACCTGGACGATTGCTTGGTGAAAGGCCCATTGGCGGCAGAGACACAATGAATGATAGCAACAACCAGGCAAATATTTGAACTCCTGGGCCTCATACACAATATACAAAGGTTGACTCTACGGCCAACACAGTCCCTAGAGTTTATAGGTGCTCAGCTGGATTCTGTAGCAGCAAGAGCTTACCTACCATTGCAAAGGTTTTACACAATTCAAGATCTTGTTACTACTCTCACCAACAGCCCCACAGTTCCAATACTCACATGCCTTCAAACTAATGGGTCACATGTCCGCTACACCCTACGTGGTCAATTACGCATGCCTGCACTTTCGTTGTCTTCAGCATTGGATTGCTTCTGTTTACACCCATCAAAAACAACAGGTACACAAGTTTGTATCCCCTCCACTCCACGCAGTACAATCCCTCATGTGGTGGACCAAACCACACAATTTCCTAGTGGGCATGCCATTCCACTGGGGTCAACCCTCTGTTCACATAACTACCGTTGCATCTCTCATTGGATAGGGAGCCCACATGAATACCATGTCAATACAAGGCCAAGGGACCACTCAAGAGACCACTTTTCACATCAATTTATTGGAGCTCAGAGCTGTTTTCAATGTATGCAAGCATCTAGCAATACACATTCACAGCAAAACTGTCGGAATATTGACGAACATAACAAAAATGTACTATATAAACCATCAAAGAGGTGTCCCATCCTATACTCTCTTCACCGAAGCAGTTCGCTTATGG
The DNA here is from genome assembly GCF_049634645.1 of Pelodiscus sinensis. Taxonomy (NCBI): domain Eukaryota; kingdom Metazoa; phylum Chordata; order Testudines; family Trionychidae; genus Pelodiscus; species Pelodiscus sinensis. Next base: position 32,453,928 of record NC_134728.1, on the reverse strand, counting down.
AACCGATGCATAGAGAACAAAATCATCCTTGTAGCCTCATACTTAGTAGGAGTAAACAACATAGCAGTGGACGCTCTCAGCAGATGCTTCACCCTGGACCACGAATGGGAACTGCACCCTCAGATTCTCCAATCCATCTTTTGACAATGGGATTTCCCAGACATAGCTCTGTTTGCTTCCTACAAAAACAAGAAATATCATTACTGTGCGAGTGTGTGCATTGGTCTGGGATCTTTAGGGGATGTCTTTCTCCGCAGTTGGGAGGGTCCTCTCCTGTATGCATTCCCCCCCCTACTCCACTGATTCCTAGAGTGCTGGAAGAAGGTCAGCAGAGAGCAAGTCCACAGTGATCCTCATAGCACTGTTTTGGCCACGCCAGATATGGTTTCCTTATCTGTATCAGATGTCTCCTCTGCCTCCTTACTTCCTGCCGATTCAGCACAATCTCTTGACTCAGAAAACAGGAATCTTACTCCACCCACAACCACATGTGCTATGTCTAATAGCATGGCTTATTGTTGGTTCTACCAGGAAGAACTACAATGTTCAGACCAAGTAAAAGAGGTCATACTACATAGTGGGAAGCAGTCCTCCCAATCCACTTACCTACAGAAATGGATTAGGTTCCTTTCCTGATGTTCTAACAAAAAGCTAGATCCAAGAACCCTTACAAAAAAAAATCCTAGATTACATCCTGTCACTTAGGGATGCCAGATTGGCCCTTGCGTCATTAAAAGTGCATTTACCTGCTATTATTGCCTTCCATCAACCAATAGAAGGGTTTTCGGTCTTCGCACACCCCATTACAAGAAGGTTAATAAGAGGTCTCATCTACCTATACCCACCATGCAGACCACCACCACTGTGGAATTTAAAAATGGTGCTGGACACTCTTACTCATGCCCCCTTTGAATTCTTAGCCCCCTGTTCACTTTCCATGATGTCACTAAAGGTAGTCTTCCTATTAGCAGTTACTTCTGCCCACAGAGTATTTGAGCTGGCAGCCCTAATGGCAATTTTGCCATATACCATCTTCAACAGAGATAATGTGGTACTACGTCCTCATCCTTCCTTCATAAAGTATGTTCTGACTTCCACCTAAGTGAACCAATTGTACTTCCTACCTTCTACCCTAAACCACACCAAACAACAAGAGATGTGATGTTTCATTTGCTAGACATATGAAGGGGCCTGGCATTCTACATAGACAACTCAATTTTTTCGTAAATCAGACAGTTTACTCATTTCCACTACTGAGCGTACTAAAGGGCAACCTCTATCATCACGACGAATTTCCAGACTTATAGTTTCATTCATCACACAATGCAATGTCTTAAGGAATAAACCACTGCCTCAGACACTAAGAGTATACTCAATGAGAGCGATGACAACATCTACAGCTTTTCTTCACAGGGTTCCCCTTAAGGACATATGCAGGGTGGCTATATGGTCCACCACCAACACATTTATGAAACACTACACCATATCACAGATTCAGGCAAAAGATACAATCGTGGCCTCCACTGTATTATTGACTATGGTTAAACCGTGAATCTGAGACTCGCCTTCCACTGGTCCTTAAGTACTGCTACACACTCACCAACAGTGGAGCACCCATGGAGACACCACTCGAAGAAGAGGAGGAAGTTACTCACGTTGGTGCAGTAATGACTGTTCTTTGAGATGTGTCCCCCCATGGGTGCTCCTCTATCTGCTCTTCTCCCTGCTCTAGGTTCTGCCATTATATTTTTCAGATACCGGGGCGGACTCGAGGAACTGGCGAGAGCTGGACTGTGTGAGAGATCAAAAGGGCGCAAACGGCCCAAAGCACGTGCCGTGCATGTGTGATCTGGCTGACCACTGCTCACGAAAACACCGAGTTGTGGTGCCGGGACGACCCGATATCAACAGTGGAGCACCCATGGGGACACACATCTCAAAGAACAGTTGTTACTGCACCAAGGTGAGTAACTTCCTCCTCTTTCAAAAGTTTACAACTGAACTTAATACAACTCTGAAACTTTACCATGCAGAAAAAAAATTATGCTGTTTTTAACCAACTTAATTTAAATGAAACAAGCACAGAAACTTCTTAACTTATCAAATCTTTATTTTAAAATATTCTCTTTTTTAGTAATTTAATACAGTACTTTGTTTTTTTAATACAGCATTTGTTTAAACAAATTTAATACAGAATTTGTTTTTTGAGGGGTTTTTGGTCTCTGCTGCTGCCTGATGATCTACTCAACTTTGGAAGCCCCAGTGCCACAGTGATACAGCATATGGTGACGGCCACAACTTAAGTGTGGTTGCATATACCTGCAAATAGCTTCTTTCGCACTGATGGATATCAATACAAAGATTGAGGCAAAACTATACAACATGCAGGCCCCATTTAAGTCAGTTTTGCTGATATCAATAAAATGCAATATTTAACCTATTTCCACCCCTATGGCAGCACTTTTAATGAGCAATGACAGTCCAAGAATTTAACTACCGAAACACTTCTTAACAGAAGACCATTATATTGACTCACTGTTGTGGAGCGTGTTCCTAGCAGAGGCCATGTTCAAAGGATCCCAGCTGTGGGCTGCATGTTGAGCCCCACGTAAACCCAAACTGCACGGTGGGCTGCAAACAAACTGAGTAGCCCTGATCTAGTCCATCATTATCAGCCCTTTTTTCTCCCGGCACAATTCACATTTTCTTGAGTGCTAGGTTTTTGTAAACCGTGTTCATAGATGCCGAAGCACCTTCCCTGCCTACTGGCACTGAGCTCTTTAAAGTGTGAAGATATCTGCCAGGGATGCTAGCTCTCACAAGCAGATCTTGTCTTCAAAGAGTGTGATCAAACTGGAAGGCTGCTGTGTGAGGTTTTGATTTTGCTTCATAACACTCATCCCTTTGATGAGTGTTATATCAGCAGGGGAAGAGATATGCAGCAGGTCCAGTGGAACCTGTTTGCTAGAGTATATCCCAGCAGAGGATAAAGACTATTACCTAGTTCAGGGCAGCCCAGATGGGACTCCCTGTCCTAGGGGGCCCTGAGAAAAGGTCAGGCTCTATGAAAATGAGGCTCCCCAAATAGAACAAACCTTCACTGACCAGTGCCTTCCTAGCATCACAGTTGGTCCGAAGGTTATAGGAACAAGTAAAAGATCCACAACCCATACTGAGGTCACAAAGCCAACTACTGTACAGAGGGGATCCCTGTATTGATGCCCACAAAGCTCAGTGGTACCTTGGGCAGGACAGGTGTCAGACACCTCTTCAGCTTGCTCTCATGGAGGAAGGGGACTCTTAGCTTCAACCCAATCATTGACATCCTCTGATTAACTCCTGCCTTCCAGGCATACAGTGTGGCTACAACAGATATATATGAGCCTTCATACTACTCAGAGCTCCAGCACATAGGCAGTGAGCTATATGGACCAGAGGTGCTTTGGCATCATGCATATTTATGGGTGGGGTTGGCTCCAGCAATGTTCACTGTAACACATCTGAGATGAAGTGGGAAGCTAGAGCAGCCCAGCCTTTGCAGCAAGGAGTGTTTATAAATAGAAGTAGGGTGACCAAGGTACCAAAGTGAACTAAGGATCATTAGATTGTCCCAAAAGTATTGTCAGGTTCTCCAGTCCAAAGATAGGAAACAAAAGGCGGGCAACTGGGGAGTTTTGCTGAGGAATTCAGAAGCAGAGTTTGAGGGGAGCTAGATACACTTGAACATTCTTTAAACTAAAACCAAACCACCTGATTAAAAAAATAAATGTCAAGAAACGATAAGCTCTAGGAGTAAAAGAGAATGCAGACAGAAGCTCCTCAAGAGAGCGGAGACTATCCTATTTATTGCACCGAATGTAACATGTATGATTCCCTGCAGGTGGCATGTGTGCATTCAGTGCAAGGAGCTCCTGGCCCTCAGGGCTTAGGAGACTAGCCTAGCTGAATTTGAGTTGCTAAGGGAGGCAGAGAGGTACACAGATGAGACTTTCCAAGACTCAGTAGAATGATCCCGTTAGCCAGCCTCTGTGCTGTTGCGGAGGTTGAAAGTCTCAGGGATGGAGAATTCTCACCACTCAAGAGGAAGATCTTGGAGTCGTGGATAATTTTCTAAAAACATTCACTCAATGTGCAGCAGCCATCAAAAAAGGATACAAAATGTTAGGAATCATTACAAAATGGATAAAGACAGAAAATACTTTGTCTCTATATAAAACCATGTGTGGCAGGGTGGGGCTAAGCCCCTAGGTTCTGCACTTCTTGGTAGGGTTTTCTTGGTGTGCCTCACAGGCTCGCAGTGTCCCTAACACTGCCATGAAGGCAAGGGTATCCCGCTTTCCAAGCCCTTTTCATCATAGGCACATCCAGGGTATGGGAGGTCATCCCCTACATTAGACCACAGGGCCTTTCCTATTTTTTGCAGGCAGCCCACCAGCCAGGACGGGGTTGGGGGAAACCCGGGCCCATCCACTTGCTCCAGGTTCTAGCCCAGGGCCCTATGGGGATGGGGGCAGATAGACCTGAGTGGGTTGTGGGGCCTGGCTCTTGCCCCATGGAACAGTGGCCGCTCCCTGGGCCACTTCCCCAACCCCTCTTGAGTACCTCCTCCCAATGCCTTGGGTCAGGCTTTTTGCAGGCTGTCTAGGGTCAGTCTCTTGTGCTGGGCTGCTCTGTTCTACTTCACTTCTACTCTGGTCAGTTGGTTGGTTGGTCCGCCCATTCCCCGTCTTGCCTGAGGGAGGGTTATTTATGGTGCGCTCATCAGCCTTAACTGGCCTCAGGTGTTTTGTTTAGCCTTCCCTTCAGGCTGATGACAGATGGGCTTCAGGTGTTGAACTGCTGGGCCACAGTCTCTGGCAGCCTATACTGGAAACATAAAACTGCATACTCAGCTCCCCATTTATCTGCCTTCCACTAGGCTTTGGCAGCCCCCTACTCCCAGCCTGCCATACATGGTTCACCTACATCTTGAATACTGTGTGCAGATGTGGTCTTCTCATCTCAAAAAAGGTATTTTAGCATTGGAAACAGTTCAGAAAAGGGCAACAAAAATGATTAGGGTCATGGAACAGCTGTCATAAGGAGAGACTGATAAGAGCAGGACTGTTCATCATGAAAGAGATGACCAACGGGAGATCAGGATATTCTAGACCTCTACCTTAAGGGTGTAGAGAAAGTGGAAAAAAGTTTACTTCTTCCCATAACAAAAAAATTAGGAGTCACTCAATGCAGTTAATAGATAGCAGATATAAATCAAACAAAATAAATTATTTCTTTAGTCAAGCTGTGGAACTCCTTGCCAGGGCTGTCTACATGAGACATGTCTAGTGCTAGGCACATTGGGAACATGAAAAACACCCCATCAGCCATCTCTTTCTTCCCAGACGTGCCTGGGTTTCCAGCTTAGTTTTGTGCCAACTTGAGCATCCGTGGCAAGAAAACCCGGATCCCAGTCTCCTGGCCCTTGTCATGAGCAGTGTACACAAGACATCGTGCATTGCAGCATACCTACTGTGACAGGGTTGGGCCAGAAAAGTACTAGAGAGGGATAGGAGGGATGTACATTAGCTTTAGATTGAACAAGTCTCTGACCCAACAAACCCTTCACCAGATCATCGCACGTCCTTGGCTTCTTTCTCCTCCTTTGCTGTAGGCTGATGGTGGACAAGATGGCAATGTTCTCAAGGTCTGGTCTTCAGAAGTAGCCATTACCAGTAGGGTGACTATCCTCTTCATGGTAACTCCACTAGCAGGCATACCCCTGAGGAGAACTTTCTACTTCAGTGGATTAGCCTGGAGGCGCAAACACCTCTCTGCAGCCATTGTGATCAGGGTGAGTTTTAAAAGTGGAGGGCAAATGGAGCGGGGGAGTGCTGCTTATGACTCCCCAAGAAAGCACAGACCGCGGTGGTGCAGCACTTGTACAAGGAAACAATGTTTGATAATCCTGCACCTGTTCACAGGCTGCAGTCACTGACATATCCCCGCTGAAGGTTAACAGGCAAACCTGGGCTCAGCTGCTAGAGGCGAGTGGAGGGTTCCCCATCCATGTGCTGCCTTTGTTCTGGCAACACACATTGAGGGCTGGTTTGGGAAAGTGTCATACGGGGTGTGGGGGAGGAAGGGGAGGAGCAACAGCAGCCCTGCCATGGAATCTCTGTGACAAAATGAATAAGTACATCAGGCGAATCTTGGACACCATTTCCCAGGAAAATTCTATTGCTATACGTGCATGCATCCATGCTGTGTTTGGCCAGGGAGTGCTAGCCAGCTCACAGAAATTAGCCCTTGTCTGTCCCATACTGCTGCCCCTGCCCTGACTGCATAGAGCAACTTACCATGCTACATGGCTGCCACCTGCTCAGCCTCCAACCCCGGGTGCCTACACAGCAAATACTCGCTGGGTACCAACTCCCTCCTGCCTTCCAACATACCCTGCGTCCCTTCTGTCACTTCAACACACTGTCTCTTCCACGATGAGTTGTTGCGTGTCCTCGTAAACATGGTGTAAGAACAATTCCTTGCTGCTAGGCACACAAGTTGTCACTGGATTGACCCTGACCTCCTGGCTCTCTTCCTCAACTTGTCTGTGTATCCAGGACAAGTATTTCTGGCTCTTTTCCCTGAGACCGAGCCAGTGTCCTGGGGTTTGGTTGTGGGGTCCTCACTCAGCGTTCTGTTCAGTTCTTTATAAAACCTGCATGTTTTGGGTGCAGCACCAGACCAGCTGTTGGTTTCCTTTGCCTTGTGGCACACCTGCCAGGGTTCCTTGGTCTTGGCTGTCCATTGTAGGGTGTCTCATGCATATCCCTTCTCACACCTGGTCAGAGAAAAGTGAGCATTTGAAGGGCCAGTGAAAGCTGCTTCCCAAACAAATGTTTCAGCAAATAGTGAAAGACCAGCTGCTGTGTCTAATTAAATATGTATCCCACTGCTTAAAGACAGAATGCAACAAACAAACACATACAGTGATGAGATTAGTTTGCCAAATGTGTGGAGGCAGTCATAACACAAGACAAAGGAGTCCAGCACACAGGGTGGATTTTCATTCATACAACAAAAGTAAACATGTCATTGCCAGCATACGTAGTAAAGAAATACAAAAGTAAGATACAGTACATTGATGGACATACTGACGGAAGACAAAGCTCTGAAAAAGATGCAGAACAGAGTTCTATTCTGGCTCTCAAATTTACAAAGCAAGTGTTCTACTATAAGTTGTTTTGTGACACTGGAAAGAATTAATCAAAGGTGAATTTCAAAATAGCTTCTGGAGCTGAGTACAGTGGAATCACAAACAGAACGCTTAGGCTACGTCTACATTGGCAAGATTTTGCGCAAATACTTTTAACGCAAGAGTTTTTGCGTTAAAAGTATTTGCGCAAGAGAGTGTCTACACTGGCATGTGCTTTTGCGCAAGAGATGTGCTTTTGCGCAAAAGCATCCGTGCCAGTGTAGATGGTCTCTTGCTCAAGAAAGCTCCGATGGCCATTTTAGCCATCGGGCTTTCTTGCGCAAGAAATTCATGTTGCCCGTCTACACTGGCCTCTTGCACAAGAACAGTTGTGCAACAGGGCTTATTCCTGAGTGGGACCATCATAGTTCTTGTGCAAGAAGCCCTGATTTCACACATTAGAACGTCAGTGTTCTTGCGCAAGAACTCCCCGCCAGTGTAGACAGGTGGCAAGATTTTGCGCAAAAGTTTTGCGCAAAATCATGCCATTGTAGACACAGCCTTAGTGACCATGCCATGTAAAACAAAACAAGCTGATCTCATGATGTGGGCACAAAATGAGCAGCTGTGGCAAAGCTACATTGGCATACCTGTGTAAGGACAGATGCCACCTTACCATTTGAAATGGCAGAACAGGCGTTGGTTGGGCTGAAGAACTGTTGGCAAGTGCAGGTTATCAGCTGGGTATATTGCTTGTACCCAGGCACCAAACCTGTGGGCAGTTGCTACACATGCCTGTTAGGGAACCTGGCTATTTAATGCAGACAATTCTGGGAGACATAGTCCAGAGGAACAATTCATAGCCGCAGTCCTGGGACACATGATTAGGAGCAAACATGTGACCTACAGGAAACAGGATATAAAAATTCCTGTTAATCTAGTTACTTTAATGTGCTCATTCACATCTTGTTTTACTGGCTAGTTGAGTTTTATTTCTAAGACAACTTTTTAAGAATCATAGAATCCTAGGGCTGGAAGAAACCTCAGGAGGTCATTGCGTCTAGCCTCCTTGCCCAAAACAGGACCAACCCCAACTTGAGACCATTTGGTTGTGTCTACATTGGCAAGATTTTGCGCAAAAGCGCGTGCTGTCTACACTGGCCCCGAGTATTCGCACAAGAACACTGACGTTCTAATGTACGAAATCAGTGCTTCTTGCGCAAACACTCTGCTGCTGCCGCTCAGGGATAAGCCTTCTTGCGCAAGAGGCCAGTGTAGACAGGCAACGTTAATTTCTTGTGCAAGAAAGCCCGATGGCTAAAATGGCCATCGGCGCTTTCTTGCACAAGAGTGTGTCTACAGTGGCAAGGATGCTTTTGCGCAAAAGCACATGCCAGTGTAGACACTCTCTTGCGCAAATACTTTTAATGGAAAAACTTTTCCGTTAAAAGTATTTGCGCAAAATCATGCCAGTGTAGACACAGCCTTCCTCTTTGTTCTGTCATCTGCCACTACCGAGAACAGCCTCTTTCCGTTCACTCTTCTCTTCTGCAGATTATATAAGCCAGTATCCCTCAGCCTCTCCTTGTAGGTCCTGTGCTCCAGCCCCCTCATCATTTTGGTTGCCCTCCACTGGACCCTCTCCAATGCATCCACATGCTTTCTATGGTGGGGAGCCCTGAACTGACCACAACACTCCAGACATGGCCTCACCAGAGCCAAATAAAGGGGAATAATCACTTTTCTAGATTTGCTGGAAATGCTCCTACTAATGTACCCTAATATGCCATTAGCCTTTATAATGAGCCAACCAGGTCAAGTCTTTGTGCAAGCACCAGGAAACAATTTGCATATGAACATCAATTCCACACACTCTCTCTCTCTAGTTGGCTTGTGAAATTCCTTTGTAGAAGAACAAGTACTTTTAAATACATTACTGAGTGCCCAGGCAGGTTGAAATATCCCTCCTATAGGTTTCTCTGTTACCATTTCTAATACCTGATGTGTGTCCACTAATCATTTGTTGCAGAGACTGTCCAGTTTGGACAGTATCCATGGCAGAGAGGCATTGCACTTGATGCAGTTATATGAGGAGTGCAGTTATGAGAGCTTCTGCTAGTGTGGCTGATGTAGTGAGGTCCTGTGATGGTGTCCCTTAGATAGATGTGTGGCCAGAGTTGGCAACAGGGTTTGTTGCAGGGATAGGTTCCTGTGTGAGTCTGAGGTGAGGCTGCTGGAAAGAAATTGCTTCAGGGGGTTGGCTGTAGGTGAGGGACGGGCCTGTCTTCCAGGCCTGACAGAGAGAGGGATTGTTTTCCAGGCTAGGTTGTACATTGTCAATGATGCACTGGAGGGGTTTAAGCCGGGTGCTGTAAGTGATGACTAGTAGGCTATGTCTAGATTGCATCCCTTTTTCGTAAAAGGGACGCAAATTAGACGTATCGCAATTGCTAATGAAGCAGGGATTTAAATCTCCCCTGCTTCATTAGCATAAAATGGCTGCCGCGTTTTTTCAGCACGGAGCTTTGCCGGAAAAAAGCGCCAGCCTAGACGTGGATCTTTTGGAAAATAAAGCCTTTTCCGAAAGATCCCTTATTTTAGCCGTAGTGTTATATTCCTTGTTGGGCCTGTCCTGAAGCAGATTCCTGGGTACTCAGCTAGCTCGGTCAGTCTGTTTCTTCACTTCCCCAGGTGGGTATTTTACTTTTAAGAATTCCTGATAAAGATCTTTTAGGTGTTTGTCTCTGTCTATGGGATTGGAGTAAATCTGGTTGTACTTTAGGTACGGGCTACAGCTAGACTGTAAGCCTCTTTCTAAAAAAACATTTCCAGAAGAAATTTTGGAAAAGCGTATTTTGAACTAGAGCACCCACACGCAAAAAGTGCAAGGAAAGAGTGCTGTGCTATTTCGAAAGAGCACATCCACACGGATTGGATGCTAGCTCTCATTTAAGGCCACCCGAAACCAGTTCAGGCAGGGCATTAGGTCAGCAGTTGCTTGTGGGTGCTTTTGCCTAAAGCTAGCTGGGGCATGTGCTTAAAGGGCCCCCCCGGACAACCGTTTCTCAGCTTCTGCTTGCTTGCCTACCCCTCCGAGGGACAGCAAAGCATTTGCAGTGTGTGCTCTGGGTGCCCTGCTTCAGGCCATCACAGAACTCCCTGCCATGGAGCCGGAGCGGCCTCTGGGCATGAGATGCCCCCACACTGCCATGCTGCAGTTTCTGCAGGCTGCCTTCATGGCCCTGCATGAGCTCAACTCCGAGTTCATCATCGAGACCCTCTGCCTGTGTGCGAGAGCAAGGCCCTTTCAATCGTACCCCACAGAAGTACTCCAGAGAAGGTGCTGGAGGCTGGGCCACAGTTCCAACGGGTGGGACCGGCTAGTGATGGAACTGTGGGACGACCAGCAGTGGCCCCACAACTTACGAATGAGGAAGGAGACCTTCATGGAGCTGTGAGCTTGGCTTGGCCCTGCCCTCCAATGACAAGACACCCAGATGCAACCCGCCATCCCCATCTGGATGCTCGCTATGCCAGACAGTTACCTATCTGTGGGCAATCAGTTCGGCATGGGAAAGTCCACCGTTGGGGCCCTCCTCATGGAGGTAAGGCACTCGCGGGCTGCAGTCCCTGGTGTACTGCAGAGGGACCCTAGAGAAAGGGGGGGTTAAAGGTGTGGGGGGTGGGCTGGGGGAAAGCCTCGTCCGCAGGGGGTTCTGCAATCCCACCCTCACAGAGCCCTGCAGGGGTGAGGGGGCTTCAAAGGGATGGCTCCTGGGTGTTTGTGGGGGGGGAAGGAGAGGAGGATTCTGGGACCCCCTTTGATTCTGTTGTGTGTGTGTGTGGCTCCTTCTGTAGGTAGTGAGGGCATAAACTCCGTCCTGCTGTGCAGGGTCATCCGCCTGGGAGATAGGAATCCATTGTGGCTGGATTTGCCAGCCTGGGCTTCCCCAACTGTGTGTGTGTGGGGGGTGATAGATGGAACCCACATCTCCATCCATGCCCCAGACCATGCCATCCACTATATCAGCCGAAAGGCCTATTTTTCCATGGTCCTGCAGGCCCTGGCTGACCACTTTTGGTGGGTGGTTGGGGCTGGCGCATAATGCCTGCATGTTCAGAAACTCCAGCCTGTGCCGGAAGCTGGCACTTCAGGGTCAGGGACATGCAGATGCCACTGTGACTTGTGGGGAACGTGGCCTACCCCCTCATGCCACGGCTTATTAGGCTGTCCGCTGGCCACCTGGACCCAAGCAGGAATCATTTCAATGCCTGCCGGGGCAGGGCCCACATCCAGGCAGAAGGCGCCTTTGGGCGCTTGAAGGCACAGTTCAGGTGCCTAATGACCTGCCTCATTGTGGCAGAGCACAACATTGCCCAGGTAGTCTCAACCTAGTGTGTTCTTTCACAACATCGTGGAGAGGAAGGGGGAAACCTTCCTCCCAGGGTTGGAGGCAGAGGCTGGCCAGGAGAGAAGGGCCTTCAAGCAGCCATGCACTAGGCCCCTCAACTGGGGGTGTGCATCGGGAAGGCCCTGAGGGAGCGTTTCTCTGAACGACCCTAGTAACTCTCCCCAGGGCCCCCAAGCTAGGGGTCTTTGCCTTGCCCCTCTCTGCCCTTCCCTGTAGAGTCAAACTACAGTTCAGTGTGGAAAAAACCAAACCAACCCTTTTAAAAAAAAGTAACTGGGGAGAAGGGGGCCTGTGAACTTTGGAGTGGGGAGGAGCGGCTCAGAGCTGGGGCTGTGTGGGGCACGTGGTATGGGTGGTAGTTCCATCTCAGCTCTAGGGAGCTCCGCAACCTCGGGAGTGGGGGTGTCCAGGGAAAACAGCGGGCTAGGCAGGAATGGGGTCAGGCATGGCAGTGGAAGCAGGAGCAGGAGCCGGGTAGGCCATCATGTTCTGGACGGTGGCACGTCTGCACCAGCTTGGTCCACATGTGGGCCCACCTGTCAGGCACCTTCTGGGTCAGGGTCTGATGCATGCCCCGCAGGATGAACACACCCTCTCATGAGGACCTTGTGGACCCTCCTATGCCTGCTGCTCCCCCAGGGTCAGGTAGCTGGTTTGCCTGGTGGTGATCGCCCCACAGTCCTGGCTGTGGAGAAGAAGAAGAGATGGTCAGTCATCCCTGGAGACACTGTCCCTGAGGTCTTGCCCTCATCAGTGAGCTGAGAGCAAATCTTCAGGCCAGAGGACGGTGGTGTCCTAGGAGCAAGGCCATGTGTGTGGCCTGGAGAGTGGGCCCGGTCTCACAAGGGGCCATACTTCCAGCCCAGCCCCTCCTGTCCTATGGGCAAGCAGGCAAGGGCTGTGTCTGGCTACACTGGGATCCCATGGGCCGTAGAGGGGCCTTGAGCAGCCTGGGTTTCCATCAGGGCTGCACAGACCCCTGTGTCTGGCAGTGCTGTCCCTGGGAGCGTGCAGGTTTGGCTGTGCGGCACTCCAGAGTCTCTGTATTGGCATGAGCGTGCCCTTCTCCACTGCCTCCTTCCAGTGGTGGCTGGAGGTGGGAGGGTGTCCCCCCGAACCAGAAGTGTTTCTGGCCTTCCCAGAGCCTATGAGCAGGGGCCCAGGGGTGCTCTGGGGCAGCATGTGCATCCATGTGTACTGACTGGTGTGAGGGACCAGGCTGAGCCCACTGTATGCTCCCTGTTAGGGCCAGTGGGCTCTTGGGGGGCTCGTGGCTGGGACATTGGTGCCAGCAAGTCAGGAATTAGCAGTTGCGCGATGAGTTGAAGTTCCTAGGGCCAGCTTCCTGTAACAAGCCTGTCCTGGGTGTCTGCGGCTTTAAGAGCTGCCAGAAGGCAGGAACTAGAGAGTTGTGATGAGCATAGATAGAGTGGCCAGCAGGGCACCTGCGTTATTCCCTGACGCCTCTTTATGAAGTAACTCCCTCTTCCGCATCCACATGCCTTTTTTGGAACTAGTGTTATTCCTCATAAAATGAGGGTTACCATAGTCAGAAAAAGCTCTCCGTTATTTCGACTGTAACGTTATTGCAGTGTGGACACACGTATTGTTTTCCAGAGTAACGGACATTATTCTGGAAAAATGCTGCAGTGTAGACGTGCCCTATGTGATGTGTCCTGCATGGAAGCTAGAGGCATGTAGGTAAGAATAATGGCCGGTAGGCTGGCGGTTATGTGGCCCTCATTCAGTTGTACTGTAGTGTCCAGGAAGTGGCTCTCTCGTATGGACTCTGCTCCAGGCTAAGGCTGATGGGTGTGTGTGTGTGGAAGTTGTTGAAATCTCTGTGGAATTCTGCAAAGGGACATTGACAAGGTAAGGAGCTGCAGATCCAGAACACTTGATTAAAGCCGACTCCCATAGCCACCACCTCAGAAAACCAGCCAAAAGTAGTGACGGGAAGTGTCAGGGCTCCCCTTTGGGTCCTTGTGTTTCAGGGACTTCCTTAGATGAATGCTGCATGGCAGTGAAACCACAACAGTGCAGCTCATGGCTCTGGGGATTTGTTGACTCAGCATAGGAGTGAGTTACTATGTGACTGAGTAACATGCAAAACCAAACCAAACCCCACATTGGAGACTGAACAAAAGCAAGCGAGAGACAGGGCAACAATGAAATTGGTGTGGCAGGGAGCACCCATAGTTTTACATCCAGGGCGTGCTGTTCTAGACATTGCACAGTCTGTGTTAATGACCAGTGTAGTTAGTTTTCAGACTGTCACATTCACAGACGAAGTGGATCGAAATGATCAGGTTAGCTGAGCTTTCCTGTTCATACTAGGGGAGCCCTTTTCCCTCTAGTACTGCAGAACTCTGAGATCACAGTGCCTAACTCTGAAGCATCCAGAAACCACAGGGCTGGTACTGCTACCCACAAAGCTGAGCTCAGTGCCAGATGCTCTGGACTAGGACTGGGAAGAAAGATGCACTTTAGACTGTGATCCACAAAAATCAGCTCACAAGCAGGGAGCTGCCAACCAGAGCCGTGTGAGCTCTTACAGATCTGGGAGCCTAATGCAGAGTTCCAGAGAGATGGCACGGTGTCTGCAGTGCCTCATGACCATGCATGTCAGCCTCTGGGCAGGTTGTCAAGGAGGGCAGAGCATGCAAACTGGTTTCATATTCTACAATTTGGTTTCACCAGCCCAGTGACAAGTGATACCCTAAAGCACTGTAAACACTTTTACCATGAGAGGCAGACAACCCTCTGGGCATTCCAATCTATCATGCCACCCAAGTAAACTGGGCTTAGTGACAGATGGTGGATTTACACCAAAGTTCACGAAGGACACTGGTTACTCCTAGTCCCAAAGAACCAGTCACTTACTCTAGGACAATTTGTACTTTAGCTCTCACACCAAAGACAATGCTTGTAGTCAAACGTTTAGTAAACCACCAAAGGATTTATTAACTAAGAAAAGAAACAAAAGGGAAGTTTTTACAGGGTTAAAGCAGGTATGCATAGACAAATAAGTTATATATTTTAGGGAGTTCTCTGCCAAAAATTAAAAATTCTGCATGGAGTATTTTCAAATGATCAAAATTCTGCATATTTTGTGTGTCAAAATAAGACAATATGATCACACCAGTTTCAATAATTTTTGGTTATTTATTTAAAAATATGTTAAGTATGTCTAACAATACAGATGACAAAAGATTCAGGAAATGTGTTTTGACAGATAGATTCCTTACTAGGCAATTAGTGCAGAATTCGGAGTAATAATGCACTTAAACTACCATACAGAACTGTATTTCCTGCACCCTGCAGAAGCGGTGCAGAGACTTGTGGGAGTCAGGGGCAATGCAGGAAATGAGGGGGAGAGAACTAATCGCTGGGAATGAGACTGGGTGTGAACTTGAGGGTTGCTGGGCATGCATGGGAAAAGCATGGAACAGGTTTGGGGGTTTTTCTGGTGGGGGAGGGATTATTAGGGAGCTTCTCTGATTCAGTCAAGCACATCTGACCCTGTCAGCATGTGTCCCTCCATCCCCCCCAGACACACTCCTCCCTTGTAGCCTTGCACTCTCCTCTGGCCCCATGTGTGTCTACCCCTACTCAGTCCACTGTCACTACATGGCTCTAGGCCCCTTCCCTGTCCCCATGTGGCCCTGTGTCTTCCTCCTCCCTGTGCTCCTGCACCTTCCCTGCCATCCAGCCCCTGCCTCAGACTGTCCTCTACCACCAGCTCTTATGAGCCCATGTGACTCCTAGTAGTCCCACAGTGCTGCTCTCCTCATATCCCCTTTCCTGACCTGGCCCCACAGGTGCTGTGGGCTCTCTCTTTCCTAGCTGGCCAGGAGCTGCTTCTCCAGTCTCTCGCCCCAGTGCTCATTGGTGGGAAAAAGGCAGAACTGCAGCAACTTTCCAGCAGAAGCATTTTTTTTTTGCACAAAACAATTAAAAATATGCACAGCTCATTAATTATGCATGAAAAATTCCCGACTTGTTCCAGTCCATGGTTTTGAAAGGTGACCGAGCGGTAGGAATCTGTCAGCTCTGGATGCGCATTGGAGCGAATGGATTGACCCCAGGATCTCTGCTTCTGATTTAGAGCTTCTTTAGAGAGTCTAAACAACAAGAGATGAAAAATTCTCTGGTTGGCCATCTCTTGCGCTTTCTTCCAGAATTCAAATGGACAGGCTAAGCCCTTTGCACATGGCCGCATCATGAGCGCAAGGAGGCAATTCAAGTCTTCGTATTGTGATGTCCCACAACGGTCCATTAAGGCTGTTTACACGAGCATTTATATTGGCAAAGCTTTTGTTTGTCAGGGCTTTGAATCCCCTCTCCCCCAACATAAGGCCTCTACTCCTTGGCAGGGTTGAATTCTGCCAGTGGCAGAGCAGTCTGCCATCAGCACCAACAGCTACGCAGGAGCCCAGCTGTGCTGCTGGAAGCGCTGTCGTGCAGACACAGCTGTAGCTTTGATCAGCCTCCTTGATGGTTAGACGTTGATCCCCCACGTGGGGTCTCAGTTCCAGAGAGACTTTTTTTAATACTTCCTAGGAGGTGGTGCCTGCTGCTCACTACGCTCGCCAACCCCCCCCTCCCCCGCCCGTAGGCAGCCCCCAGTCACCAGGGAGGACCAGGCTGTGGCCTAACAGCCCTGGCTTGCCTCGGCTCTCCTCCCTCCAGCTGCCACAGCTAGCCTGGCTGTCTTTCCTTCCCCCTGCTGGGGGATGGGCGTTAGGCTGGCCTGAGGCCAGCCTGGCTCTCTCCCTTCTGGCGGTCCAGGGGATGGGATGGGCCAAAGCAGCTGCTGGCCCAGCCCTCTCCTGACACAAACGGGATATGGCATGTTGTCCTCTTCCTCTGGCAGGGAGGGCGGAGGGGACATGGCACAGGGCCCTCTTCCTCTGCCCACGAGGGGCAAGGCCACACAGCTCCCATGCGACCCCTCCCCCTGGATCACCAGTGATGCTGCACATGTCCTGCATGCCCCCTTCCCCCTCCCAGATCTACAGCTCCCACATGCCCCAGCCCCTGCATCTGAACCCGTGCTCTGCCCCCTCCATCCACTCGAGCCCTCATGGCTCCTGTCCACCTCCTCCCCGCACCCAAGCCCCCCTGCAAGGCTGTGGGGTTCCCGTAGGCCCCCCAGCCTGAGAGATTGCACGGCTCCTGTACCTCTCCCCTCCCCACAGCTCTCGCATGCCCCCCATGGCTCCCACTCACCTCTTCTCCCCCGCCAGCGGAGGAGCTGTGTGGTTCAATTTAAATTGTGGCAGCCCCTGCCCATGTGGCAGTTGCCAGAGGGATACTCAGGGGCCGGTGGTGGTTTTTTTTTGGGGGGGGGGGGGGAGGATCACCACCGGCCCATGTGGCATGGAGCCAATAGGGGTTTATGGGCACGGGGAGACCAAGTAGGGCAGCTGTACAGCCTCTCCCTGGAAGGGGGGAAGCTGCATGCCGCAGGAGTCCCTCAGCTTGTGGCTCCCGCCACCCCAGCCTGCACCAGGTCAGGTCGGAGCATGGGGGAGGCCACATGGCTCCCAGCTCCCATGGGGAAGGGGAGGCCACGTAGCGGAGGGAGGGGCTACAGGACACAGTGTGATGCATGACATCACTCTGTCGTCCCACAGGAAAACCCTTTTGAAAGTATAGACAAAGCAAAGACATTTCCTTCTAGCAGGGCGTACAGCCACAAGTGAGATTATGAAATGCGTGTAAACTGCTGCTTGCACTGAAGTTGAAACACTGAACACACATTTCAAAGTCATAAGAATGGCCAGACTGGCTCAGACCATCTAGATCAGCAATCGGCAACTTTTTCAAATCGAAGAGACAAACTAAGTGCCCATTTGCATGACTAAACTACAGTATCTAACTTTCATAGAATCATAGAATAATAGGACTGGAAGGGACCTCGAGAGGTCATCGAGTCCAGCCCCCCGCCCTCAAGGCAGGATCGAGCTCCGTCTACACCATCCCTGACAGATGTCTATCTAACCTGTTCTTAAATATCTCCAGAGAGGGAGATTCCACCACCTCCCTTGGCAATTTAATTTCAAAAGTACTTTGAAGAGTACTATGCAAGGTCCAGAGTTTGTGTGTCTCAACAACAGGAAATGGTTCAATAAAAGACATTAATCAACAGCCCTAGTGGGAAGATATTGTTCTTAGGGATGGTTGAAGGTAATTCAGATAGAAATCACAATTCTTTATCTTAGGTGAAGACTGCTCTAAGGATTCTTCACCAGCTGTAATTCTAAAATATTTCAGAAAACCTTATTCAAGATTACTCACCAACTGTCTCTCTCCACAGTCCAAAAATCAACATTTTAATGTAAAACTATCTTGAATAATCATTAAACTGAAACAGAAATAGACTTTACGATGACTTAAACAACAAAAACCTATTTATTCCAAACACCAAGATACAGAAATTTTTCAAGTTTTGCAAATATTGCTCCAAAGCAAAATTCTATATACAACGCCCTCAGTTCTAATAGTGCATAACAAAGACATATATACTCATGTATCCACAGTGCAATGTTTGCTCATTTTATCAAGGCTCCATGTCGCATTCACTTACCAGTGATTTAAAGAAACAACAAAATGATTTGTAGACCAATACCGTGTTGGTCAAGAACATGGACAGCTAAAAAATGTGGAAACTTATAAAAACAGGGACAAAATGATTCAGGCAGAGTACAATACAGAACTTTTCCTGAATGTGAAAATCTCTAACCTATTTCAAATAAATATTTTCAGTCATCCATATCTGTTTAATCATCAAGGGGTTCCCTACTGTAGAATCATTCTGCTAAAGGAAAACAAAGCCTTCAGTATAGCTATTAGATTCAGCAAATTGAATTTTCTTTGCCATGAGCAAAAATAAACTGGTAAAACAAATTTAAAATGAATGCTCCAAAACCATTCTGGAGAGAAAACCACCAACTATTCCATTGCTTTAAACAGTAACAAAGTTGATTTGTTAACAATGTACATGTATTGAATTATTTTCAACTCTGAGTGCTCATTATACAGATTTCAAACAGGGAATAATTTACTGGCAAAACAGTAATCTGATAAAAATCTCACAGCTGTTTAAAACCCTTGTTGAGATACCCTTCTCAGCATTTGGTTACTGCTGTCTGTTACTAGAATTCAGACATCATTAAAAGGAACGACATGGCTTAAACATTTGTTTTTAGCTTTGCTTTCTAAAGTGACATTTAAGATCATATACACTTTATTCCAACTGTGTTACGGCAAAGTTTATTTTACTGCTGTACATATGTGAAATCGAATATATACCAACTAGTGCCATAAAATAGCGAGACAAATTATTCCCTGAAATGAGTCTTGGCAGAAAAGCCTTAACCACTAACTCGAGTAGCCTAGTTATTCCATTTTCTGAAGGAACTAATCTGATCAAAATATTAATTGTAGATATTATTATTCCTATGATGATAGTGGATATTTCAAGTTTACATAGTAAATCATTATTCTTTGCAGCATATAAACTTTACAGATTCATATATCCATAATTAACAATTTGTACATTTATGGGTCTGTTTGATTATAACTGTGCTTTAATTTTAACCTTTGGCGGTACCATCACAAATAGAACTAAAGGAAAGATTAAGGTAACAGAAATATTCTGCTTTTTCAACACACCCTCTCAATTCAAAACAATTTACCCTCTTCCACAGCAAAGCTATACTCAGCAATACTTGGGAAGAAAAACTAAAATTGCAACCATTATTTATGGAGATATGATCTGCACACAAAAGGCCTGTAACATATCAAACACAATACACCAATGTTTCGAATGGTATTATATAATGTATCTTCAACTTAAGCAGCATTTTCATCTTGATCTCACAAAATAATACAAACAGAAAATAAAAATAAAATATAAAGAGAGACTTTGAGAACATATACTATTTAACATAATACCTCACTTACTGTATGTGAGGACAGTACCTCATGCATAGCTTTTGAGGCTTCATTTAAACAAATATAAAATTAACTGATTCCCAAAACCACACATTCATAAGAAGTCTTTACAATGAGAACGTTTAGAGTATTGAAAAGTCTACATTTCAAAACAGAACCGGAATGGCAATTAACCAGTAGATAGAAAATGACACAATGTCTATTATACACCTGAAGTTTGGGACTCCTGGTACATCTCCCATCTTCCAGACATAGCACGTGCACAGTCACAACCAGAAGCACTAGTTCAGGAGGCACAATATGGCCGAATTTAAGAGAATTCAAGAATGCACAAGAAGCACAATGTAAATGGATTTCCTCAGTACCATAGTCATATGATAGTGACATAAATATGGAAAATAATCATTTACTATGAAACTAAGTGCAATCCAATTGTGACATTCTGCTACCTCTATTTAAATGAACAGAAGTGGGGTTTTAGGCCAGTATTACTTGCAAACCTCCATGTAACATTTTACAACTCAAGATGGACATTCATATTTACTATGCTTGAAAACTGTTACAGCGTTGCCTATTGATTAAATACTGTGCTGTGCATAAACCAGTAGGAATAAAGCATGACCTGACCTGGTATACAAGTCACTTAAATAAACTCTGTAAAACATAATTTACAACCTTTGTCAACTAAACATTTTTGGCTCTTAGAACTCTGTTTTATCTTCAGTGGCACAAATTTAAATCCATTTAATGATGAAAAAAGTGTATTTCATTCAGCAACTTGTTGCAAGGAGTGAAAAAAAAATCTAATAAATTTGTTAGCCTGCTCCTACCCTTGAAGACAAGAGTAATATCCCCTTCCATATTGTTAAAATTGCCTAGTAAACTCTCAAAGAACAAAAGATAAGGAAAACTTTGTTCAGTCACACTTCTTCACAAATCCCTGAAGTCAGTCTGCATCACATGCAATCAGCATGCTAGTTTCATTTAAATATATAGAGCTGTTTGTGTCATACACTCCGCATTCATATTCAACAGCAATTTCAAGAGCTCTCTAGTCTCATGTTGAGCAGCAAAAAGCTATTTGTTGCACTTTGCCTAGGTCCGTAATAAGCTGTTTTATGCAATGTTTGAGCTGTGGAAGTCTAGCTAGTGGTTCTGGTGGTTCCAGCTCTCCTGTGTAATCCAACCAACTCTCCAAAACTGCAAAAGAAATAAAAAAAGTTAATATTATTTCACTATTCTTATTAGCTAGCACATTTATATACATATTTTCAAAGCCATAAAACTAACACAGTATTTTGGAAATTAGAGACAACAGAACTTCCCAAATAGTGTTTGGTAACCTACTGATGTACCATCTGCTTAAATCAATGTATTCATCTCTGCCAGGCAAAAACCACACATGGCAAACCCGGACTGGGGTAAAAGCAACACCATACCACTCTGCTGAGTAGAAACAAGTGTTTTCTATCACTGGATTGGGGGGGGGCGGGCGGGAAGAGAAGAATTCCCAGCTTTCCGGTAGGACATGCCGCACTTGCTTTTAATCCTTGCAGAACCTAAAATACCATACTTTAAAGTCACGTTTTTTGCAACATTTTAGATCAGTTTTACTTTCTCTCCCCTTCCAGATTCATAATCACTAGGCTTTGACTACGGAACCAAGAATACAAACATGTCCCACTAAGATTTTTTTAAAAACCTTCTGAAGGTTTTCTAAAATAGCTGTTCTGTAAGGCATGTTGTAGACCAAAATACCTAACATAGTGAAATGTGGTATAAAGGTTTTTATCAGCATAGTTTTGAGCCAATCTGTATAAAAATCTAAACTCACAGGCTGCGTCTAGACTGGCATGATTTCTTGCAAATACTTTTAACGGAAGTATTTGCACAAGAGAGTGTCTACACTGGCATGGTGCTTTTGCGCAAGAGACATCTTTTGCGCAAAAGCATCCATGCCAGTGTAGACACTCTTGCGGAAGAAAGCTCCGATGGCCATTTTAGCCATCGGGCTTTCTTGCACAAGAAATTAACTTGCCTGTCTACACTGGCCCTCTTGCGCAATACTTGCGCAAGAGGGCTTATCCCTGAGTGGGAGCCTCAAAGTATTTGCGCAAGAACCACTGATATTGTACAGATTATTGTTGCAGTATCTCCACTAAGTTATATTTCTGATTACTTTCAGCACTTTTTAATTGCAAGTAGTTCCAGCAGCCACCCTGCCGACACTGTGTGTTACACATTGAACACACCCTATGGTCTTCAGCCCTCCACTGGGACCCTTTGGTCCTGGAACATCTGTGGCTCAGGGTCACAGAGTCACGGTTTAGAGAGGTTCAGCCTGTAGAAATGTCTATAGAAATGAGTCCAACTGCAATCTTCCCTACAAGAAAATAAGTTTTCACCACAGTGCCAAAAGGGATCCATAGTAAATTTGGTTTTGATATAGTCCTATCAGAAGCATGATTTTTAATTATTAAAGATGGGCTATTTTGATAAAAAAGATGCTGGTATCTTTGCAGATTTACAGAAATAGGACTTGGATCTCAAAACAAAGCATTTTGGATCAAAACTATAATACGAACGGGATAAAAGCGTACATGCAGTTTAATCTATGAAAGAAAACATTTAATTTACCATCTAATTCTTTCTCAATGAAATCCATCCTGTGAGTAACTTCATCTTGTAGAGATTCAACATGGGCTAGAAGGTTAAGTTGCCACTGCACCTGTGAGTTCATAACTACATCCTTGTCCTTTTCCAGCAGTTTCATTTCAATAGCTTCCTCTGAAGGGATTTTCTTCGATACGCACTCTCTTACCTGACAAAGGTATTTAAAATTAGTATTTACCATAGTGAAAAATAAACAGT
This sequence comes from Pelodiscus sinensis, assembly GCF_049634645.1. Lineage (NCBI taxonomy): Eukaryota > Metazoa > Chordata > Testudines > Trionychidae > Pelodiscus > Pelodiscus sinensis. Next base: position 32,431,509 of record NC_134728.1, on the reverse strand, counting down.
TCACTTAGCCAATCAGGCTGCATGGATTTTTATTGACGTGAATATTCTTTCAGTTCCCTAATATTCTTTTTTTCCTGTGTTTATGATTTGAAGAATTATTGTATTATTTCTTAATAACTAGTCTGAGAATCCTTGTAATTTGACACAGTGCCAAACATTAATATTTAAGTCTCTAGCCTTATCCCCTGTCAAAAATATCCTGTCTGCCCTACCCTCCTGGCTAGCAATAGGGCAATTTAGACGAATTCACAAAGTTCCAGGGGTGAACAACACTGCACCCAGATGAGCATTTCAAAAGCTATATGGAAACACACTTTTTATTAGGTAGATTAAATGTAACTTAATAGTAACACCTAATAAGTTTGTGTTTGGTGTGCATATGGACCCTAGAGAGCCCCAGTTGCTTTGACATGGAAAGCACTTATCTCACATAAAGCAGCATCCCAGCAACAGAATGATCTTGTAATAAACTTTCCATTCCGGATCCTGGCCATTTCCCCTGTCTGAGATGTTTGGACCATAGCAGCCAAGAAAAAAGTTACTCACTTTGTGCAGTAGCTGCAGTTCTTTGAGCTATGCCCCCCACAGGTGCTCCACACCAGGTGCCCATGAGCCTCTCTGTTTTCCATTAGCAATGTCCATTCAACCCATGATGCAGTCTCTACCTCCTCGTGCCACACACTGTGACTATCCAGAGATGTGCAGATCAACTGTCAGTTCCTTTTCCATCCAAATGCTCCATGTAGAATAGTCTCATTCGGGGGTAAGAGGATAGGCAGTGGAATATCGATAGGAGGACATGTGTCAAAGAACTGCAACTACTGCACAAGATGAGTAAACTCTTCTCTGAGCAGTGTCCCTATGAGTGCTCCACTTCAGGTACCTCCCAAGCAGGATCTCCACAGAAAGGCATGAGATGTGGGGCTGTGTTCAGAACTGAAGGAAGTAGTGCATTACCAGCTGCTGCCTTGGATCTGAAGGCATGGATCAAGGCATAATGATCAGAAAACACATGTACTGAAGACTATATAGCGGCCCTACATATTTCAGATGTTGGCACATATTTGGATAATGCTGTAAATGTTGCTTGTGTTTTGGTAGTGTGCGCTCTCACCTTTGGAGAGAGGATGAATACTGGTGGGTTATATACCCAGAGATCCACAATGAATATGGAGAGAGATTCCAGAAGACTGGAAAAGGGCAAATATAGTTTCTATCTATAAAAAGGGAAATAAGGACAACTTAGGGAATTAGAGACCAGTCAACTTAACTTGTGTACCAGGAAAGATAATGAAGCAAATATTTGAGCCCTTTGAGGAAACGTTTGGTTAATGGGAGGGGGGAGGAGGGAGGGAGGAGGAAGGGAGCGAGGAGGAAAATATAGAGTAACGATCCCCCTTGGGGTGAAAAGCTGTGATGGCAGATAGGTGGAAAGACCTGACCATTGGAGTTGTAGTGAGTACTCCCATATCAAGGGTAGTGAGGGAGCTATGCCATCTGTTTTTGTTGGCACCAGACTTTAATTTGTGTCCATTTCAGGGCACGCATGTGATGAGTTGTATATCTGCAACTGCATAAAAATATCCCTTGTATCCTCCTCTGCTGCTCTGGTTCCTGAGCTGTGGAGGAGCTAGGCTCTGAGATGGAGTTTCCGTGGACACCAAGTTTGGTGAGACCACGCTGGGCTTATTAGAATTACTATGGCCCCATCCAGACTGATCTTGGGGATTACCTGAGTCCAAAGGGGGATGGGAGAGAATGTGTAAAGGGCATAAAAGGGGCTGTTCCACTTGAAGAGGAATGTGTCACCTAATGACTAGCTGTCAAGACCTGCCTTGGAGCAGAACTGTGGGTATTTGGCATTGTGGGAGGTTGCCAAAAGGTCTATTTTGGGGATCCTACACAGTTAGGAAATATGTAGGACGACAGTATTGTTGAGCACCCACTCATGGTCCTGAGAAAATTTTCGGCAGAAGGCATCTGCTGTGGCCTTTTGATATCGACTTTATCTTCAAAAAAAGAACTAGATACATTCATGGAGGTTAGGTCCATCAATGCTTATTAGCCAGAATGGGTAAGGAATGGTGTCCCTAGTCTCTGTCAGGGACTGGAAATGGATGACAGGAGAGGGATCACTTGATTACTTGCTCTGTTCACTCCCTCTGGAACATCTGGCATTGGCAGGATACTGGGCAGACGGACCTTTGGTTTGACTCAGTGTGGCTGTTCTTATGCATGTAAGTGGCGGTGATGTGGATATTGTGGCTGATACACCATCACCAGTGTGTGAACATTCTCCCCGTGGCCTATTTATGTAATGCATACAAACTATATTGTCCGTAAGGATTTGAATGGCCTTGTCCTTGAGCTGTAGTAAGTGTGAGCAAATGTTGTGGACAGCATGGCATTCTAATAGGTCTATGTATAAGAGGAATTCTGAAGGAGACCAGTGGTCTGGCATAGAATGCGGGTACAGGTATGCTCCACATCCCAGGAGTGAGGCATGTATTCTGGGTGAAGGGCACACCTGTGTACACGATGGCTGGGTGCAGCCAAAGGAGGGAGTCCTTTATTATATCCAGTTTTGTAAAACACTTGGGTATACCTGTGCCTGTGTGGAATGTAGTTTATGTGCAGCCATCCTTGCAGGCAACACACATTTAATCTGGCATGTCTGAGGAGGGTGTTGGTGCTTTTAGCAAGCAAACGTCCAGGTAAGGGAATATCGTAATTACATTCCTGTGTAGGTGGGTAGTCACTACAGCGAGTACCTTTGAAAACAACCAAGAGGCTGTGGAGAGGCCAAAAGGGAGTAGCTTGTAGTGAAAATGGCCTCATCCAATTGTAAAGCTGAGAAATCTGAGGTGTGAGGAGTGAATTGTTATATGAAAATAAGGATCCTTGACGTCGAGGACCAAGAACCAATCCTCTCTTTCCAATGCTGGGATTATTGTGTCTAGTGTAACCATCTTGAATCATTGCACTTTGACAAATTTGACTTGTTTGAAGTAGAGTATCCATTGGACTTCCTTTTCAGGAGAAAGAGATGGGAATAAAACCCTCGTCCCTTGTGTTGTGTTGGCATAGGCTCTATTGCTCCAAGTTGCACAAGATGGTTTACTTCACGTTGGGCCAAGGCCTTGTGAGAAGGTTCCCTGAAGAGTGAGGGGGAGGGAGAGTGGGGAGAGGAAGAAGATGGAGTAAAAAGAAATTACTCACTTTGTGCAGTAATGACAGTTCGAGATTTGTGTCCCCATGGGTGCTCTACTGTGTCGGGCTCTGCCTGTGCTGCAGGTCAGTGACTTTTTTAAAGCAATATCTAGTTGAGCCATGCATACGTGACCATGGTATGTGCCATTCAAGTCTTTGGAGTTCGCATGCGCCGTCTTACTACCCTCAGTTTCTTCATGAATGCCCTCTTACATGAATTGTTGAGCTGAAGAAGGAAGGTGGGTGGGTAGTGGAGCACCCATGGGAGGGCGGGGGGGCACATCTTAAAGAACTGTCGTTATTGCATGAGGGGAGTAACTTCCCTTCTTTCTTCCAGTGATGTCCCCGTGGGTGCTTTCTTTGAGTGATGTCCCCTGTGGGTGTTGTTAACTACCTAGCAGTATTCCAAAGATGGAAGGTGGGCTTCGACTAAGTTTTACGTGTGGATGAAAGTGCTGTGTTGGCTACAGCAGAGTTCGTGTCCGCTCATGTAGAGATTGCATAATGTTTCATGAAAGTGTAATTTGAGGACCAGGTGGCAGCATGACATATATACACAAGTGGAACCTCTTTCAGGAAGACTGTTGATGCTGCCACTGCTTGAGTGGAGTGCACTTTAGGAGGTATAGGGAGAGGTGAACCTTGGAGGGAGTAACATTGGAGGATACAGGCAGTCACCAGTTTTGAGACCCAATGAAACAAGAGTGGCATTCTTCCAGAACACTCCTCCAGTGAAACACATAGGGCTTGTGATTTTCAGAAGGGTCATGTGCAGTCTATATAGAACGATCATGTCCTTTGGACACTGGAGCATGCAGGGCAGCCTCTTCTTGAGCGGTGAGAGGCTTTGGGTAGAAGGTTGGAAGGACTTTAGGCTCATTGATATGGAAATCAGAACAAACTTCAGGCAGGAATGAAGTGTGGGTGCTGAGAACCATTTTCTCTTTGGGGAATATGGGTAGGGAGGGGATGCTGTGAGAGCAATCATCTCACTAACTCACCTCACCAACGTGACAGCCATTAGGAACACAATCTTTAGTGTTAGTAGGTAGAATGAGCACTTTTCTGTTCGAATCATGGCTGTTTAGAAAGTGCATGGAATACCAATTCCAAACCCCACATAGGAGGAATGTGTCTATACCTGTGGTCCCCAACACGGTTCTCGGGGCTGGCCTGGCACCGGGCACATGGCGGGGGGAGCGCCAGCCTTGGGCGCGTGGCGCATGGCGGGGGGAGCGCCGGCCCCGGGCGCGCGGCGCATGGCGGGGGGAGTGCCGGCCCCGGGCGCGCGGCGCTTGGCGGGGGGAGCGCCGGCCCCGGGTATGCAGCTATGGGGGGGGGGCCGCCCCGGGCATGCGGCTATGGGGGGGCCGCCCCCGGGGCGCAAGTGTCCCCGCCCCCTGGCGGGCAAACTGCCACGCCCCCTGGCGCCCGACAACCTTGAAAGATTGGGGACCACTGGTCTATACGGTGGAGTAAGGTTATGTAGTCCTTTGAAGAATCTCTTTGAAATAGGGTGAGCGAATACAGAGAAACCGTCAATAGGTTGATGGAATGCTGCAAGGGAAACTACGTGCACCTTGAATGATGAAACTAATAGACCTTGTTGCAGAGACAATGTCATCAAGGATCACATGAAGGTGTGGACGAGGGCTGGATGCCATTTCCTTCACACCAGGCCGTAAATTGTCTCCATTTATAAAGGTAAGTATCGCCAATGGACTGACACCTACTACAGAGTACTATGTTTCTTACTTGTTGTGAACACCTCTACTCCTCCTCTGACAACCACTGAGGAGTTACACCATCAGGTGCAGTGTCTGTGGTTGCGAGTGGTGGAAGGTTCCTTTTCTGATCTGTGAAAGGAGATCTGGGTGAGTCAGAAGGGGGTAGCGAGATCGGACAGACATCTGATAAAAATAGGAAAACCGAATCCGTTTGGCCCACACAGGGGTTATAAGGATGACTAGAGCATTGTCCAACTACTTTGCGAAGGACTTTGGGGATGAGTGGGATAGGAGGAAAAGTGTGGTATGAGAAAAGCATCTCCAAACAGTCTGGGTCCTATGCCCGCCCTGGAGCAATAGTGAGGTCACTTGGTATTGTGGCCTGTCACAAAGAGGTCTATCAGCGGCCAAGCCCAACAGCGGAAAGTGTCCTGTAGAACAGCGGTATGGATTTCCCACTTACGCTCTATTGTAAGCTTGAGGCCAAGGGTATCTGCAATAGCATTCTTGACTCCAGGTATGTAAGATGCAATGATGGTGATGTTGTTTCAGATACACCAATTCCACAGGTATACAGTCTCCACGCAGAGAGCACAGGAACATGCATCTCCTTGTCAACTGATGTAAAACATTGTTGTAACATTATCTCTAAGTTTGGGGGGGGGTGGAGTGGCCGCCCACTGACTAAGGGGAGGAGCCCCTCCCCGAGCCTTGGTGGGCAGCACCTGGGCTTAGCAACCCACCTGACAGGAAGCCACGAGGAGAGGCCAGCGAGATAAAAGGCCAACCAGAGAGCCCAGTCAGGCCCCAGCAGCCAAGGAAGCCAGAAGACTGGCCAGATGACCTGCTTTGGACCCAGGTACAATCCAAGGGGGGAAATGGTAACAGCCTAGGGATAGCTGACCCAGCAACAGAAGATCAGTGTGTTACGGTACAGGTCTTTGCTGACCCAGCAGCAGATTACTCTGTTGCTGCTAGGGCCCCGGGCTGGGACGCAGTCGAGTGGGTGGGCCTGCTTCCCCGCTGCCACCCCACTCTTGGGTGGCAGTCTCCCCCTCGGCTGTTCCTGTTCAGCAGCCTTCATCTGCCAGACACCTGCCTGAGCAAGGAGACCCAGTTGCGGTTGTTGTAAACGAGCCTTGAACTATTTAGATGTGTTTGCCTGCTGCCCTGAACCAGGGCCCAGGCTTATAAACTGCTTTTATGCCACCCACCCTGATCCAGGGTCTGGGCGTTTAACTAACAGTTTAATTGCCTGTTACCCCTCCCTGAATTAGGGTCAGGCCTGAGGCCTGTCTTTGGGGTGTATTGTTGTCCTGCCTGGAACAAGGGCTGGTGTGTAGAGACTTTTCATTATCGACCGTGTTGGCGTAGTGGCCGCCCACTGACCCCATCGGGCTAGAGTAAGTATGCACACTGTGGAACCTTGAATGTATTGACAGAAATGTTTGCAGGTGCTGTGTACAGCTCGGAGCTCCAGCAGGTCGATGTGGAGTGTGGACTCATGGGCGGCCCATCTCCCTTGAGTAAAGTGATGCTGGAAATGGGTGCCCCGGCCTAGGAGGTAATGTGGCTGGGTGGTTGTGCCTGATGAAATGGCACACCAGCAAGGAGGTTCCTTGGATCCGTCCACACCATAATGATGAGAGGACAGTGGGAAGGTTGCGGGGGGAGGGGGGCGGGGAGAAAAAGAGAGAGAGACCAAGATGCATCTGTGCGCCCAGTGTTCGGATGGTGTGTAGATTGAGGCAAGCCAGTGCTCGAGGCATCAGAAAAATAGATGTTCATGTTGGACTACACAAGTTGTAGCAGCCATATGTCTTATGAACCAAAAGCAGGTGAGTATAGGGATCATGGGGCTCAATTCCATGGTTGAAACTAGGGATGTAAAATGTTGATTATTTGTCTAATATTTGATAAGGATGCTTCCACCTTTGAAGTGTAGCAACAGCCCCAGGAGCTGTTGCTACACTTCAAAGGAGAAAGTACTGCAGGGAGCATGGGGTCAGCAGGAGACTCTAGCTATAACTCCTATACATAGGAAGCGGTGTACCTCTTGGCAGGGCAACATCTTGTAAGAGGGGTCGCTGAAGAGGGACAGGAAAGGTGGGGGTTTGCTGGAATTGAAAGGAGGGGAATGGAGTATGCATACTTAAGAACCTCTAGAGCCCAGTGGTCCTTGGTAATTGCTGCCCACTGGTTGTAAGAGGGGAATAAACAGTGATTGAATACAGCGCATTGGAAAGGCACTGGTGGAGTGAAAAGGTCGTGCAGGCCCTCAACCAAGGCCTCAAACCTGCTGCTTACAGGCTATATGAGCAAGTGTTATTGGCTAATTGGCGCTGGTTTCTTGGCATGGAATGGTTGTTGTCTAATAGACTTTGCAGTTGTTGCCTCCTAAAAGTGAAGTCTCTCTGTCTTTGGTAGGGAGTATACTGTCTCCTGTGATATGGGGGCATAACGTGCCCAGTGTGTGTAAGGTGGTCCTCCAGTCCTTGCTTAGTGTTTGTTGCAAAAAGCTTATCTTTATCAAATGGTAGGTCCTCCACTTTGGTCTGGAGCTCTTTAGGGACCCTTGCTGTTTGTAGCCATAACATGCATCTCATCATGATAGAGGTCACCATTGCTCTTGCACCGTGTTGGTGGAGTCAAGCGCCATTTGCAGTGCTATTCGAGATGTAGCGTAGCCTTCCTGTACTTTAGATTTTATTATACTTTTTTATTGCCAGGAAGGTGCTGCATTAATTCTGTCAATTTAGAACAATTGTCAAAGTTGTGATTTGCCAAAAGTGCTGTATGGTTGACTATCCACAACTGCAGCATCGAGGAGTACCTTCTCCTGCCTAGAGATCTAAGTGCTTATGATCCTTGTCTTGCATGGCAGATCTGTACTGTGGCATCTTAGATCTGTGGTGAGCTGCATCAACCACTAGAGAATTTGGTTGAAGGTGGAGGAATAAAAAGTCCATGTTTTTAGAAGGGACAAAATACTTTGTCTGCTCTCTTGTTGGTTGGTGAGGCTGTGGCTATTGTTTGCCAGACCTCGTCTGCTAACTCTAGAATTGCCTCATCTAAAGGTAGTGCAATTCTTGACTGAGAGGAGGTTTTTCAACAGTTTTTCCGGCACCTCTGATAGCACAACCTCTTGGCTAATAGCAACCCCTTTAAACAAATCCTGGAATTGCTTCAGGTCATCAGCTGGTGATAGACCTTCGGGGATAACCGTCTCATCCAGTGCCAAGGATGATTTTTCTGTTGGCGACACCTCAGGGTGGTCGGTGTCCAGGTTGTCAATGATCTGTCCCTCTTCTGTATCCACAATCATAATTTGGGAGGGGGACAGGTAGGGGCATGAAAGAGGTATTGACCTGTGGCCTGGCACCATGTGGATGCCCAATGACAGTATGGAGACCAGCGGGGTAGGTGATGTGGATGATAGGACCAGTCCAGGTGCCACAGGGGATGAATGGGGATAGTGTGGCTGGTGTGTACCATAGGATGAATGCATTCTGGTTGGAGAAGAGTGCTGTGATGAGAATACACTCTGAAGATCCCCTTCGTGATCACTATAGTTTGACAGTACTGGCAACCTTGGTGGGGGAGGAGAGCCATGCAATGAGTAGGGGGATGGGGAGCAGTGCCTGAAAGAGGAAGCATCCAGAGATCTAAATCTTGGTTCTGTATGTAGCACTGACGGGATTGCATTCCTGCGTGTGAGCAGCAAGATGGTGACTGCTGGGTGCTGGTTCCTAAAGTGATGGGGAGTGCAATGCCAATGGGGGTGGCTTCAGTACCAATGGGGATGGCACCAACTCCAGACTCTGTGCGTGCAGCACTAGTTTTGATTTTGACCTGGCTTTGGTTGGTGCTGAGGTCTTGGACAGTGCTGGAGTCTTATCCTGTTCCCTGCACTGGGTCTTTTCAGTTTGTTCAGAGTGCAGTGTCAGTTCTGTCACTGATGCTGCACGTAGTTATGTAGTGCCTGAAGTGCCAAGTTTGTCTCCTGCACTGACCTTTGGTGGTAGGAAGCAGGTTGGAGAACCCTTCTTTTGGTCAAGGATTTATATGGTAGCAAGGGTTTATATTCTGGCAGAGTCAGTATTGCTGCCTGTCTGTGGCTCGAGCCCCTTATCAAATAACAACATGCATACCCTGAACTCCCTGTCCTTATGGGCTCTGGCTGTAAGGCTACGTCAATAGACAAGGAATACAGGTCCCGTGGCCATCTGAGGCGGGCATAGGGTCACAACACTTCCTACATTTTTTTAATACTGAGGGAGCCCTGCCATTTTTGTACTTCCCCACTCTTGTCTCTTCTGATTTTTTTTGGGGGGGGGGGGGGAAGAGTTATGTGACAGGCAGTTCTTATTCTGTGGAGTTTACCCTTATGAGCTGTGAATTGTGCCTGTTTAGATTTACTCTCTTCTTCTTCCTCTATTAATTCATTTACAAATTTGTTTTAAGCAGAGGCCTGAGTGCCGCAGCCCTCAAGGTTAGCAATGCGCTTCCCCCAGAGGCTGCGTCTTAACTATTTACAGCTATTATGACTTTTTTGAAGTAATACCAAATATAAAATTACAAAAAACGATTTTAACTAATTCCAACTAAATTCCTATCTACAGAGAACTGCAGAGGAGAGGGATTGAGCTCCGTCTGCAACCGAGGGCAGTCAAGACGGAACTGAGGGGAGTGAATTCCAAAGGTGTGAATGGTAGGCACCACTATTACGCATGCACAGCCTAACAAGCCACTGCTAGAAAATGTCTCCAATCAGTGGCATGGGTCAAGCCCAACACCAACAGTGGAGCATCTGTGGGGACATCACTCGAAGAACCACCAGTTTTTACAATTTCTAATACCCATTTGTTAAATGTGATGGTTTTCCAATGCTGGTAAAAATGGGCTAGGCAGTCCCTGAATGAGTAAGAGAAAGATGACATCAGCACAGAAATAGCTGAGGTTCTTGGGCCCTTGACCAAGACCGAAATGTGTTGCTGCAGTAGATTGCCATCCCCTCGAGGACCTCTATCTGCACCCCTGTAGGTCCAATTGCCTCTGTTGGTGTCGTGAGTATATAGGCTGTTGATACTGTTAGGATGTGAAGTAATTCCTTTGTTTTTTCTTGGGGTTGTAGATTCCCAAGAATCAGAGTGTCACCTGTGAGTCCTTGAGTGAATTGAGGGATTCGTCTGTCTTTTCAGCATATAATTTGGGCTCTTCAAATGGCAAATATACCTCCATGAGCAAGCCAGAAAGGTGCAGCCATGAAAAGCGCTTTGCATTACAGTGGCTGTTGCCACAGATCTTGCATCCGTGTCTGCAGAATCAAGTGTAGCTTGGTGGGCCGTTTTGGAGAGGAGTTTAGCCCTCAGTTATAAGTGCGGTGAATTCACTCATCAATAAAATTTATCAGTTCAGATATTTCTGGGCAGCTCATGTCATCATATTTCAATAACAGTGCTGTGTAGTTGGCCATGCAGAGGTGACTCGTGGTTGTTGAGGAGTAAACCTTACTGCCAAATACATAAAGTCTTTTCCCGTCTTTATTTCTTATCAGATCTCTTGAAAGTTGGAGAGGCAGTTGTAGGGGTCTGCCAGATGGTTTTAACAGGGTCTTCATTCATAGTGAGGGTGATTTTTGGAGGACATTCATTTCTGCAAAATGTCCACAAGCTTATGTTGTGATATGTGGATCTCTTCAAGTGAGATGCAAAGGGCTAGCTACCCTCTTGAATAATTCTTGGAATAGTCTGAAATCATACTCTATATTGGAGGAGAAAGCATACCAATGTCCTCTGTAGACATCAATGATAAGTGGATAGGTGAAGCCCTTTTTTCATGAGTGGTGTTCCTTCCTCATCTTTCTTTTGTACCACAGTTAAAGTTAACCAATCGGTGTTGGAACAGTTCCCCGCCTGCTGAGGGCAGCTGCTGCTGGGCTGTAGTAGCCCCTGCCGGGTGGCAGGGGAGGGGAGCACATACACAGGCAGTGGCTGCTCCAACCCAGCCAGTGCAGCCTCTGCCTGTGGTAAGGGGGCCCACTCCAGTTGGGCTAGAGAGACCCCCTCTGACCATCCCCCCTTTAATCAATTAACTAGTTAAACAATATGTTAAACCAGTTAACCAAGTACACATGATTTTACATCCCTGTGCCAAAGGGGGTGCTGGTACAGAATTAACCTGAGATCGCTGTGTGGTGACTAGTGGTGCCTGTTGTGTGGAGTATGTAGCTCATGGGTTCCACTATGGCCACTGGGATAGAGACGATATGCACGGTAGGGCTGTCCATACCACTGCCAGTAGTTGACAGATCTTGCAGTTCCTTACCCTCCTTATCTTCCTCGCCAAGTAAGGAGCAGGTGATGTTGGAGACAACAGGAGGCTCTGTGCCAAAGGTGCCCTGTCCCCTTCACTGCCAAGGACAGGGAACTCTGAGCCAGAGCCAACTATCAGGTCCCACTGCTGGAGGAGCTGCTGCTGTGCTGATTTAAACGGACCCTTGGCTGCCTGCTTCTCAGTGCCGGGGGCTGTGGAGCATTAGGCAACGCTTTCTGCTGTGTCTCCAAAAGATACATTCCTCATGAAGTTGTGCCCCCTTTCGCAACAGTGCTGCACTGCTTTTTGAGGGTCTGAGTGTCTTGCTGGCTGAAGCGAGGGGCTTTGATTTCCATGTTGTGCCTCTGTGGGACCCTGTAGAGTCCTTGGCTCCTTCGGTGCTGAGGTGTGCTGTCACTATAGCTCCCAGTAGTGATAGCAGTCAGTTCCAGGGTTTGCTGCCTGTGGTGGGGAGTAAGATGCCTGACTCTTAGCATGAGGTTTTGCATGTTGCTCTAAGGAAGATTCCTTATCTGAAACTGCAATTGTGAGGCAAGTCGAGGGGGCAGAAGGGAGCGTCCTGAGTTTCAGGCTCCAATGTGGGTATCAGGCTTCTCCATAAGGAGGATTTCAAGCTGCAAATCTCTAGTTTGCTTTGTTCTAGTCATGAGCCTGAGGCAATGTTGACACTTCTGTGAAACATGTGTTTCATCTAGACAGTGAACATACTGACTGCGGCTGTCAGACAGGAATTCTGAGCCTGGCGGTACAGCAGCATTTAAAGCCTGGGCATTCCTGTCAGTGCATTTCATCCTCAATGAGGCTCTGCATGCAGAGGGTTACTGAAAGTCTTCACAGGCAGTGCCAGCAATTCAATGTAGAAAAGATAAAAAAAGTTTTGTTTTGTTTTTTAATAAGGAGAAAAGAAAAGGGAAGGAAACTGAGGCCAGGTCTATCTTACACCCAGAAGGTTGGCTTCAGGTACACAACTCCTGCTATGTAAACAACATAGCTGGAGTCAATGTATCGTAAGCTGAACTTAGTGCCATCTCCACAGTGGGAGGTCGACAAGAGAAATGATCCCATTGACTTCCCATACTCCTCGCAAGAACTGGGGCTGACCCACTAAATTGAACCCTGGAAAATTGATTGCTAGAGCATCAACCTTCCAGTAAGTGGAGACATGGCCTGAGTATCTGCTAACAGGGAGCTAAATAACTGTAAATTAAATAACGACAAAGTAAGGAGGTGCTGCTGAATGCTCCAACTCCTGGGGCCATAGAGAAGGAACTGGGAGGGGGAGGGAAGCGAGGGAAGGTTAGTAGCAAGGCATCAATTAACTGTCTGGAACAGCATGAGACAGGACCAACACACACACAACCCAATCAGGCACTGTTCCCAAAAGTCTCTGACTTCAAACGCAGGGGTGCAGACACCTCCAAAGTGGAGCAGCCACAGGGACAGCACTCAAAGAAGGATGGCATACATTTGTAGAAACCCAGCTGTTTGGGTGAATCAAAAAAATCAAGTGCATCTCTAGGGAGGCTGAAATTCTCATCTGAGGCAGAAGTACTTCAGGATCGGGAGACCTCACTGTCACTAATGACTGGTAGCGAGGTCATGGAATGGAGATTATTTGAACTTTCATATATTTGCCTCAACTGTAAATCACCAATCAAATCAATGCTCAAAAGCTAAAGCTGCAAACAGAACAGAAAAGCCTTAGTAAACTAGTATTATAAATTAACTTTGTAAGGTGAAATTTTTCAAGGATGAACTTATATGGGAAGTAGAGCAGACATCACTAGGTTCCAACCAGAAGCCATATGTGGTAAGAAGGATGACTGGAACAACACTTTGAAATATGCCCTCAGACTAGGGAGAGCATGTACAACCCAAAAGCACCACTCAACAGAAAATTCCAGACTCTGGAGCATGAAGTAAACATGCACCAGCGTAGGCCAACACAGATAATACTCAAAGCACTCAAGGATTTTCATAAAGCACATTGGGTTAGCCTGGAAAAAACAAATGACCTATAGAAACAGGGCTATTCCAACACAACATACCTTTGAGTAATTATGTTTGGACTCATTCTCCAACTTGGATAATTCTCTGTCCAGATTCCATCCAAACCTCTCCGACAGGACATCATCTCCATTCTCCCTTATTCTATTCACTCCATCGTCCATGGCTAAACCTCTGGTTTCCACAACCAGTCTCTGCTCTATAGCAGGGTAATAGGCCCGAGGTTTCTGGTAACAGTGTTCACTGGTAATATAGGATTCCTCCACAGAAGGAATGGTTGAAGGTTTCTCAACTGTCCCATTGAAAGTTCTATAACTTACGGTTTCTTCTTTGCAGCAATTTTCTTCAATGTGTATGATGTGTTTCGTATGAATTTTTTCATCAGTTGTAAGATGCTTCCAAGGATGACACCAAAGTTTTAAGTCTGGATGCTCTTTATTTCTGTTTATAAATAAAGCAAGTAAAAGTCACTTTTTAAATTTATTTTTATTAAATGGTAAGCTTCTTTATTACCTTATTTCACAAAGAAGTGAAATGAGAATATTCTATGTAAGCAGATCAGAACTGATGAACTTCCTCACAAATAAGCTTCCCTAAATAATCTGGGGTGAGCTTTCACTTTCCAGTGATCTCTATTTAGTATCTTTCAAGAGTCTTTTTTCAGTACAGTCACTATTTTTAATGCTTTCTGCTTAATGCCATGACATTAGTTATCTTACATACCCACAATGTTTAGTTCTATCAGACAGAATGCAATTTGAAAATATTTAAATTTGGCATTTTCATATTACTGTATTTTGTGGTGCAAATCTGTTATATTACAATTATAAAAATGTGAAAAACGTAGAGAAAATATTTGCAGTTGTGGGTGGACCACATGAGTTATCCATGAATTTTTTTTTTAATGGAAGCAGAGATTTGTTTCCATGTTTTTAATTTAATAGCAAGAAAAGTCTTTAAAATCATTAGAATGAGAAATTGGTTTTGGTGAATGTTTTATAACAGCTTATAACTTTATATGCATACTGAGCTGTAACAATCCTCTACTCGTACAAATAATTTCATCATCATATGATCGACATCTAGAAAATACGCCCAATTTTAGATAAGACCACAAATCAAAGCAACTTCCCTTTCCCAACATTCCAACCCCCTTCAGCCTCCATCATAAAAATATCACACAAACACCCAGTATTTGGCTTTAAAACACTTGCAATTCCCTAGGAGATAAAACATTCAACAACAAATTCTCTAACACGTTAATATTCTAAGAAATCTTTGTAAAAAAGAACTCAAAAAAACTTGAGTCAAGAAATTGTCTGTGGTGCATATGCCATGAATTGCTTGTACAGCGTGATTCGTTTGACAATTAATAGGGTTGCCAGATGGTTTCAACAAAAATACCGGACACACTTGACATTCCATCACAATCTACATTACATCTTATTTAGAAAATACTGAACATTTATATTTTTCTCCTTTATATTTTCTCAATTTGTTTCCCAAACAGAAAACTCAAATACTGGACTGTCCGGTTCAAAGCTGGACATCTGGCAACCCTAACAATTAAGTATTCTTCTCTATTGTTCTAAAGAAAAGTTGATTTTACCATGGAAAGAAATAACCCATTACTTAAAAACTGGGGAAAAATAGTTGACATTTACTCTTTGTTCCTATCTACATGCCATTTATATGATAAACTCTAATTTACTATTAAGAGACAATATGTAATAAAGGAACAGAAAGCAAGGCACTTCAGTTGTAAGCTTGTGTCACATGAATTCACGGATCACAGCACTTGAATGGTCCTTCTGGGCCAAAATAATTAATTCCTAACAACCTATACAGACAAAGGGGGTAGCCAAGTTAGTCTGTAACTTCAAGCAGCTATGGCACCTTTGCGACTAACAAAAATATACAAAACCATGAGCTTTTGTGGGTAAAACCCACTCGGGGTGGCCTGAGCTGGGCTGTGGCAGCTGGCGCCCCAGGCGGAATGCGCAATCAGCGCCCCCACCTGCACGATCCTCAATGCCGTGACAATCTTTGGGCTCCCCGTTGAAGGAGGAGCCCTAGGCGACAGCCAAGTTGGCCTATACTCACAGGCCGCCCCTGAACCCACTTCATCAGACAAACTGATTCTATGTATTTTTGCCAATGTAAGGTGCCACAGGATTACTTGTTTTTAACCCTTTAGTTTGTCCTTCAAACAAAATCCATAAATTTAACAACATATGCTATACTGGTTCCTCAATGACCCTTCCTTTGAAAATTATTCCATTACTTGAGTATAGTGCTGAAGAAGTTTCGCACCTAACCAAGCCTATCTTTGTGTACAGTAAAACCCTATACCTTTCCCAGTAAATTGCTTTCTAAACAATGCCTTTTTTTAGTTAATTTAAAATTAATCAGGTTGAATAATACAGAATAATCCTGAAATAATTTATGTGGCAGAGACAAATGGATATGTTTATAAATAGGGGTAAGGCGGAACCAAATATTTTAGATGAACATGAATACTATGTTTCTTAATTTTCATGGAGTTCTTTCATTTATCCATTTAGGCATCAACAGCAACAAAAAGGAAAGCAAAGTTCTTAGCATCTTAGGAATGTCTGCAAAGATTACTCCCATAGACTAGAACCAGGCCCAAACTAGAAGAAAATATAAAATAACTCCTGTAAAGAATATTGGAGGAGATCCTGGAAAAGTATGCATCTACTGTAGTTTGAAATCCCCATGCCACTGCACAGTCTATCTAGACTTAGCTTCACAGAGTGAAGAGCCGGAGGGAAAAAAAATTCATTATAGCTCTTTGAATAAATGATAAAAAGGATAACGCTGAGCTAAACATATTTGAAACTGAGTTGTCAACTATATAAATTTTCTGGACAGCATGGCACAATTGCACAACTGAAAAATTCCATTTAAATCCACACTTGAATGGCTAAAAGTTTGCTTTTTACAGGTTGTAGGAGACTACTGGTGCCTGTGACACATATTGGTAACACATGCAGCATCTTTGGAGACTAGCATTTCAACTTTGTTATCTGGATGTTAAACCAGACCCTAAAAACATGAAAACTTCAGAGAGTTGGTTGGAAGAGGTCCAGACAATATAGGCCCAGACATCTCTGTATGTGCTATGCTTATTTGTGTGTTTCCAGCTCATTGTGTGGATTACTTGTGGGATCTGAGATCACCAAGCAGGGATTCATGCAGAATCCCAATGCTGATTCTGGAGACACCCAGAATTTGAAGTCTTGTCCCTCCCCTTGGCAAAGAGGCACTGACTAGTTTACATGTTTCAGGAGCCCTAGGAACAAAATCTTTTTTGCAATAATGGCTGTATTTAAATGGATAGACGGGGAGGTTGGGTTTGAGCCAAACAACTGACATGAAATGGTGGTTACCTGCTAAAGAGTCTAAATGACTGGAACCTGCTAGGGTTTCCATAGGTAAGATGAGGAATGTTTAAGGATGCATGTAGCCAAGTTAGTCTGTACAGGATAAACTTGAACAACAAAAGGTCTGGTAGCACTTTATAGCCTACCAAAACATGTAGATGGGATCATGAGCTTTTGTGGGCACAGCCTTCTGAAGAAGTGGGCTATGCCCACAAAAGCTCATGATACCATCTACATGTTTTGGGAGGCTATAAAGTGCTACCAGACCATTTGTTGTTTTTCAAGTTTATAATGAACCACTGTCATTGTGTCTGTAGAGAGAGTGCTCCAGGTGCTAAGCCTCAAATCAGACCTGCTAGGATAATCACCATGAATTGCAAGGGGGAACTGAAAGCCTAAAACCTTGCTCTGGGGGAGAGGGAGGTGGGTGCTGGCTCAGTGAGAACTGACAGCTGAAGGTCTGAGACCTAAAGAGAAACTCCTTCAATAGACCATGCAGAGGTACTGTTACTCCACAACAGACGTGTGCTGCTTTAACACAATTAATCTTTTTAAAGGGCAAATCTGGTCAGTAAAGAATTAGAATTCCCCAATCCCAAACAAAAACAAAGATTTCAAAATATGACAGTGTTCACCTTGCTAGATTCAGCAGGTAGTCTGTATCTGCAAAAACAAGGAATGCTATGGCACCTCAAAGACTAATAAATGTATTTGGGCATAAGCTTTCATGGGCTAGAACCCACTTTGTCAGATGCACTCCTTTAAAATACCCCAAGGCTTGTTTTTACCTTTCTAGAAGTGTCTTAAAATACAGATTTATTCCCCAATTTAGGAGGCTTGTATATATACAGTAGAGTCCCTATCATCCGACCCCAACGGGACCGACACATGGTTGGATTATTGAATATGTCGGAATGATATGGACTCTACTGTACAGAGCAATGGA
The DNA here is from genome assembly GCF_049634645.1 of Pelodiscus sinensis. Classification (NCBI taxonomy): domain Eukaryota; kingdom Metazoa; phylum Chordata; order Testudines; family Trionychidae; genus Pelodiscus; species Pelodiscus sinensis. The sequence goes on along the minus strand of NC_134728.1, from coordinate 32,413,876 downwards.
ACAACTGATGCCGCTCCTGCTGGGGACCAAGCGTCCCCAGCAGCGTAGCATCAGCTGTTCCCTTGCTCTCTAGGAGAAGCTGCTGCCGCTCCTGCCGGGGCTGCTTTGTCCGCGGCAGGAACGGCAGCAGTTGCTCCTAGAGAGCGACGGGGCAACTAGCAGGGCCATTCTCCCGGCCCATGCTGTATCCTACCCTGCAGCTCCCGGGGACTCTGTCCCCGGGAGCTGCAGGGTCAGATAAAGCAGAGTGTAGGATTACTGGGTGTCAGTTAATCCGGACTCCACTGTACATCTTTTTCAATCCAGTTCCAGAGCAGAAAGCAGCTTCACAAGAGAAGCAACAAAAGTCAATCTAAAATGGATTGGCCTACTGCGGACAGGAGGAACATCTGAAAATGAAGCACCCAAGGAACAAATTAACACTGAACCCATGAACTGCTTATTAACCCTCTGAAGACTGGCTTAACACAATACTGATTCTGTCAATGCCAATACCGATCTTTTTACCCTTTTCTTTCAGCAGTGCTGAAGAACATTGTGCAAATATTTCTTCAAACAGTATGAAGAGGTTTTTCTAACCTATCAGCATGGGAAGGTCACTCACCTTGGAAAGGTACTGAGGCTCTTTACGATGTGCATCCTTGTGGATGCTCCACTTCAGGTGATTGTGTGCTCACACGCTTCAAATTGGAGAATTTCAACACCGATACCTGGTTAGGACATACGCGCGCTGCCCACATCTTGCATGCAGAGCAGCAGTTTACTAGTGCTCTGACACCACCCCCAATCCTGGTTCCTTTTCTACCACAGAAGACTTTGAGAGAACTCTGAAGTAAGGGGAGGAGAGTGGGCACTGGCCCACTCACAGGGATGCACATCTCAAAGAACCTCACTTACTACATAAGCGGAGTAATCTTTTCTTCTTCTTGATAGGACCATGAGTCCTAGTAAAAGGGTCAAATGTAGAATGTTTCTCTACTGTGTGGTGCTGAATGAATATGTGGGAACATATTCCCAAGTGGCTGCTTCACATATGTCTGTAATAGGTACATGATTAAGGAAGGCTATTGATGCGGAGAGGCACCTGGTAGAATGTGATCTAACAGTTGGTGGGGGTTGTAGTTCATGCTGGCGGTGTCAGAGATGAAAACACCGAGTCTTCATTTAGATGGATCTCTCCTTTAGATCACATTATAGTTGTACAAAATCTCTTCCTTTTGTGGAGGTAAGCTGAACATGAAGTCAACCATCTGCTTTTTAACAAGATAGCCTTCACCTCTTCTGAGCAGGTCAACTTCTCACCTTCCTACCATGGAAGATCCGTGCTTGGAGATGGAACATTACCAGGTTTCGGTGCAAGATTTGGTCTACACCTTGTGACAGATATGGAAGAAGAGGGAGAATGCATGGATGACATGCTGCAGGTATGAAAACCAAGTTTGCTGGGCAACGTGGGGACTATCAAGAGGACCCTGGATTAGCTAGTCTTGATCTTTTGTATGACCCTGAATAAAACATAGAGAGAGGTGTGTCCTCTCTGAGGAAGAAGGCATCACCCCCCTCCCCCAGTATCTACTGTTGTAATCCCATTGCTGAAATTTGTCCTATATATCCAAGATATTTCTCCCACTTGTGATTGTTGTGCTATGCTTAATACATCTGTTATGGCATTCTGAAATCCACGTAGATAAGTGACTGATATGGTGATATTGTGAGGGATGCACCAATTCCACCGTCTTAAGTCATTGGTGCAGGAGGGCAATCTTGCTCTGACCATGATTAAAAACAAAATCATAAAGTGTGCATGTGTTACAAACTGCTCGCAGTTACAGAATATGTATGTATAGCATTGATTCTGGAGAAGACAATCTGCCCTGTATTGTCAGATTGTTTAGATCCGTGTTTCTCAATCTTCTTTATAAAGTACTCCCTTTAAAAAGTACCCCCAGTACCTACAGTTTTCAGAGACACAATTTTTTTTCTACCATTACAATACATTTGTTTAAACAACTTAATCGTAGCTGGGCGGGCGGTGAAATTTGTGGGTATAAAAAGTACAAAAAATAATAAAGTGCTGTAAAACTTAAAACAAAAATTCAGTTTTCTCCAAATTTCAGTTGTGTTGATGTACCCCCAGACTTCTCATGAGTACCTCTAAGGGTACTTGTACCACTGGTTGAGAAACACTGGTTTAGATGAGCAGACCAGACCACTAGGCATTATCCTTGTGATTTACCCTTGCATGGAAAATCTGTAGTTCAAGTGACCCTTAATCAATACTAGTTCCTGCACGGGTGTCAGCATTGACTTTTGAATGTTTATTTTGAGACCACACTCTATAAAGAATGACAGTGTCATATGTGTGGTTTCAACAGCTTTTTCCCAAGTTGGGGCCTTGATTAGACAATCATTTCAATATGGGTATAAGCATGACCCTTTGCTTGTGTAGATAGGCTATGGCCACTGTTAGAACTTTGGGAAAAAAGCACAGGGAGACATGAAGAAGCCGAAGAGCAGCACTATGTGCTGATAGTGATCTTGTTCCAAAACAAACTAAAGAAACCACCTGTGCAATGGCTGCATGGGATGTAAAAATATGCATCTTGCAGGCTGAAAGCTGGAATTATTTTTGCTGAAGTAACCATTCCAAATGGATTTATTTTGGTAAATTTATATTTCTCAGGTCAGCTCTAATGTACCCAATTGCAGGAGATGATCTAATTCTGTCTTAGAACACGCTTGCGAGAGGAATCCCTGAAGATGGAGAGATGGTTGATAGGGGGAATGGAGGTGACCTGGATGGAATAAACACTGGCGATCATTTCCAGTACCTATTTTTATTAAGTAATAATTGTAAATAATTGCTGGGTAGAATGGTATTAAAAGAGTAGAAAGTGGTTTCAGCAATTGGAACTGGAGGTGGTGTCTCAGGCCCTCGACCAAACCCTCAAATTAGATGTTTCATTCCAGGTTGTTGCGAGGTGGTAGGCTGACATGGGTGTGGCCTGTATCTTGATTTTTACCTCCACCTCTGTGTGTAGGGCATCAGCTGTGTTTAGGGCATCAGCCTTGAGTATCGTTATAGCTGCCTTGTATTCATTCTTGTGCACCTGAGGTGCTGCAGATATGCCTAAAGACAAAAAGAATTGCTGTGGAATCTTTCAATGTATGCAAGGACTAGTTTTAGTTGTAAATATTGGTGGACCTTCAGAGGGAAGATTCTCTATAGTGGATTGCACTTCCCTTGGGAAACCAGACAGGTGGAGCCAGTAGAGCCATCATATCTCTATGGCAGTTGCAATGGATCTGACCATCCTGTCAGCTGAGTCTAAGGAGGCCTGTAGAGCTGCTCGTGCCAGGCGGAGACCTTCAAAGATGACTGACCTAAATTGTGCCTTTTTGTCTTCTAAGATAAAGTCAATACATTCATACAGTTTGGAGTAATTTGTATTGTACTATTTCACCATCAAGGCTTTATACTTGGCTTTTCTGAGCTATGATGTTGCTGACAAACAGGTCTTGTGACCAAAGATCCAACCTTTTCCACTTTGTCATGTGGACTGGTCCTTGAATGGTTTTGCCTACTCAATTTACTCCAGTTCTTTCCCAGCAATGAATTTGGCCGGGAGTGTGAAATTAAGATACTGTGGCAGCTACATGCAGGGGAGAGGAGTTCTGCTCCTTTCCCTGCTGGGAGGGGCAATGGGAAAAGGCGTACAACGTTGGCAGCATCTCTGGCTGCCATAGCACTCCCAGCTCCACTCCCAAAGACCTATACACAGAGATGGGGCAGCTCAGTAGAGGGGCTGGCCAGCAGGGAGTCTCTGGTACACCGTACTGGCTAAAAATAACCTACTGGTATGGTGTACCAGTCCATACTGGCCCAGTTGCACAAAAACTGCTGTTTCATAGGGAAGCATCAAAGGGCCAGAAGACGACGCTGTAAGCTGAGGCACTGCAGAGTTGCTCGATATTGAATGTATTCATTGCTGGAGTCGGTGCCATGGTTCCAAGACTAGAACCGCCTCTCGTGGGAAAGATAACATTTAAAACCTGGACTCTCAGGCACTCTCAGGTGAAATGGTCTCCAAAAGGGGTAAACAAAATGTAAAGTAAAAGTAATTGTATGATGTAGGCATGTATATAATGGGGAGGAAAGGGATAGGAATGAGTTCTAATCAGTCTATCCACTACACTATGTAGCTAATCCTAAATCAAAGTAAGTAGTGTAGAAGTACTATGGGAACTTCAATTTGGACCAAGAGCAATTCAGATGAGATGAGCTTGGTCGCATAGTGCTCATTAACCAACACTACAGCTGTGAGATGGGGACAGCGCATGTGCCGCTCAACTGAGCAATCCTGCCAATATTCTCCAACCAAAGGGGCAGGGCACACAATCACTTGAAGTGCAGCACCTACAGGGACATCACTCAATGAAGACCATCAGATACTTTCTTCAAATCAGGGAATATCTTGAAGAGCCTTTCATCATACAAATTGATTAATTTAGTACAATATCTTATAGTAAGATAAAGATAAGGTGGAAGCCAAAAGGAAAAAATTCCATAACAAGCAAAAACACTGCTGTGTATTGGTCCATACCTTACTGCTACAAAACAAATATTGTGCTGTTCTGATGAAGAATCTGAAGATTTAAAACTCATATCCCTGGCTGAATAACATTGGGAAGAAAGGTCTTAAAGAGACTAAGATATTTAAGTTTTACTTCCCTACTACATAGAAAAGAATTCCAAAGAAATGATTAAGGAATCCTACAGTGAAAGGATACATAATATTTCCAAAACGCACGACACTGTATTTTTTTTGCAATCCGCTATTCAAGCACTTAAAAGTATTGCAATTATCACATTGCAGACCCTAAAAATTGAGGTGAAAAGGGAACAAGTTCTAGAAGGAGGCCAATGATTCCAGAGCTTTGCTTTCCAAATGGCTGTTGCTATGTGACCACCTGATCAGTGAAGGGAGACACATTTAAGAGATTATACACTGCGATTTCGGATTTGAGGTTAGGAGAATTAGATTTGTATCCCCAGAACATTAAGGAAACCAGAAAAATGTTTCTCAACCCAAATACTGAAAAAACAGTTACCTACCTTTCATAACTGTTTTTTAAAGATGCATTGCTCATGTCCATTTCAATAGGAGTGCATGCACCATGTGCATGATCATTGAAAGCTTTTACCTTAGCAATGCCTATTGGTTTAGCTATGGAGCTCCCTGAAGTGATGTCTTTATGGTTGCATGTATAGGTTCCTGCAAGCCACCTCCTGCTCAGTTCCTACTTGCCAGGATATTCTGACAGATGGGAGGTTGGCAGGATTTGGAATGGACATGAGCAATGGCTCTCAAAGAACAGTTACAAAAGGTAGGTAACAGTCTTTGCCTCTGAGTGTTTGTTCATGTCTATTCCAATGACTCCTAAGCAGTTTTAATGGAGGAGGGATCACAGTTCACCAAGTTGCTGATTGCAGTCCTGCCCTGGCCAAGGCTATTTTGTCCCTCACCTGTTGAGTGATGGCGCAGTGCAACATGAAGGTGTGGATGGAAGACCGTATTGCTGACTTCTGTATGTCCTGAACAGGGATTTGTGTGAGGAATGCAATGGAAGAGACTTTCATTCTCGTGCAGTGCATGCTGTTAATGGTAGGGCTGGAATCTTTGCTAGGTCATGTTATGTTTTGGTACAGGGCATGATACATGATGAAATGTGCCGGGAGATGGAAAGCCCTTGTATCTTCTCAGTGACTGCAATAAAAAGATGTAACAACTTACAAAATGGTTTTGTGCATTTCATGCAGAAGGCTAGGGCACACCTCATGCCCAGAGAACGAAGTACTCGTTCTTTGTCGATGGCATGAATTTGGGAAAGAATACCAGTAAAAATGTGCCCTGGCTTACAAGAAAGTGTGAGACTACCTTGGGTAGGAAAGCTAGGTGTCGGCATAACTGCACCTTTTCTTTACAAAAGATGCAAGTGCTTTGAGCTCTGAGACTCTTCTGGCAGAGGTTATGGCCACCAGAAAAGCCACCTTCCAGGAAAGACAGGATGACAGGATAAAGGGCAGGTCACCAGTGCTCAAAAGGGGGACACATAAGTTTAGAAAGGACCACAGTAAGGTTCCACTTTGAGACAGACTGGTATACCTGAGGGTAAAGCCTACTGAATCCCTTAAGAAACCAACCCACCATGGAGTACTGAAGATTGACTTACCCACCTTGCTTGGATGGAGGGCTGAGAAGGCTGCTAGGTGTATCTGACTAGCAATGCCAATGCCTTGTTGCTTCAGGTAGAAGAGGTATTCTCACACAAGAGGAATAAAAGCTTGCTGTGAGAAGGTACCTTTCTGTAGCAATCAAATGAGAAATGCTTCCACTTTGCCAGGGATATAGTGAGTGGAGTATTTCCAGCTGCCCAACAGAATTTCCCTAATGGAATTCAAAGATTACAGTTCAAGCTGGTTCAGTGATCGTTCCCATGCCATGTGAAGGGACTCCAATTAGGAGTGTTGTAGTTAGCTATGATCCTGCATGATGAGGTCAGAGAGCGTAGGAAGGGTCACTATTTTGTCCTGATAGCATGGCTCTGACAGCATTAGTTCACCATGGTGCTGAACCTATGAAGATCACAGAATCCCTTTCCTGCCAGATCTTGAGGAGGACCTTATACATGAAAAGGAAGGGCAGGTGACTCGTCCACGGTAAATGAAAGATGTCTGCTATGGAGCCAAATCCACAATTCTGAATGAAGCAAAACAGAAGGTGCTTTCTGTTGCTTCACATCACAAACACGTTCACATGCAGATGGCCCCACCTCTGGAAAATCGAAAGGGCAACATCTGCTCTGAATGACCACTCATGAATGTGGAATGAACAGTTGAGGAGGCCTGCTAGTTCATTCTGTACTTCCAATAGATGTGAGGCCTGTAGCCGGACGTAGTGTGTGATGCAGTAATAAGGGAGTCACTTACTTTGTGCAGTAACGACTGTTCTTTGAGATGTGTCCCCCCATGGGTGCTCCACTGTTGATGAGAGGTTGTCCAGAGCCACAGATTGGAATCTTGCAAAGTAGTTTCCCCTGTTGGGCTGTGTATGCATAGGAGGCATTTTGTGGCACCCCCTCCCAAGTGTTTTGCTAACCTGGCCTGACTCCTCCCTTTCAGTTCCTTATTTATGCCCAAGTAACTAATACTCCAAGCAGAGAGGAGGAACGGAGGGTTGTGGCGCACCCACGGGGACACACATCTCGAAGAACAGCTGTTACTGCATGAAGTGAATAACTCCCTTTTCTTCTTCGAGTGATGTCCCCGTGGGTGCTCCACTGTTGGTAAGTATAGAGCAGTATTCAATTTGGATGGAGGGAGTCAGTGATTTTTTGGCGGTGGGGGACAAAACTGCAATGGCCACTGCTGAATCAGATGCGAGTTGTGGTAGTCCGGCATAATGTTTGGGGAAAGCCCACAGTGCAGTTTGGGTTTATGCAGGGCTCAACATGCAGCGGGGATCCTTTGAACATGGCCTCTGCTGGGAACACGCTCCACAATGGCGAGTCAATATAATGGTCTTCTGTTTATATATGATTTAGTAGTTAAATTCCTGGACTGTCACTGCCTATTAAAAGTGCTGTCATATGGGTGGGCAATTGGGTAAATGTTGCATTTTATTAATATCAGCAGAACTGTCTTAAATGGGGCCTGCATGTTGTGTAGTCTTGTCTTAATCTTTGTATTAATGCCTGTCAGTGTGAAAAGCTATTTGCATATATTTGCAACCACACTTAAGTTGCAGTCCTCAGCACATGCTAAGAGTATCACTGTGACCCCTAGGGCTTCCAAAGTTGAATAGCCCATCTGACTATGCACGTCGATATCCACTTTGAGATCCATTGAGATGAAATGGGTGTACCTCTTAAGTGCTCAGCAATAGAAATAAAGTGTCGTTGAGATTTACGAAAGGCTTGGGTTCTACCTAAGAAGGCCAATGCTCCTCAGATATCCAGAGTGTGCAGCATCGCATCCCTTGGTCACGTGTGAGGCTTTGGGAAAAAAAGGACATAATACAATTGGCTCACTGATGTGGAACGCTGTGCAGACGTTCAGCAAGGAAGCCGGATGTGGTTTTAGTGTGACTATCTTTTGTAAAGATAGTGTAGGGGGACTCTGCCATAAAGGCCTCAAGCTCTCTGACTCTCCTGACTACTGAGGTAATGGCTGGTAGGAAGAAGACGTTCATAAAGAGTAAGGAAAGAGCAATGGTGGCCAAAGCTTTGAAGGGGGGCATGATCAAGCAATCCAAAACAAGGTTTAAGTCCCATGAGGGAGGTGGGGTCCTATGGGGTGGGTGTATATTCTGGAGACCCTTAAGGAACCTTTTTGTGATAGGGTGAGTAAATATGGAAAGTCTATCGACAGGGACATGGAAAGCTGTTATTGCCAAAAGATGGACTCTTAGAGAAGAAAGTGAGTCTGGACGTCTTAAGGTGTAGCATGCAGTCCAGAATGATGTTCAATGGAGACGTGCAAGGGTCTATCATTGAGCTCTGGCACCCCTGAGAGAAACATGTCCATTTTTGTAGGTAAGTCTTTCCTGCTGTGGGAGAAGAACATCCTTCACTTGTTGCTGAACCAGATAGGAACCACGCTTGAAGATGCAGTGTGTGTGGCTGGGGATGCCGAACAGTACCACTGATTCTGGTATAGGAGGTCACCTTGGCATAGCAATGGGTAGGGAGGCTGAACTGTCTCTGCAGGTATGGAAATCTGATCTGGTGCAACCAAGACGGAGCTATTAGAATGATGCAAGCCTCGTCTTGCAGATCTTGTGTAGCGCTCTGGGAATAAGCAGGTGGGGGGAGGCATAATGTAGAGGGGCCTTCCATTGGATTAGAAATGCATACCTGAGGGAGTCGTCTTTGCGGAGTCTCTCTCAGGAGCAGAACTGGAGGCATTTGGTGTTCTGGGGGAAAGCAAAGAGGTCTATGGGTGGCCAACCCCATTGGAAGGAAATTGAATTTGTGACTTCCCAATGCAGCTCCCATTCTACTTTAAGTAGTGGCTCAAAGAGTCTGCACTGGTGTTGCTGGCTCCAGATAGGTATGATATTATGCGTGTAACCTGTCTGCAGACACACCAATTCCGTAAGTGGATGGCCTCTGCACATAGGGAGCAGGAGTGGATGCCTCCTTGCTTGTTTATGTAAAACATTGAGGAGATATTGTCTGAGAGGATCCAAACTCTGCGATTGGCAATACTGGGCGCAAAACGTGCACAGGCATTTCTTACTGCCCTCAGCTCCAGCAGATTGAAGTGCAACAATGCCTTGTGTGAGGACCATTTGCCTTGGATCACGTGATCATGCAGATGGGCACCTCAGCCCAGGGGGATTCGTCCATTGTAATTTGCACTGTGGGCTGGGATTGATGAAATGGATCTCCTACCAGAAGATTGTCCACTGACGTCCACCAGCATAGAGGTAAGAGAGTATATGGGGGTATGGTAACTCTTAAGTTGAAAATGGCGGGATGGAGTATACACGGATGCTATCGGGAGTTGAAAACACTGGAAGTGCAAAAAGGCATGATGGACCACATAAGTAGTTGCAGTCACATGGCCCATCAACCGAAGGCAGGTAACTATTGTGGTGGAAGGGCTCCTGGATATCATGCTTATGAGATCCTGTATAATTATGAACTGTTGTAGAGGTAAATATGTGTGGGCCGAGACCGCGTTGAGGCGGGCACCAATGAACTATGTCCTGGACCAGCTACAATGTCAATTTTTGTTCATTGATAGGAAGGCTGAGACGACTGAGAAGGGCTTTGATCTTGTTTCTCACTTGACCTTCCTTTCATCAAACAGTTGTTGAGGTATGGAAAAATGATTACATAGTGTTGTCAGAGGTATGCTGTGGCTACTGCTAACGCTTTTGAAAATAGTCAAGAAGCTGATAAAAGGCCAAAAGGTAGCACCTTGTACTGATAGTGATCTGCCCCTAGTGTGAACTGCACATAACACCTGCGTGTTGGATGAATGGCAATATGAAAGTAGGTGTCCTGTAGATCGTGGGCTGTGAATCAGTCCTCTTGCTCCCATATTGGAATGACTGTGGTTAGCGTGACCGTTTTGAAGTGGTGCTTTCTGAGAAATGTGTTCAGTTCACGGAGGTCAAAGATCAGTCTCCAACCCCTCTTTTTTTCTCAGTCAGGAAGAATGTGGAATAGAATCCTCTTTGGTGAAATTCCTTGGGTACCCTCTCTATGGCTCCAAGCATCAGGGGGCGATTAATCTCCTGTTTTAGTAGGCTCTCATGAGAAGGGTTCCTGAAAAAGGGACGGGGTAGTGGGTAGGGTGTGTGCATGGAGCAGAGGTAAAGGGGACAGTATATCCCATACGGATTATCTCCAGTACCCAGTGGTCCAATGTTATGGACTCCCAGTATCTTAGGAAGGAATGCAGACAGTGGGTAAAAAGATGGCAGTGCTGTGTTGGCACTGAATCAAGAGGGAGGTCGTGCAGACCCTCGACCACGCTCTCAAACTTGCTGCTTTGAGGCATGGATGGTAGAGGGGCGACCCTGGTTGGAGAGCCTCCTCTGTGCATGCCGTCTTGGTTGGGCATCTTCATATGGTATCTGGTCGCCAATTATATTGGATTTATCTATTGCGGTTATACGGGGTGTATCACTTGCGCCAATTAGGCGGAGTGTACATGCTGAGGGTACGGAGCATGGTTCTTGAATCTTTGCTACTGTGCAGCACCTCATCTGTGTTAGCTGCAAATGATTTTTTTGTCAGTCAAATGGGAGGTCCTCCACTTTGGTCTGAAGTTCCTGAGGAACACCTGAAGCCTGTAACAAGGATGCCCTCCACATAACCACCGCTGTGGCCGTTGACCTAACTTCAGTATCAGCAATGTCCAACTCTGTAGGGTGGTGTGGGCGATTGTATGACCCTCATGGATTATGGCCTTCAGGGTAGGTCTCTGATTCAGGGAGATATTCAATGAGATCTAATTTTGAATAGTTATCAAAATCATGATTTGCCAAAAGGGCACAGTAATTTGCAATACTCAGTTGCAATGTGGAGGAAGAGTAGATTTTTCTGCCAACGAGATCTAACTTCTTGTGATCTTTGTACTGGTTACTCATCCTATACTGTGGTAGCTTGGATCTCTGCTGGGCCGATTCTATAACCAAAGAATTTGGTCGGGCGTGTGTGAAATAAAAATTCCGTGTCTTTCAGGGGAACAAAGTATTTCCTGTCCACCCTTTTACAGGTAGGCTGGACAGATGCATAGTTCATCTGAGATCTTCATAACTCCCTCATCTACGGGCAAGGCAATTTTCCCCTATAATGTGGAGGTGTAAATTCTTCAACAAGGAATGCTGTTTTTCTTGGCCTTTTTGAAGTGGAACTTGTTGGCTTGCTGCTCCTCTTGAATAACTCTCAAAATTGTTTATCATCCGTTGGGTATGTGTCAGATGGTATGACTGAATCCTCTGGCAGTGACAAAGAATTTATCTGTTGGAGATGTGCCCGGTTCATGAGAATCCAGGTCCCCGTCATCTATCTGTCCCCCCTCCTCCTCAGAGTCTTTGGGTGAGGGAAGGGATTGGGTTGGAGGCAAGCCTCTTTTTGCTGGTATACAATAGGTTGAGAACCACTGCCTATACGGATCCCAGTGTTCCCCGCTGCGGTAGGTAAAGTGGAGGGGTATAAGCCCAGTGGGGGTACCATGAAGCCCCACTATATAATAGTGTGACAGTGGCCCCGTTGGTGATGTATGCTGCGATGATAATACTCTTATCTGGTCATCCTCATGTGAAAGACTGCTGAGAGAGTACTGGAGATCTAATTACGCAAGGAGAGCAGCGGGTTGGAGAAACTGCAGGTGATAGAAGTATAGAGAAAGGGCAAGAGTCATGATGTTTGCCCTGGCTGTCAAGTGCTGATTGTGGCCTCCCCGCTGTTGCCCACGTCAGCTGTGGGTCTGAATCTATCACTAGCGTGGCAGGAATTGAAAGTGGCCATGTCTTTGGAAGCTCGAGCCACGTCTTTGGAAGCCCACACAGGTTCCAGTGCTAGTGTGGAAGCTCTGCCCACCATTTTGATAGCGGGATCACTGAGGTGCCTGGTCTCTTTCCCCTACTGACTCTCAGGGAGGAGGAAGAGCGAGTCCCAGCCCAGGGGGACTCATTCTGAAGAGAGCAAGAATGAGCCCTCACTTACTGAAAGTGGTTTGTGCCAGAGCCACGTGCTCCAGCACATGCACTCAGGATTTGCCCTTGATGAGCCTTTTGTCCAAGTACAGGAAGACTGAAACCCATGTTTGTGCAGGAAGGCCAACAGAACCACCGTGAACTTTGTCAACTCAAAAGATGCTGCTGAAAACCCAAAGTAAAATGGGTGGTCCGGGTATTGACTACAAATCTCAGGAATCTCTTGTGCGCTAAAGTAATCAATATATGAAAATACACATCCTTTAGGCCAAGGGTGGTGCGCCAGTCTCTTGAGGAAATGGTAGTGGTCAGAGAACATGCTGAAGTTTCACAGATCCAGGATAAGACCTGAGCCCACCTCTGCCCCTGGAGATAAGGAAATGTCACGCGTAGAATCTCCTGCCCCTGAACTCCTAAGGAACATCCTCTATTGCCCCCAATGCAAGGAGTGATTCTGCCACCTATAGCAGGAGCTGCTTGTGAGAAGGATCTCTGAAGAGGGATGGGGAAGGCAGGTGAGAGCAGAATGGCACAGAATTGGATAGAAGCTCTCAACCATGCCATGCTAAGGACTCAGTGACCTGAAGTAATCTGGGTCCAGGCACAGAAAAAGTGGGGCAGACAATTCACAAAGGGAGGGCAAGAAGCCAGGATCTGGGCTGGTGCTTCATCTCCAGGAGCATCTTTGAAAGTTTGTCTTCAAGCTGTGGGGCTGTTAAAGGAGCCAAGACCCCGGCCAGGAGGGGATGTCTCTTATTGTTTCTTCCCCTTCATTGATTATACTCTTTCCTTGGGGGAGTAGTGAGGGACTTGGATAGAATCCTGAAGGGGGTTGGCGCCTGAATAATTTTCTCTAGGATGCTGGCATGCAAATGAGGTTTGCTCTGGAATCCTTGAAACTGCGCAGTCTCAAGTTAGTCCTCTATAGAATTCGGTACTTTCACTGGGAGCCCAAACACGTGCAGCCATGGTCTACACGGCACTATAACGGTCATAGCCATGATTCCCACCATCAAGAAACCAGAGCAGTCTGAAGGAGGTTTAAAGAGCAGCCTAGCCAGTAGGTATATAGTGGCTGGGGTCTACCAGAACACCTTCATGGATCGTTTTTATGATATTACACCCTGGAGGGACCCTCTGGGGGCAAGTATGCAAACCATGGGGTCTGAGTTCCGCACAACTTGTTCAGTCTACATGCTGAGGCTTTGTGCCACTCTAAGGAGGCCCTGGTGGGCTTCTATGTCCATCAGCAGAAGTGACATGGTAGTGCCCTCCACTGATTCATCCAGAAAGGAAGATGAGGAGGCTTGAGGTGGGCTGGAGTCTTCTTGCCCCTCTGGTTCCTTGGTGATGTGCTCAGGGACATCCAACCCCACTGCTACTGATGGTACAGGAGCTGCTAGCATGGGTGTCTGTGACCCTGCACTAGATGCAAGAGGCCTTGGGTCTGATCGTCATGGTGGGTTCTCTGTTGTCCCTGATGAGTCATGGGCTCCTGATGTCACAGTAGGAGGGGCATGGGCAACAGAAATCACCAATGCTGCCCTGGAACTACGCCCCTGATTCTGGTGATAAGACCAAGGTGTTTAAAAGGGCATTGTATTGGGCCCTGCCACTGGGGTGGCCAGGACACCATCGGTATGTAGGGTTTCTCTGCTCTACAGTGCCGAGATCTCAAGCAATACCAGCTTTTTCAGGAAACAGATGACTCCATCTCTGACTCAGAGAAATTGTCTAAGCCCAACAAGGGAAGAATGGACCCCAACAATGATGGGGAACAGTGCTGCATCATAGTGGGCTTGCCTTGGTGCTGGATAGGTGGTGTTGCTATCTGCGCTGCCGACGGTGCTGGAAGTGGTGTAGCAGTTAAAAGCTTGTGCAGCCTTCATCTGAGCTGGTGCATGGGAAAAGGAGGGCCAGGGACTGTGCTATCATGGCAATCAAATCCCGGGCAACCGTAACAATGTCTAGTGTGGAGGGAAGGTACAGATCCTCCTCCAGCACTTCCTAGACTAGAGACTCCATTGACACTAGACTCAACCAAACTCACCTAAAGGCTGGAGTCAATGGCGTGGGAACCAATGAACCAGACCTCTAGTGGGATGCACTGCATCGGAGACCTGTCTGCTCTTCCTGGCAGGAGAGTGGCCCCATTATGCCTTGTGGTCATGCTGCACCAATGAGCTGGCCTTTCATGAAGGGAAGCAGTGATGATGCTCCTTATGGGAGTCCATCCTCAGTGCTGAGGTATCCCACGCTGAGGCCAGTGTGCTGTGCACGAAAGCTGCCGGTGCTGACTGGGGCCAAAAATCTGACTCCATTAAAAGGTGCTTGCAATATGAAGTTCTGGGCTTCATTCTTCTTCAAATGGAACACTTGTGCAATTCACTCTCTGGCACTTAAGCAGCATGTGGATCCCCTTTGAGCATAGGCATACGACACCAACTGCATGGCTTGAACCCAAGGACCTGCATCAAGTCTGGCGACAGGGAAACATATTGGGTGGGGACTCCCTACTTCAACTCAGTAATTAGTGTAAAAGAGAGAACAATTACTATGTACAGGCACTTGCTAAAGCAAGAGATTAGCTGCTTCAGTGGTGATAAAGAGAAAATGAAGTGATGGCTCGGCAAGGACCTATATACACCTTCGTAAAGGAGCCACTGCAGGGGGCTCTACAGTTGACCTAATGGGTACCACTAAGGTAAAAATTTTCAATGATTGTGCACATGGCACGCACATAACTACTGGAATGGACATGAGCAATCACTTGAAGAAAAGCTGGTTATTGACTGCCCATTATCTACTAATTTATATATGTGTGTATAATGGAATGTTTTGCAATTTTTCTGATTCTGGTGGTAACCACAAAATAAAGCTCAGATAGAGTACGAAGTGATAGGCAAGCCACTGACAGGATACTGAGATATGAACACTCTCATCACACTTCATGGAGAAGGGTGAAAAATGTTTCCAATAGCAAAATTAAGTAGTATTAAGCAGTAGTAGTGTCAAGAGTTTGTAAGTATTATATACGTATCATCCATATTCTACTTTTGTGTGTTCTGGAAGAGTTTTCGTCTATGCTTGCTTACTCTTTCTCCACATGTCTAAGTATATATGCACACCACATACCTATTTTTATTTAAAAAAATATAAATAAAAGTTTCACTGCACCAAAGAATTGCAGCTACGTTTTTTGCAAATCACAACTTAAATGAAAGTACATTTCTCTATGGCCATGGAATAGTATATACAAATCTAAAACAATCTGCATTATCAGTTACTTTTCTACTCTTTGAAATCTGTTTCATATCTAGTACATGCCAACTAAGACTTCAAAACGCTGCTTACTGTAAAATGCTCATCTTCAGCTGCAGTCCATGCAGTACTTCTATTACTTTCTGCACATCCCCAAGAAGTTGGTGAGTGGCTACAATCTTCTTGGCATTCTGGTGGGAATAATTTTCTTCCAGAAATGCTAAGCCATGCATGTGACCATTACTTAACCACTCCTTCTCATACCAGTATTTTAAGCTGGACCTCTGACCTAAAGCAACAGTAATGAGTGGATTAAAATAGTCATTATGGTAACGTTGGTATGTGAACATTACTGGTAACAGTTATTAGCTTGGTATCTACTAATATCTACAAATCCAGCACCAGCTTATTAATAGTAACTCTTAACAGTAGTACTAGTAAAAAGGTCTATTAGACATGGAATGTACCCCTTTCCCAAAGACAGAACAAACATATGAAGTTGGAAGTACATATGACACTTTGCTCTATCTCAGAGAATTCTACCCCAGAATACAGCAGCAGTATTCAGTGAGGATTTCCACGCCAGACAGTTGCAACTGATGGACATCTTCATCTTTTTCATGTATTCTCATCAATAGAATACTGCATATTCCAGTAACTAAATCTTCAGACCTAAAGACAGTCTTCACTATGCAACTCAGTGCAAATGATTTTTAAAAGTCTGTAGACAAAGAAATACATGACATGCCTGTCAACTTCCCCATCACTAGTAGGTTTCTTAGATGCTTAACTGGTCATTTTATAAGGAAAATGTATGCACCAAGATGCCAACATTGAAATTTACCATCTAGATGTCGTTTTGACCAAAACCTCATGCAAATATACAAATACGAAGAAAGCTACCCCTTGCTGAGGAGGTTGAAGTATCAAAGGAACAGCGAAAATGCAACTAAGTTTATCACATCTATTTTATAATGTGATAAACACAATAGTAATACATTAAAAAGCCAAGCAAAGGAGCATCAATAAAAAGAGTGGTATTGGGCTGTCATTGTTTTAATTGTTGTAATTGTTTTAAACAAAATGCCTCTCTTAAAAGTAGGCTATTCAATAAAAGTGAGTTTGATTCTGAAGAGCAGAGGCAGGGCTGCAGTAGGTGCTCCAAAAACATGTTCCACAGACTGAGAAATACTGGATCAAAGAATAAGCCACCTGTCCATAAAAGGCCGCAAAGAGTTACAGCAGGGACCTATCTAAATGAGGCTCCCAGAGGAATTTTAAAACATACTCAGGTCAATACCTATTAGGGGTTTTTGACAGCTAACAGAGCCAACTTAAAATCAAGACAATTTAAATTGTCAGGAAGTATATAAGAATGCAGATAAGATGTATGGTACCAACATCATTGATGAGAGTGGTCATTGGCCATGATGCTGCATTCTGCACGAGTATGAATGTTCCCTTTTTCAAAGTCCTACTAAGGGAATTATCACTGAACCTCAGTCACAAAGCCTTGTATTGCTGCTGAATGGTCATTATGGGATGAATAAAGGTAAAGTATTTTCATTCCATGCACAATATGGGTTTCTGCGGATAGGGTGTGGTTGAAAACAATGCCAAGTTTAATGTCAACTAAGCTATCTCCAAACATGCCCTCTCAATGAGTAGGGATGGGAAGGTGGAAAGAGTACACTGATGATAATTCCTAACTGCTAGGCTTGGCTGGGGCATCCACACTGTGTGGAAAGAGGCAGTTCAGATATACCTAGTCCTAGCTACTACGGTTCACGGTACAGGAGAGGAGATGTAAAATGATGTACCATCACCACTGTGATATGATCATCCAATATTTAGAGATGACCTCAACCAAAAATATTATCAATGCAAACACTGAACAACATAGTAAACAGGACATCCTCAGTGCTGTAGCTGTGTTGGTCCCAGAATATTTGAAAGACTAAGTAGGTGAAGTAATATTTATGTCGCTTCAACAGAAATTGAACCAATAAAAGATAGCAGCACTTCAAACCCCTAGACAATGACACACATTGTCTAGCAACAACATGAGGTCTCGCAGATGTGACTAAAACCACTGACCAGTTCCAGGCATACCAACAACATCCCTTAATAAATTAAGAAATAACACATGGTCAATGGTAGGAAAAGCTGCTAAAGATGACAAAAAAATTCTGTCAACACATCTCAATCTAAAAGCCACAAATGATTTAGGACCCTGACTAGCAGTCTGAGCTCTCCAGGACAAACTGAATCTGAACTAGGGATGTTAAAATGCAGGGTAATTACAATTGTGTAACAAGTGAAAAACTCAGTGGTTACATGGCTACATGCACCTGTAGCCAGCTCATGCTTGCAGCCCTGCTCCTAGGGAGCTGGCCATTGCTCCCGCATTGCTGTGTCTGATACAGAGGCAGCAGTACAGGGTGGCAGCTGGTTTTCCAAGAGGGAGCAGGAGCCTGCCTATAACTGTAAACATTAACCAGTAAGTCCAGGCTTATCGGTTACCTGCTTACATGGTTATACGGTCATATTCCTAACCTGGACTGAAACCTATCCAGGATTTAAGAGGTGCAGGTGGAGCCAAAAGTCCACTACCTTTCTGGGACAGAGAAGCTATAGCAAATATTTCTGTACTTGAAGATCTAGTAAATGGTGGATGCCAGTCAGATAAGTCATGTTTTGATAATATTCTCAACAACAGTAACACAATGACAGTTTTCTAAGTAGCCAGAGTGGACACAGGCCAGAGTATGTAACACACAAACCCTTGAAGATACTGGGGACAGTGGAGAAGACAATCTCAAAGTTA
This sequence comes from Pelodiscus sinensis, assembly GCF_049634645.1. Classification (NCBI taxonomy): domain Eukaryota; kingdom Metazoa; phylum Chordata; order Testudines; family Trionychidae; genus Pelodiscus; species Pelodiscus sinensis. Next base: position 32,395,552 of record NC_134728.1, on the reverse strand, counting down.
CTCCAAATTCTCACAATTGAGAGAGATGGGAAGAGAAGCCCCAAACCTCTCAACCCTTTCCCCAGCACGCCCCCCCCCCCCCCCGAAAACTAAGCATGATTAACTGAAGGAATTACCAAATCATAGATTGTAAAACCAGAAGGGACCAATGTGATCATATAGTCCATGGGTTCCCAAACTTGGAGGGGGGTGGGGTGGGGAGGGGAAGAAATTCCTTAAGCTGCTATTTTTGTTTTTCAGTCCCTGGTCAGTCCCCCCCCCTCCCCTTTTTTTGCTCAACAAGTTTGGCTGCTATGGGGGGGGGGGGAAGGGAGGAGAGAGAGAGAGAGAGAAGGCGTGAAAGTTTCTCAAAAATGGGGCATGATGCTGAAAAGTTTGGGAATCACTGATCTATCGCACAGGTCACAGAACTTCCCTGAATTAATTCCTGTATGAACCAGAGTAGAGATACAATTTCCAAAGCGGATTTTTTTAAAGATATGCGATGATGCAATCTGAATACTTTAGATTGTGCTCTATACAGAGAAATTTATTTTGACAAAATGAAAGAAGTGGATCACAAGTGCATTTCAGAGATGAAGAGGGGGAAGAGGAGAGATAGTGATGGCTATTAGGAATTTAGCCAGCAGGAGGCTGTTTCATGATGTAGGATTACCATCAGGTTTAAAAGGAGTCTACAGGACTGCTGGTGATGAGCCAGTCAAAGCCATCAAAATAGGCATATTTAAAATAAAAGTGGTGATTTGTAACTCAGTCAGGCACATGTTCCACCACACTGATGCATGCTCAGAGGCCTGTGTGGGGAAATATTGTCATAAATATTACATATGCAATATTAAATTATTCCATTTTATTCTATTTACCATCTTTAACATTACTTAATTCAACATTATTTCAATTAATGGCTTTGGTTAACTAAATTCAAACTATAGCATTACTAAAGTTGCACAATACTTAGTCAACAACAATTTACCATTAGTTTTAAACAAGTTTAAAACTCTCAAGAGATAGAAAAATTAGATAATTCAACCTGTATTTGAGTTAAAGAGTACTCCCCAAATTAAATCCACATTTTTAGCAAAATATATGTTCTATGCAGAGTATCTTTACAATTATACAAAGTTAATCCTAACTCCTATTACGATTTCAAATAAAGTATTTCCGCAATATTTACTGAACAATGACAAATAAAAGTAAATTAAATTCACGTAAAAAAATCCAATGTAAAAGTAACAGACAAACGAACAGGGCAGAAATTAGTGACATAAGAACACAAACTATACACATTGGTTTTTTATATTAATTAAAAAATATAAAATTACTACATTAGAAGTGTCTGTAACCTTAGAAATCTTTGTACCTGGAGGATCTTGGCAAATATAGCAGGTATATTTCTCAGGTACATTATCTTCCAGTAAACCCATACAGACTCCATGCTGCCAGCACAGACACTCTTCACACTGTTTGAAGTCAAGAATTGCACATCAACAAATGAAACCTCAATACGTTTACCTCAGTCAGACTAATATATAGTTTCTGTATAACAAAAAAGCCAATACACTTAAGAGAAATATAGGCCTAGAAAAATGACACCATGATCCCATCTTATTTTAAGAATAGCAATTAAAAGATTAGAATTACAATGAAATTTCCACCTTTCCCATCATTTTTCATAAAATCATAATGATTTTAGAGTGAAATTAGAGATAATAAGTAGCAAACTGATACCCCCAGAAATCAAAATCCTCTAGCCGGTGAGCATGTACAGCCAGTTTTGTTGCAGTCATGTTGGTCCCAGGGTATTAAGACAACAAGATGGGTGAGATAATGTCTTTCACTGGACAAACTTCTGTTGACCAGATCTGCAGAAGAGCTTTATGTAGCTCAAAAGCTTGTGTCTTCATAATCAGAAACTGGTCCAGTAAGAGATATTACCTTATCCACACAGAGCATAGTCAGCCACAATACAAGTTCAGGCATCCCTATCAATGGAGTTAAAAGTGAGAGGATACCAGAGTCTCCCTCCATTTGATCCTTGTTCAGAGCATCACAATCCAGGTAATCCACAATCACAATAATATCGAAGGTGAAGATACTTTAAATGCAGAGACATGCAAGGCTGGTGGTTTAACCTGAAAGTTAACCGGTATTAAAGAGGCAAAATTTTCCAGTGCAGATAAGGCTGCAGCTGCCTTATCCTCCTCTCCCCCCTTTTTAAAAACCATGAAAAGTAGCCCAACTGCAATTTCCAAACAGCGCCTAGAAGTTACCACTAGTCCCGCTTATACCGCCTCAAAGGGGTACCAAGAATGTTACATATAGATAAGGTAACCAAGTCTCTGGTCCAAGGACTTTCTACTTTAAGTTTGGTAATCAAAAATACAGTGGAAGTGGGACCAAACTGGTTAACTAAATTCAAACTATAGCGTTACTAAAGTTGCACAACATTTACAGGACTGTGTCATAGTTCTGAATGCCTTCTTTTATATAGGCCTGTTAGAGAGGCACAAGAGGAAGAACCCTTCCTGATTGTCCCTAATTCCCTGCATTACTCTACAGGATGTGCCAACAGGAACAAAAAAGTATGTTTTTCTGTCCAATTAGCTCAACTAAAGAGTTACCACCCTCCATGTGATTTCCCCCACCCACACTCTCCAGTTCTTTCCCGTGATCCACCCCACATCACCGGCAGGAGGGGAGAGAGCACCCCTCCTCAGGTTCATCAGACTTTCGAACTGCAGTGGCGAACGAAGCAGAATGGGGGGGCCATTGGCAACTCCATGCTGCCAGCTCACCCAGCGTGGCTCTACTGCCCCAGCCCTTCCACACAGCAGCTCCGCCAAAGGACACAACTCGGGAGGGGCAGTACAGCCATGCTGGAGAAGCTGTTGGCATTCTGCTTTTTTCCCCGCTGCAGTTCCCGGGAGAGCCCTGAATTGCAGGGCTCCCCTGGGAACCACAGCAGGGAAAGGATCAGAACATGGGGCCTCTGAGGGTGTGTCTAGACTACAGTTTTGTCGACAAAAGTGGACTTTTGTCGACAAAACTATACCTGCGTCCACACTACCGCTGAGTTCTGTCAACATAACGTCGACAGAACTCAGCAGTTTTGTCGACGTATGTAAACCTCATTTTACGAGGAATAACACCTTCTGTCGACAGAGTTTCTGTCGACAGAAGGTGTTATTGAATGGAAACTGTCCTTTGCGCCCAGACTACCATGTCGACAAAAGCAGCTTGCTTTGTCGACAGAACTCAATGTAGTCTGGACGCGCTTTGTCGACAGAAGCCTGTAGTCTAGACATACCCTGAGTGCCCCACACTGGCAGTTCCTCCTATGCAGCTTGATTGCTCCAAGCCCTGCTCTCAGCCCTGTCCTCCAGAGACCCTGTGTGGAAGGGCGGTGTGTGGTACACCCACAATGGAGGAGCTGCCACCATGGAGCAGCTAGACAACTTCACATTCTGCTTCTCCTCGTTTTTCCAGTACTGGCTATACCATCTTGCTGGCATAGCATACTTACGTACTGCCTACCCGCACTGCTTGCCACAAAGTATGTTTAGAATAGAATTGTGGGCCTGTTTGGAGAGAATTCATTCCCAATTAACTCAGGCTATACTTTTGTCAACTTAGAAACTACACCAATGTCTGTAGCTTATTCCTGCAAGAAAAACCCCTCTAGACTAGACATGAGGGACATCCCTGGGGGGGACAGGGCCTGTAGCAGAAGTGATGAGCATATCACTTTTGACACTTGTGACTGTTTGCAGGTCCTCCCAAAGCACGAGGCCCAGTTTCACCATACACTAGGGACTACTCTGCTAGACATAGTCTTTGGTATGTATCTTCCATCTATGGCTAGAACACATCACTGCAAAGCACATTAGAAAGCACGAGCAGATTCAGAAGTCCCAACTTCATGGTTAGGTCCTGTGACCATGGTGCAGAGAAGACTATGAAAAGAGGGTATGGGCCGAGAAGTGGAGTGGGCCTGTGGAAGAGCAGAGACTCTTGCCCATTGTCCCCCAAACAGACTGCAACACCCACACACCCTGCCTCCAAGCAGGTGGTGATTAAGGAGAGTCTCTCCCACAAAAGAGGGAGAAAAGAAAAGGCATTTCTTCACCCTAAGTACTGGAGGGGAAGAGTGGTGGAAAGAAGAGGAAGGAGACAGGCAAGTCAAGGATGAGATGAGAGTGTTTGTAGCCAGACAGGAACCCCCCTTGTAACATCCATTTTTGCTTGCCTGGAGCATACAGGGCACACAGAACAGAAGGCCCAGGTTGCTGTGACCGTGAATGGCTGTAACAGAGATACGCCAATTGCTGACCAAGAGGCTGCCAAGGAGTGTCCTTGACTTAACCCATATTGATACGAACACACAGCCGTCCGCGGGGGGAGGAATCTCTCGCCCAGTAAAAAAAAAAAAGTCTCGTACGCACAATTTAGTTCTCTCTCTCTTGTAAGTGTAAATTAACTGGCACCACAAAATGGACCAGTACAATTCGGCATCTTAGATAAGAAAGAGGATACGGACCCCCAGGGGTATAAAGATGGGTCCAGCAGCACATTTTCTCTGAGTGTCAATCTACCATCTATCTGCTGGTCGGGTTAGGTGTTTGATCTCCCGAAGTTCCAGAGGGGACGCCCACCTCGTATTCGTCTTTCCTAGGAATTGAGAGACCGGCCCTGGCCTGACACGCTGGAGTCGAGAGGCACAGAAAGGGGTAAAAATTGTACCTGGATGTGGTCCTTTGTTTAAGTATATATATATATATATACATAGTGTTAGAGCTCTTTAAAGATTAAGCTGTCACTTGGTACCATTATTTCTATTTTCTATCTTTACCTTTTTCCTGTAACCATTTTTAAAATCTATATTTATATTTGCTAGCATTTAAGAAATAGAGCAATAGCCATTGTAACCATATGCTTTTATAAGTCTTTTAATAAACCTGTAACTGTTTAAGCTTTAACCTGACCCCTTCAGTTGCTGTAATAGAACCAAGCACAATTTAAAAGAACTTCAGCCGGTCATAAAGGGACAGACATAGGGAGAGCTTGGGCCTTTGGATCTGTGTCACTCCCAGGTGACAAGATCCGTTGGGGCACCTTTTCAGCCTTTCCTAGGCTGCCCGCTGCGAAGAAACCCCTGTGTTCTAGCAGCTAAAATCTAAGGTGTAATAAGCTCTTCCTATATAACGGGGCGTCTGTTGGCCTGCTGGCCACCCTCTGCGACAGGACCCCGGTCCTAGCAGTAAAGACACGGACGTTAAATCTTTTCTCGGAAACACACACACACTGCCCTGACCGTCGGCTGACAGAATTGGCGTAGTCGGCAGGATTGTGCTATTGGTTCAGATACAGCAGTGTGAAGCCAGTCACGCTGGACATGGATTTTAGCTGTATAGAAAAAGAGTTTGCCCAAGAGGGATGGGGCAACCCTAAATGGGATAAAGAGATGTTAGGGAAAGACGCTTGCATCTGGCTGTTAAAGGGTGTGTGGCAAGCAGCCTGTACTAGCTACTGGAACTCAGAAGCAGAGCTGATAAGGGTGCAGAAAGAGAGATACGAACTCTGGGAGCAATGGCAGAACCTGGATACCCGGGTGCGAACCCTAAATAAGGACATGGAGCACCTACAGGAATGGCTCCTCCTGAGGCTAGAGAGGGGAAGGAGAAAGTAATTAATGGAGAAAAATGAGCTTTTGGAGCTGGCTTTAAAATTCTGCTAGCTCAAGCCCCCGCTCTCCCGCCTTCCACTGTAACCAAGATAAAACAGTACAGCATTCCAGCCGAAGCTATGGCTCCGGTCTGTGGACTAATAAAGATTTAGAAAAACGGGGAATCTTAATTCGTACCTACTCCCCGTATGATTTGCTCAGGAAGCATGCTCGATGGGAATGAGCCCCCACCCACAAGGAAGCTCTGAGATAGCTGGTAACGAGATATGCACTTATCAGTCTATGGGTCCGATTCACCCGAATGCCCCATTTCATTTGTACCTTACTGTGGGAAACACAGGGATGTTCTATGCTTTATGGCAAGAAGGAGAAGTGGTACCCCGCCGTCCCATACAGTTTGGCTCGAAGTTATGGCAGGGGTCACAGTCAAATTACTTGCCTTATAAAAAAGTGCTTCTGGCAACCTACACAGCACTAAGAGAAACAGAAGAGCTAACCCAAGCTCAAGCCATAACACTTCACACTCCTCTCCCAATCATTAAGCCCATATTGGAGAGAAAGGAGTTGCCACCGGGAATAGCCCAAAAGAAAATGACTGTCCAAAGATGAGCACTCTATTTACACCACAGACTCTGCTGCAGCATGGATGTTATGAAAACCCTGTACTGAGAAGTTTAAAATTAGTAATAGCTGACTGCAATAACACACAGTCAGATTTACCTACTGAAAGGAATCAGGAGGTGTGTGTGGAGCTAATTGGAAAGCCCACCCTCCTTACCAAATTGATACTGAACAAACCTGTGTCATCGGGAAAACTCATTTAGCAGAAATCAGGACGTATCATAAGAGGAAAAAGCATGTGAAGGTAAAAAGTGAACTCCGAGGGAGTGTAGAAAGAATTAACCGATTGTTGTAATATGTGAAGGGAAACCTGCTTTAAAAATGACACCTCGTTTCTTTGCAGCCTCTTTCTTAAGCACTGTGCAAACCATCTAGGCAAAGAAACAATCAAATGTAAACATTTGTCTACGGACACTTTGTTAAATCTGCAAAAGGAAAATTAAGGATTCTACTGAAACTTAATTGGTTAACTGCATAAGAGAATGAGCTCTATATATTGTAACTTTATTTTGTAGGTTTCAAATGAACTAGTTTTATTTTGTTTTGGACAATGTCCTCTTGCTTAAAATTGCAAACAGACAATGCACAGATTAGTTAGTGCTTCTGTTAGGCATTCAACTTTTAAGGTTAAATTTGCTCTCTAAGAAACCAAGTTATTGTTTTAAGAATCCAAACTCTGAAACTTCACTGTGTCTATGTTCAAGGCTGAGTTGATAATACTTTTGGCTTGCTCTCAGATCCAAGGTTGTGAGTGAGTGCAGACTGCCTTTCTGTTCTGAAGAAGTGTGAAACCAACTATCCCTCATAAGTAAGCCTGTAACATTGTACATATGATTCTTTTCAGGAAAATAAAAGCTTTTTGCTTGCTGGAACAGTAACTGGCCAACCAACACCTTGTGCTAAGGAAAAGCATTATAGCTTCACACATTAAGCCTGATCTGTGGTACAAGAGGGAAACTGAGGCATGTCACTGTTAGGGAGGGCTAGCAACTCTAAGGTAATTCATGGGAGTGGAAGGTCACGAGTACCGATAAAGCGCCCTTGTTCTAGGAAAGTTGTAGCTCACTCGCCCATAGAAGTGTTAAGGAGCTAGCTGTAACAGGTTCCCCTAGCAGATCTTAGGCAGTACTTTAAGTTATAATAGGCCACCCCGATGGGGGTAGAGATGTTTTCTTGTCTTTCAGATCATCAGAAAGCGCTGATGCCAGCTGAAGAAACAACAACCACCACCACCACCACCACCCATGGTTCTGTGTCATGACACAGTAAGTTTGTGGTCTGTCCAAGTTTGTCTTGTGTGTCTTAATTGTAATAAGCATTGCAAATAGTGTTGTGTGTAAGATATTGTTTTAATGAAAGGATAATTTGAGTAAAGCAGAAGCATCAATTTAAACCAACAAAATTCATAATTGGGCCCAATCAATTGGCAACTTTAAAATTCTGTGAAAGGATAATAGTTTGGTAATTGTTTAGGTTTGGAGAATGTTAACAATGTCTCCACAGATAAATAAAAAAGGAACTGGAAAGAAGCAAGGAGTGCATCATGTGAACAGAAAGACTGGGAGTGAGGTACCAGCCCTCTCCCCCACCGGATTGGTTTTACTTTAATAACTCTAGAGCACCAGAGATAATAAGAAATCTATAAGAAACAACACGAGCAAGTGGGACATCAGCATATTTAAGTAAAGATGCCCACAACAATGAGGAAACTAGTAACCTCACCATTGCAATAACAGCTACTTGCCCTGCTACTCATTGGTGCCTGATGCCTTAAAAAGGCCTCAAGAATTATGGAATTGCATGGGTTAACAATTAAACATCTGTGAACCACTTCACTTCATGAGACCCGCTCTAAGACCTCCTCCCACTGTCCTCTACCAATAGGGATGAGTTGGGGCATTATAGGAGCCCCCCCATGCAACTATAGTGCAATTGCATTAACTCAGGCCCCAGACCTAGGATCCCATGACAGTGCAGCATTAGGGGTCCAACCTCCATTCAAGAGGCGATCCAGGATCCGAGACGTATTACTTTGCAGTGTAGATGCAGCTCCATTTGACTCAGGGCCTGTGAATTATCCAGAGCTACCCCACAATTTCACAGAGCAATTTCTTTAGTCCTGTTAACAGATTATGCTTACTGGTTCCAATTAACTGGTAATCAGAAGGGGCTGGAGCAGCTCCCTACCTGCTGTGGGCAGAAGGCTGCTCTTGTCCAGAGCAACCCCTCTCTCTGAGGAACCCAGGGGCCCTGCAGGCAGGGACTGCACCAGAATCCAGAGCAGCCCCTGACTGCAGTCCAGCTTTCTGTGGACAGGGACTGCTCCAGAGGGGACTGGAAGCTGATGGCAGCCCCAGTGTCACCTAACATGAACCAGTTAACTGATGAATGGGAATTTACATCCCTAATAAGATGTACTACAACTGCATTTTTTGAAGTTACTGTAAAACTATCAAGTGTCCTTTGTTTCCACAAGCCAGAATGACAATATTGAACTAACCATGATAATTATAGGGTGGAGAAGACCTTGTCACTAACCTTCACCATCACTGCTTGAAAAGTACATTTCCCATGGAGGTCTGGGTTATTTTATATGTAAAGCTACTGGGAAATGTGTTTCAACAGCATGATGGCAATGCCTATATTATGTAAATAATACCTAATAATAATTGCCAAATGAAACCATTTTCCAACCTGCTTACAAAGGGCCTGATCCGATTTAATTTTAAGCTAGGATTGGGCCCAAAGCAATCTGTTATTACCCAAGAAGATCCAGTAAAGATTTAGTCACTCTTCAAAAACAAAGAGGATCAATCAGTAAAAGACCCAGTGCCTGACAGAGGTGATCTTTGAAGAAAATTGGAGAGAGTTTGAATTGACTTCTGACAGCAGCACTTTCAGGACATGAGGTCTTGAGCACAGGTTTCACGTTGTGTGTCAGAATAACTCAGAAATGCGTTGTCACAGGAAACTCCACAGCAAACTCCATTCAGGTCTAGGCAGAGTGCAGCCCAAAGCCCTTGAAGCAGCAAGTGAAAACATCTCATCTCTTCAGCGCTCACAAGGGGCTTGTTTACTCAAGACATACAAGTGATGACAGTCCTCTCTGGAGAGAGGTGATACATCCCGCCCGCCTCTCTGTGGATGCACCAAATGCTTTCATGTGGCATCTTAAGACACTATTTAAATCATCAACTGCTTGGATGAGGAAGACTCAAAGAGTCTGTCCATCATCCACATTGGAGTGACACGGTGATTGCACTGCCGTGGTAACAGACCCATCCTCTCTGTTGGCTCTCCTGGAGCAGCAGGGAGCCTGGGGAGGTCTCTCAGGGGGAAAGGTTGGGGGTTCTCAACCTTTTTGGCCTGTGGACCACCTGGTTCATAGCAAACCTTTCTGAGGACCACCAGTTGCTAATGGAAACTCACCATTAATTACATAATTATGCCCAAATCATTTTGCTAGTGCTGCAGCTAAGGAGAATGATTTAATTTAAATTATTAAGCCTTTTAACTTTCTCATGTTAGTTTATCCAAGTCCAGCTGAGCCAAGTGCTGGTTCCTGGCACCCCCCCTGCAAATTACTTGCTTTCATGTGCACCCAACAGGCACAGCCTCTGGCTGCTCCTATTGGCAGATTCCCGAGCTGCAGGGACAAGCTGCAGGAATTGTACGACTCCTATTCTCTAGCCAATGGGAAACAGTAGCGCACAGCTGCTTCTAGCTGCCTTTGGAGTCTCTGGGCTTTTCAGGATATTTCAGAGCTTCATGGGGACACCAGGACAGGAGATTGAAAATCAGGACTGTCCCAGAAAATATGGGATGGACGGTCAGCATACCTATTGCTGCACAGCAGCAGACCTGCACCAATGGGAGATTTTAGGGAGCATGCTAGGGTAGACTATAGGATTATTATTATCAATCACACACAAAACATTTTCAAATAGAAGTGGTTTTTAGCTTATACACCTTAACTGGATGTAAAGCAGACAGTGAAAAAGCAGAAAGACAGATTAACAAGTATAAAAGTATAAAAGGAAAGAAAAATAAAAAGATCAGGATACATAATAGAAATACATTACTTTTGTTTCAAAGTTTATAGCAAGTTTATAATAATGATAAAAATACACATAGAAAGGTACTTAGTTGGAGTTCACATACTGAATCAGGAGATATCAGAGCATGCGATTGTGGAATAAAGCAGGGTGCAGAGATGATGCTCAAGAGCCCAGTATCACTACAGAAGACCAACGGTAAACCTGTTTTGGCATTAGATGTTTTTACAATACTGATGCTGGCCTCCTGATATTTTAAAAATACATGTATGCAACAGATATAAATGAGGAATACTCAAAGCATATATGGCCTCAGAGGCAAAATACTAACTACAGAATTTAAGATAACCCGTTAAAGTGAATGTTTTGACACATCTTAAAATCTTCTAAAACGTGAAAAGTTGCCCCAGATATTTCAGCACTAATTGTTGTCCAGACCTTACCATGATGATGTACACCCAAGAAGAAAGGGTGATCAGTGTAAAAACTAAACTGCTGCCTATGTAGTGCCAACAAAAAAAATCTTGTGGCCCTCCAGAATTAAAGAGACCACAATGAAGCTCCCGTGACATTTTGATGCAGGTCCATATTTAAATAGATTGTTTCAGTTCTAGTACTATTAACTTAGTAATTCTTGCTATACAAATGTACTATTTAAATCTATATGCATCCACCTTTCTATAATTGTTGTTTTCAGACACATGGTGAAAAAATTATACTATATATTAAATGATACATGGTACAGTTGAAGCCTTAACTTTTTGCACTTTCTGTTACTGGGCCTAATCCTGCTCTAACTGAAGTAGGTGGTTTATTGTCAGTTTCAAAGTGAGCTGTACCAGACCTTTCATTATTTTAACTGTGCCAATATTAAGATTATATACAATCTTGTATGTAATATTTTTGTAAAGAAAATGAAGCTATTGTCAGTGCTTAATGGCACTATGCTACTTAGAAATTAACAGAATGGGGAAGTGAATATTACTTGTAATTCTGCCTTTAAAAATAAGAGCTTACAGAATGCCCAGGTCTTGTGCTCCGAGTGACAGTCATACTGCCCTAGCTCTTACGTCTTTGATGGCACAAGGGCTTCCTAGAACATGTAAGCTCCAACAAGCAAGCAACACAAGTCCCAGAAAATTCTAGCCAGTTCCTTTCAAAGGGGCACGAATGGATAGCATTGTGTCACATTCTAATTGACAAGAGAGCTCACATTTAAAAAAACCCACAACTTCCACCAGGAGGGATGGAGAAGTCTTCAATGAGCTCTTAGCAGGTAGATAATGAGACACCTCAAAGCTCAACTTCCAAACTCTGGGGTAAGGTAGAGGTGTGAGTGAGAATCAGTGAAGGGATATTGTCAAAACCACAGGTCTGCACACAAGTAGTTTTTTGTTCTTTAAAGTTACCAACTGCAGAGTATTTTCACTCTTTTAGACTAAGTGGCTTGGGGAATGACCCAGATAAAAAATAATTAGAACGCTCCAAGAAAGCATCAAAAGGAGGTTGGTAACCAAAAAAAGAGCCTCCTGTCTTCTCCTTCAGAACCTCAATAGTATAATAAAAACTAGATACACGGCACCAAAGGATGCACCTTTCTACAACAAAAACTTTCAAAAGTCAGCCAACTTGAACAGAAGACGCCATATGTAAATCCAGACACACTCATATGTAATCTTCTGTTATGCAATTCTCCAGACAACACAACCATTAAGAATCCAGGCAATTACTAATTATTTCAATGCTGATCATTTTAGGACAACCTGAAGCTAACTAATGTGTATCTCACTACCCACAGCTTCATACGTGTTCTCAAGTCTGACTGTTAAGGATGTTAAAATGCAGTTATTTGTGTAAATGTGTAACCACTGAATTGTTTAGCTGTTAAAACACATTTACACGGGGGGCAGGGGGACGGAATGTGTTTTTAAGCCAGGTCCCCATCAGCATGGGCTCCTATTACCCCCCACCCCTGCATGCTGCTGCTTCTGTATCAGAGGCAGTAGAATGAGGGGAGGGGGGAAAGTCAGCTCTACATATGCCAGCTCCAGCCTACCCCCCAGCCCCAGATACAGAGGCAGCAGGTGTGTGGGTGTTATATGTAACCATAAAGGTTCACCAATGAGCCCAGGCTCATCGGTGAACTGTGTACTCTGAAACATGTTCACATCCTCACTAAGTATGCTATGCAGGTGCTATAACCCCGCATCCACCAATAATTATGACAATGCAGTCAGAGGTCATGAATAAAAAAATCTGTTGCAAATCAAAGACTGAAGAGACACAAAAGGCTAGTTAATTTAATATTAACATAAAATACATGTTACTGTACTGATTGCATTATTCAATTATATATTATATTTGTAAAAATGGAAAGATAACAATAGTGATCATTTTTGAAGTATACTATGTCTACAGATTCCAATTTATGGGAGGTGAAGATTTGGCATTGCTGAGCTTCAAAAACATTTTAGAAAGCAGCCCTAACTGGGACTGCATAAGCACCCTCTAGAGGTACCTAATTTTTACAACAGTGATTAAAAAACAATTTAAAAGCAAAAAGAGGATAATATGCTGGCAGATATACACTTTGGCTGAAGACAAGGAGAGACCAGAAATGTTTACTACAGTAAAATGTCTATGTTAGACAATATGAAAACAGTCTGCAGAGACATTTTATCTGATACTCCTGGTGAAACCTCTCCCACTTATGAGAAAAATATTTAACATGTAGGTTTTTTTAGACACTAATAGGATTTTCCTCATTTCCACAGTACAAGTCAGGTCAATCAGCATCCTATTATCCAAGATGAGGGGACACAGCATGCAAAAGCCTTCCTGGGTCAAGATGTCTGATATTACTGGTAGGAGGTATGGAATTTTCCATCCAGTCTGATGAGACATGGATACAAATATTACCTGGCACAAGCTAAGGCAATCAATATAACCTAGGACTGGTAAGGAAGCAGTGGCAGCAAAATATAGTAAACTTACCTACCAAAAGAACCCAGGAACCAAATCTTAGAGCTCTAAGCCACAGTGCTCAGAATCTGTTGAGATTCTCCCCATATCTCCTGGTGACCTCCAAGCTTGTCCACATTAGCAGTAGTAAAGATTTTGGTTAAAGGATCTCTCTCCCAGGCAACCCAAAATGTAAATAAAATCACTAGCTTTTTTCCATCATTTAACTTGTATCCATTTTCAATATTGTTTAGGCTCAAGAAAAACAAAAGTCCACAACCCTCTGAGTCAGGATCAAACAAAAACAATCTCTGATCTTCACTGCTTCAAAGGTTAAGGTAAGCAAAAGATCTCAAAATGCATTGCCTAAGGATTAAAACAGTCTCTAATTAAAGACATGAGACATTCAGAACCCTGAGGTATTTAAAAGGCAGACAGCCAGCTTCCCTCAAAGCTTCCAACAGACAAGACATCACCTGATTTTCCTCTTTCTCCGCCTATGTACCAAACTGGTTCCTGCAAGGTTAATGAGACTCAGCTAGTTTTAAACCCTGCTCATTAATCCATATGTCCCACTACACATAACGTCCTCTCTCAGTTTAAGGATTCCTAATCCATGCAAGTCCTATCCCAGAGACACAGATGTTGGCATCTCAGACTGAGGTGTAGTTTTTTCTGCCACCCTGAACTTGGGGAGAAAAGCCTGCAGTGTTTTCCATACTTTAAGAACATAAGAATGGCCATAATGGGTCAGACTAAAGGTCCATCTACAAGGGTAATCCTGTCTGCCGACAGTGGCCACTACCAGATGCCCCAGAGGGTGGGAACACAATAGGTAATCATCACATGATCCTTCTCCTGTCATCCATTCTTCAGCAATTTACCTGAAATAGGATGCAAGGACATATAAAGGGCTTCCAAACAAGTTTGAATGTTGAGAATAGAAGCTAATTCAACCCCAGCTGTCTTAGTTAAGGGCTTTAAACTTTTGAGGGAACAGAGATACTGGATTCTCTAGAGCAGTGGTCTCCAACCTTTTTACACCGAAGATCACTTTTTAAATCTCAGAACAGGCGAAGATCTACCACCCCGCCCCTTGCTTGAAGCCCCGCCCTCTCTATTTTCCTCCTGTCCATCACTTGCTATCCCCAACCCTTACTCACACACTCTGATACACAGTTTATTTTTAAATTATGCGATATATAAAATTAAAATCACGTGTTTATAGTTATGAAATAAATGGTCTGTTTTTTATTCATGCTATTGAAATCTAAAATGAAGCATTTATAATTATACATTTTGTGGGGACAGAGTTCTGCGGTTGGGGGCAGAGGAGAGGGAACAGGGTGCTGGGAAGGGAGAGGACAGGGTGCCAGTGGGGACAGCGTTCAGGGAATGGGGACAGCGTTCGGGGAATGGGGACAGCGTTCGGGGAATGGGGACAGGGGAGTACGGACAGGGTGCCAGTGGCAGCAGAGAGTCCCCTGCATCTGCCTCCACCCAGGATTCTCTTCCCCCGCCACTCAGAGGGAAGCCAGCACATGCCTCCTTCAGTGCCCGACTCCCCCTTCTCCACCCCCCTCGCGGGGAAGGGAAAACCCTCGCATGCCTGCCACGGGGCCAAGGCCCCCCTTACACGGCGTGGCCCTGCCCATCCCCTCTCCTCCCACAGCACGGCCAACCCCCGCGGGAACCTGCCCCAGGGCCAAACCACCCTCCCGCGGCGCAGCGCGGCCAACCCCCTCCTGCAGCATGGCTAATCCCCACGGGCGCCTGCCCCGGGGGCAAACCCCCCTTCCACAGCGGGGCCCGGCCCAGCCCAGCCAACCCCCGCCCTTCCCTCCCGCAGCATGGCCAACCTCCACAGGCACCTGCCCAGGGGCCAAACCCCCCTTCCACAGGGTGGCCCGGCCCAGCCCAGCCACCCCCCCCACTCCGGGCAACCCCCGCCCTACCCTCCCGCAGGGTGGCCAACCCTAGCGGGTGCCTGCCCCGGAGCCAACCCCCGCTCCCACAGCGCAGGGAAGCCTCCACACTCCTCCTCCGGGGCCGACACCCCCTCCCCCAGCACACAACAGAGCTGTGGGAGGGAAGCAGCCCGCGCACTTCTGGAACTCCCGGAAGTGACGTGGGCTTCAGACAGGACTTCCGTCCACCCTGCGGGAAGCCGGCACTACACTAGAGGTAGGTAGTGGGGCTTCTCGGGGGTGGAGGAAAAATGGGGGGTGGGGTTGCCCGAATGCCTCACGATCGACGGATTGGTGTCCACGGCTCTAGAGCACAGTAACTGTCTTTCTGTTCCTCTGTTGCAGAGATGTATCCAGCCTCTGAAGAATTCTCCCCATTAGCAAGCTAATACTTATCCCCACACAACCTGCTGCATTGATAAGGGTAATACAGGATTTGCAGTAATGCCAGTGTCAGACCAGCTTGCCTTCTACAGATTAATCCTATGTGTAAGGCACAGATATCCATGCTGTAATAAAAACAGTGGTCCCATACAACTAAGTGCTCAGACATAAGGGATGAGTGTTGACCCTGGTGTCAATATGACACTATAGGACTAACCTGAAACTCTTTAGTATTTCTGTCAACATGCACTGCGTCTCCAAATGTTGCTCTCTACTTGCAACAGGAGTATCAGAAGGGTAGCTATGTTCGTCTGTAACTATAAAAAATGAAGAGTCCTGTAGCACCTTAGAGACTAATCTGTGTGCGCGCATGCACACACACGCACACAGAGAGAGAGGGAGAATCATGAGCTTTTTTGTGGGCAAACTCCACTTGCTCAGATGAGCAGAACTGAGAGAAAAGGGGAGCCCTCACAATTTATAACAGAAAAAGAAGGGACAGGGGAAAGTACCTGTCAATTGTAGTGCCAGTGCAAAGTAGGCTGAGTGGGCTGGAAGGGTCTCATAGTTAGCTTTTGATGTCAATTGGGTGTTGAAGGAAAGCAGGTCGGCAATTAACAGCTCACAATACTATTTATATATTTTTGCTAGTCTCTAAGGTGCTTCAGGACTACTTGTTCCTGGATAGTGTATTTAGAGCCTCTGGTGCAAGAATGTTCAAGTCAAAGATAATTCACCAAAATGACAGCTAGCTCTCAGAACCTCCTGAACTACAGTTTTCATTAGATGAGTGGGAGCTCAGCCACTGACGTGGCACATGAATGCACCAAGTATATCAAAGCATGTCCACTTGGAGACCTCTGCTTTAAAATGGATTTAATAAAACAGATCTGCTAGATCAGTATCAACAAAAATGACAACACGCCAAAATTATGGGCATCTGTGATGGTGGCCTCCAGAACTGATAATCCTATCAAAGCATATACAACCCATATACCTAGTCACATTGACACCAAGTTCCTCTCCCAGGTGCAGAGCACACCAGCCTCAGATATATTCAAGCCAGTCAAAAGCTTTCAAATTGTTCTACTTTTTTCCATCTGACTTTATAATTCTGCTAGGAGAAAAAGAACAGTCAAAATAATGACTAATCAACAAAGCAAGAAAAAACGTAACAGGAGATAAAATACTACATCGAGGACAATTATGAGTGAATAAGCTGTGCAGACTTGACTTGAAGACTTGTGAACAAGCCAAACTAATTAAAGGAGTTTGGGGGATTCAAGAGTGAGCCAAGGAAGCTTCAAAATATTCCTAAAATCCACAATTTCCCCAAAAGGGAGTAAAGAGGCCTTTAATAACTCATGTTCAACGCCTAAAGTATCAGCAATCCAAATCATTCAAGTGCCTGTCAGGCGCTTTTTTACTGACTGAAGTTAGTAGGGAACTGGTGAAAGGGTCAGTAGTTGGTGTACATTCAGTACGTATGGCTCTCCTGACAACGTATGTGTGCTTCAGAGGATCCAAGCACTGAAGTTCTGGGAGCTTTCTGAAGACCCAAGTGTGGAATCTTATGCTGATATTTATAAATAAAGGGAAAGTTCCACATTTGCTGCTGCTATTGTGTGGCCCAAGACAGGGTGTGGCCAGATCTTCAAATAAGTGAACAATCATAATGTGCAAAGTATTACATAATGCATCAGAAACTGCAGGACCTTCTCCATCCAAAAGATCAGATTCTACTTCAAAAATATTTAAAAAAAAAGAAAAAAAAACAAACTTTTTTCCTGCCCTGATTTCAAAAAATGTTTTAGGGGATTTTACTAAAGCATTTAAGCATATCCCAGATGTAAACTGAGTCAAACACTGACTATCTGTACTTGTTCATCTTTTTTGACTGGGCAATGTACAGTGAACATACACTGTGATCAGGTGATGCTTTTGAAGCTATTCAGATAAATAGCTTCTGAGAATGCTCAGACGTTTGGGGAAGGTTTCAAATCAATTGGTTAACATTTTTACTTTAAAATATTTATTCTCTAACCTAGCAGACACATCTTCAAAGAGAACTATATCCATGACAAGTTAAAAACTTGAACCATTTTTGATACAGCTCTATTTTAAAAAGTATATTTGTAGAGAAGTACAAAAATCTTTCCGCCCTCCCATTGACCCTTAACTCAAAACTGACTGCAGATTCTGCTGAAACTTTGAAAAATACATTAATCATAATGGCCCTGATAAAAATTACATAGAACGCCACGTTCAGAAGTGAGCTACCAAAGCATAATTTGTTCACATGCTACCATCAGTTGTTCACCCAAGCTAAACTGATACTTTTCTGAGATTCCGGAGAAGAGAAATGATACATTTTATGGGGAATCCACTCTCATATTCCTACATAGACACTTGCATTGTTAGGCTTTGGATGACATTCTTTCCTGTATTTGGTGAACTTCACTGCACATCTAATCTACAATCATATACCTGAATCATAAAGTCATTTTCTTCTTCCACTTCACAAATGCATCGAACAATCCCAAAGTCACTGTCTTCTTCATCGAGTTCCTCATCGGGGTTAGTAGTTACATCAATGTCCTGACTGTAGTCGTCATCACTCCAAAGCAAACTATCTGTAGATGACTCACTCAAGGTATCTTCCTCTGTATCAAAAAGTTAAATTGAATAAATCCGTCAGCATGATTACAGAAAAATTTGTGGCCATTCTAAATTACTGTATTTATTGCAGGCACTATAAAATGTATCAAACATTGTTTTTAAAGTAATAAGTACAGTAATTAGGCTTAGAAAGTGTTTGTTGACCGTCAATATTACTAATTGGCAAAATCATACCGGCTAATTAATAGCTATTCCAAAATATCTTTTGCCTTATTAAAACCTTCCGAATTCTTTAGATTTTACTTCTCAAAATATATCTGAAATTGATTCAAAAGAAAATAAAGTCACAAAATCAGGGATGGTCTAGACAAACTTGGTCCTGCCGTGAGGGAAAGGGACTGGACTCAATGACCTCAACGTCCCTTCCAGTTCTAGTATTCTATGATTCTAAGATTCTTTTCCCACTTAAAGTGTGGGAAAAGCACAAGTGAGAACCACAATCTAAGTTTGTTTCTGTAATGAGGAGTTTCTCTCTCTGAAATATGGCCAATTCTATGCAGACAACTAACAAACATTTCTGTTGTCAATGTCTGAATTTATTGAACTGGGGCAGATTTCGTGGTACTATTACCAGCTAGATGTACAAGTATCTAGAGGGAACAAAAATTTTATGTTCTTTGATGCCTAAGATTTTTCGCCTTCATGTGTTGTTTAGAAATCCACTGATGTTGGCACAGGAACTTCTACAAATTTAGGCTCTTTATCAATAACTCAATATTTCCAGAGATGGAACTGCTTTGATAATGAGCATTCAATTACATATTTCAAAACCATAGGAGACAGTGCAGTAGACTATTACATCACTGGAAGCCACTGTCCCTCCAAACAGACACAGTATGTCCCAAGAGTGGTCACTGTACCACACAGTCTCAGAGTGTAACATGCATTCCTCCTGTGCAACTGCAGCGCTTTAGTGAAGATGCTCTTATACTGATGGGAGAGCTTCTTCTGTCTAAATGGAGTCAATCCACCTCCCCAAGAGGCAGTAGTAGCAAGGTCATTTGGAGAAGCTCTCCTGTAGACATCACGTTGTTTACACGGACGGTAAAGTTGCTGTAACTACATTGCTATGGGGAATGGATTTCCCCCCCTCCCCTCCGAGTGATATAGTTACACAGGCACAGGTCTGTAGTGTAGACCTGGCCCCCAGTCCCCACAGGGAGAGTAACAATGGCTTTTGTGGAAGAGCAAATGCAAATAGAGTGCTCATTTGCATATGCCGCACTCTCATTTGCATTTCCTCTTCCTTTCCCTTTTGCGCAAGAGGTTTTTGTGCAAAAAAGCATTCTATAGACAGCCCCTTTTTATGCAAAAGAGAAAGGAAGAGGAAATGCAAATGAGAGTGCAGCATATGCAAATGAGCACTCCATTTACATTTGCTCTTCCACAAGAGGCTCATAGTGTAGACATAGCCTGAGTGAAAGGAAGGCTTTGAACTCACATGAGTGTGCATATGATACAAAGCTGGGAACAAACGTATATCAGAAACTGTTCTTTAAGTTTATAGCCAAATAAAAAAATGCTAGGGTTAAGGTTGCCCAAGTAAACCAAACTCTGCACTTTTGGGCATTCAGTTAATCATTACATTACAGCAGTGATCTCCAACCTTTTTACACCCAAGCTCACTTTTAAAATCTCAGAACAGGGGAAGATCTACAGCCCCGCCCCTTACTTGAAGCCCCACCTTCTGTATTCTCCTCCTGTCCATCACTTGCTATCCCCAGCCCTTACTTACACACACACTGATAAACAGTTTATTTTTAAATTATGCGATATATAAAATTAAAATCACATGTTTATAGTTATGAAATAAATGGTCTGTTTTTTATTCATGCTATTTAAATCTAAAATGAAGCATTTATAATTATACATTTTGTGGGGACAGAGTTCTGTGGCTAGGGAACAGGGTTCTGCAGGGTTCTCCTGTGGGAGGGGAGAGGGCAGGGTTCTGCAGCTGAGGACAGGGTGCCAGTGGGGACAGAGTTCGGGCAGTGTGGACAGGAATGGGGACAGCGTTCTGGGGTTGGGGACAGGAGTGAGGGCAGCGTTCTGTGGCTGGGGACAGGAGAGTGGAGAGGGGAATGGTGGCAAAGAGTCCCCTGCATCTGCCTCCTCCCAGGATTCCCACTCCTCCCCTCCCCCTGGAGGGAAACCAGCATGTGTCTGCCCCGGGGCCAACCCCTTCCCCACAGCGCAGGGAAGCTCCACGCAAGCACCAGCCCAGGAAGCCGACCCTCCCAGCACAGGGAAGCCCTACACGCGCTTGTCCCGGCGCCAACCCCCACCCCCGTCCCAGTGCATGGAAGCCCCGCCATGCACCTGCCCCGGGACCGACCCCCCCTCCCTGCACAGGGAAGCCCCACACGCGTGCCTGCCCCTGGGCCAACCCCCTCTGCCTGTACCTGACCCTGGGCTGACTCACCCCTCCTGTGAGGTGCAGGGAGCCGATGCTCCCTCCCACAGTACACCCAGCAAGCGCACTTCCAGAATCGCCGGAAGAGGCGCTGAGCTGCACGACTTCTGTCCATCCCCAGGAAGCCGACACTACCTCCATTTTCACTTGATGTAGATAGTGGGGCTTCTCAGGGGTGGGAGGGAAATGGGGGCGGGACAGACAGGACGCCTTGTGATCGACTGGTCGAGGCCTCATGATCGACCTGTTGGTGACCACAGCATTACAGCGTACTACTTAAAATACAATTATACCAATACTGTGCAACCCCAGACAGAGGAGGACGTTTTGTAACATTTTTCATCTATTTTATAGGGCTGTTGATTAATCACTGTTAACTCTAGTGATTAACCCCAAAATTTAATCATGATTAATCAGTTTTAAACAATATCAATTGAAATGTATTCATTTTAGATGCTTTTCTACATTTTTCACAATATAATACAAAGTGTACAGTGCTCACTTCCTATGTAAAAATGATAAATGTGTTTTTCAATACACCTCAAGCACATACTATAGTACAATCAATCATGAAAATGCAACTGACAAATGTGGTTCTGTTACATATTTACACTCAAACAAAATAATGTGCACACAAGTCCGTTCAATCCTACTTCATGGCCAGCTAATCACAAGAGAAAATGCTACCTTCTTATTTACAATGTCACCTCAAAGTGAGAACAGATGTTCACACAGCACTAAGAATGCACATTAAAACAATCTTAATTAAATTTGTAACTGAACTGCCTGAAGGAGAATTATGTCTCCTGTTCTGTGCTTTACCAGCCCTCTCCCCATTACTTCATGTTATAGCAGTTTTGGATGATAACATTACACGTGTTTAAGAACATTATCACTGTTACCTTCTTTGCATTTTGGCACATCTGCAATGTGACATTTTTAAAGATAGCTAGAGCATACTTTCAGTGCTTTCTGCCCTAGTGAGTCTAATGCCAATCATGCAATTCAGATTCCCTGAAAGCTACTCTTGGCCCCCAAGGGAGCCCTAGACTCCTGGCTGAGAACCACTGGAGTAGAACCAGTAATCAGCATAGACACATGTCCTTCGGAATGGTGATTGAAGCATGAAGGGACATATGAATCTTTAGCACATTGGCATGTAAGTATTTTGCAACATCAGCAATAACAGTGCCATGTGAATGCCCATTCTTATTTTCAGGTTACACTGGAAAAACAAATCAGGTAGCATCATCACATACAAATGTAAACAATATTGTTTGAGCATTTGGCTGAACGAGAAATAGGACTGAGTGGACTTGTAGGTTCTAAAAGATTTACATTTTTTTATTTTCCAATGTCGGATTTTATGTACGTAATTCTACATTGGTAAGTTGAATTTCATGATAAAGAGATTGCACTACAGTACTTGCATTAATAGAAAAATAATATTTATTTTGTTTTCTTCCAGTGCAAATGTTTTGTAATAAAATAAATACAAAATGAAGCCTGTACTCTTTGTATTGTATTACAATTAAAATGGATGCATCTGAAAATGTAGAAAACATCCAAAAACATCCAAAAAAATGGAATTCTATTGTTCAACACTAGGATTAATCACTCGATTGTTTGACAACCCTATTTTAGTTATTCTCAGGGCTCAACAAATACACTCACCCACGGTGAGTAGATTTTAACAGCTGGAGAGTGCAGGGTGGACTGGCCTAGTGGGCTGTTCTGACGGGCTGGCCGAAGCCCGCACTACAGGAGGCATGGCCCCATCCAATCCACCGGCTGGTGGAGGAGCAGAGCACCACTGGGGAGGGGGAAGTGTGGCGATTCTCAGTGTTGGGCTGCCTGTGTGCAGTTCCGGTGCGAGGAGGCAGGGCGCGAGCCAGAGGGTGGGATGCCGGCAGATGCCAGGACACTGGTATGACGTGGTGTCCTAACGTCACAGCCAGCGACCGCCGGATTAAAAAAGGCTCCGGCAACCCAGCAAAATGGAAGACAGAAGCTAGGAAGGGCTGGGGCTGTGCTGAGTGGAAGGGAAAGGGGATTCTGGGGGTGAAGCAGAAGGGCAGACACCTGGGGGGGGGGAAGAGAGGAGATCAGCACCAGAGGAGAGAGGAAGGGCAGGTGTGTAGAGGGACATGTTAGGAGAGGGGATGAGGAGGGGTAGCTCACATGATCAGAGTGGGGCTACTGGAGGAGTGGGCACAGGGGGGAGAGAAAGGCTGGTGGAGCGAGACAGGTCTCAGGAAGGCTGAGGGCAGTGAGAAGGCAGGAGTCAGGACAGCAGAGGAGGGTGAGGGGTTGGGGGGCAGCAGGCACCAGGGGAGCTGACGGAACAAGGGGAGGAGACATGAAAGCAGAGGGAAAAGGTAGAGGTTTGTAAGATATTTATTAATAAGTTAAGTTATTAATAAATATCACCCATTAGTAATTACTGTTCTTATTCTTATTAGGAATTTATGCCATTAAAAAAACACTTGGGGGAGGAGGGTGGCGAGTCCCTTTTTTGTCTGGCGAGTAGGGTTTTCCATAATTTGTGGAGCCCTGGTTATTCTAATATTTCTCTCAGAATGGTCCAATATCTTACTGACATTGATTTGTTTCTTCTCTTATGGAAGTATTCTAGTAACTTGTGTAATATACATTTTTCTATTCAATCATCAGCACAGATGTTTAGATACAACTTGTGACTGCATATGTATGTCACCAATGTTTCACTATTCCTGTATGTATTTTACTACATGAATTGTATGTTTTGTAAGTATGACTTTTATGGACTGTTTCACATACATTAAGAGTATGCTTTACAAGTTGCTATGCTTGTATCTACAGTTGCAGAAAAAGTATGATATAGATCATGTGAGAAACATAATCTTTAGTTGCCAAATAACAAACACAAAGGGTGGTTATACACACCACTCTTACTTTGACATAAGCTACACAATTTCCACTATGCAAGTTGCATAGCTTATTTCAATGTTATTTCGAAATAAGGTGCTATTCCAATATGACCCTTCACCCTCATGCAATGAGGTTTACAGAGATGTCAGAATAGTGACACTGTTATATCTTGATATAACAGGCTTCCTCTTAAAACACGGAATAGCTATTTTGGGATACCAGAGATATCCTGAAATAGCTCCACTATGTAGACATAGCCAAGGGGAGAGTCAGGATTGTGCATGCAATTACATTTTCAATATTGTTAAGTAATTAATCATACAACCTTTATGTTTACAACAAACCAGGTATGGAATATACAGAGGCACAACTCTCAACGAACCAACATGATTTACAACCATCTATTAATATTAACACTTTCTATTTATGTGTTTATAGCACATTACTATGTACACATGCTGTGTACAAACATCTATTTATAACTTATTAGCCCTTCATGAACTATTTATAATTTGAAACATAAGGGAAGTGTAAACACAGACCTGAACTGGTATAGAGCAATTTATATCACTAATGCTGCTTAAATCTATCTGCTGTAATAGGGAGTGGCATACTACGTTTCCCTTTTACTCACATTTGCCACTTACACACAAAGCTATCAAGCCACAAAGGACATCCATCTTACCATTTACTTTCACTCTATGGTGCCCAGAATCAGAAACATGTAACGGTGTACTTAGGTGGGGATAAGATTTATTTGAAGAATAATATCTTGTGGTGATGACTGATTTTTTTGGGGAAAGCTCCTGGGAAATGTCAATATTTTCGTCACTGCCAGGGTATTCTGTAAAATTATAAATATGTTAGTACTGGAGGAAAAAAAACAACACTCGGGGGCAGGGGAGGAGAGCTACAAGCTGGATATTTAGAATTACTAATAGCATTAATGCCCTGTCATCCTGGAGTGGAAGAATGGTGGCGTCCAGTGTGGAAAATTGTGTACGGATAGTGGAATGGTAGCCACTGGACTCTGCCTGACGTACATGAAGGATGACTACTTAAAAATGTTGTTGCAGTAATTCTGATGTCAGAAGATAAAAAGGAAACTGGAAACTTTAAATTTAGTTATTTTTAAAAAGTGAAAAGTAATTCCAGGTATTACACCTAAGTTAGACTTTTTGATCCTTTTCTAGTTTTAATAATTAACATCTTACACACATCCTTTATAGCAATCCTTCTGTATTCCTCTGACTCTTCCAGCTGGGCTCCAAGCAAAGAAGAGGAAGAAGGGTCATTGTGGGGCTATAAAGGCAAACATTTGAACTAGAGTTATTTCTCCTATGTACTCTCTTCTCCTACTTTATGAGCTCTTAGAACCCTTGTTTTTGGATCATCTGTCACCTTAGGCAAGACCTGAGGAAATCCCCCCCCCCCCCCCGCCCACACACACCGAAGAACACACAAACCACCCCACACACCACCAGACAGACGATAGCCCAAAGGTTAAATTTAGATGGTCCATACTACATTCAACTATATACATCGCTTAATTGTGTGTGTTATGGTACGCCTAGAGGTCCCAAATGAGTGCTGGGCATTGCACAGACACATTGCATGTGTGTGCAATAAAAGAAAAACTGATGGCACCAAGTCTCAGAGCCTGGATCAGCTAATGGGGCTCAGGATACAGGGTTATAAAACTGCAGGGTAGATGTTTGGGCTCAGGATGGCACTCAGCCCATGAGACCACATGCACTCACATTGCCATTTTGTAACTGGGCAACCTGACAACCCCATGAGCTCACAAGTCAGCTGACCTAGGCTAGGCACAGCTGTTCTGCAGGTCTTTTCCCTGGCCCTACAAGAGCTCACAGTCTAAATAGACTTGCTCTAACCACCAGACTACACTATATGCTATAGTATATATAGATTATACAAAAACTAAATCAACAGAAAGGAGAAAGGAAGTGATGAGAGTGCTCTAGTCACTGGACAGACAGCAACAGAAGAGGTTTATACACTCATCATTGGGTTTGCGATTGCACACACATCCTAAATGCCAGCTACTGCTCAAAAAAGATGTTCTGCGACTAACTAATTTGTGAATGCTAGAGCAGACTTGCTTTGGGAATGTCACAGAAGAAATGAAAAGCACAAAAATGCTGTTCCCCAAGAATTTGATGTTACGGGGAACAAAAGGAAGGAAAAAATATTAAGACAAGGGTGACTTTTTTGGCTGACTTGTTCCTGCAAAAATATTTTCAGAAGAGAATACTTGTGATAACCATGTTGTGATTAGAATGGCTGGTATCCTATATTGCTTCGATAAATGTTGTGCCCTTTAAAGAAAAATGTATGTGCTATTTTATCAAGACAAGACAGTAATGGATGAAGAAAAGAAAGAGAAAGCTGAATATGAATATCCAGAATAAATGTAGTAGAGGTCAGATTGGAGTGGCTCAGAAAGCCAGTACTTCACCCAAGTGGGTATGTTTGAGCTTCAGAATCAAAAACTTTTTCTTAATAAAATGTTTCGAGACCTTATGGTTGTGAAGAAAACATTAAAAATGTCAACTGGATATAAACCAATGTGATGACGTCTGCCTAAGACTGATGACAGGCTGAAGAGACTGGTTAACTTTCCCTGCAGTAACTGATCCTTAAAGCTGTAATTGGCAGGATCCCACTGTTGCATATGTGCCTCAGACATGTAAAGTAAGATTCTTTTGAATAGCAGCATTCACTGGGGCTGTGCATGCATGTCGTGCTCTCTCATATGTGGCTTTATGTTCCCTGAATAGGCTGTTAAAGACTATGGCCAGCCAGCCACACCTGAAGCCTATCTGGCAGCAGCCTAAAGGAAGGACTAATTGGAACACCTGCAGCCACTTTTGGTGGATGTGTGCACTATAAAAACAGTTCCCCAGGCAAGGCTAGGGGGGAAGGAGAAAAGGGACGGACTAGAGAACTCAAGGAGAAGGGAGCAACCCAGAGCAAGAAAAAAAAACACTTCAGTGAGCTGGTGCGAATGTTTGCTCCATGATATCAGGAACGAGGTATTGCAAGAGGGGTTGGGGAAGTGGCCCAGGGAGGGGCTGCTGCTCAGGGGGCTACACTGCCTGATCAGGGCTGCCCCTACTATAGGGCCCTGGGCCGGAACCCGGAGCAAGTGGATGGGACCAGGTTCTCCCCAACCCTCCCTTCTGGCTGGAAGGGCCAACAGGGACTGGAAAAAGAAAGGCACTGGACTGACCAATGATGAAAGAGGCTCTGGAAGCAGGATACCCTGGCCTTCATGGCAGTTATCAGAGATGCTGCGAGCCTCTGAGGTCCACAAGAACCTACCAGGAAGCGCAGGACCCACAGGACTTAGCCCAGACTTTGCCACAGTACCTTAATTTGAACTTTGGTCCTGTCCCCACAGCGGGAAGTCAACAAGAGAAATGCTCCTATCAACAAGGAGTACAACTACTGGCATTAACGGGAGCACTGTCAGTGTTTGATTTAGCGTGTCCTTACTATATCTGCTAAATTGAATGCCAGAAGGTTGACTTCCAGAGCAGCAATTTGCAGGTAGGTATAGACATGGTCTTAGTTTCCACACAACTTGCAACTTGTATTAATAGGGTATTACAAAAGGATTATGGGATCGACACGGACATCATCTTGAAGAACCACAGTAACAATTGAGTAAATAATACGTTGAGCATGTGTGACTAGCAAGGCACATTCTTTTGGGAGGGTGGAGCAGCGAGCATAAGTTGCATCAGTCCAATAGGGACTGCAGTATTGCTCTCCTGAACTTGGCATCTGCCTTGGCAGATGCAGCCAATGAATAATGCTTGACATTACTCCGTATCACTGCCTTCTATATTTCAAAAAGTGGCTCATTTCTGAAATAATGGGCACGGCTGTTTAGTGGAAGAGGTGCATTAGTGAGTGAGGCAGTAATCCATTTTGATTTTTTTGTGATGAGCTGCAAGACTATCTAAAAGCCCCAAAAGTGCTTCATTTCTCTCCCTCCTCATACTTCCTGTTTCTTTTTAGTAAAACTTAGGGACAGGTCAGCTGGCTTCTGTGAATTTTTATTTATTGTCCATGACTTGTCCCGAACATTTACTAAAAATAACCATGACATTTCGTTACCTATAACATTAGGAAAACAACAAGTCTTCTCCTTGTTCCAGTTCCACAGAACTATCATCGCCAAGGCCAACTCCTTTCTTGTCAGGATAGTGGTGGTATCAGGGGGATTCTCTCAGTCCTCAGGCACATACGAGTAATTCAGGCATGCTTCATGTTGCTTCTCATATGCCATAAGAAGGGTTTTCAATCCACCCATATTTTTCCTGCAATAAATCAGTGTTCTGCACACAACTCTCCTGCTTCCTGGTATACGTAGTATATATTTATTTGCTCATCCTGCCCTTTTCTTTGCCTTTATTTCTCATCCCAATATAAAGGAACAAAATCAAGTGTAGACTTTTCCAACCTTCACGCTCTTATCCTACCAGTAATTGGCTTACAAAGCGAATTACCTTCTCTTAGGTAAGGCAGTTATATTTCAAATAAAGCTCAGGAGTTGAACTGGCAAAAATTATGTTTTGCACAAAAATAAGAAGTTACTTACCCTGTGCAGTAATGATGGTTCTTTGCGATGTGTGGCCTCCACTCAGGTCTCAGTGCATCCTTGTGCTGCTGATTGGAGATTTTTGCTTAGCAGTGGCCCTTGTGCCACACTTGCACACTGTCTCGCGCGGTTTTTGTTCGCTGGATATACGCGTGGTGCAAACCTCCCTCTGTTCTTTTTCTACCTGAAATCCATTCGAGGACTCCAAGCAGAGTGGAGGAAAGGAGGGCAGGGGAGCACCCACAGGGACACACCTCTCAAAGAACCATCATTACTGCACAGGGTGAGTAACTTCTCCATCAAGTGGTGTCTGGTGGCTGCTTCCCACAAGTTTGTAAGCTATGTATATGCAGCTAGCAATCCATTTGGATACATGTTGTGCTAAGACGGCTGTTCCCTTCTGTGGCCTGGACCAAGAGATGAAGAGTCTGTCCTACTTTCTGGTCTCTTTGGTTCTAAATAGAACGCAACAGCTCATCTTGCAACCATTGTGTGCAAGACGAACTCTCTCAAGGAAGTATGAGGTTTAAGAAAATATGAAGGTAAGTATATAGGTTCATATACTAATATGAAGGTAAGTATATAGGTTCAGAAATGACCTTGGAGAGAAACCTGGGGTGACGCCTGAGTATGACTATCTTTAGTAAAAGTTGTGAAAGGTAGTTCAGCCATGAGGGCTCCAATTTCACCTACACGTCTTGCAGCTGTTATTGCCATTATGAAGGTCACCTTCAGGGACAAGTATTGTGGTGATGTGGTGGCCAGTGGTTCAAAGGATTGAAAAGGGTGGCCTGGTGAGCGTGTCGAGAACAAGGTTTAAGTCCCGAGGTGGCATGGAGGGGAGGGAGGGGGGAGACAGGTTTGGGCGCATCTTCTGCAAGTGGGTGAGGAATCACTTCATCATCGGATGTGCAAAGAGAGAGAAGTCATTAACTGGTTTGTGGAAAGCCGTGAACGCCACCAGATGGACACAAATAGAGCTGATGGAGAGGTTGCATCACTGAGGCCCATCAGGTACTCAAGCATGGTAGATATGGGGGCGGTGTTGGGGTGTAGATGACGAGTAGTGCACCACTGTTGAAAACGTCTCCAATTGTTTAGATAGGTGCATCTTGAGGAAGGCCATTGACGGTTCAATAGGATGTGTTTGACACTGTCTGAGCAGGTAAGTTCTTCATTTTGGAACCAGGGAGAAGCCATGCCTTGAGTTTCAGGGTTTTGATCTTCAGGTGGTATATTTTGCTGTGGTGTTGCGTTAAAAGGTGTGGCACCAGGGGAGGGGGGATCAGTTGTTCTATTGAAAGGTAGTGCAGATAGAGCAACCAGGGTTGTCGCGGCCAGGTGGGAGCTATTAAAATTTCTGTGGCCTGGTCAGAGCATATCTTGTTGATCACCCTGGAGACTAGTGGGATTAGGAGAAAAGCATAGGAGTAGTGGAGCTGTCCAGCGAAAGGTGAAGGCATCCCCCTCCGATCTCTGCACTGCTCAGGAGCAGAATCTGTGGCATTTGCAGTTGACTACCGATGAAAAGACATTTATAACTGGGAATCCATACTTGTGAAAAACTGAGGAGAACATTGGTGTTTATCTTCCACTTGTGCTGTTCTGACGAGCGTCTGCTCAGTTTGTCGGCCCTGATATTTTGCTATCCTGGTATATAAGTGGTGGTTGGATGTTATATGATTCTTGATATACCAGTTCCAAAATCTGATGGCCTCTGAGCACAGTGAGCGTGATTGGGCACCCCCCTGTTGAATGACGTACAGAGGGTGTGTTGTCCGTGAGGTCACAAATGTTTTTGCCCTTTATCAGGGGGACGAAGTGAGTGCACGCTTTGTGAATGGCCCTGAGCTCCGGGATGCTGATATGAAGGTTCATGGAACTGGTGTATCTAGTGGTGTACCCAAGGGTCAGTCCTAGGACTAATCCTATTCAACTTATTCATAAACGATCTAAAGAAAGGGGTGAGCAGTGAGGCGGCAATGTTGGCGGACAATACTAAACAGTTCAAGACAGTCAAGACCAAAGCAGAATGTGAAGAACTTGAAAAAGATCTCACCAAACTAAGTGTCTGGGCAACAAAATGGCAAATGAAATTTAATGTGAATAAGTGTAAAAGTAATGCACGTTAGAAAAAATGATACCAATATGATGGAGGCTAATTTAGCTACAACTAATCAGGAAAGAGATCTTGGCATTATTGTGGATAGTTCTCTGAAAACATCCATGCAGTGTGCAGCAGCAGTCAAAAAAGCCAAGAAGATGCTAACAGAGGGGTAGCCGTGTTAGTCTGGATCTGCAAAAGCAACAAGGAGTCCTGTGGCACCTTATAGACTAACAGATGTATTGGAGCATAACCGTTCGTGGGCAAAGACCCACTTCGTCAGATGCCCACAGGACTCCTTGTCTCTAATAGGATGCTAGGAATTATTAAAAAAGAGATAGAAAAGACGACGAAGAATCTCTTACTCGCGCTATATAAAACTATGGCACGCCCACATCTTGAATATTGTGTACAGATGCGATCTCCTCACCTCAAGAAAGCTATTTTGGCATAAGAAAACATTCAGAAAAGAGCAACTAAAATGATTAGGGGTTTGGAACAGGTCCCATATGAGGAGAGGCTAAAGAGACTGGGACTTCTCAGTTTAGAAAAGAGGAGACTGAGGGGAATATGATAGAGGTATATAAAATCATGAGTGGCGTGGAGAGGGTGAATCAAGAAAATTTATTCACTTGTTCCCATAATATAAGAACTAGAGGACACCAAATGAAATTAATGGGGAGCAGGTTTAAAACTAATAAAAAAAAGTTCTTCTTCAC
Source organism: Pelodiscus sinensis (assembly GCF_049634645.1). NCBI lineage: Eukaryota > Metazoa > Chordata > Testudines > Trionychidae > Pelodiscus > Pelodiscus sinensis. The sequence goes on along the minus strand of NC_134728.1, from coordinate 32,364,426 downwards.
ACAGCGTACAGTCAACCTGTGGAACCTCCTTGCCAGAGGAGGTTGTGAAGGCTAGGACTATAACAGGGTTTAAAAGAGAACTAGATACATTCATGGTGGTTAAATACATTAATGACTATTAGCCAGGATGGGTAAGGAATGGTGTCCCTAGCCTCTGTTTGTCAGAGAGTGGATATGGATGGCAGGAGAGAGATCTCTCTATCATTACCTGTTCGATTCACTCCCTCTGGGACACTTGGCATTGGCCACTGTTGGCAGTCAGGGTACTGGGCTGGATGGACCTTTGGTCTGACCCAGTATGGCCGATCTTATGTTTTTAAGGAGCATCTCTCATTGAGACCATCTGCTTTGTACTGCCCTGATGCCACAATGGGTGTTCCAGCCCAGAATTGATGCATCCGTCATAATCACTTCTAATGGATCTGGGTGATGGAACAGTATGCCAGCCAGCAGGTTGGTTGGAGAAGTCCTCTAGTCAAGAGATTGCAGAACTGGCAGTGGGAGTGAGACACTTTGTGAGGCTGTCTCGGTTTGGGATGTAGACAGTTGCAAGCCAGTGCTGTAGACAGCACACATCTAGTCTCGCAAATAGGACAATAAAGGTTGTAGCCACCATGTGTCCCAGTATTTGCAGACATGTGCAGATAAAGGGAATATATTTGACACCCCTCTCCCCCCAAAATAAGGTCTCATAGCATTTTCAATCTTTGTAGTGGCAGGTAGGCTCTTTTACTGAATCTACAAGTGCCCGATAAATACTATCTTTTGAGTGGGCTGTAAGGTGGACTTGTGGGTATTTATGAGTAGGCCAGGTCGAGAGAAGCATTCTCTGGTAGTGTTTTATCATGGCTACAGTTTGTTGACATGTGGGTCCTTGGATTAAACAATCATCAAGGTAGAGAAAAATAAGTATGTTTTGTCTTCTGAGAGAGGCCGGGACCATGGCTAGTGTTTTGGAAAACACTCAAGGGGCCGTGGAGAGACCAAAAGGGAGGACTCAGTATTGGTAGTGATCATGACCTACTACGAACCTGAGAAATCTCCTGTGGGCAGGATGCATGGTTATATGAAAGTATGCATCCTGAATGTCAAGGGCTGAGAACCAATCCCCTTTGTCCAGTGTGGGTATAATAGTTGCAAGAGTCACCATTCTGAATTTTGTGCTGAGGAGGAACTTGTTGAGTTTCCTGAGATCTGAAAAGAGCCTCCCAGCCCCCTGTTTTCTTGGCCATTAGGAAATAATTGGAATAGAACCCTCTTCCCAAATGTTTTGTGGGAACCAGTTCTATTGCCCTTAGGGTGAGTATCTTTTGTACTTCTGCTTGTAACAGGGGTTCATGAGATGGGTCCCTGAAGAGGGACAGGGTCGGGGACTGGGTAGGGTCCCTGAAGAGGGACGTAAAGGGGATTGTGTAGCCTGATTTTGTAATTTCCAGGATCCACTTGTACATACTAATGTGGACCCATTCTTGGTAGAAGAATCTCAGAATAGAAGGTAATAGAAGGTAATAGAAGGTGATATTTGGATGCACTGGATCTATGGGGTGATCACACAGACCCCCAACCAAAACTTCAAATCTGCTGTTTGTGTGAAGTTGATTCAGTGTTAGAAGATTGGTTCTGTTGAGTCCTTTTGTTGGAGCACTGCTTGAGCATGTTGTCACATGACTTCTTTTGTTGTCTATAGTAGTTATAGATGAAAGGGCTGTATTTGCATCTTTTATTAGGTGAAGTGTGGTATGAACCCCAAAGTGTGGAGTGTGGTATGAGACTTTCATTGTGTGTAGCACCTCATCTGTCTTTGTGGCGAACATTTGGTTACTATCAAAGGGGAGGGGCCTCCGCCTTAGACTGTAATTCTTTTGAGACTTCTGATGATTGTAGCCATGAGGCTCTGCTGCGGCTTTTTTTCCTTTTTAACAGAAGGAAACATTGAAAGCTATGAAACTATGACTTATTTATAAAGTAACTATACTATATGTTTGTTTCCTGTCAGAGAAGGAGAGCATTGCTATGACTCCGTCTTCAGCCAAAGACGGTAGAAAAGGAACTGAAGGACGTTAAAACTAGCTGAAAACTCAAAAAGCAATAGCAAAGTGTTTTTTTAAGTACATTAGAAGAAGGATACCTACTAAACAATCAGAGGGGCCCTTGGACGATCGAGATGCTAAAGGAGCACTCAAAGATGATCAAGTAATTGCAGAGAAGCTAAATGAATTCTTTCCTTCTGTCTTTATGGCTGAGGATATTGGGGAGGTCCTCAAATCTGAGCCATTCTTTATAGGTGACAAATCTGAGGAATTGTCCCAGATTGAGGTATCATTAGAAGAGGTTTTGGCACAAATTGATAAACTTAACAGTAACAAGTCATCAGGACCGGGTGGCATTCACCCGAGTTCTGAAAGAACTCAAATGTCAAACTGCAGAACTATTAACTGTGGTTTTTAACCTGTCCCTTAAATCAACTTCCATACCTAATGACTGGAAGATAGCCAATATAATGCCAATATTTAAAAAGGGTTCTCGAGGTGATCCTGGCATTTAAAGACTGGTAAGTCTAACATCAGTACCAAGCAAATGAGTTGAAACTAAGGTAAAAAATAAAATTTACTATAAATAGTAGTAAAGAATAAAATTATCAGACACATGGATGAACATAATTTGTTGGGGAAAAGTAAACATGGTTTCTTCTAAAGGGAAATCATGCCTTACTAGTCTGCTGAAGTTCTTTTAGGGAGGTCAACAAACATGTGGACAAGGGGGATCCAGTGCATATAGTATACTTCGATTTCCAGAAAGCCTTTAACAAGGTCCCTCACCAAAGGCTCTTAAATAAAGTAAGTTGTCATAGTGGGGTCCCCAAGGGTCTGTCCTGGGACCAATCCTATTCAACTTACAGGAAACCCCCGAGTTGCAACCGCCTGAGTTGTGACCCCATCCCCCATTTACAACCATTAAGTGCAGAACGGGCTGAAACCCCCGACTTACGTCCTTGGCCCATATTTAGAATGGTGCACAATGCCTATTGTCAATGAGGGTTTGAGTTATGACTCCCCTGACTTGCAATGCTTCCCCGGGAATCAATCGTGTTGCAAGTCGGGGGTCGTCTGTATTTATAAATGATCTGGAGAAAGGGGTAAACAGTGAGGTGGCAAAATTTGAAGAGCTTCAAAAATATCTCACCAAACTAAATAAATGGGCATCAAAAATGGCAAATGAAATTTAATGTTGATAAATGTAAAGTAATGCATGATGGAAAAAATAATCCCAACTATATATACACACTATGATGGGGACTAATATGGCTACAACTACTCAAGAGAGATCTTGGGAGTCAACTGTGGACAGTTACCTGAAAACATCCACTCAATGTGCAGAGGCAGTAAAAAAGCAAATAGAATGTGAGGAATCATTAAAAAAGGGATAGAGAATAAGACAGAATACACACCTTATTACCTCTACATAAGAACATGGGACCCCTACATCTTGAATAATGCGTACAGATGTGGTCGCCTCATCTCAAAAAAGATATATTCGCATTGGAAAAGGTTCAGAAAAGGGCAACAAAAATGATTAGGGGTTTGAAATGGATCCCATATGAAGAGAGATTGAAAAGACTTGGACTTTTCCATTTAGAAAAGAGGAGATTAAGGAGGGATATGATAGAGGTTTATAAAATCATAACTGGTGTGGAAAAAGTGAATAAGGAAAAGTTATTGACTTATTCCCACAATATAAGAATTAGGGGTCACCAAATGAAATTAATAGGCAGCAGGTTTAAAAACAAACAAAAGGAAGTTTGTTTTTTTCCACTCAGTGAACAGTCAACCTGTGGAATTCCTTGCAGGAGGATGTGATGAAGGGTAAGACTTTAACAGGGTTCAAAAAAGAGCTAGACAGACTCATTGAGATTTGGCCCATCAATGGCTATTAGCCAGGATGGGTAGGAATAGTGTCCCTAGCCTCTGTATGTCTGGAAATGAGTGACAGGAGAGGGATCATGTAAGGATTACCTGTTGTGTTCCCTCCCTCTGTGGCACCTGGTATTGGCCCCTGTTGGCAGACAGTATAGCCGTTCATATGAGGTTTACATCAGTGCGAGACACAGTGTATGCAGACATGACGCAAGGGGCACTGCTAGGCAAAAATCTCCCATCAGCTATGCGAGGACTCTCCGAGACCTGAGTAGAAAACTCACAGGAGCATCACTCAGAGAAGTCTCATTTCTCTGGATCTTTGCATTTGGGAGTACCTTCTGACTACTGGATCTGTCCTAAATTACGGAACCCTCCTTTCAATATTCCATGTTTGAGACAACATAAAAATTATCCAGAACCTTTTGAGGTCAACTAATTTCTTTTTTTTTTTGCACTTATTTAAAAATGGAAGAGTTGCTAGAATCCTTTACTTGGCTCCAGTATGCCCTCACTGATGGAGAAAGCAATCCTGGATACAGTTGTTGAGGGACATCTGGATGACTAATTTTAGAGTTGAAGTTATGTGAAATGTGGGACAGGAGATTATGGAATGCTTTCAAGTTCGCAATCTGGACACAGTATGATATCTCTGCCCCATCAGGCAATGAAGATGACTCATTAAGTAGAGATGGAAGCCTACGCTGACCTTCCATTACTCATGATTGCCAGCATCAGGCTCTGGTGTCAGAGGCCTGGCCGATTATGATGATGGAGATCAGAATCTCCTTCTCTTTCTGGACACACAAGGAGGTGATCTATTCAGGGACATGTGATAAGAGTGTTCAATAAGGCCGGAATCACCAAGCTGGCTTGCTATAGGTATATTGCCATGGTTGAGAATGGCAAGCTCTGCTGTCTCACCTTGGGCAGAGCTCTTAAAAGTCCTTTGGCATCATTCTCTGAAGTTAACATAGAGGCAGTCTTGTTGGGTAAAAGTAAACAAGTGAGCATGAAAATATGCAGCTTTCCTCAAATTGTTGCAACACTGAGTGAGTCTCTGCACTACATCCAATGCCAGCTGCTGCTCAGGCATGGTGGACATAAGAGCTCCTACGGAGGCATACCTCAGGCCTACATAGGTTCAGTTGCGGGTGCTGATATTGGCACCGAAGTCAGGACCACCGCTTCTCCACCCTGTACTGTGTCCTTGGAGAGAAGATGGTGTTTTAGGCATTCCTTGTGGGATGACCCCCTATATTATTTGGAGCTCTATTTATAGTCTGTGCAGGACTCTCTAGGCATTGACTTCTCACATCAATTGTTGTGTAGGTGCTGGTTTTGATATTGAGGCATCAATGCTGCTGGTACCAAGACAACAAGTACCTGGCCAGCTATGCCCTAGTAACTGGTACAGGATGCTGATGCAGAAATTGTTAATGCCAATATGGACAGCATCGTCTTCATTGCTTTCCTTTCACTGCCTGATCCCAAGGTGTGGTACCTGCTTAAAGAGTGATGGTAGACACAGACTCTTTTCGTACTGCTTTTGTAACTGTCGTTACTTATGGATCTGAAACACACCATACAGATTGCTCCCCCAGATGTAACTTGAGTAGTTGTGCAAGTGTAATCCACTTTTTACAGGTGTCGGGAGAAGCAGCTAATGGGGAGGGAGGGGGCCGCCGTGGAAATGTGACCTTCCTGCATAACTCATCTCCACCTCACCCCCACCTCAGAACACCCACACTCTCCTTGTCCTCTCCCCATCATCCACTTCCCTTACCTGGGTGGGGGCAGGGACAGCTCTCTCTCTCGCTCCAGCTATGCTGGAGATTTCAGAACCAAAGCAATGAAAGAAGCAGAATGTGGGGTCAATGGGGACACCAAGCCAGCAACTTTGGCATGGCTCTACCACCCCAGCCCTTCCAGACAACTGGAGTCTATACAACAGCCCCACAGGAGGACAGGGCTGGGGGTGGTACAGCCACATCAGAGGAGATGCCAGTATGGAGCTGCTCAGTAGCCCCATGTTGTTCTTCTCCTGTGTCTTCCCCGTACATCATACTGGCTGTAACTATCTTGCAAGTAAGGGATATTGTGCCAGATCATCCTGCTTGCACTGCAGGACTTAAGATGAGTGTCCTTCAATATGCAAGTCCTGGAGGAAAACTACCGCCACCGCAAGTATTGGTCTGGTCATGGTCCTGCCCCAGGAAAGAAGAGGTAACAGGTGTGTTCATCAGTAAGAGGGATGAAACCATCACAGGACGAGCAGAGTTTAAACCCTGAGTGTGTAGAACCCACTATGTTGGTGTAAAATGTTTTATTGTGTTGTTCACTGATGGTCTCCTCTCTCTCTTTTTTGAGGGGAAGGGGAGAAAGGAGCAACACATTTCCTTCCCCAATCTAGTCAAAAAGGGATTAAATGTGAAGTTCTGTGGAAGTAGAGTTAGACACTCACTGGGTTGCATCTTAGTGTCACAGAGTTCAGTGGGAACTGAGGGAGAATGGAGACTTTTCTGCCCTTTATGCCATCACACCGAAGAACAGGAGTAGTACAGATAGGACACGAAGGACAATGCCATTCAAAAGAATCCAATCTCAATGATCTGAGAGCACACAAATTCAGTGGCATCAACATGGACACACACATTGAAGAACAATAGCTATGAAAGGTGCCAAATTCTCTGTTCACCTTAATGGAAGTGTTATCTCTGAAGCTCAATGATCATTTGCAGATAGATTTTCAAAATTGCTCAACACCCTCAACTAAAGCTACAGTTTCAAGAGTTCAGCTCCCAGTCAGGCAACTAAACAAAAAGTGGCCAGACTTTGAAAAATGGTCAGCAGCTCTTGACACTGAGAACACTGACAGAAAAGAAAAAATACCATTATCACATCATCACTTTCAGGCACCTTGAATTATACACTTTTTGGGGTGAGAGGTTTTGAGGAAGTTCTCCTGGGGGCACATCCATTTATTTACAGATTGATTTATTTTTATCAGCCATCCAACTCAGTGGCTGAGCCCTTCAAACAGCAAGAAAATGCCACTCTAAGTCACACTTCACCTTTAATAGCTTATTAGCTCAGAATTGGTGGCCATTAAAGACAAGACTATGATTTCCCCTATATACAGTCACTGGTCATGGAAAATTTTTAACTGAGGTTGAGACAGTCAAACTGAAAAACTAAGGCCACTTTCTATGGGGAAAAAAAGGTATTTTACCAGACTGAGTTTTCTTTTTCTTTTTCTTCGACTTTGACCTTACACAGTCTTGGGATTTCTTCTCTTTATTCTTCTCTTTATCTTTAACAGCTGAAATTAGATAAAATTGCAATTTATTTCAGGAAAGACTCTCACAATTAGGCTCCCATTCATCATCATACACATCTCAACTTAGATCTATGTTATTTTATGGAACTATGGACAGCTCAGATGTGAGAAGGAAAACACTTTTCTGCTTGCTGCTGCAATTTCCTAACCCTATCTCAAGTATTTTTCAGTAACACCAAAGTTAAGAGTGCCAAATACAAATTGCAGTATTATACTAGTACATGACCCCAACCAAAATTGAAGCTGTGGTGTACATATATATAAAAGAAAGACCTTGCCCAGAAAAGCTTAGTCACCACAAAGAGTAGGGGGGAAAAAAGGTATTATTCCCATTTTATACATGAGTAACGCAAAGATTAAGTTATTTCTACAATATCATACATGGTACAACCAGGAAGTTACTGCTGATAAAGAAATGTGTGCATGCTATTGTTTGTTAACCCATCTCTCATCATAATTTCCTTCCTACACACAAAACACTTAGACAACAGATTACGTTTCTCAAATGATTTAAATCAATAAATCAAAACCACAAATTGCCGGCAATAAATAGCGAAGCCAACAGAGCCAAACACTTCCTATGCATACACACTATAAGCCATCCACCATACACAGCGCCTATGATACCTAATTTAAATACACACCACCCACAGCAAATGCACATTCCTAACCATTCTGGCTGATCAAACAAACTCAGTTAAGACACAGTGATTTGGCAGCTGCCACACGAGTAGGACTCTTAGCTTTTTCCCCTACATAGCTTTAGCTCTGTCTTTCCCTATCCCTGCATTGCTGATTCCTCAGCATGAAAACCAACCCTTATTCCCTCCCTCTTTCAAAGAACCACCATCAATCAGGTTTTCCTGCTGCCAATTCTTCCTTCTACGTTACATGGACATGGTGAACTCTATCATTTATTCGTGGTGGAACTGGTTAATGACACGATAAATTAAGGGAATAATTTTTTAAGATATTAAATGTAATCATTTTCAACTTGCGTTAGCAGACACAGGTGACGAGTGTGACCATAACGTTTGGGGGTTTGTAGGTATTTATCAAGAGAAACATGGAAAAAAAGGAGAGAGAACCCTAAGTTTCTCAGCTGAAATTTTTAAATGTTTACATTGTATTCCTCACCTTCATCCTGGCATCCTCAGACATGCCAATGAGATACTGATGCTGGGCTGAGATACAGAAGTTTTGAAGACCTGACTAGGCCAAGTCCCAGCAGTTCGAACTATGGAGTTGCTACTTAACGTAAGAATTACTTATGGAGAAAGCACAAAGACTTTTTTTAAATGTACTTTTCTGTTTAGATGAAGTTGTTTGAAACCAGATGAAATCTGTCTAAGCCAGCAAAGGAAGTGTTATAGAAACACCTTCATTGAGGTTAGCAGAACTTGTAGTGAGTTCATTTTCAAAAGTCTCTAAAACTGCATAAGAATATTCAAACTAATAAGCTGTACCAACTGAGATAAAGACTGAGTTAGCATGCATATTTCAGTTTATTTGGTCAACCCCCATGACGATAACAACTGAATACTGACTTGTGACCTGTGTCTTACACATTGCGTGACCAAGTGTCCTGTTTTCAACAAGCCATCGGCTGTTCAGTTGGTGGTGGCATGCAATGAGGCAAGCAGGCAGAATGTTCCCCTCCAGCTTCTACATGTAGGAGCATCCAGGGGTGGCCACATGCTGCCTAGTCCCAACCACTGCCCACACAACTCCCACTTAGTGTATGTGTCAACTCGGGGGGTGGCATAAAAAGCCACCCAGCTGTGCCTCTGCATAGGAGTCAGTGGAGGGGGGTGAGAGGGGAGACATACCACTGCTTCCAGAAGCTGCGTGAATTAAGTGCCACTTGGAGCCTACACCTCTGACCCCCACCTCCACCCTGGGCTCTCATCCCCTGCCCCAGCCCTGATACTCCTCCTATCATCCAAACCCCTCAATCCCCAGCCTGGAGTACTCTTTTGAGCCCCAAATCGCTTATTTGCAGCGCTACGCCAGCGCTGACACTCCCAGCCAGAACCCTCACTTTCTAATCCCATGCCTTGGTTTAGAGGACCCTCCAGTACCCCAAACCCTTCAGTCACAGCCCAGAACACCATCCTGAACCCCAAACTCATCTCCAGCCCCACCCTAGAAGCCCACACCCCAGCTAGAGCCCTCAAAGCCTCCTGCACCTCAGTCCTGATGCTCCTCCCACCTTCCTTGGTCCCAACCCAGAGCATCCTCCTGCACCCCAAATTCCAGAACAAGGAATGAAAGCCAATATAGAGGAAATCAGACCTTTCCCATACCCACATCTAAAATCTGTTCTACTTTAAATGGCAACAACTTCTAGTAGAACAGTGATCAAGAACACATTGAAAGCATAAATCATTCACACCATCAAGTGGACTTCAATGAAACATTCTGCCCTCCCACTGGAGCAGGAGATCCAGGGTTAGAGGAAGATGCATTAAAACAGCTGAAACAAATCAGTAAACAACCATTAATGTGGCCAAGATGAGACAATAAGCATCATATCCCTGCCCTGACATTTTTTACAACCTTCTGGATTAAGGAGATGGGAGGTGACAAAAATGAAGCCACACTCCCAGTAAAGAAAGAAGGCATCCAAGTGGAACTGACTGTCCCTACCCTCTCTGGAGCAGAAAAACACTTATGTTGATCCTTCCTGTGAATAGGTCCAAATCTGGTCAACTACCCCTGCATGGAAAATACAGCTTCAACTTTAATTGACCATTCTTAAAATTGGGAGCTGTCTCTGCTGAGACAATTCACAACTACATTGCTTTCCCCTGCCAGGTGTAAGGCATTCCTCAGGATCTCAGTCTCTGGAGGGTAGAATTGGGTGGACTGTGAACAGTGGAATTTGCACTTCAGCGCACAAGCACAGATGTTAAGAGCAAAGAGTAGCTCTGCAATCCTTCCAACCCTGTCCGGAGGGAGGTCTTCAATAGAGTTTTGTACCTCCCTTTGCAAACCAGAGAAACATAGCCCAGACAACCTATGCATAACTATGGCTGTAGCTATGATCCTAGAGAACAGGGGTGGGCAATAATTTTGGATGGGAAGAGTGTCTGGACGGGAGTTTGGATGAAGAAGATTGTCACCTCAAAGAAAATCTGTCATTTTCTTTGTGCCCATCCCTTTCACATAGCAGTCAGGCCAATCCAAAAAGCACAAGCAAAGCGTCACTGGACGTGGCCCCCAGATAAGGGTTTCTCACATACAACACTGCAGCTGCACTGCTATAGCACTTTTTTGAAGACCATACTATGCTAGCGGGAGAGCTACCACATCTTTTATCCTTGGGCAGGTTGAATTTTCTTTCGTGCAGATTGAAATTTCTTATGTGCAACACCAATATTGAGGTAGTATGTGGAAGTGCACCACCCATACAAACAAAAAACCATTTGTTTATTTTATTTATCTGTGTGTGTGTGTGTGTGTGTGTGTGTGTGTGTGTGTGTGTGTGTGTGTGTGTGTGTGTGAACAACCGTCCATATGTGTGGAAGAAAATATATTAAAACAAAGGATATTTAACAAGGAACAATGCTTATTATATTTAATATGAAATTAATAAAAAGAAAATTAACACTATCCTTGGGAGTATATGTATCCTTTCTAACAACTCAAGCTAGTCAACACACCAAAATGCATATTATCCCACATAGCTCAGCATTAAGATGCTAAAGAAATCTATGAATCAACTAGAAACAGTACTTGCAAGGAGAGCATGATTAATACAATATTCACTGGCACTGGAAAGGAGAGTAAAAGGCATTCACTAAGGCTTATACAGTTTCTCTGGGGAATGTTTAGGATCCATGCTGTAAAAACAGATAAAAGTTCTCCTGGTTTGAAACTTTCACCTTTCTTGTGTCACCAGCTCAAAGAGTAGATGCCCTAGAACAAATTAACACATGGCTTCAAGGTTTATAGACAGATGCATATTTCAAAGAGCTTGATATGGTTTCATCCTATAAAACAATTAGCATCACATCTAGTACCTGCTACTTCTGACTCTTAAGAGCCAAAACTCTACCTCATAGCAAAGATCTGGCCATAATGCAATACAATATACCATGTATTAATTAGTAACACAGGACTTAAAAAAATCATTAAGACCAGAGTTTTAGATATCTGCAACACTCCAAAAAACTTGTTAAAAAGAATCTTTCTTTCTTACTGTAAACCATTAATACCTATCTAAACTTGGTTTGAAATGTAATCATGCCAATGTCCTGGCACACGCCCTCCCCTCCCCACTCACCCCCCACCCATGCAACGGGCTTTCCACTCCACATCTCTAACCCAGACAGACAGAGAGGACTGTATCAAGTGAGTCAGGAGGACACCCCAAACAAATTGCCCCCTGCCTCCACCTCACTGTGCAGATGACAACACCCACCCAACCCCTTTCAGAATTTCCCTGTCACTGTTCTTCACCACCATGTCTAACCTACAAAATATGCTGCCCCAGACGGATCCTTTCTTTAGGCCACTATGAACAAAAACAGGCAGTATTATGGTTGTGGAGGTGAGAGGCACAGAAAACAAGACTGTATTTTTTAAAAATAGTTGTCTTGTGTTGCTAAGTATTTACTAGTGGTTTTCTATTATAGCGTGGCTTTGGGCAGAGGTATGGAGAGGTTGCACCATTTTACTGGACACCATAACACCACTGAGACAGACCTGCTTGTCACCAAAACAATATTTACTTAAGAGAATATTATTTCTTTAGAAAATTATATATCGTAGGGACACCATAAAATATTTTTAACATCAGCTCAGCAATATTCACTTTAAAATACTCTGCAAATATACTACCTCACTTTTTTTGAGGTAGATAAAAGATGTGATTTTTTTTTCCTTTTTTTTTATAGATCAGAAATTCAGGATTAATTTTTTATTCTGGAAGACTATGGACAAAATCCAAAATCCATAATTCTGATACCTTCAAATTAGCCATATCTGGTCCTTATTTGTCTATCTGGACATTGATTACAAAATTAAGCACAATTCACCACTTCCTTTCCATTTTCTATATAAGAACATTACACTGGGTGAGATTAACGGTCCATCTAATCCAGTATCCTTTCTCTGACATGGCCAGCAGACATCTTGCAATTGGAGATTTAGGGACAACAAAAGTAAGGGGCTATCTCTCTGATGATCCTGGCTCATAGCCATTGATGGACCTATACTTCATAGGCTTCTCATTCTTTTTTTAATCTAGTTATACTTTTGGCCTTCACAACATCCTTTAGCAAGGAGTTCCATAGGTTGAGTGTACATTGCATGAATTACTTATTTTTGTTTGATTTAAATCTGCTGCCTATTAATTTGATTGCGTTTAATTGAATTGACTACTAGTTTTTTGTTATGCAAAAAGGTAAATATTACTACCCTATTTCAGGGGTGGCCAACCCACAGCTGTCGAGCCACATGCAGCTTTACTAGGTTGGAGCTGCGTGCCCAGAATGCTCACAGGCGCTCCATGCATGTGCCCCAGCGCCTGAAGGGAGAATCATGTGACTGTGGTGGCATTAGCTCCAGTGAGACCCAGGCATTGAGTTAGAGTGGGGGGGAAGGATACTGGGGGTGCCTGGCTCTGGGGGAGTGGGTTAGAGTGGAAGGCTGTGGGTGTCTGGCTTTGGGGAGGGGGATTGGATTAGAGCGAGAGGCTGGGGGTGCCTGCTTTAAGAGGGGAAGTGCATTGGGTTAGAGGAGGAGGGCTGTGGGTGTCATACTGGGTCAGAGCAGGGTACCTGGCTCTGAGGGAGAGGTGGGTGCACTGCGTTAGAGCAGGGGGGGTTGGGAATGCCTGGCTGTAGGGGAGGTGATTGGGTTAGAACAGGGAGTACCTGGCTCTGGGGGAGGGGTGGGTGCATTGGGTTAGAGCGGGGAGGCTGAAGCACCTTAAACTCAAAAGTCTTCAAGGATGCAGAATAAGGCAGCCAACACAGATGTCATAGTTAAATTCCAGGGCAAAAAAGGAATCAGCATGTACCTGGTTTACACTCAACAACGAGAAATCCTGTGGTACCTTATAGAGTAATAGATTTATTGGCGCACAAGCTTTTGTGGGCAAAGAGCCACTTTGTCAGATGCATGTAGTGGAAATTCCAGAGGCAGATATAAATATACAGGCACATGATAGTGTCAAATTTGCAAATGAATTGTAGCTCTGCAGTTTTTCTTTGAAGTCTGTTTTTGAAGTTCTTTTGTTACAGGCTCCTTTTAAATCTGCTACTTGTGCGTCCAGGGAGATTGAAGTGTTCTCCTGTTTTACACTGTGTTTCTTTAAAGAAAATTCTAAGGCTATTGTTTCCCAGGCTGAAGCAATTATTCTGAGAGATTAGTCTCTCCCTTACTGATTTTAAACCTGTCATATTTGCAGTCTGGGACAGACCGAGAAGTTACTCACCTCGTGCAGTAACTAGGGTTCCTCGAGATGGGTCCCCGTGGGTGCTCCACTCATGGTGTCGGGCTCATCCCAGCACCGCAGCTCGGAGGCTTTACATAGCTGTTTCCAGCCGGGTGCGCCTGTGCAGTGTACAGCATGCGCCATTCGATCTTCGTGCGCACCCGGCTTCCCTGTCAGTCCCTCTCACCATTCCGTAACTGTAAGGATACAAAGAACAAAACAACTCCGGAACAGGGAGGAAGGGTGGGTCGTGGAGCACCCACGGGGACCCATCTCGAGGAACTCTCGTTACTGCATGAAGTGAGTAACTACTCATTTCTCTTCAAGTGGTCCCCGTGGGTGACCACTCATAGTGACTTCGTAGCAGTGCTCGGGTTGCGTTCCTGGAGTTCAGGCTTGTCAATGACAGAAAGCACGGCCGATGACACCGAGTGGTCAGGAGTCCATTTCCGCACCACTGCATAGTGATTCATGCACGAGGACCATGTAGCTGCTCTGCATATTTCCAATAGAGAGACTCCTCTAGCAAAAGCTGTGGACATTGCTACCGCCCTAGTAGAATGTGCTTTAGGCAAAGTCTGGAGAGGCTTGTTACACATTGTGTGGCACATGGTGATACAGGAAACTATGATGTTAGACAGCCGCTAAGACGACAATGCACTGCCCCTAGAGCGGTTCACTATGGATACTAATAGACGATCGGTCTTAAGCCAGGAGTGTGTTCTATCTAAATAGAATACTAATACCCAGCGTACATCCAGAGTATAGAATAGCAAGTCCCAAGCTGAAGTATGTGATTTTGGATAAAAGACAGGTAAAATCACTGGTTCGTTGATATGAAATTGCGTAGCAACCTTAGGGATAAAAGCTGGATGGGTACGTAATGTTACTAAGTTTTTTGTAAAAACTGTAAAAGGCGGCGTTGCCATTAATGCTGCCAGTTTGCTCACCCTACGTGCCAATATAACAGCCAGAAAGAATACTACTTGTGTTAAGCATCAATAATGAGGTGGTAGCTAGGGGCTCAAAAGGTGGGTACATTAATGCGTCGAGTATCAAGTCCAAACTCCAAGAAGGAGGAATGGGTCTTCGCGGTGGTTTAAGGTTCGCTATACCCTTAAGCATTCTCTTGGTCATGGGGTGAGTAAAAACTGAATGACCCTTGAAGCCTGTATGAAAAGCAGTGATAGCTGACAGATGAACTCTCAGGGTAGAAATTATAAGGCCTGCCTGGTGCAAGGAGAGAATATAACCGAGAATGTTATGCATTGGTGCAGAATGCGGCAGGATGCCAGTTTCTTTGCACCAAGCAATGAATCTGTTCCATTTTGCCAGATAAGGCTTCCTAGTGGCTTGTCTCCTGCTGTTTAACAATACTGACTTTTCCGCTTGTGAACAAAATTGCTCCTCTACTCTGAACCAGCTATGAGCCATGCTGTCAGACAGAGACTCTCTGGTCTGGGGTGAAGCAGTAACCCCTGATTCTGGAAAAGGAGGTCTGGGCAGAGTGGCAAGGGCCGCGGTGGTGATAGGGACATCCTGTGGAGGAACGGGTACCACGTTTGCCTCGTCCAGGTTGGTGCCAGGAGAATAACCTGGGCTGAATCTTCATTGACTTTCTATATGACTCTTGGGATAAGCACTGTCGGTGGATACGCATAAGCAGAGGTACTTTCCAAGGGACTAGAAGTGCATCTCCCAGGGAGCCTCTGCCTATGCCTCCCCTGGAACAGTAAAGGTTGCACTTCCTGTTTTTGTAAGTCACGAATAGCTCTATTTGCGGAGTCCCCCAAGCTTGGAAAATGCTGTCCAAGACCTTGGAGTGGATTTCCCACTCGTGATCCTGCGGGAAAACTCTGCTCAGAGCGTCTGCTGTGACATTGCTCGTCCCAGATAAGTACTATGCCACTGAAGTGGTACGGTTTTTTATGCACCAGTTCCATAGATGGACTGCCTGTGCACACAGTGCTCGTGAGCGTGCTTCTCCTTGTCGATTGATATAGAACATAGTTGCTATATTGTCCATCAGCACTCGGACGATTGTACCAGCTATCTGCGGGAGGAAATGCTTGCAAGCAAGAAACACCGCTTTCAGTTCTAGAAGGCTGATATGAGACAGTGCCTCCGCTGCTGCCCATCTGCTCTGTACAAACACATCGTCGATGTGTGTCCCCCATCCCAAGAGGGAGGCGTCTGTGGTCAGTTGAGTCGATGGCTGCTGACATTTGAATGGAACTCCTGCTAGTAGGTTTCCCAGGCGGAGCCACCAGCCGAGAGATCTCCGAACTAAAGGAGTCGAGGTTATCACCTTGTGCAAGGAATGCCTCGGAGTGTACACGAATGCCAACCAGTGTTGAAGACAACGAAAATGAAGTCTTGCATGCTGGACCACAAAGGTGGTGGCGGTCAGGTGGTCCATAAGGCAAAGACAGGTAAGTATGGTGATCATAGGCACATGGATGACTACTGTGGCTAGGTCGTGTAAAAGCTGCAAGTGCTCTAGAGGTAAGTATGCATGGGCCATGGTGGAATCGAGCCGTGCGCCTACGAAGAGTATTGTCTGCGTAGGGTCTGGAAACAACTTCTGCTCGTTGATTATGAGCCCGAGTGATAAAAATGTCTGTCTGACCAACGCTACCATATGGTGGACTTCTTGCCTGGACCTGCCTTTTAAAAGGCAGTCATCCAGATATGGAAATATGATTACGTCTCTGCGTCGCAAGTGACCTGCTACTACTGCGAGTCTTTGAAGACACCCTGGGAGCAGATGCTCGGTCAAACGGTAGCACTCGGTACTGGAAGTGATCGTCACCTATAGTGAAGCGGAGAAAAAGCCTGTGAGCCGGATGTATGGCTATATGGAATTAGGCTTCTTGAAGGTCAAGGGCTGCAAACCAATAGTCCTTCTCCAGTGATGGTAGTATCTTGGCAAGGGTCACCATCTTGAACCTTTGATAGTGGAGATATTTGTTTAGCCTTCAGAGAGTGAGGATTGGCCTCCATCCTCCGGTCTTCTTCTCTGTTAGAAAATACCGCTAATAGAAGCCCCGCCCTCTGAACTGAGGAGGTACGGGCTCTATGGCTCCTATAGATAGCAAACGCTGAGCTTCCTCTTTCAGACAACTCTCGTGAAAGGGGTCCCTGAAAAGAGATGGGGTTGGTGGTTTTGTGGGTGGCATGGTGGTAAAGGGGATGGTGAGCCCAGATGCCACCAGCAGAAATACCCATCGGTCTGATGTAACTGCCGCCCATTGATTTCGAAAAGGTTGCAAACGATGGTGAAAAAGATGAGTGTGTTGATGTTGTTCCGTCACAAGGGGGCTGGTGCATGCCCTCGATGGAACCATCAAGCTTGCTGTTTGGGATTTTGCTGGTTCGTCCAACAGAATGGTTGGGTTCTTTTATGTTGTGGGCGTTGCCTCAGACGTGATTGGTCTACAGTTCGCTGTTGATATTGCTGATATTGCTGCCTTTGATAGGGATAATTGTACCTCTTTTGGTACGGATAATATTTCTCGCGGCGAAACAGGGGGGTGTACATCCCCAAAGTGCGAAGCGTGGATCTGGAATCTTTCCCAGAGTGAAGGATTTCATCCGTCTTTTCCGCAAACAATTTATTCTTATCAAAGGGAAGGTCCTCAACTTTTGCGTGGAGTTCCTTCGGTACTGCTGCAGAAGCTAACCAAGATGAGCATCTCATCGTTATCGCAGTTGCAGTAGTGCGAGCTGCCATGTCAGCTGCATCCAAGGAGATCTGCAAGCTTGCCCTAGATGCCGTAAAACCCTCCTGTACCAAGGACTTTTCCGGAAGATACTGTAGAAGCTGGGAAATTCTCATAATTATCGAAATTATGGTTTGATAATAAGGCAGCATAATTGGAAATACGCAGAAGAAGAAGAATATACCTTCCTGCCAAATGTGTCCAGTTTCTTAGCATCCGGTGTTGACTTGTATTGTGGTGCCTTGGATCTTTGTGGTGCCTTGGATCTTTTTGTGCTGCATCTACCACGAAGGAGTTCAGCTGCAGATGATTGAAGAGCAACTCCAGATTCTTGGCCGGGACAAAATATCTCTTAAGGCCTTGCGGTAGATTGGCGCTTCTGATGTTGTATGCCAGATGGTGTCTGCAGCTTCCATAATGGCATCATCAATTGGGATGGCTACCTGTGCACTCTGTCTAGGGTGCAAGTTTTTTTTAGCAGTCAATGTTGTTTCATCTGTGACTGTGTTATTTGTATGTCTTGGGATTGAGCCACCGGCCTGAAAAGGTCTTGGAATTGCTTAAAATAGCCTGGTGGGGACGTGTCTGAAGGGAAAACTGCCCCGTGAGATGACGAGGGTGAACCGTCAGGAACTGGATTTATAGATTGATGGTCGTCTTCCTTGGACAATTGACCCTCTTCGAGGTCTGACAGATGTGTGGTGTCTGCACCGCTGCGCGATGGGGATGCCAGACGATGGTCAAAGTGCTATCTTGGCAACGCGTGCCTCGCTGATGGCAGGTTATAATGCGAGGACTGCTGATACCCATAATGACTGGAATGTGGACGAGATGAGCACGAAGAAAAATGGTGATAGTCATAGTAACTATTCGATGGATAAGGAGATGAATATCTGGATGACCTAATGCTGGTATGCCGCACCTCGTGCATGTTGTGCGGAGAGTAACAACAGGATCGCCCATGTGGTGGAGAAAAGGATGGGCGTCTATAATAGCCTCTGCAATTAAGGACGCCCATATGGAGAGTCTTGTCTGTAATAGGCGTCGTGCCTGGGGCTGTGATATCGGTAGCCATGGCGCAATGGTGAGCCATACACTGGCAAAAATCTCAGGGAAGGAGAAGGTGTGCTGGACAGCTGGTGCTGCGCTGCATAGTCCGGTGCCGGGGCTGGCTGTGTCTTAGAAGCCCCACTGTGCAGATGCAATTTTGCTTGGAGGGCTGGTGCCAGGGGGTTTTCCCCCGGTGCTGGCAGCATGCCCGGGATTAGAGGGAGCTCTGCAGCCGCGTGCTGGTAGGACGAAAGCGATGCCGGCGCATTTGAGGTTTGAGCGCCGCTTATCCGCACCGCTGCTGCTTTCTGAGCCGGCACAGCTGTGCTCAGAGTTGCTGGTGCCAGGAGAAGCTTTTGCAGTGCCACTGCCATCTGTGCGGCTTTCTCCTGGCCCTTTGAAGATGACCGATGCGGTGCCGACAGCTTTGCCAGCACTGAGGCTGCTCCCAGCCCGGAGGGGGTCTTGTTTGGCACCACAGGCTTTGCTCCCTTCATCCCCGACCCAGATTGCAGGGGTCGGGGTAAAGAGCTAGAGGATTCATGCTGATCCCCCACCATTATTTCAGGTGGAAGGGATCTGGCTGGGGAGATTTTCTTTCTTTTCTCCCGAAGATCCGGAGAGGAGATTCTCCTTTTAGGGGTTTTCCTCCGTTGCTCAGAGGTTGCCGCATTGGGGTCCAGTGCCTTGCCCAACTAGAACATTTTCAGCCTCATCTCCCTACCTCGGTGAGTGCAGGCTGTCATGTTAGAGTAATGCCCGCACTTGTCAATGCCCGCACTTATGGGGAATGTGGTTTTCCCCCAGACAACGGACACACAGAGAATGCGCATCAGATATTGGCATTGGCTCACTGCAGTGAGCAAACTTTGAAACCTGGGGACCTAGGCATGATCAGTAATCATTCCTTTCTGAGAAAACTGTTTGTTTTTTTCTCAGCTGATTCCCAGCTGTAGCAGCAGGGAGCCGCAGGTTTCAAAGAGATGTAAAAATGAAGTTTTTTGTTTTGTTTTTTGGATAAGATAAGAACAGGCAACAAAGTAAACTGACTAACTATATATAATGACTAATTACAGGTTCCCTGAGGGAAGAGATCATTAGCTCCTGTGCTAAGGGAGGGTTAAGAGGAAGTGACAGGGAAGCTGGGTGCGCATGAAGATCAAACAGCGCGTGCTGTACACTGCACAAGCGCACCTGGCTGGAAACAGCTGTTTAAAGCCTCCGAGCTGCGGCGTCGGGACGAGCCCAACACCATGAGTAGAGCACCCACAGGGAGCACTAGAAGAGGAACTGTATTTTTAGAACTATAAAAAGACAATCATCCTAAGTATTCAAATAAATAAATAAATAAATGAGGAAATCATACCGAGATCAACAAGCGGGAGTGAAACAGGCACTCCAAATTGTGCTAATTTACTTCTCAGTTGTATAATTTAAAAAAAAAAAAAAACTCACAGAACATAATAGGGCAGTAGTGTTAAATTAAAATACATGGTGGAGATGCTTATTTTTAGTGGGAGAATATTACTGTATTTTCAAAGGTTTTTTTTTAATTTGATGTTTGTTCCTTGTCAAGTTCTCTGAAGATCTATAGAGAGGCTGTGAATTTTTTAAATGACTAAAGACTTTTATATTGGTTTTTGTCCGAAATGTCCTGTAATGTTATTTTTATCTCTACATTTTGTGTACAATAGACAGACAGATAGGATAAAAATAAATATCTAATACATGGCTCTTTGCACTCTATCCACAGCTCTTTTGGTTCACTAACTGGTTGGCCACCTCTGCCCTATTTATTTTCATATGAAAGCAGTACCACTCACCTAATCATTTTTGTTGCCCATCTCTTTACCTTTTACAATTCTAGTGTATATTTTTGAGATGGGGCAATTATATCTCTATGTAGTATTCAAGGTGTGCATGAACCATGGATTTTTACAGGGGCATTATGATATTCTGTTTCTCATCTTTTTTTTTTTTTTTTTTTTAAATAAAGTACCCCTTTAAACAAATGTGTTGCAATGGTAGAAAAAAGTGTGTGTCTGAAAACTGTAGATACTTGAGCTACATAGTGTTTTGTTTTGTTTTTAAACAACTTAATCATGGCCAGGCGGACGATGAAATTTTTGGGTTTAAAGCATACAAAAATAATAAAATGCTGTAAGACTTAACACAAAAATTCAGTTTTCTCCAAATTTCAGTTGTGTTGATGTACCTCCCAGACTTCTCTCGAGTACCCCCAAGGGTACTCATACCAATGGTTGAGAAAAACTGCTCTAAACAGTTCCTAACCGTTAGGGATTAATATTTTCAGACAGTGATCCACAATGACTCCAATGCCTTGCTTTTGAGCAATAACAACTCTTTCAGACCCCAAATGGATGGGACAAGATTTTTTTAAGGACCAATTTCTCTGGTGGTCAGAAAGTCAAGCTTCACAGCCATGTAGAGCTCTTCTTCAGATTTAATGGCTCATCTTCCCATACGGCCACATTTCTCAAACTCGAGCAACTTAGAAGGGGGGGGTTGCGATATCACAAAGTTTGAGAACCCCTGCCATATGGTATTACAGTGACAGAGCTGCACCAGTACAAATATGCTGCTGTAGAGTTTTAGGGAAGAAGCTACTAATTCAAGAAAAGAGCATCTCCCCTCAGAAACTCTCTTGTTTACATAGCATAGTCAACAATGAGTATTATGTCACCATAACTATATTTCTCAAGGGTGTAGATTTTTCATAGGAGAGTGACAGTTACAACAATGTAAGTCTGTAGTACAGAGCTGATTTGGGAAAGATACTTCAAGCATCACAGCTAAATGAAAGGTGGAACAGACTGTTTATCATAAGTACTTAGCACATTCTGATGGACCATTCAAGGTAGAGTTCCCCTTAACACCTCTGCAGTCATATGATAAAAATAGGTTATGTTGTAATAGGAGTTCATGATTTTTAGTGACTAGCAAAATTAAGAGCTCTTTCAGACTAGTCTTTTTAATGTGTCCCATAGTTTCCTTTGAGGATGACAACTGAAAAGTGGTCCTCTACAGGTGATAGGGCATTTGTCTTATATTCACCAACTACACAGTGAAATAGGAACTTTCCCTTTTAGCCACTAAATCTGACAAACCACAATAGTTAACTACCAAATAAACCAATGTTTGAGGTTAAGGGCTCTCTCACAGATTATCTTAACTGCCTATTAGGTCTTGAAGTAACTGACAAATTGTAATACCACAATTAATTTCTACAGAAAGATATTGAGTTTCACAAGCAAATTATTAGGATTTCCAGACAGAAGTCAGCAGAAGAAACTGTCTTGTAAGAAAGAGCTCCTCTTTCAGAACTAATTTTTGAAAAAACTCAAGACACTAAAATAGTCTCGAAGAGAAGGTTAAGCAGTATCTAATACAAAAGTAGCTAGTAGGGGACAAAAGTAGTCCACAATATCGAAACCACTATTTATAACAATTCCTTATATTTCATTAAAGTTTTCCAACATAATGCCATGTTAGATGAGTTAAGAAGCCATACCATTTTCAGTTCTTTCCCCTTCTTGATGTTTCTCATGAAATCTGCCTATATGGTTCTCTTGGCTTTGCTCTCTAAGTGAAGGTCTGTGAGCCTTTAATGTGTTTACTGAGGAAGGAGCTGAAGTTCTTCTCTTTCCTATTTTCTCATCTCGATGTGGTGTACTCCTTAGGGCTATGTGAAGAGGCGCATCTAAAGAGAATAAAAAAACATGCATACTTTTGAAACAAAATTAAAGTCTCACTACAACCATAAAAGGACTTACTTGCCAGCAAGATTTTTTGTCTGAATGTATTGCCTCCACAGAGCTCCACTGTAGGATTTATAAGTCTAGCTATGTGATCACAGAGCCACCTATAAGCTGCAGTTAAGCTGTTGAAGAATGTGCACAATATTCAACCACAGTTTTCCATATATAGAGCAAGTAGAAATACATTCCCCGCCTGTCATTCATTAGAAACTCTACCTTCAGAAGTACCCAGGCTTGGAAGCCAAAGGAGGAGGAAAGGGGAGTATAATGCTATGGAGGCAACAGATTCAGAAACAAGAATTCTTATTGATAAATAGTATAACATTTCTTCCACAAAGTGTCACTGCAGCAAACTAGCATTGACCAGGTTGAGGGGCTCTATTAATTAACAGTAACTGAAGCATTGCTCTCCAAAAGCCCCTTTAGCCCTCAATAAAGCATTGAAGAAAATATCTGATTCACAAATATGTGAACCAAGATGCTTATAGTAGCCCTATACATTTCAAATGAGAATACATCAAAGTGTATGCAGCAACTGGAAAAGGTTCAACAAAATAAAACAAATATTCTGAAGGGTATGGAACAGTTTCCATAGGAGGAGAGACTAAAAAGATTAGGGTTTAACAGCTCAGACAAGAGAACTGATGAGGGATATGACAGATCTATATACTCTGTGGGAAAAGTGAATAGGTAAGAGGTGAAGCACTTTGGACAGTGAGTAGAATGCTTCAAGATGAGAAGCTCCACTTCAGATTACTTCCTTGTGTCCCACTCCAACACTACACAGGGTGGCACTGACAAACAGACCTCAAAAACAACGAGGAGTACTGTGGCACCTTAAAGACCAAGAGATTTACTTGAGCATAAGCTTTTGTGGGTAAAACCCACATCTGCCCAAATGCCCCAGGACACCTCATTGTTTTTGCAGATACAGATTAATATGACCACTCAGATACAGACGAATATTACTACACCTCTAAAACTGACCTTAGTTCCTTCTCTACTGCTAAGTCCACAGAGGAAACCCTGAAGAAAAGAGGAAGGAGAGCAGGCAATGGAGCACCCATAAGGATACACATTTGAAGAATTCCAATTACAGCACAAATCTCTCATTCTCAGAATGCTGTAACTATGGGGCTCCATTTCAGGTGACTAGACTAGTACTCTCAGCTGGAGCAGAGGGGCTCTGGAGCCAAGTCCTAGCCTGAAGCCAATACATTTACAATAGCAGCATCTGATCAAGAAGTCCAGACCACCGCATGATGCTTGGAAAAGTATGTCCAGAGGTCCAAGTGATAGTTCTACAAACATCCAGAATAAGAAGTGGTCCTGAGTAATGCCACGGTTGTAGAAACAAGTTTTGTGGAACAGGCTAGCATGACACAATATTGTTGCTGGTAATTCATAACACAATAGAATACAATGAAAAAGCCACATAAAGGGTCTCTAGATCGAAATCACCCCACTGTTAGACAGATCTGCAATTTAGAAATTGTCTGTGAACCAGATGCTCCAAGAAGTCATTTAAGGTGCCAAGAAACTCTCTCTTCATTGGTGATGTGTACCCAGTCAATATAGGAGTAACAAATCCCCTCCTTCATAGTCAGTATTGCCATCCTGGTCAGGTGGTCGGTAATATACCCTTACTGCCATATTCATATTATTAAACCATGGAATTATTATCTAAAAAGACTGTATGGAACAGTTAGGTTCATTTAAGATTTTTACTTCATTTGAATCTTCATTTTCTTTCACATATACAGTGCCACTCCCCCACCAGCACAATCTGTTCTACCCTTCCAATATGTTTTGGACCTTGATATTACTGTCTCCCATTGATTAGCCTCACTCCACCCAGCTTCTGTGGTGGCTATGATATCAGTATTAGCCAATTAGCCTGTCATAAAAAGGGATTTTCAGGTCTCTTCTCCACGTCAGTCTTCTCTCCTGAGCCTCCGGCCTCTCACTCCGTCTCTCTCTCCTCCTCCTGCCTCCCCTTCTCTCTCAGCTCTCCTCTGCCTCCTGCCTCTCACTCGGGGGACTGTGGAGCCCAAGTGGCCATTTGGGCCCCGCACTCCCCATGCAGCATGGGCCACCCAGAGGGAACAGCCAGCATTTCGGCGTTACAGACTCTCAGACACTGGGCTACTATATATATGATTCTCATTCACTATAACAAACTCTAGTTCATCCAACTTATTATTTAGACTTCTAGCGTTTGTTCATAACTGATGTGATTGAATGGAACTCTTTCATTTGACTCTCTCCCATCTGATCTTACCCATAACTTATCTTCCATCCTCTCCTCTTTATTAAGCAGATAATTTCTATTTATAGACACCTCCACTGTATCCAAGCCTGCCTGGAGTGCCACTTGAGCAGCCATAGGCCCCTCTTCTCTGCCAGGTCTTAAAACTCCTTTGAGTCCTTAGAGAGGCTTGAACTGCTACATGTTCACTTTGTAGCAGGCTATGAGGTTCTGGTGATTTGCTACCTGGAGCTGGAGGATTAATACAATCTACGCTGGAATAAAACCAGTCTGAGTCTTTATTGTTTGGGGTTTCCCCAGGCTTGCCTTGCCTCTCATGGTGGTGAACAGCCTCCACCACCAGGGAGTTGGGGACTCAGTGGAAATAAAAGATACTTGTGTCCCTTGGCCAATACAATGTATTTGCATTCCACCCACATAGAAATGAGGGGACTGGAGGACGGCATCTGCCATAGAGATTTTGGCCATCCCCGTTGTAGAGGGGGTAAGGCCACCTTGGCAAGGGCTGCCTGTCCCAACGCCCCTAAAAAAGTCTTCTCAGGATTCTCCAATTCCTCCACCAGAAGATTCAGATTGGTGGCCACCCTCTTAAAGACTTCCTAGTGGACCCAACCATTGTCCATGGGACAAAATGGAGGTTACCACACAATGACCTCATTCACACGAAGCTCCCTCTAAGTTGCAAGGCACCACAGCCCCCCAGCTACTTAATTAGCCCTGTCCAGCCAGGGTCTGAGCGCTCCACACACAGAGCTCCCTGGCTGAGGAAGGGGCACTTCTCCCTCAGCATCAGCAACAGGTCCCTGCTGAGGACAAAGCTCCAAGTTTCTCCGAACTGGTAGGGATGGTCCCCTCCGAACCGTCTGGTTGGGACTGATTAAGCAGCTGCAGGGCTGAGCTGCCTCGTAGCTTAGAGAGAACCTTGCATTTGGAGGAAAAGTCTTACACCAGGGGGAACTTCCTCAGGAGTGGGAAGAGGCCAAAGACTGAGCTTTTACCTCCTGTTCCACCTGCAGTGTAGGAGCCCTCAAGGCTTCAGGTGCTGGAGGACATTAAGCTGAGGCAGACAACAGTGCTTTTGACATACTGGCTACCAAACATGGTATCTTGCATGAAAGGGCAATGCCCTATGGGTTCCAGATGTACCACTGGGATGGCCAGGCCGGCAGCCACTGAGCAGTCTGGGAACACATCTGCCGTTACCAAAAGTGTCGGACAAGATGCGTAAGCTGGAGGCAGTGAGACCTGGTCTGAGGCCAGGCTGACTGATTGTACAGTGCTGGGGACCAGGAATGAAGGCCTGCATTGGTATGGTACTGCACACTGGCCACTGAAGCTGACACCTGGCACAGAACAACATTGAGAACGGTCCCTTGGAGCATGTCATCTGCTGGGGGACCTGTGGTGCAGGCATTGGTTGCCAAATGGCTTGTAGAGGACTTGAAAGTACCTGCAGGATTGGTGCCGATCAGCCAAAGAGCAGTGCTGCAAAGCAGAGCAGGACCACCAACCGCTGCACTCTTCATGGGCACAGTGAACTGGGAAATGGTACACATGTGGTGAACAGTGTCACGCCAGGGACTTGTCTGTCAAAGGATGCCTTGAGATCTGCACCAAAGTCCCAGGGACTCCAGTCATATCTCCTTTGTGGTCTTAGGCCCTACTGGGGACCAAGCTGAGCTGTAGACTCTGAGGCTTTTACCATGTGGATGAAGCCTTTGGCATTTCAGCTTAGAGACAAAGACATCTCTGCAGAGATAAGGTAGTGCCATGGCTGGCTTTCCTTTATAAGGTAGCATCAATAAAATGTCCAAGGCCTCCAGCATTCACTGCACCCGGAGTTGTTCAATGGCACTCTAAAAAGGAGCCAGTGAACGAGAGGAGGAACCACATTCCTAAGGGTTCCGAGGTGTCTGCTGCAGGAGGGTCCACCGGAATCGACATCCTGACCTATCCATCTTAGGTGCCAGAGCACGGCCCTGGCCTTGCCTAGGCTTGTGCAGAACGGTGGCACTGGCAGGTGCTCCACAACTACATGCTGGTACTTGGTGCAGAGTTCAGCTGTTTGCACAACAGAGCTGAAGCAGAAGACATTAGAAGAGCCTTGAGACAAATGTCCCTCTCCTTTATGGTTCGAGACTTGAAAGACTTGCAAATGCAGCCCAACCACTTGTGTGCGCTTCTCCTAAGAAGCGCCTCAAACAGTTGCAGTGGAGGTCATTCCCTAGCATAGGCCGAATGCAAATGGGATGCAACTTGAAGCCCCAGGGACAAGGAATGCCCCTAAATGAGGATAAGTCTCTATGGGACCTACACTATCTACCTAATAACAGCAAACAATAGAAACTATTTACAGAGAAAACAGAGTCCAGCTGGGAAATGCGTAACAGCTAGTGTTGAGAGGAGCAGGTT
Organism: Pelodiscus sinensis; assembly: GCF_049634645.1. Classification (NCBI taxonomy): domain Eukaryota; kingdom Metazoa; phylum Chordata; order Testudines; family Trionychidae; genus Pelodiscus; species Pelodiscus sinensis. Next base: position 32,337,495 of record NC_134728.1, on the reverse strand, counting down.
CCACACACCATCATTAAAAGCAAGGAGGAACTGAGAGAAGAGGGGGCCAGAGTCACCCTGTGAACCACGGCATGTGCATGTCACTCCAGGGGACGCCTGAGCCAGCACCCCTATGGGTACTAAAAGGAAATCTTCTGGCAATTGTGATGCAATACATCACAAAACTAAAAATGAAGCTCAGGACCAGACTATATCAAGCAGGAACAAACACAGACATGACAGACACAGATATGACAGGAAAGAAGAAACCCATCTCCACCATTCTTTAGCATTTGCAGTTCTCCACAATATTTTTTCTGCTAATATTTACTTTTCTTCATTTAAATGTTGAGTGTCAGCGAATAGTCCTGCAGCACTTTAGAGACTAACAAAAAAATGTAGATGATATCATGAGCTTTCGTGGGCACAACCCACTTCTTCAGATGAATGGAATAAAGGAGTCCAGGTTGCAAAAATAGAGAGAACTAAAATAGGTATCTTTTAAACACTAACTCGTTTAAGAATTCTGGTCTATGCTTTTAGTCCGATTTTTTAAATTTTGCATATTTTTGGGGCGAACTGTAAAACCACTTGGAATGTATGATTTTTGGTTTTGTAGGATACTGAAAACTACCCTCAGGTAGAAGTGCTGTATGAGCTGGAGAGGTAGCATCTCAAATGAAGAATCACGGTCTTTGCACAGTTGTGTTTAAAGATATATTTACACACACACACACACACACACACACACACACACACACACACACACACACACACACGTGTACGTGTGGGGGGGGGGAGAAGATGTGGCGTAAGTTATATTTCTGAAAAATTTACAAATATTGGCTAACAGCTGCAAAAAAACCCATAAAAACTTGTGTTAATGGAACTACATTAAAAAATAGCACACTGAAATAAAGAAAGAATATCTGTTCCAAACAATAACTTATAAGATATGAAAATACATTACAGAAATTTAAAACATAAGTCTGGCATTAAATGAGACACTAGGAAGTTTTTTTCTGAAATATCAATGCATAATTCTAGGGAGTACATTATTGAAAGAAAGCACAGCAGACAACAAAAATGTCAAGTAAAGGACAATCTTTAAGATTCCATTATCAAGGGTACAAGTGGGTGTCATCTAATGAGAAGCCTACAGTTTCCTATGCCCTGCTGTTTTTCTCTTCTACTCAATTACCCACAATTCTTTCAAAAGAATTCAACTCCCACACCTGTAATCATGCATTCAGAGTTCTGCCAGTAGCTTAGAAGCAAGCAAGATTGTAATTAACACAGAAATCAAAACAGAGATTGGACTCGTAGTTGCTTTTATCCCTTTTCTGAATAAAGAGAATGAAAAAGGGAGAAAGAAAGGAGTTAGATATTTAGATTGGTAGATGAAAGAACTTCTTTTGCCCTTTCCTCTTCAGAGAGCATTGTTTGGTCAAGAAGGAAAGTGCATTTTTTTTAATTGTTAAAGTTTTTAACAGTGGAATACAGTGCTGAAGGGGAGCAAAGAAGCTAGGGCTGTAAGCGACTAGTAGAGAATTCGACTACCCGATAATCCAAGTCACTACTTGACTACTCGCTCCCCCCAAACCCTGCTACATCTGTATTAAAAGCCGGTTCCCCCCAGCACTGTCTCTGCCATGAATGAGATGAACGTAAAGTGCCCTTCTTTGCCTAATACAGATTAAGTAGCCAAAACGATTTTCCACTCATTTCCCTTTTCATTCTAGATCAAGAATAGGCAATAATTTTTTTTTTTGGGGGGGGGGGGGTCACTCCAAGATTTTGGAAGTAGTCAAGGGTCAACATTTTCTCTGGAGATGATATAGGGTCTATTATGGAGGTTGGTTGCAGAAGAGCACAAGAATAAGCGACAGGTGCAGGAGACAGCGTGGGGTCTAAGAAGGAGAGGGGTTGTGATCTGGGGCAAGGGATTGAGGTGGGGAAAGTGTGTAGAATTGCAGGATTTGGGAAGAAGTTGTGACAAAGAAGGGGGGTGGAGGGTGGATGCAGAGGGTTTGGATGGTGACCTGGTTAAGGAAGTTGGGGTGCGGATCTCAGGCAGCCGCCCTGCTGCAACCCCAAGGCAGGCTGGGCTCTCTGCCTGCTGCAGCCCCAGACTGCTTAAAATTACAGGCTGCTCCCTTCCATGTGGCGCTGAGCAGGTTTAAAACAAACAAACATAAGTTTTTCTTCACTCAGCGCACAGTCAACCTGTGAAACTCCTTGCTAGAGGATGTGATGAAGGCTAGAACTTTAGCAGGGTTCAAAAAGGGGTTAGGATAGATTCATGGAGGGCAGGTCCATCAATGGCTATGAGCCAGGATGGGTAGGAATGGTGGCCCTAGCCTCTGTTTGTCTTGAGGTTGGTGACAGGGGAGGGATCATGTGAGGATTCCCTGTTGTATTCCCTCCCTCTGAGGCATAGGCAGATAGGGTGGACCTTTGGTCTGACTCCGTCTGGCTGTTTTTATGTCCCCATCCATCAGGCCAATCTCCTCAGCTCCTACAGGCTGGTTGTTTCCAGCCAATAGGAGCTTGGAGATTGGGATGGGGGTAGGGAGATAACACAAAGCCTTGCTCCCCTCCCCCAGAGCAGAGAGCCACACAGAGCTGCCCTCCGCTTTAACAACAGCTGCTCTGTGCCCGAGGGTCCCAGCAGGGTGGTCTGTGGGCCGGATCTGGCCCATGAGACCCCTTGCCCCTGTTCTATATACTAGAATGCTCCTTAGAAATGAAGAGATAGCCAACATACTTACACAACGAACCAGATGTAGTCCGCCTTCTGTTTAGATTTCCTTGTTTGACCTTTTCAGAAGCCAAAGAACCTCTTGTTTGAATATTTCTTTTTACTGGACTCTGCTGTGATTCTGGTGCCTTCTCCACTCCATGAAAATATTTCATATGATAATGTAGCAACTTGGCTCTGCGGAATGATTTTGAACAGTCCAAGAGCTTGCATCTAAACTTGTGATCTTGGTCAACAGCTGCAGCTTTTGAAGCAATAAAATCATCTGTTTTCTTAAAAGTTTTTATTACTGTAACAACAAAACAAATAAGATTCCCCCATGCTTTTGCTATATTTATCAAAGAGTCTCTAAACTTTTTTTTTTAAAACTAGCACGTATTTAAACATAAAATACTACATTAGCTATGAACTAAACAAAGTACTATTGCTATTAGATGCTTTTGAGATCAACAGCCTAGACAGGGGCTATCCTGAGGGCTGTTTTCCTTAGTGCGGTTTCATGTAGCTACTACTCCAATCACCATAAAAATGTTTTATGAACCAACTGCTATTATAAAAGGGAACATTATAGATTAGAGAGACTTTGCTTAACTGAGCTCACTTGGGCCAATGGTAGATATCACTGAAGCCTGCAGCACGACAGAAGCGCTAGTGCTGTCCACTAAAGGTGCATCTACAGTGCAGCACTAGCTGAAATAAGCTATGCAATTTGAGCTACGCAAATTGTGTACTTTATTTCAAGCTTATTTCAAATAGAGTGCTATTCCATTCATGGACTGAGGTTTACCAGGATGTCAGAATAGCGTGCCTGTTATTTTGATTACATTTCAAAACAACAGGTGCACTGTCAAGACACGGAAAACACTATTTCAGGGTTCCAGAAGTATCCTGAAATGACACCACACTAGAGATGTACCCTAAGGGAGCAGAGTGAACACTACATGTTTCACTCAAAACAGTAATAACACATTCTATTTCTAAACATTAATATCTTACATTCGAGCACTAGTCAAGAGAAACATTTTTGCTTGCAAACGTAACTATTGGACATCCACATTCCTGATGTCAGATATAAGAGTAAATATCTTTTAAAAAGTTAAGAGCTGTGGAGTGCTGCTACAATGAAGGAGAAGCCAGAACTGTCATTCAAGTAAATCAGGTTTATGAACAAAAGAATTTTTAAAATTGCACACAGTAAATGTGAAGGCATGAAATGAAGCAAAGACAAATTTAGGATGAATTTCAGGAAACATTTCCTACTCAGTTTTATTACACTACATATTAGTTTCTCAACAGAGCTGGTAGGAAAAACTTTGTTCATGCCTTAAACTAGCTTAAAGTAAGGATTAGAAAACAGTGTACAGAACATTATTACACTGACCAAGAAATGAACTCAACAGATTTGACAGGTCATTCCCATCTCATCTAAGGTTCCAAACACTTTCACTTCTATTTTTAAATTATTGTACTCTTGAAAGAAACATTGTGATTAACAACAATACAAGCAACATCCTGTTTTGCTGTCAACTATATCTAAAAAATGTTCAAACGGGAACAGTTTCAAAATTGGAGAAACACAAACTAGACCAATTTTCTTAAAAGGGAAAGAATGATTTTGACAATTACCATCACATAAATATAACTTGCATCACTAGTAAGATAAATCACTGAATATCTAGATGTCTAGCCAGTTCACTATAGAGGCTACTGCTATAGTGAACTAACCACACTCAGCCAGCAAAATAGTCACATGTGGATAGCATGTTGGACACCACTGATCTAGCAACTAATAAAATCGTGACAAACAACAAGAGCTTATAAAGAATAATTGTTTTCAAGGACAAGTTTGTGGGGTTTTTTTTTTAAATAAAGTGAATGAAGGCACTGTAGTTCATGTCACGTATTTAGATTTTAGTAAATCATTTCTATAAACCAAGTACTTTACCACAAAAAAACTCCACAAAAGAGATAACATCAAGTCATGTTATTCTGAGTTGGGGAGGGGAACTATTTAGTAGAATGCAGAGGTAGCAAGTTTAATGAATTGGAAATGGAAATAAGTAGCCTGTTAATGAAAAAAATCACATTAAGTTGGGAGGAACTAAAAACACCAACAGGGACACGGAATTAATATGAAGGGAACATTAGAGAACAAAAACAGTCAGAAAAGAGCAGAAAGAAATAATCTGAAAAAACTGATACTGTCACTAGCCAAGATGAGCTAGCATCACAGAGAATAGCAATTTGTATAAATATTTGCAATAAGAGATAAAAGTGGCCAGTACAATTTAAGGCTCAATACACAGAGGTATTATGGAGCAGGAAAATATATGTTCTGGTGCGACTGAACAGGTTTATCACAGTTTCTTTCAGACAATGAAGAATTCCAAGAGAGAAACGCAACCGATAGTCAGTAGAGCTAGGAAGACTGATTTATGGGAAAGCAGGTGAACTTGTACCTACAGAGCAGGTTGCCTAAGAGAAAAGTGCAGAAATTTAAATATCCACAGGTATTCCCTCAGAGCAAACAACAAGAACGAAAATTAATTCCTTTGGGGTTGTACATGGGAGAAACAGCCAGAAGAGAGGAGGAAAAAAAATTAAGACAGACAAAATTTAGGCCTGATATCAGTAAGAATTTCCTGATGGTTAGTGATTTCAAATCATTTTGATAATTTCAACAAACCTAGAGAACAGGGCCATGCTAGTGGAATGGCAAAATTTGCCAGTATCAAAATCTAAAATATCATATTCACAGATATATAATAATGTCAAGAGAAACTATTGTTCTATTGTCATGATTAGACCCAGTGACAAGTTCTGTGAGTCAGAATGCCTCGAGTGAGTTCATTCCCCTCAACCATTCAGCCATGCCACAAAAGCATGAGGGTCAAAATCTTATGTACCCATAATCTTTAGTTTTTTTCCTCCTCATTTTAAAGAATTAAAATACAGTACCTGATAAGATCATTAACCTTTACATTTGTATATAAAATTAGTACAATGCAACAGGCATACACAATTATTCTTAAAAATGTAACCAAACCTTGAGAAAATTTAAACTTTTATAACACAATATTTTGCACATATTAAACATGCTGTAGCTTAACAAGCAATCAGAAGTATTACAACAGACACATATTTTGAATTGCTGAGTAATGCTGAATAGCGTGTCATTGTTTTAAAATGGTTATGGCTGCATCAGCTGTCAAGAGCAGGGGTGGCCAACCCATGGCTCTTCACCCCTGAAAGTGCAGCTTGCAAAGCCCTCCTCCCTTCCCCTCCCATGGCTCACGAAGCCGCCCCATGCACCCCTACAAATGGCCCCTGGCTCCCTGTGCTCACCGGGTGCAGGGGAGCCATCTGGAATGGCAAAATGGCGGCAGCCAACGGGAGCATGATGTGGCCAAAAAGCCTAACCTGTGGTTTTTAAAGGGGCATCTTTTTTTTTTTTTTTCTTTGCTCAACAACTTTGGCTGGTTGGGAGCGCTTTCTTTTTTTTTTGGCGGGGAGGGGGGCCTCAACAATTCTGGTGCGGCTCTTCGCATTTTTTCCACCACTGTTTCGGCTCTGTTCGTTTAATGGGTTGGCCACCCCTGGTCAAGAGCAAACACCAAACACTGAATCCAGCTCTTGGCAGTTATGTTTAAAAGTTATTGCTAACGTGAACAATACATTACAAAACACAATACAGTAGGTGGAGAGTTGTGTGTTGCATGCAAATTACACAATCTCACAACTGAACATGCAGTACCAACACCACACACACCCAGAGAGAAAAAATTAAAGCTAAGTCATTTTATTTGACTTTGGGGTACTGTCCCAAAAGGAAATTCTATTCCTTATAACATCAGTACTAAGCTGTATAAACAGATGAAAATTGTAAGGAAGAATGCTTTACTTTCCTGAAATACTAGTATATTTTCATCTACAACTTCCAGGGTCTTATACTGCCCATTTAAAAGTATGCACAGATAGGGTTGCTAGATACTTTCACAAAAAATACCAAACATGGTACGGAAAAAAATTGGTTGAGAGAAATGTGCACCCCCCCCCCCCAACCTCAAAAAGACCAAAAAAAAAAAATCGCAGAACCTTCAAATCCCCATGCTTTAAATTCCCGCATCCCTCCACCAGATGCAACAGGGGAAGAATGTCCCAAGCGACCTTCTGTCCGAAAATACCATAAAATACCACTTTTACATGTCCGGTATTTTCTTTTCTTTTTTAAACTGGACAGAGACCACAAAGACCGGACTGTCCAGGCCAATACTAGACACCTACCAACCCTATGCACAGAATACTAAAGGCAGTCTCAGGACATGATTGCTCACAAGGCAAGCTGAACTCTCTAAAACCAACAGCTGAAGAAATCATGTAAGGTATTTAGTCATGTAAAAGTATTTGGTTCATTCATTCATGCAAGGAATCAATTCTACTTCAAAACCACATAGAGTACCTGTTTTTGCTTTCAGTTCCTTAAATACAACCCATCTGAGGTTGTATATACAAGAATAGATGGACAGAGTAAGCACAAGATAAATCAGGTACACCTAGAACAATAATATTTAAAACTAGTAGATATACCCAGGGTTGACAGGGTCCTTCATGTCAGGGCTTCGGGGATGGAGAGGCTGTGCGCAGCAGGGTGCGGGCCCAGGACCTGTTGTACCCCCCACTAAGGGGCAGCCATACCAAGGCAATAGCCAGTAGAGCTGGGGCTCCACCACCTTGGCAGCCCCAGCATACCAGGAAGTAGCCAGCCCCCTGCCCCAAACCCTTCCCCCCCCCCCCCCACCACCCAGGGCCTGTTCTCCCCCTTCCCCTCCCAGCGCTGTGGCCAAGGACCAAGGCCGGGGGGGGGGGGGGGGGAGGGAGGGTTTGGGGCACGGGGCTGGCTACTTACTGATATGCTGACAGGCAAGATGGTGGAGTTCCCGCCACAATGGCCACTGCCTTTGTGGTATGGCTGCCTCCAGTGGCCAAAGTGCAGGATAGCTCTCCTCTGCTGGCTCACTGCCCTCAGTGGCCACACTCATATTGTGCCCCTTGGAACAGCAGCCCCTCTCTTTGAATGTTATGAAAAACTGTCCTTTTCCCGGGCTTATGGTTTACTTTGGCACAACTATATCCTTACTTTCATTTAAGTTAGGAGAAGAGGAAGCTGCATACTAAATGTGTTGGCCCTAACTCTTGTCATTTAGGAGGAGTTTCTGAACAGAGGGACTCGCAGACACAGATAAACAGTAAAACTGTTTATATAGAAAGATATACAGAGAAAGAGAGAGAGAGAGAGAGAGAGAGAGAGAGAGAGAGAGAGGTTTTCATTAACCTTTCTACGCAAATGAGGGGTGAAGAGGAGAGTTAGAGAGGAACCTGGTTACTACCTAACGTGAAGATAATAGAAGCAAGGGGCTGATTCCTAAGGTCTAGTCTGCACTAGATAGTTTTGCAAATTCAACTATATAAATCAAGTTAAAGCAGCAAACATTGCTAGTCATGAAACAATTGCTTCAATATAGAAGTGCTTACAGTAATATAGCTTATTCCAGTTCCATGACGGATACACTGGTATTAACATTTTTATATAAAAAGCAAATGCAGCTCCATTACAACTTTTAGCAGCACAGAGATGCTGGCAGGAATCATACCCCTCACTGACACAGTTCTAGTGCAAAACTTTCCGAAGTCATTTTGACCTAAATTTGCAGAACAAGGAGTTATTTTGAGACTGGTTTACAAAGCTGTCAGTTTCGAAAGACATAAAATAGGACAGTGTCTGACGTAAAGACACAGCCAGGTATAAGTAAGATAGCGGCGACTCACTGTCACAATTATAATTTTGCTGCATCTCACTGCAGGCTACCTATATGTCTATGCAATGGCAAGAACTTTTTTTTTGTTCATAAGAGAACAATTTGGGGGCAATGATCTGAGAGGGATGGATGCCCACTATGGCAACCAGGACAGGTGGGAAAAGATGGACATGTTTCTCATTGAAAGCCAACATACAATTTCTCCTGAGAATATCACACAGTCAAGTCTGTGATGGGATGCAAGACAGTTACACCACAGTTATGGCTGCATTTACTGACAGTAAGCAATAATACTAACACTTTTAATCACGGAAAATCAATTTCGGTCAAATCAACACAGGCTGTGACTCAGAGAAACATGGTCTCTGTTAGAAATGGGCTAGGTTGACTCAGCACTAATTCACTACAGGGGACGAGCTATATTTAATTACCACCAAAGATCCCTTTCAGCCATACATTTCTGTAACACCTGAATATGCTAGGGTTGAGAAAGATGCTGCTTGGGGGCCAGACCAGCCCACCTAGCACTCTGATACGGCCTCTCTCTATTGAATATTCTGCTGTCTGTGCCACTCAATTTCCAGGTGGTGGCTCAGGCAGCATGATCTTATTTAAAAGGCTAATGGCTCCCAATCATGGTGCTACCCCAGCAGGAGCTGGAGCTGACAACCCTTTGCTGTGTTTTTAGTTCAAAGCCTCTGGCCCCATATAATTCTGAAGAGAGACCTGCCCCTTCTACCTCAGGCTCCGCCACTTCCAGGGGTGAGGTCAATGACCAGATAACAAAATTCATTAGGTGGCGCCCCCTTGTAAAAGTTATTGCCCACCCCTAGAATATGCTATGAAATTATCAAATCAGAATGTTTTACTTTTACTTTCTCACAGCGCTTACTCTTTGAAAAAACAAATGATTGCTATTCTTAAAATCTTTCTAATGAAATGTCAGCAAAACAAACTCAGTGTAGTTACATCCAGCACATCTTACCCATGTCCATTTATCCATACTTGACTTTTTATATTCGATATATTTACTAGAAGTAGTGAAAAATAAAATATTACATACAGAAAACTGAACATTTAGTTTCTAGCAATCAATATTTTATGACTCCAAACCATAGTGTAAAGGGAAAAAGCCACAAAGACCTGAATCTCTGAGGTACGGAAGAGTTGGTTCACCATGAACCAGATACAAACAGCCATCACAAGGTATGTACTGTGCCTTTAGAATTTCAATACAGGCAGTCCCTGGGTTACATGGATCCGACTTACATCAGATCCCTACTTACAAACGGGGTGAGGCAACCCCGCACTAGCTGCTTCCCCCCAGCAGACCAGGGAGACGCGAAGCTAGCGCCCCCGTGCGTCCCCCTCCCCCCCAGCAGACCAGGGAGACGCGGAGCGGCTTTTCTCAGCAGACACCTCATCTTGAGAATAAAGGACTGAGGAGAGTGAGGTGTGGGAGAATAAAACTGAGCTCTGGAGAAATGTTTGGCTAGAGTTTCCCCTACAATATGTACCAGTTCCGACTTACATACAAATTCAACTTAAGAACAAACCTACAGTCCCTATCTTGTACGTAACCTGGAGACTGCCTGTAGTTCCATTCAGTCTCATACCCTATGGAACATCTATGCTTCTGAAGGAAAGAGCCATGGCCTGAGCAAGCTCTCGTATTTGCATTCAATCAATTGACTAAGTCAGTTATTCCAGGACTCTTAAAATGACTAAACCACTGCCAGTTTTCTACAAAATTCTCACAGGGGTATGTACAGCCAGAGCATAGACAAAAACAAAGCTCCACTGTCCTGTGCTAACTGCAGGTTTCCCTTCCCCAAGAGACCAAGCAGATTTGTGAACATGAGAAAAAGTGCAAGTAAGGGGGGTTAGTTACTTGAACTCATGAATATTTGACTGCACCCCATTGTGCCATGTAGCAAGCAGTAAGCAGGACTTCCATCTGACAGGAGCCACAAGTATGTTTCACGGAGCTTAGTGCTACAAACCTGAGAAATTCCTCCTTAAAATTTCAACACATATTCAACTTAAAACTCCCATTGTGTCCTTTTCTTCCTCCAGCCCAATATAATCCCAGCTCAATATCTTCTTATCTCAGCAGGAGGAAGGTTCTAAGAGGTAAAAGATGTCAGGTTCCAAACCTCTTTAAGGGATATGGGAAATTCTCAATTCAACTTGGTAGGCAAATGAAGAAGCAAAAGACTAGCAATTGTTTTAATTCTTAATTCTAAGAAAGACTTGATTTTTTTCCCTAAAATTAATCTAAGAAACTGCTTGACATCCCAAATCATTAATATGTAAAAACTTAAACAACAACGAATAGTCTGGTAGCACTTTAAAGACTAACAAAACCTGTAGATGGTATTATGAGCTTTCCTGGGCACTGTCCACTTCTTCAGATGACCACAGTCCTACACTCCAGTGATCTGAAGAAGTGGGCTGTGCCCACGAAAGCTGATGATACCATCTACATGTTTTGTTAGTCTTTAAAGTGCTACCAGACTATTTGTTGGTTTTTACGTTTATCCTGTACAGACTAACTCGGCTACCCTTCTGAAGTATTAATATGTAGACATACAGATCACAAATTTATTTTAAAAGGTGTCAGAACCTGAGTTAAGAGAGCTGAAGGTTCTCGGTTTCTAGTGTAATAATTGATATTAGAAGAAAAAGTACTCTTTATACTGCTGTAGTTTGTGATGCCTCCAACTCTTACTCTGAATTCAAATCTCAACAAATAACTAATTTTCGGTTATTTTGTTTTCAAGTATATATTTGTAGGTCTCTCCATACTTTTATTACTAATTTTGCAACAAACAATTCTAAAAGGCACTTTAGTTTACAATTATTGGTAATCAAACATTTTGAAACTATTTAAAAACTTTGCATTCTAAACAAAAATACAAAAATTATATCATGGAACATACTGGGCCAGACCAAAGGTCCATCTAGCCCAGTATCCTGTCACCCAACATTAGCCTATGCCAGGTGACCCAGAGGGAATGAATGGAAATAGTAATCGAGTGATCAAGTCCCTGTAACCCATTCCCAGCTTCTATCAAATAGAGACTAAGGACACCAACCATGTCTACTCTGGTTAATAGTCATTGATGGATCTATCCTTCATGAATTTAATGTAGCTCTTTTTTGAACCCTGCTACAGTTTTGGGCTTTACAATATTCTCTAGCAGGGAGTTCCAGAGGTAGACTGTGTGTTGTGTGAACTAGTACTTTTTTTGTTTTAAATCTGCTGCTTATTAACTTCATTTGGTTACCCCTAGTTCTTGTGTTATGCTAATCAAAATGTTTTACAACCTATTCCTGTTAATGATTCTAAGGCCAGAAGGAATCATTGTGTCGTCTAACTCATTGTCCTGTATAACACAAGGCAGAGAACTTCACCAAAATAATTCCTAGAACAGATCTTTTTTAGAAAAACATCCAACTTGAGCCTTAAAATGGTCACTGATGGAGAATCTACCACAAAACCTGAATAAATTGTTTTAATGATTAATTTCTCACTTAAAAATTAACACCTTATTTTCTAGCCTCAACTTCCAACTAATGGATCATCTTTTTCCTTTCTCTGCTATACTGAAAAGCCAGCTATTAAATAATTGTTGCCCAAATAGGTATCTCTAATCAAGTTACCCCATAATCATCTACAGCACCTTGAGAAAAGTCTAAGAATTTACATGTAAAACTATTTATAAAAATTAATTTTAAAAATGGGTCCTTTAAGAAACTGAATACACTGCGTCAAGATAATTCAGGATTCATGAAGTCTAATGTATTGTCTATTAACATAGACATTAACAGAGAGGTCAATACTTAATCTATCTGGTGTGACAGGTAGGATTTTTTCCTTCCATTCTTGGACGAACTTTCAGGTGTAAAGGCTGCATAGATAGTCTCCTTCAGGGGCAGGCAGTAAATTTTTTCTTTCAGAACGGCCATGATCTATCATTGCTTTGAACAAGAATTAAGCCACAGGATAGCCTTAGTAAAGATGACAATCATCTAATCCACCTGTTTCCAACAGTGCCACAGCACCATCTTCCCTAAAGGTAGTTTGGTTTCATTGCCAATGACAGCAATGGGAACAAGGACCGTCTTAGCTACAGGTAAGCTGTTTCTCAGTCTCATTGAGAAGATTGGAAAATGGCAGCCATTTTGAAAGAGGGCGTTTCATGAAATTAGGTAAAGGAGATTTTTTTGCCTAAGCAACGCCTGAAGAAACTTTTGGTTAAGAAGAATAGCAGCAAAAGATGACAATGCCATTTAAAAAAAAAAATCTATTTGTTGCATCAGATCTACTTAACAGAGATGGAGGAATAGGAACTGTGGGGTATATGTACATAGGGATGTAGACGGGCAGGAGAAAGATCAAGTGTGTACAATCTCCTCTAACAGTGTCAAGAAGCTGTAAATCCAGAACAACTGTTCAATATACTCTGGCTGCTTGCACTATTTCAAAATAGCATACACTAGCAAGAATGAACGGATTAATCAACCCTATAAGTTAAATTTCCTATCTTCAGATAACTGAAATTTTCAGACCATGACATTTTGGGCCTTCTAATTTATGGTTTAAAAATTGTAATAATTATAATATATATAACAAGAAAGCTCCCAGACAAATACTACGTTAAAATGGAGTTAGTTTTTAAAGTATGTATTATGATGTTTAGAGTAAAGAAACATTAACAAGAGATGTCAATTATCCCTACAAAGAATTATAGCCCCCAGAAAATTCAAAGGTCAACATAAGAAAATGCATACATTTTATAATGTGGAAATGCATAGTTGGGATGCCCCAACAATCTTAATTCTCCCCTGAGAAATAAAAAGGAGAAAAATGTACAGAAGAAATGCATATCACTTTAAACATCAGTTTAATTTGGGACCACAAAACAAATATATCAGTCATGATGTTAGTCTTTGTTAGTCTTTAAAGTGCTACATTGTCCTGCATTTTGCTTCAGCTACCCCAGACTAACACGGCTACATTTCTATCGTTATTTAATATGATAGACTTTGGAGTTACCTGGCCTTTCACATAGATAAAACCCAATTTGAAGTCCAAAATTCCCACTGTGCTTGCAGAAAATTATTAACAACCCAAAGCTAATCTATAATAGCAGAACCGAGAGCATCAGAACTTAAAGCTTGTATTTTTCCTTTATCGAGGATTCACAGAAATGCTCGATTAACCCCACCTCCATTTTTTTAAATAGGGATGCTAGAATATATCTGTACACACGATTATCCAATAAGCTTAGGACCATTGATTAATTCTAATGGTTACAGCTGCACCCTCTACCCCCCTGCTGCCTCTATCAAGAGACAGCAAGGGGAAGGATGGGAGTTGGTGCCTGTGGGGAGCCAGGCAGCAGCGTGGAGGCAGGTGGGGGATGGAGGGTGGGAAGAGGGCAGGCAGGAGCCAGTACATGCGGAAAGCCAGATTTCAAGCTTGCTCCGTGCGCGTACTAGCTCCCATGGGGCCACCTACCCCTTACACTGCTGCCTCTATCAGCACCGCCTCACGCCTGCATGTAAATTTGTAAATACTGAAAAATTTGTTAACATCCCTAGTAAATCGTCGTTGAGAGAAATGGTAGCAAGGGAAAAGATGCCTAAAATGAGCATTCTATCAAAAATACACAAAAATGCAACAGACATATCACATTTTAAATTTATTAAATCTAAATCTGAACCTGTAACAGAAGGCTCTTGGCTTTCAGTAGGTGCAAAGGAAAGCTCATGGTCATCAGATTTTTCTTCCTTTAAACTGATGTTCTCATCAATTGGTGTGGTTGATGACACATCTCCAGAAGATTGAGATGCTTGTTCACAGGAATTTTGGTCAGACTTAACAGGAATTTCTAACTGAACTAAAAGAAAAAGAAAAAAAGGTTTGTGGAGGCAAAATACACAAAAATAATCAGATAGACAAAGCACTGGAGCACTCTAAATCACAAGACCTAATGCAAAAGCAGACCTGTTGTGTCTCTCCATTTGTGTGTTAGGTGGATAATAAGAAAATGTGAAACAAAACCTGCATTCCCCTCCCTCTTAATTTTTGAATAAGCATATCCAAAGTAATACAAGCACGGTAAGGCAGGTAGCGTCATATTGTTTGGTGTTTGTTCAGAGCCTAACAATGCAGTGCTAGTCTACGACCAGGGTTCCAAAGGTGCAACAGTAATTAATAAGTGACTAAATGAATGGTTATTCTATCGAGTTCAACTAGTTCCAACAAGGATACCCCTATCTTCGAGAAACTGTTTCTCTGGATTATTTGGACAATCTGTCCACAGTGTAAGTGAATTCTAATGTGTCAAACTGCACACAAAATTGATTTCACATTCAGCTTTAATCAATCTTCTCTGCAAGGCAAAGTCACTTAATAACAGTTTATAACACGATTCAACTCTTGGCTATCATTACCCAAAAGCATACCATTACAACAAATACTTACTTTCCTCAGGTTCCTTTGGACTGGATGTAGGATCTTTCAAAGGTCCAATTTCAACAAAACTTTTTTTTACAAGATCTGTATTTACAATCTCATGACTACCACTGGATGAGAGCCTTGAGGATCGTCTCCTAATTTGGTCTCTTTCATTGCTGTCTGGAGAGTTTTTCAACTTTTCCTGAGCTAAAAGGCATAATAAGTTCAATTTTATTGTGAAATATGCTGTTAATCATGAAAACATTAAAGCTTGACAATGCCTGCAGGTCACTTATGCCTCTACCTCTCTCACGTTATTGAACTGCTAAGTAACTTCCCATTCTCCTTTGAGTGATTGTCCATGTGCAGGTTCCACTGCTTGCAACTACTAAGCAGGGATATTATGAAACAGAGATGGAACCTTGAAGGCTTTTGGAGAACATAGAATGCAACACTTTTCACTGAAAACACATCCAGAAAACATGATCTATGAGACGAGGAGTCCTGTGGCACCTTATAGACTAACTGAAGTGTAGGAGCATAAGCTTTCGTGGGCAAAGACCCACTTCGTCAGATGCATGTAGTGGAAATTTCCAGAGGCAGGTATAAATATGCAGGCCAGGATCAGGCTGGAGAAGACAAGGTGGATCCAATCAAGAAGGATGAGGCCCACTTCTAGCAGCTGATCTGGAGGTGTGAATTCCAAGAAAGCAGAAGCTGCTTTTGTAGTTAGCGAGCCATTCACAGTCTTTGTTTAATCCAGAATTGATTGTGTCAAACTTAAAGATGAACTGTAGCTCAGCAGTTTCTCTTTGAAGTCTGGTCCTGAAGTTTTTTTGCTGCAGGATGGCTACTCTTAGATATGCAATTGTGAGTCCAGGAAGATTGAAGTGTTCCCCTACAGGTTTTTGTATGTTGCCATTCCTAATATCAGATTTGTGTCCATCGATTCTTTTACGTAGGGACTGTCCAGTTTGGCCGATGTATATAGCAGTGGGGCATTGTTGGCACATGATGGCATATATTACGTTGGTAGATGTGCAGGAGAATGTACCAGTGACAGTATGGCTGATCTGGTTACGTCCTGTGATGGTGTTGCTGGTGTATATATGTGGGCAGAGTTGACACCGACGTTTGTTGCAAGGATTGGTTCCTGAGTTCGAGTTATTATGGTGCGGTGTGTAGTTGCTGGTGAGAATATGCTTCAGGTTGGCGGGTTGTCTGTGGGCAAGGACCGGCCTACCTCCCAAGGCCTGTGAAAGCGAGGGATCATTGTCCAGGATGGGTTGTAGATCACTAATGATGCGTTGGAGAGGTTTTAGCTGGGGACTGTAGGTGATGGCCAGTGGTGTTCTGTTGGTTTCTTTCTTGGGCTTGTCCCGTAGCAGGAGGCTTCTGGGTACACGTCTGGCTCTGTCGATCTGTCTCCTCACTTCCTCGTGTGGGTATCGCAGTTTACAGAATGCTTGTTGAAGATGTTGTAGGTGTAGGTCTCTGTCTGAGGGGTTGGAGCATATGCGGTTGTACCTCAGTGCTTGTTTAAACAAAGACTGTGAATGGCTCGCTAACTACAAAAGCAGCTTCTGCTCTCTTGGAATTCACACCTCCAGATCAGCTGCTAGAAGTCGGCCTCATCCTCCTTGATTGGATCCACCTCCTCATCTCCAGCCTGATCCTGGCCTGCATATTTATACCTTCCTCTGGAAATTTCCACTACATGCATCTGACGAAGTGGGTCTTTGCCCACAAAAGCTTATGCTCCTACACTTCAGTTAGTCTATAAGGTGCCACAGACTCCTCGTCGCTTTTGCAGATTCAGACTAACACGGCTACCCCTCTGATACATGATCTATGAGGAAAGATTAAAAATTGGGTTTGTTTAGTCTGAAAAAGAGAAGACTGAGGGGCTGTGATAAAAGAGTAAAAGGATGTTATAAGAATGGAGAAAAATTCTTCTCAACCTCTGAAGATAGTACAAGAAGCAAGGAGCTTAAATTGCAGCATGGGAGGTTTACTCTGGACAACAGGAAAAAACTTCCTGTTAGAGTGGTTAAGCGCTGGAATAAATTTCCTACAGAGGTTGGGGAATCTCCATTATTTAAGAGTAAGTCAGATAAACATCTGTCAGAGATGATCTAGATGGTGAATAGTCTGACCATGCAGGAAGGGGACTAGATTTGATAAGCTTTCAAAGTCTCTTCCAATTCTAGTATAATAGGATTCTATGAAGTCATGGGGATTAGAAACATAGCTTTCATTTACACATGCAAAAGCAGTTTCATTTACATATGCTTTTCATAACTGTTCAAGGAATACTCATTAAAAAGTCAAACAGTAATAGAGAGGTAGTTGTGTTAGTCTGATCTTTCTAAAACAAAAGGAAAAACTATGTAGCACTTTAAAGACTAACAAGATGATTTCATAGCTGATAAGCTTTCGTGGGCCAGACCCACTTCCTCAGATCATATTTTGGAAGAGAATTGGCATGACCATATATACCCAAGAAATACAATGAAAAAAATGAACACATCATTAAACTGACAAATCAGATTTAGTACAGAAGGTGGGGCCAGGGAGAACGAGGGGAGGGAGGGAATAGCTATTTATGAGTCAATGAATGGATAATCAGGGGTGATAAGTGGGAAAGGTATCTTTGTAACGTGTAAGGTAATTAGCATCTTTGTTAAGGCCCATTTGTAAAGTGTCAAATTTAAGCATGAATGAAAGTTTTCAAGTTTCCCTCTGTAATCTGGGGTTAAAGTCTCTTTGAAGTAAGATGCATGTAGTAAGGTCATTAAGACTATGTCTAGGTAGACTGAAATGAAAACCAACTGGTTTTTCCTTGTGAAGATGTCTGATGTCTGTTTTGTGGACATGAATTCTTTGGTGAAGTATCTGTCCAATATACATAGCAGGAGGACACTGTTGGCACATGATGGCATAAATTATATTTCTGGATGAACAGGAATATGTGTCCTTGATCATATAACTGACATGGTTAGATCCAGTGATGGTGTCAAGACATTAAAGTAAAGCCAGCTACACTTAGAGCCATGGAGTGACAGTGTCCTTAACCAATGAGAATACCCTAAACAGGCCTTTGAAGAACTTGATCACAGTTGGATAGGAGGTGGATGATGGGCTAAGATTGACATCAAGTGTAGCACCTTCATTGAATTCAAGGATAAATTCCTTGGTTTTATCTTGTACACATCAGAATTCAAGATATCAATCAATCAATTATAAGGGGTAATGGACCTCTACTGGCACACATGTGAAAAACTTACAGGATGACACCTTAAGGCAGGGGTGGGGAACCTCAGGCCCGGGGGCTGGATACAGCTTGTCAGTATCTGGTCCCCGAAGCTCAGGGCTCACCCCCAATACTGGAACCCACAACGGTGTTACCCCACCTCACATGACTGAAGCACACAAAGTCTACTAGCCTGGGCCCCATAAGGCACTGGTGTACAAAGGGAATGCAGGGCATGTCTTTCTCCTTCTCAATTGGGTGGCCACATCAGTGAGGTTTTTTGCTTCCCCCCCCCCCCACCTCTTTTTCTCACATATGCGCAGCCCTACCCAAATAAGGTTCCCCAGCCCTATGTTTTACGCGATGAGCTTAAAAACCCCACAGAGCCAACTGGCAAGGAATTCACTGTTCTGATAGCAACTCCTGTCACGCCGGACAAAACTCACACCTATCATATTGTTCTAATATTGACGTATCAAGAATATCAAGATATCAAACGAAAACTGCTGATAAACCGATCATTAATATCACTACATGAGAAATTATGTATACCTACTAATATTAAATGTCTAATCTTTAACTAAAGGAAGAAACAGGTTTCTTCCAGGCAGGCAGGCAGTTTTCTCAACATCAAATGTAAATTAAGAACAGCAAGCCAAAAACAATGGGAGGTATATTTCCACAGGTTGACTGTGGATTAGGGATGTGACTAGTTACATGGTAAGCAATGCCCTTACCTGGTGATGCTTACTGGTTATGGATAACATCCCTACTCTGCATTGTGTGAAAAAAAATACTTCCTTTTGTTTTAAACTTGCTGCCTACTAATTTCATTTGGGGACATTTGAGCAGTAGAAAGGCTGGTAGTGTACAAGAGCTGACAACACAGCTATCACAGGGTAAACTCCCTTTACACTAGCAACAAGGGCTCCACAATCCTGGGCACCAGAGAAAGTGTCACATGAGGCTATTCCTGACTGAAGAAGAGCAGGTATACTCTCTGATCAACAACTATCCAGCTTCCATTCCCCAAGACAAATATTTCCAATAACACTCCACCCTCCCTTGATTTGTGATTGGGAAACCAATGTTGCCTCCTGAAAGCAGAATGAAGGTTGTATCATGGTCATTGCCAGTGATCTGGTGGCAGTGTCTGCTGCATCCAGAGCTTCTTGTAGGCTTACCATAACCACAACATCATCTTCTGAGACTCTTCCCACAGTCTGCCCCTCAGGGCTGAAGAAAGTTTATCAGAAGCAGATCCTATATTGATATCTACTCCCAGCCTCCCCTCTGATCTAAGAATACAACAGCAGATGCTTTTACAATTCCTGAAGGTCTCAGCAGCTCAACAGGGCTTAGTACACGATGACACTAACTTCAAGGCTCACAACGAGTACCCTTTTCA
Source organism: Pelodiscus sinensis (assembly GCF_049634645.1). Taxonomy (NCBI): domain Eukaryota; kingdom Metazoa; phylum Chordata; order Testudines; family Trionychidae; genus Pelodiscus; species Pelodiscus sinensis. Next base: position 32,317,809 of record NC_134728.1, on the reverse strand, counting down.
ACTCCAAACTAGTTTCTTGGGATTGTCTCTGGCAATGACCATGCTTTCAGAAGGCATCCCCTCTAAAGTGTAGGTGGCAACAGGAGGTTTCACATTTGAAGTACCTGAAGCTAGTGGTGGGTGACAACCACAAAAAATACCATCTACCTGAATCCCCATCTCTGATACTTGACATCATAAATACGTTGTTTAATCCAGATACTTGTTTTAATACTCACACAAGTTTTTTTCAATCCGAGGACGTTTCGATGGGACTTCCCCTCCTTTGGGTATCTTCCTCCTCCTTAATTCTAATGTTATTGACTGCAATGTTTGAGAACTTTGCGCTATAAATTTAGATAAAACCATAGGAAGGAAAGTTGACTTTTACCATTGAAGTCAGTTAAACTACTTACATGTCTATATTTTTAAAAATTCACACTCATTTTTTCATAACTTTCTCATAGGAATGTGAACAACTAGTCGACTATCCGATAAGCAAATGCTTATCCGATAGCAGACATACTAGTCAACTACTCACTTCCGCACCCCCCTCCCTCCACTGCCTCTATCAGAAAGAGGCAGCAAGGAGGGGGAGAGCTGGGGACCGGCTTCAAAGTGGCAGTGCTGCATGGAACCCAGGGTCAGCTGGGGACTCCTCCACTGGTCCCAGGCTCCATGTGGCACTGCCACTATGAAACGCTGTGGGGAGCGCAGGGCCAGAGGGGGACTGCTTGAGTCCCCCACTGGCCTCATGTTCCCCACAGCGCTTTCACCTTTGAAGTGGAGCAACGCCACCAGGGCTGTTTCTACACTTCAAATGCGGAGGCACTCTTATTGATTCATCAAATTCAATTAGCCAATTAATCAAAATTTTACATCCCTACTTTCTCAACAACAAATATTACTATCTCTATATAATTCTGGAATATTTTGTTCATCTTATTAGCTATTTTGGCACATCATGATTAACTCTTATAGTAAGCATATTAATTTAATCATGTAATGCCATTTATATAATCACATATTGTCATATTAGCGTGTCTATATATCAGTTCTGCAATCATCTCCTTAAAAACGATGTCTCTATTACTCAATTTTTTGACCTCTCTACCAATGCCACTTAAACACAACCAAACATGTCGCTGGCTGTCATGACCTTAAGGCTGTAAAGAATGAGCTGAGCTCTATCATTTCCACAGTAACGATTGATTAAAACAAGTGCTATCAAAGCAACATTTATTTCCACTTAATTGAAACAAAAATTCCCAAGCCCCAAATCAGTAAAGAACACAATGCTGACTGAGCAACTCAGCATTTCCAATTCCCTAGAAGAATTTTAGAAAGCTGCCTAAATATGCATTTTAAGTACTAACCTGTTGGAGGTGTTATAGGTGGTCTGCCACGTTTTCTTTTAGTTTCTTTTGTGTTTTCTGGTGGACTTTTTACACTTTCATTTTCAGATTTCTTCTCAACTTGTGTATCTACTGAATATTCCATGTCATTTTCCGATATATTTTCTTTGTCTTCTTTCCCATTCTTAGGTATATTTTTTTCAGAGACCTTGCATTTTTCTGAGATAATTATTTTTCCTTCCTTATCTGGTTGTTTTGATCTTTTTTCTGTCTTTAATGCCTTTTCATCCTTGCCCTTCTTAGTATTCTCAGATGCTTTCCTCTGTTCTTTAAACTTCTCCCGTTTTTCAGGAGATGAAGGGATTTCGTGAACTCTTTCCTTAGGCCTAGCATTACTCACAATGTTCTAAAATAGAGAAGATAGGAAGTGAAAAATACATGAGTCTTTGCATTTTGAAATGGTTAAATACAACAAATATTTAAAAACCAAAACACACAATAAACAGGAGTTGAAGTTTCATCAATATAACTCATAATTAATGCATTATAGACAGAGCTACAGTAAAACCTGCCACGAGTGACCATTCAGGGGAATCAACAGAAGGGGTCACTTGTAAAGGTGGTCTTTCCTCAAAGGCCTGATGTCAAATACACACTTTTACAATGTATAAAAAGGCTACTAGTGGTAATACTTACAATGTTTTTCATTATATTCTGGTTTCAGCCTCAAATTATTCTTCCCAGGAGTTCATGGGAACCTTTGCTACCCCCATCATCAATTTGTATGTCACTGTGAGAGTTGTCACATGGCTTGAAGTCTTCTAGTTTTGTAGCAGGCTCTGACTAAAGAATGGCCTCATCAGCTATTGCAGTGTCATTAAACACTTCTCAACTGGCACAGCAAAAACACTTGCCACATGTTAATGACTCCAAAAGGAAGCTCATATTCATTTTCTAGATTAAGATCTTCAGTTGGTCAGTCTGCATTTATCAAAGCATTTTTTGATGCTTGGCTCAGTCTCACTCCATGCTCAATGAGCAGAGAGTATTGCATCCAAAAGTAAAACCCAACTCAAAAACCACTGGACCCAATGAAGTTAGCTCAGATTCCCTCTGATGAAAAAATATAATTTGCTGTTTCAGTTTTAGAATGTGGATAATTCCAGCATCTATAGGCTGTAATACAGGTGCGCTATTTGGGGGAAATGAAGCAGAGTTTAATATTTATGAGTTTAACAGGAATATGGCCTATGGTGTCTTCTGCTAAGAGAATTTTACATTCCTGTAATAGCAATCTGAAGTCAAATCATTTTTCCAGATGCGCAGAGTTCATCTATGCTTTTCTGTTAAATTCACATTCCACAAGCAACTCCTTGACGTTCAACTTGCCAGAGCCTCATGGATGTTGGGATTTAGCCATCAGCATACACTTTTATTTCCGTTCATGTGGCTACATAAAGTAAGGGTCACTCTTGGAATGTTTCACACATTGCTTGCCTTTGACATGGAGGATTTTGCTAACTCTGATATCTTTAAAAATAGTCCAGTTTCATCTATATTACGTATAATCTCTTATGATTTCAGCAAATTTTTGCTTCCAATCTGCAACTATGTCTTAATTAATGTCGCCATGCTCATGCATGATATGCCAAAAGCAAGGATGTCTGTCTCTCTCAAATGATTCAAGCCCAGTCACTGCTGGTTTTAAACTCCCCACTTTCCAATTCCTCTGAATTTCATGGCTTGGATTTGTAACACTGGGCCAGAGACAATCCATGATGAGCAACATTGCATTTAAACGAATCATAAGTGAGAAACTTGTTTGTTTCTAGTTTGAGCAGAGGAAGTTACTCACCTTGGGCAGTAACAACGGTTCTTCAAGATGTGTGTCCCTGTGAGTGCTCCCCTGTACGTATCAGGCACATCCTGGTGCCGCAGATAGGAATTTTGAAGAGCAGTAGCCAGACAGACCGTGCATGCACAGTCAGTTTCACGCACCGTTCAAACAGTTTTCCTCGTGCGCGCGGCCCAGTTCTTCTCGGCCTCCCGAGTATCTAAAACAAAACAAGTACGAATAGAGACTCCAAAGTGGGGAGGAGGGCAGGTAGTGGAGCACCCACAGGGGGACACATCTCAAAGAACCATTGTTACTGCACAAGGTGATTAACTTCCTCTTCTTTGAGTGATGTCCCCATGGGTGCTCCACTAGAAGTGACTTCCCAGCAGTGTCTGAGAGCACCTGGATGGTGGGACTCGGAGTCATGGTCTAATAGTGGAAAGTACTACTGAGGCCACTGACGAGACCACAGCCAAATGGTGTAGTATAGCGTAATGCTTTATAGAAGTGCCATTAGATGACCATTTGGCTGTCTGACAAATGTCCCTAAGAGGAACTCCTCATAGGAATCCATTAAGATCAACACAATCCATTAAGATCAACACAATCCATTAAGATTCATTAAGATCAACACAATCCATTAAGATCAACACAATCCATTAAGATCAACACAGACTAACACGGCTACATCTCTATCCTCATAGGAATGGCATGGATGTCGATATGGCTCTGGTAGAATGAGCATTGGATGCTGATGAGAATTGTTTGTTGTGGACGGTGTAGCACTTCTCAATACAGGACACAGTGAGATTCGAGATGCATTAAAAGGAGAGTGGCTGTCCCTTATAACAATCTACTGGAGACACTAGTAGACGCTGGGTCTTCCTCAAGTCCTGCGTTCTGTCCATGAAAAAGGCTAGTGCTCTACGTACATCGAGGATATGTACTAATGCCTCTCTAATGGAGGTGTGAGGCTTGGGAAAAAATGCCAGAAATCAGAAGGTTTGTTAATATGAAACTCTGAGCAAATCTTAGGGATGAAAGCTGGGTGAGGGCAGAGGTTATCACCTTTAGAAAGACCAACTTCATTGTGACTATTTGTAGAGGTTTTGTCGCCAGTGGTTCAAAGGGTGGTTTGGTGAGGGTGTCCAGGACTAGATCCAAGTCCCATGGAGGTGGTGGGACACACTGAGATGGTTAACCTTGAGGAACCATTTAGCGGTAGAGTGCGAAAATATGGATATGCAGTCTATAGACAGTCTGGAGACAGTGATAACTGCTAGATGTACTTTTAATGATGTGATAGCTAACCCAGAGTATTTTAGGATGAATTTGAGGATTTCATGCAAAGGTACAATATGTGGGTCCAGCTGCCTATTGTTACACCAGTAGACAAATCTTCACCACTTTTGTCCTTCTTGCGTCCTTCCTGCTATGTATCAGGACCTGTTTGACTTGTGAAGAGCAGAGGTTCTCACAGTCCAAGAACCAATGAGGAACCATGCTGTCATTTGGAGAGCGTGAGGTCGAAGAAAGGTCCTGTGGTTTTGGGTCAGTATGTTGGGAAGTTTGGGAAGGGGATAAAAAGAAACATCCCGAGAAAGAGAGGGAAACCATTGCTGGCGAGCCCATGCAGGTGCTATAAAAAATCACTTTTGGCTTCATACATGTTCATCTTTTCTATGTCTCTGGGGATGTGCATGGTAGGCGGGAACGCATAGCGCAGTAGACCTTTCCAGTTAAGGAGGAAAGTGTCACCTTGCCGATCCTGGCTCTGGAACAGTACTGCCTCCATTTCAAGTTTTTGTAGGAGGCAAAGAGGTCTATTTGAGGAAAGTCCCAGCAGCACAAGACGTATAGGAAAACATCTCACTGGAGTCCCCAGTCATGGTGTGGTGCAAAGTGTCTGCTTAGAGCAAGGGTTCTTAACCTTGTTACCTTCACACCTCCCCTGAAAGTAAACTTCATGTTCACACACCTGAGAGCCATTTTGTGCACAGCCTAGCCCCACCCACTCACCTGACAGGAAGCTAAGGGGCGTGGCTAGGATAAGAACTCTGCCAGGGAGCTCAGTCGGGGCCCAGCCTCTGAGGGAGACAGAGGCCTGCCCAGAGCTCCTGGCTAACGAGGCTGAGACCTGGCCTGGGCTTCCCACAGCCACCTTCCCTCAGGCCAGCGAAAGCTTCCCTGCCTGAGCCGCCGAGGCCTGGCCAAGCCGACCAGAAGGGCTACCCTCTGACCTAGAGGAACCCATGGCTCTACAGGTGCCTGGCGATTCGGAGAACTGGCCTGAGCTGAAGCCGAGGCCTGCCTGAACCCTAGGACCTGGCGAGCCAGCTGGATGCAGCCATCTGAGCTAATTCCCAAGTCCGATGGCTAGTGGCACTGTGGGGTTAGCAAACTCCATTACAATGCCTAAATGAATAATACGAGCTTTTTACTTTGAACCTTCTCTTAACAAATTTACGTAATATTTGAAGATGAAAGTCAGCAATGCTCGCATACTGTTATTGTAGTGTGTCATCACATAGGCCTGATTGATTCGCACTGCTATCGTACTGTGCCGATTTCTAGAAGTAAAAAGAAATTACTGTTTATAATTTTAATTCATAATATTAATTAAGAAGCATTCTAAACTTTAGAATTTTATTCAGTGAGAAGGCAATTGCGATAAATTTTCTTGGAGGCACCTCACACCTCCCCTGTATCCTCTTCACGCCTCCCCTGGGGAGGTGTACCTCACTGGTTAAGAACCCCTGGCTTAGAGCCTCCACCGCAGTGTTGCTGATTCCTGGTAAGTATGATTCTATAAGCGTGATCTTCTTGTGGACACACCAGTTCCATAGGTGAACTGCCTCCATACAAAGGAAGTGGGACTGGGCTCCTCCTTGGTGACTGATATAGTACATCACAGCGATGTTGTTGGTGCAGATGCTGACTGTGGCACCAGAAACATGTGTTTTGAAATGTTTGCTGGCATTGAGAACAGCCCTGAGCTCTAGGACGTTGACATGCAGAGTTGCTTCCAATGATTTTTAAGATCGTCCATAGATGACGTATCCCCCTGGGGATGACTGGGGCTTCGTCTGGAGATGACAAGGAACGATCAGTCGGGGGAGAGAGGGGGGGGGAGTAGATGGTTGAGTGTTGGGTTCTGATAACTGACCCTTCACCAGTTCCGAATGGTGCAGTGGGGAGAAAGGTATATGTGGTGGGCTGTGATGCCTAATGGTAGGCAGAAGGGACGGCTCATAACGTTGTGGATGAGGGGGTCTGTAGCAGCAGGGCGACCAGTGTCTTGAATATGAAGATTGGTGGCAATGACAATTAACTGACCAATACTGTGAACGGCTGTATTTGTACCAATGGTGATCCTTGGGGATGAGTGTCTGGAAGGGTAGATGCTCCTGTTTTCCTCCCAGCACACTGCACATCCTGATATGGTTGGGGAATGGTAAAGTGTCACAGAGCCCCTAGAGGAAGGGAGAGGAGAGACACATGTGCCTCAGGTGGGTGGTGCAATGGAAAGCATGCCCCGGTGTAGGAGGTAATGGAGAGAGAGACTTGCAGCACTGTGGTGGTGACTTCAGTGCCAGTGGTGAAAGGGACGGTGCTGGCAAGAAGGTTGGCGAGGGAAAGCTAGGGCTACGAGATCTATCTGATTTTCCACACTCCTTCCTCTCTGCCGGGGGGAGGAGGGGTGCCCATGCCGATGCAGCCAGTAGTGCTGGTGCCACGGACTGCGGTGCGGGAATTGTAGGTGCAGCTCCTGGTGCCTTCAGTGCTAGGCGCTGGGAGTCGGTTCCCGTTGTCAGTAGTGACAGTGCCCTGGGACAGTTTTTCAGGTCCTAGAAAGTCTTTGGACCATTGGAGGCGGTACCAGACACACTGGGCTTGTCCACAGTGCTGACCCTGGTCGTTGGTGCTGGTGGTAGAGAGCGTGCCAGAAAATGCGCTTTTCAGGCAGAGACCCAGTAGTGGGGGAACAAACCCTATGTTTTTGGGCCCTGGGGGGGTCAGAAGGAGCTGTGGATGATGTTGATTCCGAAGGCAGAAGCGCTTTATCCAACAGGAGCATGAAGAGTCACATCGCTCTGTCTCTGCAAGCCCTGCCTATAAGTTTTGAGCAATTTGGGCAATTCTGAGGCACATGTGCCTCTCCAAGGCATCTAATACAAGAAAAATGCATGCGTTTGTGACCAGTGTCACATTTTTTTAAACCTAGTGAGCCCAACACTGTATGAGAGGAGCTATCGTGGGTTCACCTCAAGTTTAAGTATTTTTTGCCTTGTCGCTCTCTTCCTTTTTTCTGGTTGTTTCTTCTTTTTTTGGGGGGGGAGGGGGGGGGGGCAGAAAAAATAGCCAGTAAGCCAAATATTTTTTTTAACGAAGATCTACTAACTACAAGTATAACTATTAACAAGAACTAACAACTAACTACAAAATTCTTATTTTTGTGACTAAATAGCGAAGGAAAGGAGTTTGCTCCATCTGGGACCGAAGGCAGCAACAAAGGAGCTGGCGGGAGCCGGACTGCACACGAGGAAAAGGGTGTGAATTGCACGAGACGCTAACCACACATGCACAGTCCGGCTGACTACTGCTCTTCAAAACTTGGATCTATGGTGCCAGGAGAACAACATTCACTCGAAGAACATTTAATTTTCATTGAAGAATTTGCATTTCAATCAAATCGGTGAGGATGTCTGCCTTCCATTGTAACAAGTTTTGGATTTGTGTTTTTCCAATTCCAAATTTCTGGGCAATTTGACAGCAACACATGCAAGCTTTTGACTGTGACACTGCAGGTTGAAACTCTGTAGTGTGGTACGCTCTGGTCTGCATGATTTTAATTAGCTGGATATCCAGTTCTCATAAACGTAGCCAAGTTTCCCCGCAGTCCCATAAAGACTTTTCTACCAATACTTGCCCTCAGTGTTCCATGCTGTTATTTAGTTCTAATTTACCATGTCTTTTAAAAGCCCAATAAGCAGTAGAAGTGTTCATAATGCTACTAGACAATACTGACCTTCTGTGGTTCGGTAAATTCTCTGGTCCAGCACTGCTCAAGTCCCAAGGGTGCCAAACTAGAGAGGATCAACCTGTATTTTGCTTTAGTGTAAGGAATACTTTGGATTAGCAGGGCTCGACAAATTAGGCAATTTACTGACCTGTGGTAAGTAGATTTTAGCCTGGAGGGGCCGCGCAGCGTAGTCCGCATATGCGCAGCGTGCGCTTCCGCGCAGCTGGCAAGCAGGACTCGCCGCGGCTTGGCAAGCCCTACGGATAAGTATTTTTTTCTTCTTTTCCATATTGACTTTTTAACTTTAAACTGTAACATACAGTAATGTACACTATTCACATCCTTTAAAGTTACTGTTTGTTCAAGTTTCCAATTCATGGTGTGTACCAGGCTGTATAATGCAGTTACCTTAACATTCAAAAGAAAACAAAAATATTTCCCTATAAACAAAGAAACCAACAGACTGATCAGCGAAGATCTGTTTCTCCTATGGGTTTGTTTTTATAGATAGGAGTAAGAAAAGGTCATCAAAAGGAGTTGCTCTTCTCAGTTAAATTATAGGGAGGAAACATTCTGTGGTCTCTGCAAGAGGTCACTCATGACATATGGCCCCTCTTCAGAGGTAGTCACGAAGGCAGGTTTTACTGTATTCATAGTCACTGAACACAATCTATACATCAATTTCAGACAAACCTAATCATCTGCCAAAGTGCTATCAGCACTATTACAATGCATATTAATTTTCTACTTCATTTAAACACCTACAGAATACACAGTTATCTGTCATAGAATTGAATACCATGATGTGATTCTATGAACTGAGCTTCAAGAAACGCTGGACAAGATGCAAGTACAAGCATGCTGCCAAACCGTAGCATAATAGTCTCCAAGTTTTTCTTGGAATCTGTCTCAGCAACCTCAGACCTGTTTGAAAGCACTGATCTGACCCAGTGTTTTCATCTGGTATATTTTCTGATAGGAAAGTTAATTGTTAATATTCCTTTTAATACGGAAGTGAAGTAACTAAGCTCCACTTGAAAGAACGCTTCAGAAACAATACTGAAAAATTTAATTATAAAATCAAATATGAATATGTCAGAACTATTACAAATTGTACTAAGAGGTTTCTGTCTTGCAACCCTGAAAGTCTTGCAAATATCATAGGCACTAGGAAAAAAAAAAAACTTTCCCTAGTAAATACAGACTGCAAAGTCTCAGAGTGGGAGCGGTGTTAGTTTGTACCTGCAAAAACAATGAGGCACCTTAGTAACAAAACAGCTTTATTTAGGCATAAACTTTCATGGGAAAAACCCACTTAATCACATGAATTGGAGTTACAGAAGCAGGGGTATATATAAGTTAATATTTGTGTTAATGAAGCTAATCAAGTCATGGATCAGACTTCAGTCATACAGTCTCACTGATCAAATAACTGAAAGATTAACATTCAGACTGAGGAATCCTGTCAGGAAAGGATGAAAAAATAATCCAACCCTCCTCCCTCAAAACAGGAATATGGTAAGCAGAAAAAGCTGTTATGGCAAATCCCAAATCTATCAAGAATAAGAGACAAAAAAAACCAAGAAATTAAGTCTTAGGTAAGAACTTGTAACCCCATTTTTGGATTTTGCATAACCTTTTCAGTGATTCCAAAAGATGACTAATAAAACAACAAAATTAAAACAAACCCACTCACTACACAGCAGGTTCATCTGATCCAATCTTGTGATTTCTCTAGTTTGCTATGGCATTTTTCATTCTTTACATATTTAGGGCTAAAGGAATTACTTTGTTCTGAAAGGCCACTGCTCATACCCTTTCATAACCTAAGAAATTCTGGAATTCTAGCTCCCCATTTCAACAACATTTAGACAGTCTTCTGTGCCAGCGTCTGTATAGCCTGTTCCCTAATCAAAGGAACAGAAGAATCAAAGACAGTTTAAAAATACTATTTTTCCAACCTTGCAGACAATAAGTCTGCAGTTTCACAACAGATGAATGACTTTTTACTACCAAATCCAGTAACCCTTTATACACACAGATTTGACCAGAGTTCATACTCCTGGGGAAATTGTACACCAATTTGCACCAGAATAACATTCTACACACAATAGGTGCTACAGAGTGTTTGACCACCACCACCAGAGCCCAGCTCTTCAGCTTGCAAAATCAGGAAATGGCCCATGCAAGTCCCATGCATCAGCAGTTCCCAGCACTTTGTGAAGGAAGGTGGGAGCCAGCAGGAAATTTGCATATAAGCCAACACCACAGCATCTGGCTCTCGCTCCCTCTCTGGATTCTAGGGCTTGGGGATGTTGGTGGTGTGAATAACCTAGGCCGAGAGATCACCCTGTGGCTGGGCTACGGGGTGCAATTGCTTCAGCTAAGGAGATGAACCATGGCTGAGCTTTGGAGGGAATACAATGTGCTGGTGTCTGAAACAGGAGGGGCAGGATTCCCTTGAATTGTACCCATTCAACAACAAGATAACAGACACACACTAACTGGGTTGCATCTTTTTAGTTGTCTCTACGTATAGGTATTTTGAAATAAATTACCAAAGAAACTGGTATAATTATATTGTGTTATTTTGACAAATATACAAAATATTGTGCACAAAATAATTGTTGCAGAATTCCTCCCAGATGTAATAGATTCTAAAGCCAAAAGGGAGCAATGTAATCATCTACCCTATCTCCTGTATAACACAGATGAGAACACTTTCCTAAAATAATTCCTAGACCAGATCAGAATCATAGGATTGGAATAGATGTCTGGAGGTCATTGAGTCCACCCTCCTTGCCCAGAGCAGGACCAAGGCCAACTAAGCCATTCCAGCCAGGGCTCTCTCTATCAAGCCAGGATTTAAAAATATCTAAGGATGGAGATACCACTGCCTCCCTAGGTAACCCGCTCCAGCGCTTTACCAGCCACCTAGTAAAATAGTTTTTCCTAGTAACCAATCTAGACCTCCCCCACCGCAACCTGAAACCATTGCTCCTCATTCTGCCATCCATCACTACTGAGAACAGCCTCTCTTTATCCTCTCTGGAACCTCCCTTCAGTAAATTGAAGGTTGCTATTAAATCCCCCCTCACTCTTCCCTTCTGTAGATTAAGCCCAACTCCCTCAGCCTCTCATTCTAAGTCATGTGCTCCAGCCCCCTAATCATTTTGGTTGCTCTCCTCTGGACTTCCTCCAATGCAGCCACATCCTTTCTGTAATGGGTAGCCCAAAATTGGACACAATACTAGAGATGTGGCCTCATTTAAGAATTGAGACTCAAGAAGAATACAACACAATGCTTGGCAAATTGGTTTAATGGTTAATTACTCGCACCATTAAAAACATATCCTTTATTCCCAGTCTGGAAGTTGAAGGTAAACAGATTTAAGCACTGGATCATGTTACAGCTTCTCTACAAGACTAAAGAATCCATTATTAAAAATGTATTCCCTTTGTGGGTAAAGGCTAATCAAGTCCAGGGATGTAACAGTGTAGTTGATTAACCAATAAGCAAAAGCTTGTAGGTTAATGCTATAGACTACACGTATTTCTCTCTTCCCCTCTTCCTGCCAGTACATTTTTTAGCAGACTGGCCAGCAGCCTGGCTCAGCCCTAGTTTGTGACAGGCCTCGGATCTACCCCTCCTGTGGCTCTGCATTCCAAGTGTATTTAGAGTCAGGTGGGCAGGTAGCCCAGCTCAGTTCTGGCTCGTGCCAGGTCCAGGAGCTCAGACCTCACCCAGACTTTGCTGCCAGCCCCCGCTGCTGCTTCTAAGAGAGAGGCTGCTTTTTTAAACTGGTTCCTCTCATGGACCAGGTCCCATCTAGCACCCTGCACTGATGCCTTTGATACAGTGGATGATGGCCCCACCCCCGAGGACTACAGAATAGGTGACTAACCGATAAAATCTCATGAAGTTACTCGACTATTCAATTAACCATGGGGGTGCTTGGCTCTGGGGGAGGAGAGAGGCATTAGATTAAGGGGGCATAGGGGTGCCTGGCTCTGGGGGAGGGGGAGGCATTGAACCACAGCCCTTTAGTTCTTCCCTTTATACAAGCATACAATTCAGTGTTATTGCATGGTGTGTCATACTGTTTCTCAAATGATAGCATACAGTTTTTTTCCACTGAATGGAATGGAAACAAGAGTAGTGTAATATATACACACTCATGGGGCTGATTTGTGGTGCCCAGTTTAATTTTCATATGTCCTGAGTTTTAAGTACTTAACTGTACTGTGTTAATATTTATCTCATTATTTCCTTGGAATGTAGGCATTGCCAAATAAGCCAATGGGACCCTCTAGTTTAGTCCAGTATTCTAGCTACAAAAGTGGCCAATACAAGATGTGTCACAGGATGGGGTGTGAGTGTGTTTGCCTATGTGCTCAAGAAACTACAGTGGACAGTTATTCCTGGATAGGGAATGTTTCTTCTTCACTCCCATCAGTTTGTGGCTGGCTTATGACCTGAAACATGAGTGGGTTTTAATCTGTTTTTTATCCGATCTATGGTATTTTATATGTTTTCGTTCTCAAGAAGCCTTCATCCTTTTAAAAATCTTAAACTTTTGACCTCACTGCTATTTAATGGCAGTGAGTTCCACAGATGAATTGGGTAAAAAAAGTTTCCTTTTATCAATTTTAAATTTGTTATTTAAGTAAATGTAAAAAGATAGTCAATGAAGCTAGGTGAGGGCACACCATTAAACTTATTGTAATCCCATTACAATACTTTGTGTTATTTCCTGTACCTTTCCTTATGGATTTTACCCTCTCTCTTACCCTTTTAACATCTATTACATATTGAGCAAATGTTCTCTTTTTTATGTGTAGCTGGTCAGAAGGACAAGAAAACTGGGTGTCTTCCTTTACAGCAGCAATGCTAATTACTCCTAACAGTCCATATTTTTCAAAGTGTTAATTATTCTTTTTTTTTTTAAATATGGTTTCAACCATTGTTCCTGGTATTCAAGGCCATACTCTTTTTTTGTAATTCCAAGATCCATTTCTAGTGCCTTTAAGATAGAAATAATATTCACCACTCTCCAGTCCTCTACAAAGAACTTATTTTGATGAGACTGCTGAACTCCATTAGTAGCTCACCAAGTTCCTTTTTAAATTTCTTCCAAACCTATGATCATTTGATCTGCACCTACTGCTCTTAGATTTATCACTTTGTTCTAGCACCTCATCTTAAATACATCCACAGCGGTTGAGGAACAGTTTCTGTGGAAAGGGTATTACTTAGCTTCTTCACAATGTCTTCATTCTCCTTTATTTTTCTGTTTACTCCCTGGTAGTCTAGCAGACTCAACAGTTTCCCCTCATAGACTTCCTGCTTTTGAGAAACAAATATTTTTGTAATGTTTTGGCTGTTTGCTCATCAATTCCCACTTTGCACACCTGATAGCTATCTTACATTTTACCTATCATTTCATTTTCTGCTCTAATAGACTTAACTTGGGATGGGTTTCCAATTTCTGAAGGATACCCATTGGGCTCAAATAAGATCTGCTTTAAAGATTAAAAAAAGAAAGGAAATTATCCAGTTTTATATCCAAGTACCACTAGCCAGTCAAGGGTAACTGGGGCATACAATATTGCTAATAAATATACACTTGTACATCAGACAGCCAAAGGGCAATTAACTTGTTAGTCTTGCATGGATTACCTGTGTAAGAATATTACATGTACCTTTGAAATTGCAAAGTTTAAGAAATCATAAGGATAGCATAAAGGGCAGCTTTGCAAGCCATTTTATTCGTTTTGGTAATTGTCGGAGGAGGCCAGACCCCGCAAGGCCGGGGGGGGGGGGGGAGAGAGGTAAGGTTGACATCCCTTTTTACAAGGGCTGTAGGGTCTAAACATACGAATTCCCCTTTTTAAGATGAATACAGCCCTGCAGGCCTAGTCCAAAAAGTACTATTCCCTCTTTCAGGGAGAATACGGCCTTGCAGGCTTAGTCCCAAACACAGTTGTCTCTTTCTGGCAGGCTCTCCGGCCTGAAGGCCTAAGGCCCTGGTAAGTCTCCCCCAGCTGTTAGGGAGACGAGTGCTGTAGGGTACAGAGGCAGGGGGACGCAGGCCCTACCGCTCCACCAGGTCCCGAACTAGGGCCCTGTTAGCAGCGGACGCTTTTCATTGCTAGCTCAGCGGGGCTTCCAGCCGAAACATGCTGAGCTCCCGGGAGGGACAACCTGCCGCCCCAGATTACTTCCTACTGTCCCTAATGTTACCCGCTTCTCGGGGCATTACTTGATGGGTCTGACTCAAGAGGATGGCCTCCCTGCTCGGGGCTGTTGCTGAGGCTGTGGCAACTGCAATCGCTGCTGCCAGGGCTGCAGCCCCTGGGTCTGGTGTGGCTGATATGGCTGCAGCCAGTGTTGCTGCTCCTGGGGCTGCTGTGGCTGCAGCAGCTGCTTCCCGAGCGACAGGGGCTGCAGGGACTGGTCGGGAGCTCTGGCCTGAGCTCCTTCCACACTGGCGGTCCACCCAGACTGAGCTGCTCCGTTGGCTTTTATGCAGCTCCAGCACTTGGAGCATGCCCAGTCAGGGAAGAAGGGGGTGGGGAGGGGGGAAATCTTAGCGAGCCCCCACCCTCCTTTCAGTGTGGGGCACATCCGCCCCATCATAGTAATCCTTCTGGGGACAGACAGACACTTAGAGCAGACGGGGGAGGAGGGTATGGATGCAGAATAAGGCAGCCAATACAGATGTCATATTTCAATTCCATGGCAAAAAAAGAATCAGCATGTACCTGGTTTATACTGTGTGTCTAAAAAAAAATTCAAAGGCTAGTGTTTGCCAGGCTGAAGCAATTAATCTGAAATATGAGTCTCTCCCTCATTGTTTTGGTCTATACTTGTTTTTATTTCAACAAAACAAGTTACGTAACATAAAAAATTTAGAAGTACCTTAAATTTATATTTAAAATTATAAAAATTATTATATATGAGCAAATAATTTTACACAAATTATGGCATTATATTGAAAGACCTGAAAAAATATTATATAATACACTTAAAACAATCTATAATAATAATTAATTACAACTTTCCGATAGAAGTACACTGGTGGCCCTGAAAGCTATCCGTTTTCATTTGTGTGGCCCACAGTAGGCTTTGAGTTTGACATGCCTGCCTTAGAATCATTTCCTTGACTGTTTTCTGAATCTTCTCTAATTTATCGATATCTTCTTGAACTGTGGGCATCTGAACTGGACACGATACACCTTTGTTTGGCACTGGAATAACCTCCACATCTAAAGATCTCTACCATCTTAAATCCTGTGACCACACTAGCATTTTGGCCAAAGCATTGTCCTAGGAGTGCATATTCAGTTTATTATCCACCTTTACCCTGTGGGAGGCCTACTACTGGTCACCCATTTCTTCCTGGGGGAATTATGTGCCACTGCACAATGCAGAACTTTGTACAAATTAAGGTTGTGTGTGTAGAATTTCCTTTTCCCTCCTTCTCCCAGAAATGA
The DNA here is from genome assembly GCF_049634645.1 of Pelodiscus sinensis. Classification (NCBI taxonomy): domain Eukaryota; kingdom Metazoa; phylum Chordata; order Testudines; family Trionychidae; genus Pelodiscus; species Pelodiscus sinensis. Next base: position 32,302,118 of record NC_134728.1, on the reverse strand, counting down.
ACTGCAGAAATGTTGACTGTCACTAGGGGCCATTGGACCCAGCAGAGCCCAGCTTGCGAACAGAAGACAAGAGTGGGGGAAAAGGAAAACTGGAGGATTCACAGCCACTCTAGTGACCAAGCACACTCTGCAGAAAGAAGGTAGCAGCAAGCAGGAAACTCTTTGCTAGCCCACGACCAAGCATTAAGCTGTTTCACCCTCTGTATCCCTGGGCTTTGATGCATAGAGGATGAGAGTATCTAGGTGGGATGCTACCAAAGCTGGCATTGGGGAACACAGGGTGAATGTCTGGGCAGGGTGGTCAAAATTATGGTCCTGGGGAGGAAAGGGTGTGAGTGAATGGTCCTGGCCAATTTTAAAGTAAAGGAAACACCTGCAGTCTACAATAAATCAAAATGTGGAAGTATGTGTCCTTTAAATCAAGGGACACGTACCAGTCCCCTACATTAAGGGAAGGGATAATGGAAGCTAAGTTACCATTCTGAGCCTTGCCTTTCTTATGAAAGCATTGAGATCCCTGAGGTCCAGTATAGGAGTACGGGGTTCCCTTGGCTTTTGGGATTAGGAAATAGCAGGAGTAAAATCTCTTGCCCCTGAACTCTGGAGGAACCTCCTCTATCACTCCTAACTCGATAAGCAGTTGATGCTCATGAGCGGGGTCCTTGAAGAGGGATGGGAAAGGAAGGCGGGAGGGAACAGAACAGGAGAGAATCTCTCACTCCCACTGTGTCTAGGACACAACAGTCTAACGTGATGTGTTACTGCTCTGTAAGGATTCCATGGCTGCCTGATAGCTTGGGCAATAGTGCTTAAAGGCTCTTCCTGGCATGCCATAGTGCATGGGGAACAGACATAGGAATGCAAACTATCCCTTAAAAGCATAGGCACTGGTCCCCAGGGACTGGGTTCTGCCTTCCCTCCCACATAGGCACCTTAAGACAGCCCTAAACTAAACTAAGGCAATTCTAAATGAACAGCCAGAGGCAAACTGCTATTCAGCCGGTCCCCAAGTTGCGAACGGTCGACTTATGATCATTTGCAGTTATGACCAAAGCTGTCGTAAATGGCGGACCCCGAGTTACGAGCGCAATCTGCACTTACGAACAGCATGGTCGCGTGTAACTCAATGGGGTCCGACTTACGAACGAACCAAGTTACGACCAATTGCTTGGTCCGTAACCGGTTCTAAGTCAGAAAGAGGCTGTAAATTTAATCAACTGGCCAGCATCTTCTGGCTACTTTGGTGTGCCAACAAGTATGCTCCTACATATTAAGATATATGATTTTATAAAAAGATTTCTGGTTAATATCTTTATCTTTACATCAGAAACACTTAGCTGCAGCTTATTTTGGGGTTTGCTGTTTCATATTTATGCATGACATTTGATATACCTGTAATTTAAGGATAAAAAAAATCACTTACTACAATGATATTGTAATCATCCCAAACCAAGCATTATAAAGTAAGGAAATTCAGACTAAAGGCTGTACTTACAATACATACATAAGGCACCCAAAAAATGAATTCTGCCCAGTAGCAGACAGGTAAAAATCTACAGCAAGTATCTACAATGTCTTTATAAATCAGTTTAACCAAAAACTGAAACACCTGAATGATAACATGATTATTGCATGGTGTCACTACGGAACTTAGTTAAGGCCATTGGAGTGAATCAATTATTCATTGATTACTGACAGGGAAAACTCTTCTGCACCAGTGCACAAGACACACACACACACGTCGACAACGGAACAGACAAATGAAATCATTTAAAGAAAAACTTGTTCTACAGAACATAAATCATTTCATAAAAATATTAAGTGAAAAATACATATTTAAAATAAAATAAATGCACTTATTGTAATAAAGATTCTTCCAAGATCTGTGTCTGTATTGACAACACATGAGGTTAGCTAATAAACTCAAGCCTAACAATTCCTGTTGGCAGTGCATATCAATGTAGAACCTTCAAATCTGGAATACAATTCCCCCACACATCTGGACAGATGCCCAACCTACTGGCGTATAAGAATTGGTACAAAGCTTTTGACTAAGAACATGACTGTGGGTTATATTTACAACCTAGAGATGGATTCTGACATTTTGAGTAATCAGTTTTTTATTGTTTTAAGAAGAGTGTACACATGTGCTCAGGAACAATTGTGTGATGGATATTAATTTAAAAATAGTAAAGTGTTATCACAGGATTATTAGGACAGTTGGTTAACAGTATTGACAATACATGACAAATGATACAAACCACATTCCTGTAGTGACAAATTTATAATATTTCTTAAAAATCACCTTCTGGCTCAGTTTCTAGATAAAATAATATTACAAAATGTTACTATTAGCTTACACTAAAAAGTTACCAGTTCTATTAGTTTAAATTCACAAATTACAATGAGGGAAAGAGAAAGTGTTTCATTCTACAATCATACCCAAATTTGAGGTAAATCTTTAGAAGTGGTCCAATTCCTCTTTCTGCCCTTGGCTAAAGGATCTCATCAGTATAAATGAGGAGATGGGGAGTAGCAATGAATCACCCTATCCGGCAAAAGTGATTGCCTATGGAAGAACATGGGTAAAGAGAAAAAAGTATCCCTCTTTCAGCAAATAAGTGAAAGCTTACACCACTTACTGAACGAAGCCCTGAATCCTCCCTCATGAAGTTCTACTTAAAAGACGACACTAGAGAATAGTCAGATTATAACTGAATTCTAAGGAAATATTGGGTAGGAAAATAATTGATGCTTAACTCTGCCCTCTCCCCCCTTTTTTAAATTAAGCAACTTTAGCAGTTTTGTTTCTACTGATATATTATTCTAAGTCAGACACCTGTACTACATTTGAAACCTCCTCCCATACGCCTAAATGGTCTCATTTTGACCCTTTCACAAATCCAGGAAGCCTTAGCCAGAGATACACAGATCATCTTTGTTTCATGACAGATTTCCTGTGAGAACAAGAAGCAGCAAGCTTTAACCTTCATAAGCCATACCATAAATTGCTCTCTTCCGATTAACATATTTTTCACCGCTGAGTATCATATTTAGTGATATGTAAGTTAACTGGTCACTTGATGGATTTGTCATTTGATGCTAACATGGACAAACCAACGGAATTCTTAGATTTAAGAAAGTAGTAGTCTTAAAATTAAATTTCAAAACACAACATTTCTCACCTGATCTTTGGAAAAAGCTTTGACGTGAATATTTTTGACAGTCTGAATTACTCCATCATAAAATTTCACAGTGTAAGTACCTAAAATTTGAGAACACATCCTGATTAACAGTGTAATTTAACTTACATTTTGATAATTACTCAAAGAATGAAACACTGAGCACTCCAGTACTAAAGATGCACATCTCGTTCAAAATAAAAATTGATTCTTTCAGGGTTACAAAAATGTATATCAAACTTTAGACATTTTATGAAAGATGTATGAAGGGAGAATACAGTTCATTTCTTCTATTGATGTCCATATTAATGTAAGAAGTTACTCACCCTGTGCAGTAACGATGGTTCTTTGAGATGTGTATCCCTGTGGGTGCTCCACTCAGGTCATGGTGCACCCTCGTGCCACTGATCAGACTTTTTTGGTGAGCAGTGCCCCTCGCACTATGCCTGCACACCCAGCATCTTATGCTCCTGCGTTCCTTTTCTACCTGTAGTCCTTTAAAGACTCTAAGCAGAGGGGCGGAAGGGGGGGTAGTGGAGCACCCACAGGGAAACACATCTCAAAGAACCATTGTTACTGCACAGGGTTATTTACTACTACTTAATCGAGTGGTGTCCCCGTGGGTGCCCACCAGATGGTGGTGAGCATTTGAGTCATTTACATAGAGGAAGGAAGGCCCACATCTGCCAGTCATGTGGAGGGTATTGGCCCTTTCTGTAGGGCGTAATGTGCGAAAGCGTGATGGGAGGACCACGTAGCTGCTCTACAAATGTCCATCAATGGTACATGATTTAGGAAGGCCATTGTTGTTGCCATCACATGCGTAGAATGAGCCCTGAATCTGTGGCAGCTGCTTGCCACGAAGTTCATAAGCTGTATATATGCATCTGGCAATCCATTGAGATGGACGCTGTGCCAAGACAGCTGTCCCTGTATGTGGTCCAGACCAAGCTACATAGAGTCTATCCAATTTTCTGGTTCCCCTAGTTCTATCCAGGTAGAACGTAATCGCTCGTCTTGCTTCCAATGTGTTCAAGGTGGCCTCCTCAGAGGATGTATGAGGCTTAGAAAAATAAGCAGGTAAGTAAATGGGTTCATTTAGGTGGAAGTCAGATATAACGTTCAGGAGGAACTTAGGGTGGAAGCCTGAGTATAACTTTATCCTTGGTAAAGGTAGGGAAAGGTAGGTCAGCCATGAGGGCAGCAATTTCACCTACACATCTAGCTGATGTTATTGCCACTATGAAGGCCACCGTCATGGACAGGTATTGTAGTGATGTAGTGGCTAGTGGCACAAAGAGTGGCCTGGTGAGCACGTCAAGAACCAAGTTCAAGTCCTACGGAGGCACCAGGGGGAGAACGTGTGGGAACGTTTTCTGCAGGCCTGTGAGGAATCACTTCATCGAATGTGCAAAGAAGGAAGTCATCCACGAGTTCGTGGTACACGGTGACCGCCGCCAAGCGGACATGGATTAAGCTGATAGGGAGAACCGTGTCGCTATGGTCCATGAAATACTCCAGCACTGTAAGTATAGGGGCGGTATTGGGATGTAAGTGGCAAGTTGTGCACCATTGTTGAAAACATGTCCATTTGTTCTGGTAGGGGCTTCTCATGGAGGGGGCCTGACTGTTCAAGTAGGATGTGTTTGACGCTGTCTGAAGAGGAAAGTTCTTCATTCAGAAACCATGGAGAAGCTATCATAGAATCATCATAGAATCATAAAACTGGAAGAGACCTCAGAAGGTCATCAAGTCCAGCCCCCTGCTCTAGGCAGGACCAATTCCAACTAAATCAACCCGGCCAGGGCTTTGTCAAGCTGAGACTTAAACACCTCTAGGGATGGAGACTCCGCTACTTCCCTAGGTAACCCATTCCAGTGCTTCACCACTCTCCTAGTGAAATAGTTTTTCCTAATATCCAACCTGGACTTCTCCCACCGCAACTTGAGACCATTACTCCTTGTTCTGCCATCTGTCACTACTGAGAACAGCCTCTCTCCATCCTCTTTGAAACGTCCCTTCAGGAAGCTGAAGGCTGCTATCAAATCCCCCCTCACTCTTCGCTTCTGCAGACTAAACAGACCCAACTCCCTCATCCACTCCTCATAGGTCATATGCTCCAGCCCCCTAATCATTTTGGTTGCCCTCCGCTGGACCCTCTCCAATGTGTCCACATCCTTTTTGTAGTGGGGGGGCCCAGAACTGGACACAATACTCCAGATGTGGCCTCACCAGAGCCGAATAAAGGGGAATAATGACATCTCTGGATCTGCTGGCAATGCTCCTCTTAATGCAACCTAATATGCCATTAGCCATCTTGGCTACAAGGGCACACTGTTGACTCATATCCAGCTTCTCATCCACTGTAACCCCCAGGTTCTTTTCTGCAGAACTACTACATAGTACTGCTATGCTATGAGTTTCAGAGTTTTGATGTTCAGATGGCATGTCCTGCCATGGTGCTGTGTTAAGAGGTTCGGCAAAGCAGGGAGAGGAATGGATTGATCGATCGAGAGGTAGTATAGGTAAGGGAACCAAGGTTCTCTCGGCCAGGTGGGGACTATTAGAATTATTGTGGCCTGGTCAGAGCAAATCTTGTTCATCACTCTGGCAAGTAGAGGGATTGGTAGAAAGGCACAGAGTAGGGGAGCTGTCCAGCGAATGGTAAAGGCATCCCCCTCCGACCTCTTGTCCAGCCCTGCATGGGAGCAGAACTTGTGGCATTTGCGGCTGAGTGCTGTTGCAAAAAGGCCTATAGGTGGGAAACCCCACTTGCTAAAGATGGAGAGGAGAACATTGGTGTTGTTCTCTCACTCGTGTTGTTCTGAGAAGTGTCTGCTCAGTTTGTCGGTCCTCACATTCTGCTGTTCTGGTATATATGTGGCGGTTGGCGTTATATGGTTCCTGATACACCAGTTCCAAAATCTGATTGCTTCTGTACATGAGTGTGATTGGGCACCTCCCTGTCGACTGACGTAGAACAGAGACCGTGTGTTGTCCAGGACGACACAAATGGTTCTACCCTTTATCAGAGGAAGGAAGCGGGCACATGCCTTGCGAATGGCCCTGAGCGCCAGGATGTTGATATGGAAATGTCTCTCCCATTGGGACCATGTGCCCTGTATCGTCCTTGCACCACAATGAGTGCCCCTGCCCATAAGTGAGTCGTCATCATTATAGTTACTGATGGATCTGGGCAGTAGAAGGGTATTCCAGCAAGTAGGTTAGCTGGAGAAGTCCACCAGTCGAGAAATTGTAGCACCGGCAGAGGAAGCATAAGACGCCTCACGAGACTGTGTCAGGTTGGAATGTAGGTGGCTGCGAGCCAAAACTGTAGGCAGCGCACATGTAGCCTCGTGAATATGACCATAAAGGTTGTAGCCGTCATGTGCCCCAACAAATTGGACACACAGCCAGACTGTGGAAAAGGTCACAGAGCACCTTGAATCTTTGTAGTGGTAGACAGACTCTTGCTGTCACTGAATCTATAAATGCTCCTATGAATTCTATCTTTTGGGTGGGCTGTATGGTTGACTTGTGCCTATTGATAAAGACGCCAACTGGTAGCGGTTGTCATCACTATAGTTTGTTGACAAGTGGAGCTCTTAATAAGACTAGCATCGAGGTAAAGGGAAGATGACGACGTTCTATCCTCTGAGAAAGGCTGTGGTTATGGCTAGCATCTTCAAGAACACTCCAGCGGCTGTAGAAAGACCAAAGGGAAGGACCCTGTATTGGTAACAGTCTTGACCTACAACGAATCTGAGAAATCTTCTGTGGGTAGGATGGATGGTTACATGAAAATATGCATCTTAAAAGTCGAGGGCTGAGAACCAGTCCCCTTTGTCCAGTGCGCATATGACAGTTGCAAGGGTTACCATCTTGAATTTTGTGTTGAGGATGCACTTGAGTTTTCTGAGATCCAAGATTGGTCTCCATCCCCTGTTTTTTGGGCTGTTAGAAAATAGTGGGAGTATAAACCTCTTCCTCAATATTCTGTGGGAACAGGTTCTATTGCCCCTAGGGTGAGTAACTTTTCTACCTCTGCTTGTAATAGGGGCTGGTGAGATGGGTCCCTGAAGAGGGACAGGGTAGGGGGCATGGATGTGAAGGGGACTGTGTAACCCAATTTGATAATTTCTAGGACCCATTTGTCTGTAGTGATTTGGGCCCAGTATTGGAAGACGGGTCTCAGGCAGTGATGGAAGGTGACATTAGAATGCACTGGATCTGATGAGTGGTCGCTCAGACCCCTGACCAAGATTTCAAATTTGTTGCTTGTGTGAAGTCTACTGAGTGTTGGAGAACAGGTTTTGCTGCGTCCTCCTCCTGCTGGGGCATTGCTTGGGCTTGCTTCTGCTGTTGTGTATAATAGTTATAATTTTAGTCCCTTGGCCTTTGGTAGGGGGCATATTTGCGTCTCTTATCAGGTGGAGTGTACATCCCCAGAGTGATGTGTACATCGAGTGTAGGATTTCATCTGTCTGTGGCAAACAGATGTTTTCTATGAAAGAGGAAGTCCTCCACCTTTGATAGCAATTCTTTTGGGACCCCTGATGACTGCAGCCATGAAGCCCTACACATTCCGATTGCTGTAGCTGTGGCCCTAGCCGTCGTGTCAGCGATATCCACTGCAGCCTGGAGGGCAGTTTTTGCTATAAATGATGACTCCTTAATGATGGACTGGAGGTGTGGTCTCAGTCTCAGGAAGGTCCTGTAGCAGGTCCTGTAGTTTAGCATAGTTTGCCTGTTCATAGTTAGCCAGGAGGGCTGTATAATTTGATATCCTGGATCACAGGCTGGCAGAAGAGCATACCTTGCAGCCAAGGGTATCCAGCCTCTTATGCTCTTTGTCTCGGGGTGTAGACTTAAATTGTGGGGTTTTAGCATTGTGATTAACCAAGACTACAACCAATGAGTTCAACTGGGGATGTGCAAAGCATAAGTCCATGCCTTATGCAGAGACAAAGTACTTTCTGTCCGCACTGCAGTTTGTTGGGGGTATAGAGGCTGGAGTTTGCCAAAACATGTCTGATGGCTCCAAGATAGCTCTACCCATCCACAAAGCTATCTTTGAGGATGCCGTGGGTTGTAGTATCGTCAGTAATTTGTATTGCTGGTCTTGTATCTCTTGGAGCGTCATGTCCTGTGACTAAGTTACCTGTTTAAATAATTCTTGAAATTGTTTTAGATTGTCTACCGGTGGAGAGGGCAATATTTGGAAAACTACCTCATTTGGTCTAGTGCAGGCATGTCCAAAGTCTGGCCCGCGGGCCAATTGCGGCCCGTGTTCCGGTTTAATACGGCCCCACACGTAATTTGGCAATATCTATCTTTTATGGCCCCCAACGAATCCATATGTATTGAGATGAATACATTGTAAAATCTCAGTTAATGTCAGTTGGTCTAAATCAGTTATAAATCTATTTGGACACAACATGTATACTTGAGTTATGTTCCTGTTCATATTTTTTGAACTTAAAAGTTGACAGACAACCTTTATTACAAATAATATGTAATGTACTTTACAATGTTCCTGACATATATTTCAGCTTCTTGGATTTTTTTTTCATCTGGCCTTCAGATATGAAAGGCAGAGTGATTTAACACCTGTTCAGATTTGTCATCCATGTGACGAAATGAAAAGTATGCTGTTTGCAATAAACTTTGCATAAAATAGTTAATTTGCATTTAATTTCAATGGTTCAAATAATGTCAGACAAAATGGTCGGCCCTCACGCATATTCACTTCATCAAATCTGGCCCTCTTTGAAAAAAGTTTGGACACCCCTGGTCTAGTGGATCTAGGGTTGTGTGAGGAACTCTGAATCCGAATGAGGTAAGTTATCAATGTCATTGGAGCCCGCTTGTGTTATTACTGAGGATACATCCTCAGCTGGTTGGGCCACAGAGGATGCTGGTGTAGGGAATGATCACAAAATGAATGCCAGGAAGCCATTGATCCCAACGGAAATGACTGGCATGACGAAAATATGCTATGTTCGCTGCCACGGTCAGTTCTTGGTGAGAGCAGTGCAAGAGAGTGGGGAGCCCTGTCTGGAATATGAGTATGCCCCTGGGCATGAGACACCAATGAGGAGCGTGGTGAGCAAGCTCCTGATCTGAGCCGTGTGCCTGGCTAAAGAGATTTTTTTAAGTGTCGCGTCTTGTTCAGCGCTTACTTATGCTGCAGTGCCAGAGGGCGGTTGAGTACCGTCTGACCAGAGATCGTTTGTTCAGGCACTGTCATGGTGCCTGTGGGAGCCATTAGTTGTGGCATATGTGGCTTTGTAGGTGCCACTGCCTCAGCTGCACTGGCTGGTGCAGTGCGCTTGGGTTCTGACTCAGCTCTCCTGGCTGGGGCAGACTTGCGTTTCTCCATAGTGCCAGAGACTGACGGCACCAGGGAACGAGAGGCTTTGGGCAGAACTGGTAATGAGCATGCCGGGGAAGCCTGCGAAGCTTGTGAGCCTTTGCAGGCGGTGAAGTCGCCCTGTCAATGGGCTTTTGCAGTCCCCATGTATCCTCAGGTTTATCCCATGATAGTTGTAGGGACTTCTCCCAGAGGAGGTTTTTGAGCTGCATTTCACAGTCTCTTCTGGCTCTGGCTGTAATGTTCTGACAGTGCGAGCACTTATGTGCTGCATGAGTCTCTCCAAGGATTTAACACAAGAGGCATGGCCATCAGAAATAGGCATCGAGTTCCGACATGAGTTGCATCTTTTAAGGCTGGGGAAACTTGGCATGCTGAAGGAAAAGCCATGGCAGCAGTGCTTCTCTCTCTCTCTCTCTTTTTTTTTTTTTTTTTTTTAATAGAAGGTTGAAAACTGTCATTAACTGACTAAACTATGAAGAAACTCTAAACTAACTATAGTCTTCTTTTGTTTTTCCTCTCAGGAAGAAGAACACTGCTCTGACTCTCTCTTCGGCTGAGGATGGTAGAAAAGGAATTGAAGGGGCTCACACCGCACGCATACTTGGCAAACAGCAGAAGCCGAAGATGCTGGGTGCGCAGGCACAGCGCTCACCAAAAACCTCCGATCAGCAGCGCAATGATGCACCAAGACCTGAGTGGAGCACCCATAGGGACGCCACTCGATGAGAAGAATGAATTCACTAGTGAAATCATTTCTTATTAAGTCTATGCCTTTGAGTGAAAAAGCAAAACAAAAGCATTAGTTTTCAGACTTAAAAGATTCAAAAGGGATCCAAGCCAAATTAAGGAATATGAGCAATTGCTTCCAGTTTACAGTATTCATATTAGTAGTGCCACTGAAGGAAGAGTGTGCAGAAGACAGAAATTGGATGTGTGCTTAACTTCTGGAACAGCAATAATTAAATATATTTGCTATTTGTTCATGGAGTTTTGTAATTGGTGAAGAATAGATTTTGCTTAAGCTTTCTGCAACTGAGGCACTTCATATTATTTTGCATCTTTCCTCATTTATGAAAATATTCGAATAGATGTAAAAATACCCCAAATAGATATTTACCCATGACAAGTTTTAAATTGCCTATACCAAATCAGTTACTGAATGATATATATGAAAAATTGTTTAACATCTGAAAATTTTAAGAAGCTGCTGAAGAATTCCACGAGACAATAATCCACTAACAGCGGATACCCAAGTCTAATGATCCAGTTGCCTTAGACCAATTGCCTTACTTATGCTGGACAAAAGAGTCCAGTAATTATGAGGCTGAATACAGGTCAACTCTGCTTCTGCATATCAGTGTGTCAAACTGAGTGTTTCACATATTTTAGTGACCTATAATAAGAATCTTTAGGCTGAACATTGTTCTGTAACTTAAGCTTCAGAGGGGTAGCTGAGTAGATAGCACCTTAAAAACTAACAAAACATGTAGATGGTATCATGAGTTTTCGTGGGCGCAACCCACTTCTTCAGATCCTCTCATCAGAAGAAGTAGGTTGCGCCCAGGAAAGCTCAATACCATCTACATGTTCTATTATTCTGTAACTCAGCACAATCTCTGAATGAGTTCCACAGCAAACAATCTCTGGAGAGCTGTACAAAGTGATACAAACCTCAATGACATTTAAAAATTATATTGGACCAAATTCTATTATCTAGGCTGAATCAGAACTTCTGAACAGTGTTTCCTATATTACATTTTCTAGGAAGCATACTGAAGATAAATTTGAATTCCAAATTCTATGAGGCAGAAAATATGTTCTGCTGGAAGTAAAGCATACCTGATTTAAATGTAGAATAATTTCAGTTCCAACAGAAAATACCTATCTACATTCTTTCCCACTTTTCTGTATTTAATAGTAGACCTGACACACTCATCAAGAACACAGAGGTAGTTTTGGTGAAAATGTTTTGTGCACATTTGAAAAAGAAAAACTTCAGACCACTGCACTTCAAGGTCCCACCATGACCATTTCACTAATATGCAAGAAGGTCCCAGATATTTCAGAAGTTCTTTATATTTTATTTATTTAGCGGTCATCTGCCAAACAAAAATACATTAAGGGTGAAAGCATTAATATCAATCTTAGAGAAAGAAAGTGTCTCTCATCAATTTGGATCCTCTCCTTTACAATGACAAAAAAAAAAGATGTTGGCCTCTTTCTGCTGCAAACATTTCTTTAGCAATTGTGTCAAGTTGCTAAAATAAATTTTAATTAATTGATTATCTTTCTTCCCCCTCCAGTTATGCCATTTTCAAGGTAGGTCATTAGGTAACTGATCCTAGCTGCTGGAGAAAAAAATACCCACTTCGCACATCGACAACATTTAATGAGAAATTACAGAACAGAAAAACTATTTTTTATACAAGTAACATTCTGTAGCATAATAAATACTTGCTTTCAGACATGTGCCATGTTCTCTGGAAACGAGGAAATTCTGAACACAAATTTATCCAGTTATTAAGTACAACAAAATAAAGAGCTGCATCTTACCATCCTTGTTAACAGAAGTGACTTTGGCTGGATAAAACCGACAATCAGACCAGCAAGCCAATACCTGGTCATTTATATGAAATCCCTACAAAAAGAAAAAACAAACTAACAATTTACACTTGCTGAATTTGAGAAACAAAATTAGGAAGGTTTAAAAAAAGATATACTGCTTCATTAAACCAATAGAATGGTTTCCTTGTTAAAAGCAGGGTTGAGAGAATGCACCTGTTTAAACAATTAACCGATAAGCCTGGGTTCATTGATTAATCCTAACAGTTACACGCAGGGCCCTCTTTCCCTTACCCCAGACCCCTGTTGCCTCTACATGAGGCGGGGGGAGAGGGGAAGAGCTGGTGTGCATGAGGAGACTGCTTTTACGCTGGCTTCCCACACATGCCAGTTCCCACGGAGCCCCCCCCACACTGCTGCCTCTGAGGGGAAGGGGGACAAGCAGGAGCCGGTGTTTACGCCTGGCCCCTGATGTACAAACATGTAACTTCTGTAAATATCAGCTGTTACACGTTTACAGAATTCAATGCAATTTAACATCCCTAGTTAATAAAAAACCCTTATCCTTCCGCAGGCAAACACTGCAACAGCGCCTGCTCATGAGGAAGAATTTACATTCAGCTACAGATGTAAAAAAGTTGACACCATTCTATGTAGACTGTAAGCTCCTTCAGGCAGGAACTGTTTCTTCTTCCGTCTGTACCACACTAATGGTACAGCACTAAGCTTAAACAATGACAAATTACATCTGGCCACGTACATGCTGCATTGAGGGACCTCAATGGGTTTTGGATGTAAATAAAATGCAATATGTAACTAGCTGAATAATGCGAATTCATTAAATACACTGTTTTCAACTTACACCACATCCATCTTCCTCATGTAATCCCTCTTTCCTTAGCTGAATTTTCTCTAAGGGACGCAGATAGGGACTGTCCCAACAAAACCATTCATCATAACGGTGGTTCCAGCGTTTGAAATGAATAAGCACTTTTCCTTCCTCGTAGTCAATTTCTTCAATATGAGCTGGATACCTATGCAAATTAAGAGCTCACTGAAATAACTCTGGTTAAGAATAAAATGAGATGCCTCAAAAATCAGTAGCATGATTATAATGTAAGGCCATACATATAGTGGTTCTACTAACACTAGCAAAACTAAAAAGAATGATGCATAAGCAGTTTGTTCTTGTACAGAGACAGCAATATATGGGAAAAATGTTTTCCCATGGTTTCTCTACTGCTTACATTATTTGTTTTATGTATAGTTTCACCCCTTAGACTAGATCCTGCGCTCTACTTAGGACTAAATCAAGAATTGCCTCTTATGGGTTCCAGAACCAGCCTCTCCAAGAAGCAGTCATTTAGTTTGTTAAGAAACTTATCTCTGCATCCCATCCTAAGGTGATGTGTAGCATGTCAATTTGGGGATAGCTGAAATTATGAAGCATGCACTCTAGAAATATTTCATTTAACTGTAACTGCAAGCTCATCCAGGTCTCAGCAAAAGTAATAAGTTTAAGACCCCTAATGATAGTTCAAATTAATACCAATTACAAAACAGTTACGCTTCTTAAAACAGTGAAAGCATACTGTTAATACAAAATTGTACAAGTACGATGCAAAGACTTGTGAAATACTAACCAAGTTAATTAATCTGCTATAGAAAAGAAGCAACCTCCTAAATCCTCCATTTGAACGTGAATAATTTTGTTCAAAACACACAGTTTTGGAGGAAAAAGTAATTATACAGAAAAAGTAAAATCTTTACTAGAGTTAAGCATCTGCAGCACTTGCAGAAAACATTAAAATCAGCACAGAAAAGCTGACAAAAATTGACCAGTTTAATCTATTTTGTTGTGGACATACATGTTGGAGAGATACTTACATTTTCTGACAATTTTTCATGTAAACTTTGAATACTGTAATTAGCATTCTAGGATTTTTTAATAGAAGATGGATGAGTTGATACACAGGGTGAGAGTAACAATGAACATGCAAATCTAGTACATTTGTTTCTAATTATCAGATGGAACCTCTATGAAACATTTTAAATGAATCATTAATTTTATGCAATTCCAGGAATGAACAATTGAGGGAGGCTTCTCTCTCTATTATTGCTTCTATAAAATCAGTTACGAATAGAATGGTAACATATGCCACACTTGAATTAAGACAACATGAGACTGGCTTCAAGAATTCCTCTAACCAGAGTGACTATCACTCACAAAGGAGGTCTGCAAAGTCACTTCCTGGCCAAGAGGAAAGTGCTACCCAGTTCAAAATGCATCCACCATGCAACGGCAATATTGTTGAAAATATAGTATAACGATGGGATGAACCTTGGCATCAGCTCAACACGGAGCAGAGTAGAGCAGCTTCAACTAGAGTAACAGCAAAACTCAACTACAACATACAACAAATTTGTTCTCCCAAAATGATTCAAGACAGATCTTGCCCGCTCAATATCACAGAGGGTCATGGCAAAAAGATGGACTCTCAGAAGCTCTCAGAATTAGATTCCAGAACTACCTGTATTGATCAGAGAACATGTATATGGAATTGCAAAATTAAGCCAAAATGCATGCAGAAAACAGAAGCAATCACAGCAGTTACTGAAGAAAACACAACAAAGCACACATTTTGGCAAGTCAAGTATAATTAGCAAGCCAAAATAATTTTAAGAGCAACTACCACAAGACAAAAACTAACAGCAATTTTTTTTAAAGTCCATCAGAAGCAGGAAACCTGCCAAATCCAAGGGATCACTAGATAATCAGTGCTAACAAAGCATTCCAGGAAGACACAGGCATTGCAGAGAAGCAACATGAACTATTTGCATTGGTCCTTCCTGCATATGATGTGAGGGAGGACTCCCACACTAAATTTTTAGATGACATATCTCAGGAACTGCTCCAGACAGAGATGTAAACAGAATAGTTTTTTGAACACAGCTATAAATTAGTCACTAGGACCAGATAGTATTCACAGGAGTTCTGAATGCACTCATATGGAATTGCAGAACTACTGTGGTATGTAACCTATTGTTTAAACCAGCCTCTGTACCTCTGAATGAGTAAGTAGCTGATGCAAAATCTATTTTTAAAGGTACCATAGGCAAATCCTGGAAATTACAGGCTGGTAAGCCTAACTTCAGTACCAGGGAAACTGGATGAAACTATAATAAATCAACAGAATTATCAGACACATAGATTAACACAATATATTGGGGAAGAATTAATGTGGTTTTTCTAAAGGGATTATATCTCACCAATATATGAAAATTTTTTGATAGAGTCAAGCAGCACATGGACAAGAGCAAGCCAGTTGTACATAGTTTCAGAAAGCCTTTGCATGGTCTCTTACTAAAAGCACTATATCAAAGTAAGCAGTCATGCGAGAAAAGAGATGGTCCTTTCATGGATCAGTAATTGGTTAAAACATAGGAAATGGTAGGAAAAAATGGTCAGTTCTCACAAAGGAGAGAGGTAAAGAGCAGGGTCCTCCCAACATCTATAGCAGAATATGTGCTGTTTAACATTCATAAATAGATTTGTAAAAGTTAATAAATAGTGAGCTGACAAAGTTTGCAGGTGATAATAAATTAAGGATAGTGAAGGCCAAATCGCACTGCAAAGAGATCTCTTAAAACTGAATAACAAAATGACAGATGAAATTAAATTGTGATAAATGCAAAGTAAAACTGGAAAACAGTCCTAACTATATATACAAAAATATGTAACCTGACACGCAAAAAAAAAGAGAGATCTTGAAGTTATCCTGATAATTCTTTGCAAACATTTCTTGACTGTGCAACAGACGTCAAAAAAGCTAACAGAATATTAAAAACCAACAGGAAAAGCACAGATAAGACCAAAATTTCATTATAAATCAGTGGCATGCCCACACCTTTAACTGCATGCAGTTCTGGTTGCCCTCTCAAAAATGGATATATTAGAAATGGAGAAGGTATAGAGAAGGGCAACAAAGAATAGAGCTATGGTACAGCTTATGCATGAGGAGAGATTAAAAGATTACCTACCGTTGATCTTGGAATGAAACAACTAAGAGGAAATATGATAGATGTGTATAAATTCATTAATTGTATGGAGAACATGAATAAGAAAATAATTTACTCCTTCCACATAAAAACAGTTACCCAACCTTTTCATAACTATTGGTCTTCGAGAGATGTAGCTCATGTCCATTGCATTCTGAGTGCGCAGAGTCAGATATTTTTGCCTTAGCAATATCTGCGAGATCAGCTGTGAGATCCCCTTGAGCACCGCATTTATGCTTTGGTATTTCAGGCGCCGCCAGCCTTATGCCTCCTCACTTCCATCTTGTCAGTAACTCCAGCAGAGGGGCAGGAGTCTAGATAATGCAATCTGGACGTTAGCATTACAGCTTGAAGAACATTTATGAAAAGCGGGTAACCATTTTTAGTTAGTGTTTGCTTGTGTCAATTCCATTTTAGGTGATTAACAAGCAGTGTCCATGAAGATGGGCTTGGCGTTCACAGCGGTGCAGCTTGGAGCACTGCTCTACCAAAACCAGCGTCATCTCAAGCTTGCTGAGTAAGCGCACAATGAGATGTGACCATGACGACTGACAGTAAGTAGCAGCTCTACATATCTTTTGGATTAGAAGCCACACCATGAAGGCCACTGATGGCACCTGTGTCCTGGTTGAGTATGCTATTTCAACTGCTCTTGGATGCAGTCAAGCTGAACCCATGAAGAATCCTTGAAGAATGCTGTACTGCGATCATCTCAGACACACTCAGGACTGACATCACAACCAAGAATAAAACTTTCCAGGGTAGGAGAGAGAGCAGGGTAACAGGCTCTCAAAGGGAGGCCTCATTACTCTTGGCAAAACAACAGGAAGTTACTTACCTTGTGCAGCAACGACTGTTCTTTGAGATGTGTCTCCCCATGAGTGCTCCACATATGGTGATGAGTATCCCTGGAGCTGCAAATCGGAGCTTCTTCTAAGCAGTTGCTAGTTGGGCCACGCGTGCGCAGCAGGCATCTCGTGCTGCTGGCAGTTTGACAGTTGAGTGCAGCCTGACCCTCTCCCCTCAGAGCAGACCTACTCCAAGTAGCAGGGAAGAAGGGAGGGTCATGGAGCACCCACGGGGACAAACACCTTGAAGAATAGTCGTTACTGCACAAGCTAACTCCCTTTTCTTCTCTGGGTGATGTCCCCATGGGTGCTCCATGCATGGTGACTACCAAGCAGCGTCCCATGCGGTTGATGGGACTCGGAGTTACTGCTTAATGGCAGCGGACAGAACTGCTGTAGCCACCGCTAGATCGTTTGCCAATTGGGGCAGGATTGCATAATGTTTAGAGAATGTGTGATCAGAAGACCATGCAGCTGCCCAGTAAATGTCTCGTAGAGACACATTTTTTAAGAATGCCGTGGATGCTGCCATAGCCCAAGTAGAATGGGCTCTCGGTAAGGCTAGCAGCGGTTAGCCGGAGGGTGAATGGCATTGGAGAATGCAAGTCGCTATCCATTTTGAAATTCTCTGAGTCGAGATGAAAAGCCAGTCATTGCAACAGAGTGTCGTGGGGTCTCTCGAAAACCCTGAGTTCTGTCAGTGTAAAATGCCAAAGCTCTTCGTACATCCAATGTATGCAGCATTGCCTCCCTGGAAGAAGCATGAAGTCTTGGGAAGAATGCAGGCAGGACAATGGGTTTGTTGATATGGAAGATCGTGCCGACCTTTGGGAGGAACATTGGATGCGTCCTCAAAGTCACTTTATCCTTACTCAACACTGTACAGGGTTGACCCTTTATTAGCGCGCCTATTTCACTGGTGCTCCTCACACAAGTTACGGCTACAAGAAAGAGAACTTTCATGATGAGTAGAGAGAGTACACAAAGCCATTGGCTCAAAGGGGGGCTTCATGAGAGCAGTCAATACCAGATTAAGGTCCCATGTAGGGGTTGGCGTCCTACGAGGTTGATAGAGATTGCAAAGACCTCTGAGGAACCTCTTTGATAATGGGCATGCAAATACTGAAGCCCCCTCAATTAGTTCGTGGAAAGCAGAGATAGTGACCAGGTGGTCCGATTGAAGAGATAGATAATCCATCCGTCTTCAGGATGCATCCGTAGTCTAGAATGGCTTGTATCAGAGCTTCACTAGGGTTGACTTGTGTCTGCTGACACCAGGAGATGAAACGCCTCTATTTCTGCAGGTAAGTCACTCTGGTGGATTGTCTCCTGTTGTTCAGTAGGACATCTTTCACCCGCTCAGAACACTGGAACTCATGGTCATGGAATTATTGAGGAGGCATGCACAGAGATGTAGTGACTGCAGGTTCGGGTGACACAGCTTGCCCCTGTTCTGGAATAGGAGGTCATGTCCATGTGGTAACAGGCAAGCTGGTTCTAGAGACAAATCCTGAAGGGATGGAAACCAAATCTGCGTGGACCAAGCAGTGGCTATCAAAATAATTCAAGCACCGTGAAGCCGAATTTTGTGCAACACCCTGGGAAGAAAGGCGTAATACAGTGGTTCATCCCATGTGAGGAGGAACCCTTCGCCCCTGGATCTCCTGCCCAGTCTGGCTCGAGAGCAAAATTTGGGACATTTGGTGGTGTTCGGTGTTGCAAAGAGATCCATGTTGGGATAGCCCAATTTGCAGATGATGATATCCGTGACTGCAGGGTGGAGTTCCCACTCGTGGTGAATTGTAAAGCTGAGGTTCAGGGCATCTGCCACAGTGTTGTCGACCACCCAATAAGTACGTAGCTTTTAGGATGACCCCGTGCCTTATACACCAATTCCAGAGGCGGACTGCCTCGGTGCACAGAGGTCTGGTCTCGGTGCACAGAGGCGCTCCTCGCACCTGTTTATGTAGTACAAAATGGTCATGTTGTCTGTGAGAATACAAACTGAGCAGCTGGTTGTGGAAGAGGCAAAGCAATTGCAAGCATTTCTGACAGCCCTGAGCTCCAGAAAGTTGATGTGTAATGGAGCCTCTATCTGCGACTTAGGACAGTTGAAGAGGAACAGAGGGAAGGGGGTCGGACCATGCTCAACAGTCAAATGGTCAGCAGGGGGACACACCTGCTGCGCATGCTCGGCCCAACTAGCAACTGCTTAGAAAAAACTCCGATTTGCGATTCCAGGGATGCCTGTCATCATACATGGAGCACCCACGGAGACATCACCCAAAGAAGAAAAATCAGTTCCCAAGGAGAGACTGGATCCTGGACATGCAAGTAGAAACACTCCAGACCTTTCAAAAAGTGAGTCGTATTATGAGTGAAGACTGACATGCATTGGAATGGATGGTAGAAAGCCTAAATAGCAGCAGGATGATCAATGACAGGGACAAACCTTGAAGTTTGAGGTGCAGAAGATAATCCCGGATCTCCTGAAGCAAGCCCTGTTCATTCCTGATACACCGTTCTAAGACGCAGCACATGACTTTTTCCATTTGGACAGATAAGCTGCTTTCGTGGAGGGTTTCCTGCTACCCAGGAACCCTCCCCATGGGTGCTCCATGAATGATGACAGGCATCACTGGATTCACATTTCCATTCATCTGTCTTTAACCATGCAGTCAATACAGCATTGTCAGGCTCATGTTTAGAAAGTTGCCTGGGTTCTGGAACAGCAGATCCGGCCAGTCACAGCTTAAGTGGGGCAACTACTGAAAAGTTCAGCAGGATGCTGAACTAGTTCGAGTGAGGCCATACAGGGTTTATTAGGATAAACTACAGGTATGAAAACATCCACAAGAGCCAGTGTTCCCTCTAAGAGGCAAGGCAGCGCAGCTTCACAGGGGATTATCAACCCTGCCCAATCAGCAGCTCAGGGCTCCATGCAAGGAGCTGACTGACTGGGAGGAGCTGATTATCACCTGTGAAGCTCTGTGCAGATTAGAGGGAACACTGATAAGAGCCCCGAACAGAAAGAAACATGCCTCTGACAAGGGGGCCCATGTCCATCTCCCGGATCAAAGAGAACATGTGTCATTTCTTCTTCTGCATGGATGTGAACGGGTCCATCCCGACTTCTCCACCCCCTATAAAATTACACTATCCACTTCTGGATAGCGTGACCACTTGAGGCAAGACAAGATAGTCCTGCTGAGATGACCTACTAATACATTCCTAGTCTCAGGCAAGCGCACAGGTACCTGAGGAATGGCATGCCGCACATAAAAGTCCTGAAGGTGGAGTGCTTCTTGACAAAGGGTTGACAACCTGGATCCACTCTGCCTCTTGATGTAATATATTGCAGCAGTATTGTCCATCAGAACCCACACCATCTTGCCTTTCAAGTGGGGAAAGAAAGCCTTGCATCCCATGCAAACTGCTCTAAGCACCCTGACATTGCTATAGAAGGACAGATAATCAGCAGCCACAGATGCTGAGCTTGACCTGCCAGGCTCTGCAGACCAGGGCCACCAAGGGAAATCTCTCCAGAGATAACCCAGCATCGCACTACCAATCCAGGGGTAACTAGATGTGATTTAGCATCCTAATTACCAACTCTAAGTCATGCCTGCTACGGATGTAGACTGAGGCCCACTATGCTTTCAGACGAAGGAGCTGGCCACGTCTTCACACACATGTACATGCAGCCCAACAACCACAGCAAGGTATGAGCCATGGTGATTAAGTGATTCTTTACATGGACGATGAGATTCAACGTGGCTTGAAAACAAGCTTCTGGTTAGAAGGCTCTGACTCACGTGTAGCTGAGAACCATCCCCAATGAATTCTATTCACTGGACCAACTTTAAAGTGGATTTTTTCTTATTTATCAACAGGCTCAAACAGCACATGGAATTCACCTGATTAAAGCTCCTCTGCACTTACTCCTGAAATCTGACTTGATGAGCCAGTCAGCAAGATGAGAAGGTAAGCAGCCATTGGCACCAGACATTTGGTGAACCCCCTTGAGGCCACACATTGAAAGTAACATCTGCCCACTATGAAACTAATGAATTGCCTACGATCTTGGACTATAGAAAATATGCATCCTTCAAGTTAAGGGAAGCGTCCCAGTCTCCTGGACCTAGGCAGACCACAAGAAACATCAACTTTCTGAGAGATTTGTGGAGGCAATGCAGGCCCAGAATTGATCTGGAGCCCCCTTTTGCTTTTGGGATTAGGTAATGAAAGGAAAGCATTTCTATATTCTTGCAGTATCCAGAGGGTCTCTTTCACTGCCCCCAGGTAACTGGAAGTTCTCAACTCTTTCAATGGGAGTTGCTCATGAGAAGAGCCCATGAAGGAGGACAGGCAAGTGGGAGGAAGGGAAAGGATATCCAAGAATTGCAGGTTATAGTCCTGAGATCCTAATCTCTTACACCCGCTGGACCAAGGAGTCCCCTGACCAGGCCAAATGGTAGAAATGAAGACAAGTGAGTTAAGAATAAGTTAGATCTGGAAAGCTGACTAAGGCATCTCTCGAGCTCACCTTCAAAAAGTGCATTTATGACCCCTGGGATGCTCTGCAAGGCTTGTCTGTGAAGATGAGCAGGAGGAGGATGGGTAGCTGTAGGGTAAACTGTCCATGGTATCTTGCTGAGTACTGAGTACTCAAATCCAAAATCATTAGGCCAGGCCTGGGAAGCACACAGACAGCAGTTAACTTGACCCTGGTTCCCCTGGCAACTACATTCCAAAGGGGCCTCTCTCTCTGATAAGGCCTGGCTGGTAGCAGCCAGGCTGCATGGTTTTTCTTACTGTCTCCTGTAATTTCAGTCTCCTGTAATTTCAGATCAATCAGCTTGGATCCCAAGGACTGTGCCAACACAAGGAAGGAGTCATCTCACAGTAGCCATCACAATTTCAGCAAAACAAGTTAACATCAATATGTCCATTTTGGAGCTTCCATCCTGTTTATGTTGGCTCATTTAGCTTGTTAGGAATAACTACCTGTATTAGTGATAACATGTTTAATTGGCAATGGGCGGAAATACTGTGTAACCTTTATATTTCATTGGCTTATGTGCTTATCTCATTTCCGCTGCTAGACCTATCAAATCACTTCCCCTCTGTCCATCTGCTACCTATATAATCTAATGATAGAAAAGTAGGCGTGTTAGTCTGGTGTAGCTGAAACAAAATACAGGACTATGTAGCACTTTAAAGACTAACAAGATGGTTTATTAGATGATGAGCTTTCGTGGGCCAGACCCACTTCCTCAGATCAAATAGTGGAAGAAAATTGTCACAGCCACATATACCAAAGGATACAATTAAAAAAAAATGAACACATATGAAAAGGACAAATCAAATTTCAGAACAGAAGTGGGATGGGGAGGGGGAGGTAAATGTCTATGAGCTAATGATATTAGTGGTGATAATTGGGGAAGCTATCTTTGTAATGGGTAAGATTACACCTGAGTCTGAACAAAGGCTCTAGTTAAGTTTCGAATTTTAGCATGAATAACAGGTCGGAGGATTCTCTTTCAAGTGCAGTCTTAAAAGGCTTTTGAAGCAGGATGCAGGTAATTAAGTCGTTGAGACAATGTCCTTTCTGATTGAAATGGCAAGAAACTGCTTTTTCTTTGCGATCCTGTCTGATATCTGTTTTGTGGGCATTGATCCTTCACCAAGGACATTTACCTCCCCCTCGCCCCCCCCCCCCCCCCCCCCCCCGCTTCTGTTCTGAAATTTGATTTGTCCTTTTCATGTGTGTTTATTTTTTTAATTGTATCCTTTGGTATATATGGTTGTGACAATTTTCTTCCACTATTTCATCTGAGGAAGTGGGTCTGGCCCACGAAAGCTCATCATCTAATAAACCATCTTGTTAGTCTTTAAAGTGCTATATAGTCCTGTATTTTGTTTTATATAATCTAATGTATGTTTTGGTTAAGTTAATGCTCACCAGGTTAACTCCTGATGGGTACTCGACCAGCTGTCTGAACCAATAAATCCTCTGTTTGTTTTCACCTGCACCCAGCGTGTCCGGAATTATTCCCTACAGTAGCAATGACAGACAATCATGTTTCTATCCCTTCTCCTTGCAGGCCCCTGTCAAAACGGCCAAGGCTTTGAAGGCAGGGGTAGCTGGAACGTGCTTTCTTAAAGGCTATGATGTATGCATGCCCAAAGAGTGAAGGGTGGCTGAAATGTCCTTCAGCCCATGCAGCCTTGCCTCCATCTGCTCTGCAAAGAGTCCATTCTCATAGAATGGAAGATCTCGACTGAGGTCTGCATTTTTTGAGGCAGGCCACTATTCTGAAGCCAAAAGCTGCACCTCATGATCACCACCACCAATGTGGTCACCCTAACTGCCAAGGCCACAGTGTCCCAATTCCATATGAAAACACCTTACTGTGGTATCCTTCTCCACCAAGGTGCTTAATTCCAGGGCTAAAACTTCCCAGGCGGGGGAAGGGGGGAGACAGCACACCATACATTTACAAAGGAAGTCCCATAAGTGAAAACTGTGGAAACTATACCTGTCAAAGAAAGCCTGTTGGTTTGATAGCCTGCAAGACCAGCTATCAAATAAACGGTCCTCTCACAAAGGTCCTGGGTTTTTGGGACTTATTTTGGCAGGGGAGAGGGGGGAGTTCAATCAGTGTGCCCATGTTTCTCCTTGTTGTAAACAGAGGACTTGTGAGCCCAGAGGAGGGCAGGTATTCATGTGCTTGAACCCTTCTGTATGGAACAAAATATTTTTTGGCCTTTCTGTAGAAGGAAGGGTTGGAAAACAGGGTTTGCCAGAGGACCTTGGCAATTTTCAGGAGACCATCATGCATTGATAGTGCAACACAGACAGGATAGAGGTTGGGAGCATATTAAAGAAGATGGCTGCGTGCTCGGCCATCTCTTCCAGTTCTATGCCCAAGATCTCAGCCACTCATCAAAATCTAGCTTTCTTTAAAACTTCAGGCTGGCCCTCAAGAGTTACAGGACCACCTCATCCAGGGATGAGGATAATGACTGTAACACCCAGGAAGTCTCCATGGAATCATAACCCATGTGGGAAGAGGGTTTTAAGGGCAGGTACTGTCACTTCTTCCCCTACCTCTTAGTGGGTTTCATGCATGCAGCCTGGTGCTGACAGTGCCACCCAATGCTACTCCAAGATGATGAAAGGGCAGACAGCAGAATGCAGCATTACCAGCATGCCCCATGCACCCCAATAGGGCCAATACTCTGGCTAATGGCAGAGCTGCCAAAGGTGGCACTACTGAAGTCAATGTGGTTTAGTGCCCAATCGCACTAGTGGAGCTTTCCTTTTGTGATGAAGGAAACCACTTCCAGTGACCACATCAAGGTTACTGATGATGGTGTTAGTCTCCTGACCTTCACCACTGGAGACCAGTGCTAGGAATGGACAAATGGATGACAGGGGTATGACTGAGCACTCCTGTGGGATGGGTCATAGAGATCTGTGCCAAGAGGAAAAATGGTGGGAGGGTGAATGGTGAAGATAATACAACAAACAGTGCCTCCCCCTATGTGAACTGCATTTAAATGGTGGGGGACTATGAATGCCATGCTAGTGATCCAAAGCGAGCCCCAGAGGACATGAGCTGCAACACTGGAGTTCTGTGACAGAAGGGGAGAGCACTGCCTTGGCTCAGTAATCTATGGCACTCAACTGTGCTGTGGCCGTCTTGGCAGCTAGCTTACTCTTGTAGGCAGCCTTTGCCACTTCCTGCAGAACACGCAATGCCAATAGCACAGGTGGAGGGCTTTGCTCTCTTGGAATTGGGAGAGCTTGGGAAGGCATCAATGAGGCTACAAATTTGCATCTCCTACCCATTCCTAGAGTCCGTGGTGTTATCCTTTAGGGAGCTAAGGGAACTGACTATGGAGGCACATTTCCATGGCTCTGGAGTGGTCAAGAGGCCTGAACTGAGACCTTTGTCCAATGCCCCAGTCTCTTTCTTGCAATGAGCAATGGATCCATGCTTCATAAGTTTGGGTTTTTTTGTTTTGTTTTGGGGGGAGGGGGGTGGGGGATACCAGCAAAAGAACACAGAGCCCAGTGCCAGGCGTGCACTGTGCACTAAATTTCTAGGCATTGAGTCCAGCCAAGGCAGCTCAGAAACTGGCTGGAAGGAAGCCTCCACAAGGAGAGCCCTCAAACAAGTTTCACACACTTTCTGGGGCCTGGGTCTAAAGTTATTCAAGATATAAAATTTGTCCTCTGCAGGGTGGTATTGTTTAAAAAGAGGTGATTAAAAAATTCATTGATTTAAATCAAGTTTCCCATGACACTTCTTCACTTATTCCTTCAATAATGGTACAAATCTGATTACTAAAACAAGTTAATTTACAGCTCAGTACAGCACTTTACAACATCTAAGAGGTTATACTTTATGCAATTTTTTTAGATAATTTGGATTTTTATTGATTTAGGAAATAGCACATACTACTCATTACCTGTGTAAAGCTGCAGATAGAGCAGCCATACATTAGGAATAAGAAACTACAATCACACATACAAACACAATAGCACTTATATTTTATTAATTTAAATAATATATAAATGATTCCCATTTGCTATTGCAGCAGTCTCCAGTCAATGAAAGTGTTCATTGTTAACAAATGCGAAAAGGAAAAATTGTAGCATAAATGAACCAAGAAACCTTTTCATTTATCGTCTCATTGGTCTTTGATGATCCTTACCACAAACTCATCCATAATGGTGGTTTTACTGGATGATTGAAATCTTTTGTTTTCTACTGATAATTTCTACTGAAATGTGTTTAGTTGCAGCACTGCTGCTAAAAGTACCAACGGAAGACTCTGAAGTTGTTGCAGATAGACAGATTAAGTCTTTATGCTTAAATGGAATCCTGAAACAAAATTCAGAAGTGATTTTGAATAGTCCTTAGTTCTTCTCACTCTATTATTCATTTAATAATTTAGGGTATGTCTACACTACCCCGCTAGTTCGAACTAGCGGGGTAATGTATGCATACCGAACTTGCTAATGAAGCCCGGGATTTGAATTTCCCGGGCTTCAATAGCATAAAGCCAGCGCCGCCATTTATAAAAGCCGGCTAGTGCGAACCCCGTGCCGGGCGGCTACACGCGGCACGGGCTAGATAGTTCGGAATGGCTACGTAGTTCGAACTATCTGTACTCCTCGTGGAACATTTGTGTGCGCCCGCCAAGTGCTCGGGGCTGGCCTGGCCCCGGGCACGTGGTGCATGCACGGTGCCGGAGCCAGCCCCGGGCACATGGCGCACGGTGAGCGCAGACCCCGGGAGCGCCGCCGATAGGCCGCCCACGCTCTGGGCACGCGGCGCTTTGGGGGGGGGGGAGGGGGAAGCGCCGGCCCCGGGCACGCGGCGGGGGGGGGGGGGGGGGCCCGCCGGGCCCGGGCGCGCAGCACTTGGCGGGGGGGGGGGGGGGGGCGCGCCGGCCGCAGGCGCGTGGCTATGGGGGGGGCCCCGCCCCCGGGCGCACAAGTCGCCCAGCAACCTCTAATGGTTGGGGACCACTGAGCTAAACTAACCTTTTTTCCCCTAGCAACATCCAACAGTTTGGGAATTTACTTGTCAAATCACACTTGTACTGACATGTAGAGAGAGTTTTGAACGATACATTGCAAAATGAATTTAAGCTACTACTAACCAGTTGATCCACTCAGCCATATGCACATCTTCATCCACATCTTTTTCTCTCAATAAACAGTTTTCCTTATGATGTTTCATTCTTGCAACTAGGCCCTGCAGCTTGTTCTTGTATTGCTTACACTTCACACCATTTTCCTTCTTTACTCAGGGAAAAAAATTCTTCTAAATATTCCCAGATATGGCCTCTCTTACACCCAGAAGCTACAACACTTATTCTGTGGCAAAACTGTGGGGAAAGCGAAGTTACTCACCTCCAGTGCAGTAACTGTCGTTCTTCGAGGAGGTGTCCCCGCGGGTGCTCCACTATGGGCTGCTGGGCTTGCGGTGCCGCAGACGGAAGCTTGTCATGAGCAGTGTTCGGCTAGACCACGCATGTGCCGTGGGCTCGCGGCTTTCGCGCTCTTTTCTGTCGCGTGGGCCAGCCCCCCTCCAGTTCCTCAAAATCGCCTCTGAGTCTGTAAGAGACAAGAGCAGAGAGAGAGAGAGGACTCTGAAGTGGGGAGGAGGGCGGGCAGTGGAGCACCCACGGGGACACCACCTCGAAGAACGACAGTTACTGCACCGGAGGTGAGTAACTTCGCTTTTTTCTTCAGGGATGTCCCCGCGGGGGCTCCACTATGGGTGACTGCATAGCAGTAGTCACCACAATGGAAGGAGGGCAAGGATTCCTTATTTATCCGCTGTGGAGAGTACCGCAGTCGCCACTGCCTCATCTGAGTGAGAGACTAGAGAAATAGAATAGTGCTTAGCGAAGGTCTCATGTGAGGACCAAGTCCCCGTTCTGCAGATATTCTTCAGAGATACCCCTCTATGAAACGCTGTAGATGTGGCCATGGCTCTAGTGGAATGAGCGCGTGGACGGGGCGGAAGGGGTAAGCCTTTCATTGCATACAATTGCACTATGCATGAGGTTACGAGATTGGAAATCCTCTGGGAAGATAGGCGTTGACCCTTTGACCTGTGTGCCAAGGAGACAAATAAGTGTTCCGTAAGCCTGAAATGTTTAGTACCATCTATGTAGAATGCTAAGGCCCTGCGGGTGTCCAAAGAGTGTAGGGCCGCTTCTCATGGTGAGGCATGGGGCTTCGGGTAAAAGGTTGGCAGGATGACTGGTTCGTTAACATGGAAATGGGAGACAATTTTAGGTATGAATCTTGGACGTAATCTCAAGACTACTTCATCCTTACGGAAAATTGTATATGGTGGTGTGGCCATCATGGCAGAAAGCTTTGCTAACTCTTGCTAACTTTAGTTTGGAAAAAAGAAGATTAAGGGGGGACATGATAGCGGTTTTCAAATATCTAAAAGGGTGTCACAAGGAGGAAGGCGAAAATTTGTTCCTCTTGGTTTCTGAGGACAGGACAAGGAGTAATGGGCTTAAAGTGCAGCAGGGGAGGTTTAGATTGGACATTAGGAAAAAATTCCTGTCAGGGTGGTCAAATATTGGAATAAATTGCCAAGGGAGGTGGTGGAATCTCCCTCTCTGGAGATATTTAAGAACAGGTTAGATAGACATCTGTCAGGGATGGTGTAGACGGAGCTTGATCCTACCTTGAGGGTGGGGGGCTGGACTCGATGACCTCTCGAGGTCCCTTCCAGTCCTATTATTCTATGATTCTATGATTCTGCGTGCAGATGTTATGGCGAGCAGGAAAATGGTTTTCAGAGTGAGCAAATATAAGGATACAGTCGCCAGAGGCTCGAACAGCGGCCTCATTAGGGTGTCGAGTACTGCATCCAGGCTCCACACAGGTGGAACTGGGTCGTGCGGTGGATCCATGTTGATAAGGCCCTTGAGAAATCTTTTAGTCGTAGGATGGGCGAAGATAGAAACGCCATCTATCAGTGATGTAAATGCTGATATTGCTGCAAGGTGCACCCTTATGGAAGCTAACGAGAGACCCTTGTTCTTTAGGTGCAGTGCGTAGTCCCGTACGGAAGGAATCGATGGACGTATCGGATCGTGGTTTGAGGTACACCAGGAGTATCATCTGCGCCATTTGTGAATCTAAGTTTTTCTCGTGGTTTGTCGCCTACTGTGTACTAGGACGTGTTGGACTGGAACAGAGCAGAGAGATTCCAATTGAGTCAGCCAGTTAGGAACCATGCTGTTAGGTTCAGCATTTGTATCTCGGGGTGTTTCAGGCGTCCTCGGTCTTCTGTGAGGAGATCGTGGAGAGGCGGAAGGTGGATCGGTGTCCGTACAGAGACACGGTGCAGGAAGGGAAACCAGTGCTGGCAAGGCCAGTCCGGGGCTATGAGGATTAGCGTAGCCTTGTCCGCCTTCAGCTTCTGGAGGACTTTGGGAATCAGAAGTATGGGGGGGAATGCATAAAGAGGGGTCCGCGCCAAGTCATAAGGAAGGCATTTCCCAGGGATGTGCGGCCCATGCCCACCCTGGTGCAGTACTTGCGGCATTTTGTATTGGCAGGAGTTGAAGAGGTCCACTCGGGGAGTACCCCAATGTTGGAAGATGTCGCATAAAACGCCGTCATGCATTTCCCATTTGTGTTTTACACAGAAATGTCTGCTCAGGAAATCTGCCGTCACATTTGTGGTGCCAGGTAAGTAAAATGCCATAGGAGTTACCCCGTGGCAAATGCACCAGTTCCAAAAGCGGATGGCTTCTGTGCATAGGGAGCAGGAGCGAGCGCCGCCCTGGCGATTTACGTAATACATGGCTGTGATGTTGTCTGTAAGTATCCTCATCATGGTGTTCCGAATGTAGATGAAGAAGGATTTGCATGCGTTGAAAATGGCACATAGAGGTTTATGTGTAGCCTTGCTTCTTGTGGGGACCATTGGCCTTGGACCGAAAGGGAGCCCATGTGGGCCCCCCAGCGGAGGTCTAGGATAGGGTGCCAACCTCTGGAGCTTTTCTGGGTGAGGAAATAATGTGAGTAAAAGCCCCTGTTCCTGAAATCCTTTGGGACTGGCTCTATGGCACCCAGAGACAGAAGGTGGTCGACCTCTAGTCGGAGGAGGGTCTCGTGAGAGGGGTCCCTGAAGTGGGACAGGGTGGGAGGGGTGGTTGATGGGATGGCTATGAAAGGGATAGGGTAGCCAGACTGAACAATCTCGAGGACCCATCTATCCGTGGTGATTTTTGCCCATTGATGTAGAAAGGGCCTCAGCCGGTGGTGGAAGAGCTGCGCCATACGATTCATGATGCTGCCTGTGACTGTCTGCTCACCCTCGACCAACGCATCAAACCTGTTGCTTGTTGTTGGGAGGCATGTTCGTTCTGCCGGTTGGGTTTCGGCATCGCTGAAGTCTCTGGCGAGAGCATTGGTTGTCAAAGGGCCTCTGTTGCTGGTGCTGTTGCTGCCACTGATGTCTGATGTAGGAGTAGTCATATCTGCACTGATATGGTGAGTACCGCCGTCTTTTAAGGGGGGGTGTATACATCCCCAGAGTTCACAAAGTTGTTCGGTATTCTTTAGAGGAGTGTAAGTGAGTCCGTGGTCTCTGCAAAGAGCTTCCCCTTGTCGAAGGGTAAGTCCTTGACTTTGGACTGTAGTTCCTTTGAAACTCCCGCCGCTTGAAGGAAAGAAGCTCTGCGCATAACAATGGCAGTAGCAGTGGAGCGAGCAGCGGCATCAGCGACGTCCATGGCTATTTGGAGGGACATTCTCGCTGATGTGTAGCCCTTTTGGATTACTGATCTCAGGATCGATTTTTTTGAATCAGGGAGATGATCCATGAGGGGAGTGAGGCATGAAAACGTATCGAAGGTATGATTGGAGAGATGCGCCGAGTAATTGGCGATTCTGAGGAGTAGAGTTGCTGAAGTGTATACCTTCCTGCCCAGGAGGTCAAGTCTCTTTATGTCCCTATCGGAGCCCTGTTTGAGATGGGGGGCTCTGGACCTCTGTTGAGCTGCGTCGACTACTAAAGAGTTAGCCTGTGGATGGGCAAAGAGAAATTCCATGCCCTTTGGTGGTACGAAATATTTCTTGTTGGCTCTTTTGTTGGTGGGGAGAGCCGACGCTGGAGCATGCCACACTTCATCGGACAGTCCCAGGATGCCTTCGTCCCAGAGGAATGGCCAGGCGTGACCTATGCTGCGTTTGGAGATTCCTGAAAAGCTTGTGTTGCTTGTCTTTGAGTTCCTGCAGCGGGATCTCTTGTGTGATAGCTACTCGCTTAAACAATTCTTGGAACTGATGGAGGTCATCTGGTGGAGAGCTGTCGCCGGGTGTGACTGCCTCATCTGGAGGAGATGAATCTGGGATGGAAGACCCCAAAGTTTGGTGCATGAAGGGAGTATGTACCGGCTCTGATGGGTGGTGAGATGGTGATGGTGATGGTGAATAGTGCGGAGGAGTAAAGGGAGCTGGAGTTGGAGAGCGCCTGCGTGAAGCGTAGTCAAAGGCTGATCGTGATCGGCAAGAGTATCTGCTACAAGAATGTCGAGAGTAGCGGTCGTCACAATGGTATGTGCCATGTCACGGTGAACAGTCATCATGGAAGCTAGAGCGGCTGCAATACCGATAGTGGTACGGGGAGCAGGGCGAACAGGAGTGGAGCTGTGATGCCCTGGAGGAAGCAGGAGAGGCAGAGAGCTGCCTGTAGTGGAGCCTGTGATGATAAGATGCAGCAGCCAGAAACGGGGAAGGCAGTCTTGAAGAGGCGTGAGGAGACCCATACCGGTGAGAGGACCGGAGTGGGAATTGGAGTGCTGGCAGAGAGGACAGTGCCAGGGAGAGGAAGCGGGAGCGAGAGCAGCTGCGGCGTGGAGATCGGAGAGCAGCAGGGCTCCAGGGTGGTTGTGTCGTGGCATGCACTGAAGCGCTAGCCGCTAGATTGCTCTGCTCTGGGTGCGGAAGGGCAGGAGCAATCGGTACCGCGCCGGAAGCGGAACGGGTCGGCGCCATGTAGTCCGACACCGTGCCGTGACTCAGAGGTGGTGCCGGGGCCGGTGCCGTGATGGTCGGGTCCGAAGCTGCTCTCAGAGCCAGCTTAGCGCTCTGCGCCGGGGTAAAGAGAAGCGGCTGAGCTGGCGCTGCCTAGGGAGCTGGCGTTTGGGAAGCCTCCCGTGGCCGCTTAGATTTCAAAGCCGCTGAGGCAGGGGGATGTGGCTTTACATTGCCAGACGTTCCAGGTGTGTCTGCCTGCTTCTCTCTGCCATTTAAGGCAGCTGCCAGGGATCTCACTTTCTTTTGAAGTCCAGTAGTGGGGGAGGAAGCCCGGCGTTCGTGTGGCTGCTGATTCGAGTCAGCTTGCTGCGGTTGCAGGGCTGTGTCGAAGAGGAGCATGCGAAAGCGCCTCTCCCTATCTTTTCTGGCCCTGGAGGTGAGTCTTGAACAATGAGTACACTTCTGGGGGATGTGAGACTCCCCCAGGCAACGGATGCACTCTGCATGGCCGTCGGAGGCTGGCATTGCCTCCCGGCAGGAGCCGCATTTTTTAAACCCGGTCACTGACATTTTGCCAGCAGCCTGTTTGTTGGGGGGTTTTTTGGGGTTTTTTTTTAATTGCAGAGACACAGGTAGTTGTTCAATGTTGATAGCCTGGTGGTAATGACTCTGTCCTGCTGTCTTTGTTCCTTTTCTCTTTTTACAGTTTTTCTTTTCCAGGTGAACACAACTATATACAATGGAGTTGACAGGAGAACAGCTGAGAGGCAGGAGGTAAAAGCGGTATGCGGTTTGTTTCTGTTCTTACTCCCAATAGTTCTGTCTTTTGTCTTTCTTCTCTTATTTGTTTTGTTTGTTTTTTTGTTTAATAGGACAAAGAGAAGGAAAAGGGAAGGAAAAAGGGATTTCACGTACAAGGGGAAACTAGAAGCAGTCTAGTTCCGTGAGTGAGGTAAGGAGTACGGTTCCAAGCATCTGCAGCCTGAGGCAGTGAAGAAGAACTGGCGGGGGGCCAGATCGTGCGACAGAAAAGAGCGCGAAAGCCACGAGCCCGTGGCACATGCGTGGTCCGGCCGAACACTGCTCATGACAAGCTTCCGTTTGCGGCGCCGGGGCAAATCCAGCAGCCCATAGTGGAGCACCCGCGGGGACATCCCCGAAGAAGAAATATAGGAAACTACGTGTTCAGGATAATGTCTTCCCAGTCTACTCTAAGGATGTTTTAAGGCTGTCAACGACTAATCGCGGTGTCGACAATTTGTATCGACTACACAATTAGTCGACAAAGGAAAGGCTAGGTCCTGGCTCATGCCAGTCCACAGGCTACCCCCACTGTAACTCTGCAGTTTAAATATAGTAGAAACTGGGCATGCAGGCAGCCCGGCTCCTAATACATTTAAACTACAGAGCCACTGTGGAGGTAGGTCCTAGGCCAGGGGTGTCCAAACTTTTTTCAAAGAGGGCCAGATTTGATGAAGTGAACATGCGTGAGGGCCGACCATTTTGCCTGACATTCTTTCAACAATTAAAATTAAACACAAATTAACTATTTTATGCAAAGTTTATTGCAAACGGCATACTTTTCATTTCGTCACATGGATGACAAATCTAAACAGGTGTTAAATCACTCTGCCTTTCATATCTGAAGGCCAGATGAAAAAAAATCCAGGAAGCTGAAATATATGTCAGGAACATTGTAAAGTACATTACATATTATTGGTAATAAAGGTTGTCTGTCAACTTTTAAGTTCAAAAAATATGAACAGGAACATAACACCAAGTATACATGTTGTGTCCAAATAGATTTATAACTGATTTAGACCAACTGACATTAACTGAGATTTTACAATGTATTCATCTCAATACATATGGATTCGTTGGGGGCCATAAAAGATAGATATTGCCAAATTACCTGTGGGGCCGTATTAAACCGGAACACGGGCCGCAATTGGCCCGCGGGCCGGACTTTGGACATGCCTGTCCTAGGCCAGTGCGAGCTGGGTGTGTCTGCATTTTAAATGTAGTAAGAGCAACCCAACTCTTACTACATTTAAAATAGACTCAGACTTTAAGGTCAGAAGGGACCATTATGATCATCTAGTCTGACCGCCTCCACATTGCAGGCCACAGAATCTCACCTACCCACTGCTAGAATAATCCTCTCACCTCTATCTCAGATACCGAAGTCCTCAAATGATGTTTTAAAGACCCCAAGATGCAGAGAATCCTCTCGCAAGTAACCCATACCCCATGCTACAGAGGAAGGTGAAAAACTTCCCGGGCCTCTGCCTATCTACCCTGGAGGAAAATTCCTTCCCAACCCCAAATATGGCAATCAGCTGAACCCTGAGCACGTGGGCAAGACTCACCAACCAGACACCCAGGAAAAAGTTCTCTATAGTAACTCCTATCTTCTAAAATGCAAAGCTGTGGTTGTCCTCAACCGACGTGAACCAAGACTGAGTTGGGCTTGCTTGGTCCCAGCTTACGCCAGGTACAGCCTGTTCATGGCCAGCCTGGACCACCAAGAACAGAGGCTGCTCCAGCAGCAGCCCCCAGCCACGGGGGGTCCCAGCCTCCTTTGCCCTGCCACACGCTGCTGCCTCTGATACCACAGAGACAGCTTTTAAGCTGGCTCCCCTGAGCACCTATCAGAGGCAGCAAGGGAGAGGGAGCAAGTAGTCAACTACTCACTTACATCCCTAATCCACCCCCTGTTCGTTTCTCTGTTGTCTCCGTCCTTTCCTATATATTACCTCTCTGTCTTCAAGACAATGTCTTAACTAACTCCTCTGCCATTCTTGGCCAAGGTCAAATCACAAACAAACAAAACAATTAGATCCAGCCTGTATCTTTCTTTGCCTGTGTAATTTTAGTCTTCTGAGAAACAGAAACTGAAAGCCCAGAACTTCCAAGAAGCAAGAACTGGCAGTTAGGAAGCACAGACTAGAGCCATTAATTCATTTTTATGTGACTATATGCATTAGATATGTAATTGACTAGTCCCTTGACTAGTTGCTTCTCCCCCTCCCCGCTGTCCACCCCGCTGCCTCTATCAGAGGCAAGGAGGGGGGGGGGAAGGAGTGCAGAACAGCTGTCAGTGCTGGGGAAAGATAGCTTAAAAGCCAGTTCCCCCCAGCATCATCTCTGTGGGGGACAAAGGGAAGCTGGGACTGGGCACAAGCTGGGAATCAGCTGATTCCTAGCTCACGCCCAGTCCCAGACAATACATTTTAAAAGCAGAGGTGCAGTAAGAGCCTATCAGTTCTTAATACATTTAGAAGACTAACACATAGCAGGAGGGCTCCAGCATGACCATCTGGCATGTAGGCTGCGGGCTCAGGGCTGCCCCCCCACCACAGTGAGGCGCCTACAGTAGTGCTTCAGCCCACACCCCTCTGAAAAATTGGTTCCCTGCTGCACGAGGTAAAGGGGAGGAGAGAGGGAGAAGCCCCAAGCCTCAAAGGCTGGATCCAACTTATGGGGGGAGGAAGCAGCTGGGTGTGCTATGGCTTCCCATGTCCCCAGCTGGGGAAATGGCAGTGCAGGAAACTGCTCACCTGGAGGCTCCCTGCTGCTCCCATTGGTCAGTATCTCAGCCAGACCACCATCTTCAGCCTACTTTTTCACCCAGCCTCCTGGCCAGACCCCGCACCTCCACTTCATCCTGCACCCATTTTGTTTTAAGTAATTGAGCAGGGTGATCCACAAGCCAAGAGGTTTGAGAACCACTGCCCCAAACATTTAGGGCGGCTGCTGTGGGCATCACTTACAGCGACAGGCCTGTTGCAATCCGCACAGGGCAGTCTCAATCCACAATGGGACTAATTTCTAATTACCTTAACTACTTAAACAGTAACTACTATAAACAACTATTTACAAAGGCTCAAAGTCAGAAGAGATGAAACCCATGCCTTTGCTATGCAAGAAAGTCACTACAACTAACCACCATGAACACTAAGAAGGAACTGACACAGAATAGGGCTGGCAGCACCTTATATACCAACACATGAAAACACATTCAAGAGGACACCACAGCCAAACTTATTGTTACCACTGAGACAAACATGTCCAACGAGACAAACATGTCCAACGATCACAGCCGTGGTCGCACGCACACCTAGATTCAAAATGACGAGAGCAACACTCAAAGAACAACAACTAGAGTTTACCCAATGAAATGAATAGGCATCAAGTTTAAAACTAACATTAAGGAAGAACAGGTTTAATGTCTTCGATCCAGCAACATCTGCGGTCCAGAAGGACCGCAGATGTTGATGGACAGAGAACCTCAACAAAAGAAGTTACCAGCAACCGGAAGCTCAGCCAGTCTGGTGGGAGGCAGTCCATAGGGCCAGTGGATTTAGGAGCAGGGAGCCCGGCCAACAGGCCAGAGGCTGAGGACAGAGGGCAGAGCAGGCCACCAGCCAAGGGACAGAGCGGCCTGGACTTCTTGAATTAGAGCTCTGCCTGTGGGCCAGGGGCAGCACTCTGGCCAGCCCAGGAGAGCCTCAGGCCTGATCTTCCATCGTTCAGCAAACTCCCTAGTTCGGAATCCCTCAGGTCCCCAGGGTGCCAGATAAGGGAGGTGCAACCTGTACTTCTTCACACAACACACAATCTGTAGAATTCATTGCCAGGGGAATGTTATAAAAGCCATATGCTTAACGGGGTTTAAAAAAAAAAAAAAAAGAGAAATTCATGGAGTAGAGGCCCATCAGTAGCTATCAGCCAAGATGGTCAGGCATGCATCTCTTGATAATTTTCTTGCTCTGTTCTCATTTCCTCTGAAGCATCTGGCACTCCCACTGTCACAACACAATACTGGACTACATATACTTTGGTTTGACCATTCTTATATTGTCAGGAGTATTTTGGAGTATTGAATACCAGCACAGTGGAGGACCAAAAAGGCTTACATAAAATATAAATCCAGTAATAGCTGTCATAAGTACATATCTTGGGAGTACTTTATCTACACAAAGTGTGTTACTGGTAGGCTTGTGAATTACTGTAGTTTGGCATGCTGAACACTGTTGAGAAGAAAGCCAGAGAGGAAGGAATACCACAAATTAACAAAGATTCAGGACACAACCATAATGAAAACAGCCCTCCTAATCTGAGCAAAAGCTAAGATTTTAAGATACGAGGCAAATGCCCTTGAATATATGTAGCTGTAAAACTATCATGGCAACTTAAATTATTTCATACCTTGTACTCAGCCAAGCATGATTTAAGATCTGATGTATTTACATTTCTTCTCTATTTTCTAACTAACAATGTTAATGGTATTTCAGATATAATAATCTTGTTTTGGCACATATGCTGAAAAGGGTGTCAATGAGCACTTCATCGTCCTAGAATCTGTTGTCATCCTGCTGAAAAATCAGAAGAAGCAAGACTAATAAGGGAGATGGACAGATGTTTGGGTTGCAATACCATGTATAGTTGACAGAGGCAAACAGCTAAGTATTATCACTGTAATTAAAAGAACAACATCGATTGCCTCTGCTGAACCAAGAATGCTTCTTGGAAGAAAACAAGGCTCAATGAATATAAAGTGGAGTTGAAGCAGGCAGACTGAAGGAAAAGTATAGTCACTGGTCAAAACTGCCTGACCTTTAT
The DNA here is from genome assembly GCF_049634645.1 of Pelodiscus sinensis. Lineage (NCBI taxonomy): Eukaryota > Metazoa > Chordata > Testudines > Trionychidae > Pelodiscus > Pelodiscus sinensis. Next base: position 32,264,924 of record NC_134728.1, on the reverse strand, counting down.
ATCCAGAAGGTACACCTCAGATTCCAGTCATTTTCAATTTCAGGGCCAATTACCAGACTGCTGTTATTAAATGCCCCCAGATGACATTCATGGTAAAAGACATTTCATACTATCTTCAGATGGTTATTCTCTGACATGGGTATCTAGATGCTTATTAACTCCAAATTTCACTAGCATAGACTACCTTACTGGTATCTGAAACCAGTTGGGGGGAAAAAAAAAAAAAATGGCTCAAAAATTGCCTTCTGTTTCCACTGAGCAGGCCCAGCAGATAACACGAGCAGTGAATTAGCTTCCTATGACTTTTAAATACAAGATTCTCAAGATACCGAAAATTATTTCTCAAGCCTAAATACTCCAACACACACTCACTCTCACTCTCTGCCACATCACAGAATTTATAGTCAACAAATATTCCTCCTCAGAGTTCAATTCCAGAGAGCAGGCAACAGAGCAGCACTCCCAGGCTAAGACCATACAGGATCATAATCCTACTTTCAAACCCCCAATGCAGTATTGGGCCACCTTTAGAAATCAGTACAACAGGTCCTATAAAATAGGAGTGTAAATACTTCTGGATGAAGGCAAGGTGAGGTTCTGTCTTGGGTATTTTGAGCTAAAAAGAATCTCTTCTTTCAAACACCAATAATTTTTAAATTGTATGCCCACTTTGAAACAGTTGCTTTATAATTTACATATTGTACACACACATGCAATTTAACACAAAATTAATAAACTAATTTTCCACAAAGCTGAGAATAGGATTCCATTAACACATACAATAAGAAACTATAATGTCACCAAGTCTTTGTAATATTGTAATAAACTTATAACATTAACTATCATATTAAGTTTTTAAAAAATACCAGTTTTTTAATCTGTCACGGGCTTCCAACTGGGCTCCCACCTCAAAGTTGATCCCTCTTCTATTTGGTGGATGTTTTGTCATGTTGTATTATCAATATCGCTGTTTTTATTCCCCTGAAAAATACAATTGAATAGCAATCACTAATAAAGACATATAAATATAAATCTATATACTCAATTCAAAATATCTAAATGTTAAAAAGTATTAATTTATTGCTCAATGTTTCCTATTTATAATGAATAATCTAGCACAACTGACTGTCAAAGATTCAAATCAATATGAAGGACCTAAGAAGGGCTATATTAGGTCAGAAGAATGGCCCACCTAGCCCAATATCCTGTCTTCCAACAGTGACCACTGCCAGGTCCCCCAGGGGGAATAAACCAACAGGGAATCATCAAGTGCTCCATCCTCTGTTGTCCATTCAAGCCCTGATAAACAGGTACTTCATACCCAAATGTTTTAGATACTCTAGGACAGGGGTCAGCAACCTTTCAGAAGTGGCATGCCAAATTTTAACTTATTCACAGATCTGTGAGATGGGGAGAGAGGGGAGCAGGGGCAGACTGAGTATTGTGACCATATTTTCTGAACTAACTACAGCTAGGAAGAATGGTTTCATTTATATTATTAAACAGATTAACCATTTTAACTCTGTTTATTTAAAATGAAGTTTGATAAACTAAGTAAAACATGTCTAACAAAAAATATTTCAATGTTTTCTTTATGGCAGAGGTAGAGAATCAGTTGGGGACCACAAAATAAGCAAAAAACCTCCAAACCCCTCCAGCCCTCACTGCTGTGACACCCAACTGAGAAATCCTCTGTTGCTCCAGTCTCACAATATGAGAGGAAAGGACATCGAGAACTGAGGTTCAGAGTTTCTCATAGGCTAGATTTACTTTTCTGGGGTGCCGTAATTACTGGATTTTATGGACCCCCCTTAGGCTTTGGGGTGGGGGGGAAAGGAGGGGTTCAGTGAGAGACAGGGCTGCAAGTGTGAAAGGGTTGCAAAAGGGGGAGAAGTTGCGAGATCTGGGTGGGAGGTTGGGTGCAGAAGTAGGCTGGAAGTAGGGTGTTTGGCCAGGTGGAGGGAGCAGGAGCAATGATGGATGCAGGAGCAGGGTGGGAGTAGGCATCTGGCCAGCCTCAGCCCCAGTGTTGTGTCTTCCCACTGCAGACTAACTTACTGTGGGGGAAGAGGGACGGCTCTCCAGTGCTTGCAAGGGGGATGATGGGTGGAGCTGAGTTCCCACCCTGTGTGCCACTGAAAACTGACCTGTGTGCCACTTATGGTTGCCAACCCCTGCTCCAGATGAACTGCTAACATCTTTGAATGAGGGGAGCAGAATATTAAAGCTAAAAAGTTATCCACAGTAACTCACAGCGTACTCTTTTGAATAGGTTTATGGAAACATTAGCGTGAAAAAAAAAACTGTATCAAAACAGCAACCGTTTTCAGAGACCTAAAAAAGGAGTAAGATAATATGGAACACTTCTTAGTGAAGTATGGCTTTTCCTTTTCGGGTGTTAAGACTTGTGGTGTTAAATTTGAGAACCAGAAAAATAGAAACATAAGGTGTAAAGCAAGGGTGGGCAAAAGGGCCTCCAGGGGCCAGATCCGGCCAGCCAAGCAGGTTGATCCAGCAAACGGAGGCTCTGTCGCTCCCCCACCCTCAAGCCAATTAGAGCCTGGGGACAAGGGGGAAGTGCACGAAGTTTCCTCCGCCCTGCCAGGAGAACATGGTGCTTTGAAGCCCCATACGCTCCTGGCAGGGTGGATGGAGGCTTCGCGTGCTCCCCTGCCCCTAGGCCCTGATTTGCCTGGGAATGGGGGAGCACAGGAAGTCTCTTCCCACACTCCCAGAGGACATGGGTGCTTAGTGGGAAGGGGGGGGGGAAAGGAGCTTCCCCACCCCCAGACCAACCATGATTGGTCTGGGGGTGGGGAAGCCTGAGGCCTCCTGGCCCCGCCCCTTCCAGTGCAGCCCACAAATTTTTCAAGTGGCCCCTGGCAAAAAATTATTGGCCACCCCTATCTAAAAGCTCTAGTAAGCAGTAAAACTAGAGAAGACTCTCTTGAAGAGTTAACTATGTACAGAATAGGGATGTTAACTGATAAGCCTGCACTTATCGGTTAACATTTACTGTTACATGCAGGTTGTATTTCCCTAGTTTATTGTAAAGGAGGTCATGCAAGACACATTCAAATGCTTTAGTAAAATCTGGGTCAGTAATCACCAACCAGTAGACCGGGATCTACTGGTAGAGCTTGGAGCCTCTGACAAGTGATCCTGGCTGTTTTGGCCAGGAACTTATCAAGCCCTGGCACTTCAGTTGCCCCTCCATCGACTGTCACGCTGCTCTTGCCCTCTGCCTTGGAGCTGCCCCCGTGGGAGTCTCCTGCTTGTTGGGCAGAGTGGGGGAGGAAGAAGAGGGCAGGGCGCTGATGTCAAGGTGTCCCTTCTCCCCCCAGTCCTGTACCCTAACTCCACAGAGAGAGAAGAGGATGGAGGGAGCTAGGCAATGCAAAACTCGTTACTCTCACACACAGTGTCTCTGTCATTCTCACAAACACACACTGTCCTTCACTTTCCTCTCCTGACCCGGTACATACGTGGGGGATTGTTACTCCTTTTACTGTTTGCAAAGTGTTGTACTTTTGGTTTTAACAAGTCTGCACATTTCATAATTTTCATTTCTCTCTTACGCTTACATTTAATTCATTGAGTAGTAAGTTCTAAAATGCTCAACCTGTTACGGGTGGAGTAATTTCTCTCTATGGTAATTGCTGCTCCTGTAAGTGGGTGGCATGTCCCTGCAGCCCCTGAAAGAGAGAGCAGGGGGTCTCCACATGCTGTCCTTGCCTGCAGACACCACTCCTGCAGCTCCCATTGATCAATAATGGGGACTGTGGGCTCAGTGCATGTAGATGAGAGGGCAGCACAGAGTGCTATAGAGCCGTTGCTATATATGCCAGCTGCTTTGAGGAGCGGTGCAGGGTCAGGGCAAGAGTAAGCCTGCCTTACCTCCACTGCTCCACCACCTGGAAGCCATCTCAGTTAAACCGTGCCCTGCAAGAGCCTGCTTCCTGAACCCGTCCCAATCCTGAACCTCCTACTACACCCAACCTCCTGGCCAGACATGAGTCCCCCTGCACCCAAACTCCTTCCCCTGAAATCCCTCCTGGACTCCTTACCCTGGGCTAAGCCCAGAGCTCCTCCCACACTCCAAACTCCTTGGCCCAAGATCAGAGCCTGCACCCCAAACCTCTACTCCAGCATGGTGAAAGTGAATGAGGACGGGCGAGGAAAGAGGATGGATTGAGCCATTGCAAGGCCTCAGAGAAGGAATGGAGCGGAGGAAGGGCCTCTCAGAAGGGGAAGGAAGAGTGCAAGGGTATTTGGGTTTGAGGTAGATCTTACATTGCACTTAAATTGAAAAAGTGATCTTGTGTTTAAAAAGGTTGGAGACCACTGGTCTAGATATATCATGTCCACTGCTTCCTCATCAATAAGACTTGTTATCCTATCAAAGAAAGCTATCAGATTAGTTTGATATTATTTGTTCTTTACAAACCCATGCTGGCTGTTCCCTATCACCTTATTTTCTTGCAGATGAATTCCTCAATTATTTGCTCCATTATCTCTCCTGGTACAGAAGTTAAGCTGACTGGTGTGTTGTTTCCTGGGTTGTTCTTATTTCCCTTTTTATATATAGGCACGATATTTGCCCTTTTCCAGTCTTCCGGAATCTCTAACGACTTCCATGACTTTTCAAAGATGATAGCATTTCATCAGGACCTGGCAATTTGAAGACATCTAACTTTTCTAAATAAGACCCACGAGAGGACCACCTTCCCACTTATCACATGACAGTTTACTTTACCTTTGGTGAGGGACCCTGTAAGAGACTTTCTGGACATCTAAGCACACTAGATCTACTGGATCCCCCTTGCCCACATGCTTGTTGACATCCTCAAAGAATTCTAGAAGATTGGTGAGGCCTGATTTCTCTTTACAGAAACCATGTGGACTTTTCCCCCAACAAATCAACGTTCATCTATTGAAGAACAGAATTCTCAGACACAGTTTAAACCAATTTGCCTTGTACTGAAGTAAGATTTACTGCCTACAATTGCTGAGATTACATTCAGACCCCTTTTTTTTAAATTAGCACCACATTAGCTATCCTCCTGTCATTTGGTTCAAAAGATGATTTAAAGGATAGGTTACAAACCACAACTAGTAGTTCCACAATTTCACATTTGATTTCTTTCAGAATTCTTGGATGAATGCCATCTAGTCCTAGTGACTTGTTATTCTTTAGTTTATCAATCTGATCCAAAACCTCCTCTAATGACATCTTAATCTGGGACAGTTGCTCAGATTTGTCACCTACACAATGGTTCAGGTTTGGTAATCTCCCTCACATCCTCAATAGGGATGTAACAGCACAGTTGATTAACTGATTAGCAAAATGTTTTAGGTTAATGCTAGAGACTACATGCATTCTCCCCCTCCACCCAACAATTATTTTTAGCAGGCTGGCCAGTAGTTGGGCACCTAATCCTGCTGCAGCTCTGCATTTCAAGTGTATTAGCAAGCTAGGTGGGCAGACAACCTGGCTCAGTTCCAGCTCACTCAGGGCCCAGGAACTCAGACCTCCTCTCCCCCACCCTCCCCAGACAGGGCTGCTGCCTCTATCAGAGGCAGCAGCACAGGGCGACAGGCAGCCAATCTGTGAGGGGAGCTGGTTTTTAAATTTTGTCCCTGCACAGACCAGCTCCTGCCTGGCACCCCATGCTGCTGCCCCTGATACAGAGGCAGCAGCGCGGAGTGGCAGGGGGTGGGGCTGGAGCACACTGGCTGTCAACCCCACCCCTGGGGGCTGTGAAGACTGATGCAAAGAGTTAATTTAGTTTCTCCACAAAGACCTTATCCTTGAGTGGTCCTTTAGTATCTTGATCATCCAGTGGTCCCACTGGTTACTAAGAAGGTTTCCTGTTCCTGATGTACTTATTTATTGTGACTGGCAGAAATGAAGAGTGATTTTGAAGTGTCCACATCAGGGTAGCATCATCAGCTTTAAATTAAGCATGTACCTTTATATCTCATGTTAAGAATGTTCACAAGAAAATGAGGTGGATTTAGCATCTTATCCATTTGCTTCTTTATTGCCTATAGTTAAACTTTCTGGGGAGATATTTCTTTCGTTAATGTCTTTTTAAATTTGGACAGCATCAGTAATGCAGCAGCAATTTCTCAAGTTTTTTTAAAGCTCTGAATAATAGATTTGAGTTTACTGAGCATATCCTCTACATTCCCCTGTAATCCAATGTTAGATACTTTGGATGAGATACTTTCATCTATTTAATCACCATTTCCAAAGTATTGTGAGAATAGACCAATCCTTAATTGTTTAAAACCATCAACTACAAAATTCCATCAAATATTTTGAGGGGGAATTAGTTTGGATTCTCCTGCTCTCTTCAGTAACAAGTATTTTGTGACTTCAACATTTTCTTTTATTCCTGCAGAAGAGGTACTTAAGTCTTTGACTAAAAGATGCATTAAATGTGCACTGCAGCCATGTTACTTCTGTTTCTTCTAAGTATCTTCTCATCTTTGCCACGTTTAGAGCATTGAGACAAAACTGCACGTGACAGTTTATTTTTTTTGTTCATGGTTTATTACAACTTTCACTGCCACTTCTTTTAAATATTCTATTGCACTGGCATTTCCCAATATATCTATTACCTGTGAAAGTCACACAACTCCATCTTCTCTTGTCACATATCTAACGAAGCGGGTCTTTAATCTGTAAAGTGCCACAGGACTCCTCGTCGCTCGTCACACAGATACTTATTACTGAACCATCTACCCATCAAGGTTTAAACCCTCAGTATTTTTCGCAGCATGTTCAAGTTCCTTCTAGCAACCTTCCACCAATGTCTGCTCTACCAGCTGGAGTGTAGCCTGGCTGTAAGGACTCAACTGTAAAATCTTTTCTTTTATGGGTCTTGTCGCTATTTGCTGGTCCTTACTACAAACCCATCCAATGTGGTGGTTTTACTGGATAATTGAAATCTTTTGCTTCTGACTGATACTTTGTTGTCTGAAACACATTTAGTTGCAGCAGTACTGCAACAAGTACCAACGGATTACTATAAAGTTGTTGCCGACAGACAGACAAAGTCTCTTATGCTTAAATATGACCCTAAAACAAAATTCAAAAATAATTTTGAGTACTCACTCTCAGTTCTGCTCATTATTATTCAGTTAATCATTTAGATTTTTCTCAACAAGGATGCGATTCCAAGGTACCAAAAAAAGCTAAGACTGATTGTGCTTACAGTACATTTAATTTTGGAGTAAGGCCCACTGAACGCACTGGCACTTTGGTTTTTTGAGAAAACAAGTACAGAATGGGGTTCCCTTACAGAAGCTGAGTTATGCTCATATAAAACAGGGAATAGACATATGGCATCATCATTATGGTCTGTGGTCATTATGTTCCAAAATAAGTATTTATTATATAATATCAACTCACACTCAACAGCAACTGGCAACTCTTGATATTTACATTGTATATGTGAGTGATAGTTCACTAAGTTTAGAATCTAATTAAACAAGCCATAAGGATTGGGAATTTACTTGTTAATTCACACTTACTAAAATTCACATAGTGCCTTAAATCCACTCCCTGTAAAGTGAATTATTTAAGTTACTAACTAGTTGATCCACTCAGGCATATCCACATCTTCAGCCACATCATTTCCCTCCCAATAAGCAATTTTCCTTATAATATTTCATTTTTGCAATGAAGCCCTGAATCATCACCTTGCACTGCTTACACTGGACACATTTTCCTTTTTTACCCAGAGAACAAATTTCTTACAATATCTCCATATAGGGTCTCTTATACCCAGAAGCTATGACAGTTTGTGGCAGATAAGTGGGGAAATATAGGAAGCCGTGTGTGTGCTCAATAATGTCTTCACTTTTTTCCTTCCAGTCCACTCCACTGTTCCTTTCTGTGCTTGCCTCCATCCTTTCCTATATATAGTTTCTCTGTCTTTAAAACATCTTATCTAATTCTTCTACTATGCTTGGCCCGTATCTTCCATCTGGGCCCACAAAACAAAACAGTACAGAACAAAAACAATTCTAAGCAGCCTGTGTGTCTGTGCATATGTTATTTCAGTCTGCTGAAAAACAGCTGGTACTTAAGGTGAAGATTAATTAATTTGTGTGGGGACTAAGTGTAACATGTTTGTGATATTTAATTATAACCTTTTAAAATAATAAATTTATCATTTAAAAGATCAAAATAATCCAATTTAAATAAAATGTCTGATTTTTAGGTTTATAAATCATTGATTTGTATCAACTCCTTGGGACAAGGGTGATCAAAAACCACAGTGATTTGTGGAATGGTTTTGTGCTGTCTTAGGAGTAGCAAAGGGCTCTAAAAACTTACATCTTAACTTTCCCACAGTGAGAATGGAGCATAAGAAAGAAAACAAGCTTCATTCAGGTGGAAGTCAGAAGATGACTTGGAAAAAAATGAGGTAGCATGCTATCATCAATTTATCCTTACGGTATAATGGAGTGGCATATTGCCTCACTGTCTGAAGCTCAGCAAAATCTTTTGAAGAGATAAAACCACTAGGAGAGCAGTCTTGTGAACAGACAATAAAGGAAACAGTCCTTCAAAAGGAAGGACCTATCAGACTGACGGGACCACACTTTTGTTCCTAGGGTTGCACAGGCAGGAGTTTCAAGAATGCCACAGAGAAAGAATAAGTTAAGTAAAATGTGCAAATCTCCCCAGATTATGGCAATTTTGGATGGCACAATCAGAGTGTCTCAGCACCAAAAGGCACCAATTTGGTCAGTGCTTCTATCAGGGACATATCAGCACCTAGAAAGAGGACACCAGAAAAGAGACTGGCGGCTTCTCCCATGCAAGGGTTGACACTGAAGACTGTACTTAGGAAACCAAAGCCTCCATGGCATGAACCAATTCTACATGAAATTCTGAGTTGTGCTACCCTGGACAGTCATAACTCCTCTTCCCTGGAAGAGAGAAGAAAGACTGGCACAGTCACCTTTGAAGCAACATTCTGTTCTGCCCAAAGAGCTCAATGCCAAGGTCAATGCAGCAAGAAGAGTCAATTCAGAGCATGCAGATACTAATTAGAGGCGTGAATGGTTAACTGGTGGGGACCCCACCACCGTTGTTTTATCAAATATAATGTTTAACTAAACAAACAGGGTTTTAAATCCCTAATACTCAAGTGTTTGGCTTTGTGGACCATAAGCAGATCGAAGACAGAGAAAACCCCAGACCTATCCCACCGGCTGAAATGTGTTAAGTCCTAGCTTGCTCCTTTAATGCTCTTGCAAGAACACTTGTGAAAGTACAGGCAGTCCCCGGGTTACGTACAAGATAGGGACTGTAGGTTTGTTCTTAAGTTGAATTTGTATGTAAGTCGGAACTGGTACATATTGTAGGGGAAACTCTAGCCAAACATTTCTCCAGAGCTCAGTTTTATTCTCCCACACCTCACTTCCCTCAGTCCTTTATTCTCAAGCTGAGGTGTCTGCTGAGAAAAACCGCTGCACGTCTCCCTGGTCTGCTGGGAGGGGTGCTAGCTTTGCGTCTCCCTGGTCTGCTGGGGGGAAGCAGCTAGTGCGGGGTTGCCTCACCCCGTTTGTAAGTAGGGATCTGATGTCAGTCGGATCCATGTAACCTGGGGACTGCCTGTAGTCTGATGCTCAGAATCTGATGCCACCTTTGCTGTCCATTAATAAATGTTGCCCCTGGCCTAAAAGATCCTGTTACAGAGGGACCCACCAGAGAAATTGCAGATATTACCTTCTCTTACAGAACAATAACTCAGGGTATGTCTATACTACAGCGCTAATTCGAACTAAGCTAATTCGAACTAACGGATCCAGACTAAAAAACTAGTTCGAATTAGCGTTTTGCTAATTCGAACTAGCATGTCCACATTAAGTGGACCCTTAACCGGGGTTAAGGATGGCCGGAAGCAGTGCAGGCAGGGCATCAGATGAGGACTTAGAGCATGGAGCTGCTGCCTCAGGCTAGCCGAGGCCTGTGCTTAAAGGGACCCGACCCACACCCCGGACAGACAGTTCTCAGGGGTGCCCCACTTGCAAAGCAGTCCTGGCTTGGAGTGCCCTGAGTGCCCACACTGGGCACATCACAGCACTCAGCCATCAGACCGGCTGCACTTGCCACAGGCTGCCATCTGGGGAGAGGGGGCAATTGGGGGGCTGCAGGAGAGCTACCACCCCCAGAAGCCCGCAGAGCCAGCCCAGTGCTCCCCATCGGGGGCTCGTACCCCATACCTCCCTCACCTCCTTCCACTTATCCTTCCCTAGCCCCCCTTCCTGATGTACAAAATAAAGAAAACGTGTGGTCAAAAATAGAATCTCTCTTTATTGAGCAAAACTCGGGGAGACTGGGAAAAGGAGGTGGGAGAGGGGAGGGCAACTAAAATGATCAGAGGTTTGGAACAGGTCCCATATGAAGAGAGGCTAAAGAGACTGGGACTTTTCAGTTTAGAAAAGAGGAGACTGAGGGGGGATAGGATAGAGGTCTATAAAAGCATGAGTGGGGTGGAGAGGGTGCATCAAGAAAAGTTCTTCATTAGTTCCCATAACAGAAGGACTAAAGGACACCAAAGGAAAGGAATGGGTAGCAGGCTTCAAACTAGTAACAGAAAGTTGTTCTTCACAAAGCAAAGAGTCAACCTGTGGAACTCCTTGCTGCAGGAGGCTGTGAAGGCTAGAACTAGAACAGAGTTTAAAGGGAAGTGAGATAAAGTGATGGAGGTTGGGTCCATGGAGTGGTACTAGCCAGGGGGTAGGAGTGGTGTTCCAGCCCAACGTTTGTGGAAGGCTAGAGAGGGATGGCACGAGACAAATGGCTTGGTCACTGTCTTCGGTCCATCCCCTCCAGGGTCCCTAGGGTTGGCCGCTGTCGGCAGACAGGCTACTGGGATAGATGGACCTTTGGTCTGACCCAGTACGGCCATTGTAAGTTCAGGGCTCAGGGTTAGGGGGGGCTCAGTGGACCACCTTGGTTTTCATGCACACCTGCTCCTGGGTGGCCAGGCTGGCCGTCTAGGGCAGGAGAGCTGCCACTTTCCTGTGCCTAGTATGGAGGTTGTGGACGAGGTCCACGATGTCCACACTAGACCACGCGGGTGCCCGCCTCTTGCGGTCCTGGGCAAGCTCCCGGGAGCCGCCAGCCTGGTACTGGGAAGAGGGGGAAGGCTGGGGGGCATCAGGTGGCTGGCTCGAGCAGTGCCAGGTGCAGGGTCTGCTAGCTGGGTGCTGGCAGGCTTGCACCTGGCACGGGCACCGTAGCCAGCCCGTGCCCCTTTAAGAGGTCCGGGGCCGGGAGGGGAGCAATAGAGTTTCCCTGGTGTTGGCCAGAGTGGCCACCAGGGAAAGCTGGGGAGGGCTAGCCTCCCACTAGTTCGAATTAAGGGGCTACACACCTCTTAATTCAAACTAGTAAGTTCGAACTAGGCTTAGTCTTCGTAAAATGAGGTTTACCTAGTTCGAACTAAGTGCTCCGCTAGTTCGAATTAAGTTCGAACTAGCGGAGCGCTAGTGTAGCCCCTATCAAAGTTAATTCGAACTAACGTCCGTTAGTTCGAATTAACTTTGTAGTATAGACATACCCTCTGTGTTGCCACTGCAGGAGCAACAAAGTTTGAAGCCCAAGGTTTTAAAGTCAGCCACAAAGCAGAAAAACAAGTAATGGTGCTCACAAAGCAATCAATAACTTACAGAAGAATAAATGCCTACAGGGTAGATTTTTCCTTTTAAATATACAGAAAAACTAGCTAAAGGAATAAAGTGGGATAAGGCTTTTTACAAAAATAGGAAATCTGTTTGAAGTAAATTTGCTACAAGGAGAAGGGAATTCACTGCCATGCAAGGTAAAGGAACAGAGCTGTGCTTGGGGGGAGGGAGGGAAGAGGGAGGAGACTATACTCCTCTACATGCTCTCAGATGGCAGGAATGCAAAGGCATGTAATGTGCCATATACAGTCTAAGACAATGCCAGCTAATTTTTTCAAACCTGTGAATACATGGATGCACAGAGGAACATCAGTATTACACTCTCAGTTGTAGCTGTTAGGAATATGCAAGACTACTAGCTGTCACTGCTACCTACACTTAATATCCTAAATTACCATACATACATGCTGATAAAACAAGAGCACCTAGATATTTCACAGAGGAAATATTTACAAGCACTTGAGCATAAAATCCACTATCACCAACAGAAGTTAGATTTACCAAGACAAATAGTACCAAGAGAAATAGTTTTTTGATTTTATCAAACATTTGTAATCATAGAAATGTACTACTGGAAGGACCTTGAATCTTCAAATCCAACCCCCTGCATTGTGACAGGGCCAAATAAACCTAGATCTGTGACAGGTATTCATCCAATCTGTTTTTAATAACCCAGTGATGGGAATGCCATAACTTCCATTGAAAGGCTATTCCAAAACTTAACTAACCTTGTAGGAAAAATAAGATACTGGGAAAAACTAAGCTTTTCTTGCCGAAAATTAAGCCTATTGTTTCTTGTGCTACTGTCAGCAGACATGGATAACAAACGATCCCCATCCTCTTTGTAATATACCTTAACATGGATGAAGACTTAACCCCTTCCCCCCCCCCCAGTCTTTTTTCAAGATAAACATGGACAGCTTTTTCACCTTTCCTCATTGATAAAAAGGTTTAGAAAACTGGACCTTTTTATTATTCTCCTCCAACATTTCCAATTTGTCCATATCTTTCCTCAAATGTGGCAACCAACTGGACACAGCGTAACTGGACACAGAACAACTCAGGCTTCACCAATACAGTGTGGGTCAGTTACCTCCTATGTCTAACATATGACACTCCTGTTAATACATTGCAGAATTCTATTAGCTTTTTCCAATATGCATCAAATCAATGACTGATATTCAGTGATTCACTTATAACTCCCAGATTCTTTTCTAGAGTGCTACCATTCAGCCAGTTATTGCCCATTTCATATCTGTGCATTAGATTTTTTTTGTAAGTCCTGTGAACTTGTTTTTACTAAATTTCATCTTATTGATTTCATAAAAATAGTCCAATGTGCTTAGGATATTTTGAATTCTAATCCTGCCCTCCATATAACTCGTCATTCTCTCCCCTTCCCCCCCACTGTCTCTATCAAAAAGAGGCAGGGAGGGAAGAAGAGGAGGTGCTTTTAAGTGGCAGTGCTACGTGGATCCTAGGATCAGAGATTGGGCTCTCCGTGGTGTTTCAAAGCAGCAGCACCACATGGAGCCCAGCAGCACCCATGGAGCAGGGGAGTCCCCATCTGATCCCAGGCTCCACGGGACAGTGCTGCTTTGAAATGCTGCAAGGAGCATGGGGGCTGCCCTCATGATCCCCGCAGCGCTTTCACCATTGAAGAGTAGCAACAGCCCTGGGGCTGTTTCTACACTTCAAAGGCAGTTGTGCCCTTATCAACTAATCAAATAGTCAATTCAAATTGCATCAACTATTCAATTAGCCAATTAAATTGAAATTTAACATCCCCTAGCCCTCCAAAGTGCTTGCAACTCCCTCCTAGTTTGAGGTCATCTGCAAGCTTCAAAAGCTTAATCTCCACTCCAATATCAAAATTATCTAATACTGACCACTGCAGGTTATCATTGGATAAGCCTTCCTAGTTTGACAGCAAATCACTGATAACTACTCTTTGAATAATCTTTTAACCAGTTGTGCAGCCACCTATGGTGAGTGGAAAAATTCAGGTTCCATCTGGCTCATTAGCAGAGTGGCTACAGCCAGCAGCAAGTATTTCTACTAGTGGTGCACATGCACACATGCCTAAGTGCACATAAAATGTATCCCACCCATGGATAGAAAAAATTAGGGGGGGGGACCATTACTATCAGCAATTTCATAGACCGTGTTTCCTTGGCTTATGAGAATATTTCGCAAAACTATTAAATACCTTACTAGTACCTCACATATACAGAAGCGTTCCCCTTTATACACAAGGCCTGTAACTGGTCAAAGAAGAAAACTGGTTTGGTTTGCCATGATGTATAAGGAATAGACAGCACTCATTTATCAAGAAAAAAAAAGTAATATCCTCCATCTGCTTACAAACGGAATGTTTAATAATTTGTTCCAGTATTGCTCCAGTCATCAAAATTAGGTTTCTTTATAATTCCACACACCTTCTTCCCCTTTTTAAAAGCTGTAATTATGTTTCTCCTTCTCTAGTCTTCTGGGACCTCAAATGTCCTTCAGGATTTTTCAAAGAAAACAGCTCCAAGATTTCTTTACCTAGTTACATGACTCCAGGTCCTTCTGACTTGAATATACCTAACTTTTAAATATTTTTTAACCTGATATTTCCCTATTTTGACCTTTAATTCCTTTCCCTTTAATACTAATTATGTTGAGTAGCTGGTCACCATTAGCTTTTTTAGTGAAAACTGAAGCAAAATAGGCATTAAACTACCTCAAAGTTTTCTTGACAGCATCCATTAGCAGCTTTCATTCCTTCCTTCGTCTTCCCCTTGCTCCTAGTGCGCTTAAAACAACCTCCTATTCTCCTTTTCTGCCAAGTGTCACTCATTTTGTGACTTAGTAACAAAATCAGAAAGGCTATATACTTGAACTATAAGGTATGTGTTGGTTTCACTATCCCGAAAAATGTATTAGAACAGAATTACAAGACTGCAAGTTTCCCATTAAAAGCCAAATCATGACTCAACATTATTCATGGAGAAGTTAATATATATCAGTCAAATATGTTTTTATAGGTGTGGCATACGTAACGACTGACATACAGACATAAAATTAAATGTTCAAATCAAAAAACTTGCAAAATGAGATTTTTGTAGGGTTGCAGCAACAAGTAAAACTTTAGATTATGAGGAATAAAGGAAGTAAAAATCAATAGAGGCCATACAAATAGCAGCAGCCTACAATGAATTTGTGTATTAAGAAGGCTCAATTCTGAGACCAAATAAAATATTGACGCATACAGTATACATGTGCAAATTTGATCTCTTCTTCTGTTAAATGTATCCTTTTAATGCTGGAGAGCAATTATCTTAAACCGGTTTAAGTCATAATTATGCACTAACAAAGTACACAGATTAATGGTCAGAATTAATTTGTTACAAAGAATTTAACATTCCCTATTTGTTTTTACTTTGCAGAGCATTACTTTCTCAATCCAAGTTTCAATTCCTCAAACTCTAATTGTAAAATTTTACCCTTTTGCTTATAGCATACAGTTCCAACAGTTCCAACAAGGACCAAGAAGGCAAACAATACTTTTTGCTGCGTAACCCCTTCAAAAGTTACAAATATCAACAAGGACCATGACAAATAATTGAAGTAAAAACACGCATTCTAGACACTCATCACTTTGCAACACACTTGTCTCCACACGCTATTGGAATAATCTCTTGCAAACTCACGTCTCCTAGGATGAAGGTTACAGACCTTCAAATCTAATCCCAAACCAATATACAACATGTCATATTTCCTCAGAATAGAACTTGAGTGTGAGGTATCACAATTGACCAAGAAAATTAAAGAGCTCCAAGTAATATCAGCAGCAGCCATCTATCTAGTGGATAGCCAGAAGTACTGAACAGTGTGAGAATTGGCATGTTTTGGGAGAACATATGTTAAGAAAAAACTTAACATGTGACAAGAGTTTAATTACATTCCTTACAATGTTTGAACACAGGCAGCACCAATTATGAACTACTGCCTACATCAGTGAATGGGACTGCATGACTAGCCCTCCATCTCAGTGGGCCAAAAGACTGTCATAACCAAGATGGTATCCCAGGATACGGTAGCTTTGTTAACTCCACTTGCATACCTAAAATTTGCTGGGTGTGCCGACTGAACTGTGGCACCATTTTTATTGGATATAGAGGGAGCACAAGACTCTCACAATGTAGTACGCAGTCAGCCCACACCTCACTTCACATCAGGGAAGTTAGGATATAGCTGTTTAAACGATTAACGGATAAACCTAGGCTTATCGGTTAATCCAAACAACTACACTCAACTCTCCTCCCTTTCTCCCCCCTTACCATTGTATCTGCCTGTATGAGAGCCGGCAACCAGGGGGAAAACCAGCTTTAAGCTTGCTTCTTGCACTAGCCGGTTCCCGCGGAGGCCCCTGTTCCCCACCTCCCCGCTGCCTCCAGAGCAGCCCCAGTCTGTGGGGAGCTTGGTTGTTCCACAGACAAGGGCTGCTGCCATCCCACACTACTGCCTCTTCATCAGAAGTAGCAGCGCAAGGTAGCAGAGAGCTCGGACCGCACTGGATGCCAGCCCCCCCCCCCCCCCCGGGACTATTTTAATAACCATGTAACTACTAAAAACTGTTGCAGCTATACAATTACTAAAATACACGGTATCTAACATCCCTACGTCAAATGCCCTTGCTTTATGTGAATATCACTTTACTAATAATTGGTAGGAAAAAATCTACATGAACGAAAACCAACAGAATCTGGCAACCCTGTGTGTAGAGAACGATAAACAAAATGTCTAGCAGGACACAGAACCCCAATGGGCAGCATGCTGCAAATGGCCCTTCAGGAAACAAGGCATGAAGAACAATAGAATTTCAGAGAATGGAGTGCAGGGAATGTCAACTTCACTTTCTACCATTTAGCTATTGTATTTAGCGAGCAATCAACACCTTAAAAAAAATAAAGATTTTTTTTAACATCCCTCTCAGATATCCCTTTAGTTTGGATAAGACTTGTAATTTCTATACGCCAATTCAAATTATTTTTCCAGAGCCACATAACATTTAATGCTACACATTAATTTGGGAGCATAGACATACTTTTCTATGTGGTTCTCAAAAGTCAGTTAACTGCCCAGAGTGAAACGAAGAAAAAAATAAGCAGATGCATCGCTTTCACATTGGCTGTGTCTAGACTGGCATGATTTTACGCAAATACTTTTAACGGAAAAGTTTTTCTGTTAAAAGTATTTGCGCAAGAGAGCATCTATACAGGCACGTGCCTTTGTGCAAAACATTTGCTTTTGCACAAAAGCATCCGTGCCAGTGTAGACGCTCTCTTGCGCAAGAAAGCTCTGATGGCCATTTTAGCCATTGGGCTTTCTTGCGCAATAAATTAACGTGGCTGTCTACACTGGCCCTCTTGCGCAAGAGGGCTTATTCCTGAGCAAGAGCATTGGAGTATTTGTGCAAGAACCACTGCTTTTGTACATTACAAATTCAGTGTTCTTGCGCAAATAGTCGCAGCCAGTGTAGACAGGCGGCAAGATTTTTGCACAAAATGATTCCAGTCTAAACGCAGCCATATAGTATTACCAATACAATTACATTCTAACCTAAACTACCTGTGTTTCTAGTAGGGATGTAATTGTGTAGTCAATTAACCAATAAACAAAAGATTATAGGTTAATGCCATATACTACATGGATTTCCCCCTCCTCCATCCCCACCAGTAAATTTTTAAGCAGGCTAGCCAGCAGCCAGGCTCAGTCCTTGCTTGCACCAGGTCTGGGACCTACCCCTGCTACAGCTCTGCATTTGAAGTGCATTAGGAGCCAGACAGGCAGCCCAGCTCAGTTCTGACTCACACTGGGTCCAGGAGCTCAGACCCTGTCCCCCACCCTCTCACAGGGATTGCTGCCACTCTGTGCTGCTACCTGTAGATCAGAGGCAGCAGTGCAGGGTAACAGGCAGCAGGTCCACCAGGGAAACTGGTTTTTAAACTGCCTCCCCTCATGAACCAGCTCCCACCTGGCACCCCACGCTGCTGCCTCGGATAAAGAGGCAGCAGCGCATAGTGGCCGAGGGCTTCTTGGGAGTAAGTCACATTGGCTGCTGGCCCTACCCCCAAGGACTACAGAATAGTCAAGTAACTGATAAGAATTCATGAGTTAATCGACTATTCAATTAACGGGTATTTGACATCCCTAGTTTCTAGTCTTTCTACAAGAGATTAAATTCTGCCAGATTTCCCAGTGAGTCTGTAAACCAACTTGCCTGATGAAACAATAGGAATGATTTGAATCCAAGTTCACTAGAAGTGAGAAACTCAGTGCAGACCCACTTTGCCCATTATTCTGACACGTGCAGTGTTACTTTCTGTTTCTGCTTTACTGCCTAACAAAAACGTCAACGTCTCCCCTTTGAGTGTAACTAAGTGCTTGTGTGCGCGACTCATTCTGAAACCCATATGGTTTTTACCAAAGCTAACGAAAGCAGCAGCCATTCACCAAGGTAGAAACAGAACCAAGTGTCAGGCCAGAGTTTTCCCCGGCCAGATTCCCTTCCCGGGACAAACAACGTTCCCTACGCTCGCTGCCGTTTTCTCGCGGAGACATGAGACCCCCCCCAGAGGCGCTTCCTGCTCCCCCAGGGCCTCCCCCCGCCGCGGTGTCTCGCCCAGGCGGAACGGAGCCCAGCGTCCCCTGCAGAGGCCGCGGGGCTCAGACACGCACGGCCCCGCGCCCGCTGCTCAGCCCGGTTACACAACCGCTCGGAGCCAGGCCGCACTGCCCGCCCGCTGCTCCCGGGCCGCGCGCGGCTCCATCCCGCCCGCAGCGAGCGGGCGCCCCGGGCCGGCCAGGCCAGACGCTGCAGCGGCTCCCGCCGCCCCGCGCTGCCCTCGGTTCCCGCCCGGCGCGCGCACCGGCGGCGGCCACGCGGGCTGAGGCGGCAGCGCCCGGGAGAGCCCCTCGCGCCGCCCGGCCCCGCCGATACTCACCTCCCCGCGCCGGGCCCCGCCCCGGGCCACAGCGGAGCCCCGCGAGCGCGTCCAGCCCGCGCCCGGGGCCTCCTCAGCCCATCCCCGCCCCTCCCCCCTTTGTGCGGCTGGGCGGACCCGTTCCGCGCGGGGCCCGGCCTCCTCGGGACGGGCCGCTGCGGGGCGGGGCCGGGCGCCCGGCCGCTGCCGGTGTCTTACCGAGGGATCGGCCGCGAAAGGGCGAGAAAGGAGCCAGTCACCGCCCGGCCCCACTCCCCGCGCGAGCCCCGCGCCACCGACCGAGCAGCGACACAAAATGGCCGCCGCGGCTGAGGCGCCGCCGCGAGGGAGGGGGCTGGCGCGGGCTCTCGGGGGAGGGGCGGGGCCAAGCGGAGGGGAGTGGGGCGGGGTAGAAACAGGGGTCCCCCCCCCCAGGGCGGGGCCTCGGAGGGGGCAGGTGAAGGGGCGGGGCCTCAACTGTGCGCCGGAAGGGGCGGGACGAGGCGGAACTTTCGCGGGTCTCCTTTCCCCTCCCCTTCCGGCACGTGTGAGGCAGGGCCCCGCCCTTCTCTGGGATGCAGGTGGCTAGCGAGGCAGCTGGCCGAGCTGGTACCATCCCCTGCTGCAAGCCTGACCCTGGCTTGCCACCCCCCCCCCCCCCAGGGATTGGCCGAAGAGCCCCTTGATCCTGAAGCAGCTGGGCCCAAGACATCAGCATTGCAGCACCCCACCCCGCAGGGCGTCTATGAGCTACAGCCCCGAAGTTCCCAACCCATCGACCCAACAGAATTCTTCCCCCCATCCTCCTCCTGTTTTTCCTGTTAGTGTTTCATCATGGAGGTGTTAGAGCACTGCAAATGGAGGAAAAGAGAAAGTGAGGAGAGACTGAAAGAAGGTGCGCAAAAACAGCTGTTCTTGGCAAAAACTTGCCCGGTATCTACACTGCACGCATGTTCTTGCACAAGTATATTTACAGTATAGCATTGTAAAACAGGGCATCTTCTGGAAGAGTTATTCTTCTCCCCAGGAGGGATAAGCCCTCCTGTACAAGAGCTCTTCCACAAGAGGGCAGTGTAGACAGGCAACATGAATTTCTCGCGCAAGAAGCCCCTATGGTTAAAATGGCCATCAGAGCTTTCTTGTGCAAGAGAGCATCCACACTGCCATGGATGCTCTTGCGCAAAAGCACATGCCAGTGTAGACGCGCTCTTGTGGAAGACTTTTTGAGCAAGAACTCTTCCGCAAAACAGTTCTTGTGCAAGAAGCTGCTAGTGTAGACATAGCCTGAGGGGGCCCATCACAAGAACTCAAATCTCCAACACAATACCATGCTGTAGTGAAGCTGAGTGACCTTCCATTGAGCTGGAGGATGAAGAGCCAACTTGGTGATTCCTAGTGGTCAGAGCTAAGCCAGGCTTGCCTCTCCCACCAGAACCCAAGGGATGAGAAAGACAGCCTAAAAGACAGAACCCTTGATGCAGTTGAGTCTGAGCCAAAGAAGGGAGTAGATGGCTTCCAGGCCTAGAAAAGAAGGGGAGAGAATAGGGCTACGTCTACATTGGCAAGATTTTGCGCAAATACTTTTAACGCAAGAGTTTTTGCGTTAAAGTATTTGCGCAAGAGCGCGTCTACACTGGCATGTGTTTTTGCGCAAGAGAAAAGCCATTTTAGCCAGCGGGCTTTCTTGCACAAGAAATTCATGTTGCCTGTCTACACTGGCCTCTTGCGCAAGAACACTTGTGCAAGAGGGCTTATTCCTGAGTGGGAGCATCATAGTTCTTGGGCAAGAAGCACTGATTTCTTACATTAGAATGTCAGCGTTGTTGCGCAAGAACTTGTAGCCAATGTAGACAGGTGGCAAGTTTTTGCGCAAAAGTGGCCACTTGTGCACAAAATCTTGCCAATGTAGACACAGCCTAGGGGTTTGCAGAGCCCTGGAGCTGAACCCACACTGCACCAAGCCCTGCCCCTGGAGGAGACTAGCCCAAGTGAGGAGTTGCCAAGTCTGCCATTTGCCACATATCCAAAGTGTGAAGTTGCACCCCCATATTTTTTATGGAACTATTCTTTTGAATATGAACAAGAACTCAGATAAGCTCTATGCAAACTGTGGCACCGTCACTGAAAAGCTTGCAATCTGCTGAATGTGTATATTCTACTGGCTGGACTTACTTGGCATTTCCCGGGAAACTGGAGGAACAAAATTTAGAAAAACAGAAATTGGTCCTGACAGCCTCCAACCACACTGCAGCTGCCAGTGCCTGACATCTGGCCAGTATGGTAGGGGGAGAGACTTTCAGGCAGTCCAGGGCTTTATAAAGCAGTGAGCAACCGACCAAATAGCTTGCAAACAGGTGAGTGCTAACAGCGAATTTAGAGAGGGAGTTCTCCAGGTAAAGGAGAAGCAGATACAGGACTCTTGAGGGGAGTGGTTGTCTGCAGTGTGTGTTGTGTTTGGGGCTTTCTTGCTGTGTGCTGAGCTTGTGTTTGTGAGCGAGGCTTTTTTTTTCTCCCTTCCCCTTTCCCCTCCCCCTCCCGGAGTGTGTGCTGTGACTGGCAGGTGGAAACTGTTGGCTTCTAATTAAAGTTTGAATTGTAGAAACCTCTGCTGATTGGCTGAGCCTTGGTAGGGGGAGGGACTTTCAGGCACTCCAGGGCTTTATAAAGCAGTGAGCAAGGAGCTTGTGAACAGGTGAGTGCTAACAGGGAGTTTAGAGAGGGAGTTGGGAAGGGGGCAAGGTTCTCTTGCCATTCTTTTAAATCCTTTTTCCAGGACAGCAGGTATGGATGGTGATGGGTCTGCTGTTGTTACCTGCACAGCGTGTGCAATGTTTGTCTTCCTCCTGGAAGAAAGAAGGGATTTCATCTGCAATAAGTGCAAGCTGGTCGCCATTTTGGAAGAAAAAATTAGAGGACTGGAGGCCCAAGTGTAGCCCCTACACTTGATCAGAGAGGATGAAGACTTCCTTTATAGAAGGCAGAGTTTAATCCTGAAAGCAAGGCAGGCGGAGGAGCCAGAGAGGGCAGCACAAGACCAGGAAGAGAACTGGTAGCATGTAACTTCTAGAAGGAGAAAAAGGCCAGCACAGGAATCCCCCAGTGCTATAGAGGTAAGTAATCGCTTTTAAGCTCTCTCCACAGGCTCTGCAGTGCTGAATGCTTTGGAAGGGACCTCACAAACAAGAAACCGGAAGGGAACACCATCTACTGGAAGGCATGGGATGTGTAGTCCTAGGGATGGGGGTTCCACAACCATCAACCCCAAAACAAGACAACAGGTGGTGGTGATCGGGGACTCCCTCCTAAGAGGGACTGAGCCATCCATCTGGCTCTCAAGAGGTGTGCTGCTTACCAGGAGCTTGAATTCAGGATGTGACTGAGAGGCTTACAAAACTGATCAAACCTTCAGATCGCTACTCCTTCCTCCTCCTCCACGTGGGAACTAATGATACAGCCAAGAATGAACTTGAGCAGGTTACTGCAGATTATGTAGCACTAGGAAGACGGATCAAAGAATTCGGAGCGCAAGTGGTGTTCTCATCCATCCTCCCTGTTGAAGGAAAAAGACTGGGCAGGGATCATCAAATTGAGGAAGTAAATGTCTGTTTGCACAGGTGGTGTCTCAGAGAGGGCTTTGGTTTCTTTAACCATGGGACTCTGTTCTGGGCACAAGGATTGTTAGGAAGAGATGGGATCCATCTCTTAACGAAAAGAGAAAGGAGCATCTTCACGGGCAGGCTTGCAAACCTAGTGAGGAGGGCTTTAAACTAGGTTTGTTGGGGGACGGTGACCAAAACCCTGAGGGGAGTGGGAAAGTCGGATACCGGGAAGATATGCAAAGAGGAACAAGCAAGAAAGGAGGACCCCTGATTCTAATGGAGAAGATAGGGTGATCAACTGGTTATCTGAGGTGTTTGTACACGAATGCGAGAAGCCTGTGAAACAAACAGGAAGGACTGGTGGCCCTGGCCCAGTCCAAGAAATATGATTTCATTGGGATAACAGAGAGTTGGTGGGATGACTCGCATGACTGGAGCGCTGTCATGGAAGAAAATACAGGACTATGTAGCACTTTAAAGTGCTACATAGTCCTGTATTTTGTTTCAGCTACACCAGACTAACACGGCTACATTTCTATCATTATTCTGTCATGGAAGGGTATAGACTGTTCAGGAAGAACAGGCAGGGGAGAAAAGGAGGAGGAGTTACACTGTATGTAAGAGAGCTCTATGATTGCTCAGAACTCCAGTATATGGAGGAAGGAAAACCTGTTGAGAGTCTATGCGTTAAGTTTAGAGGTGCAAACAACAGCAGTGATGTTGTGGTTGGTGTCTGCTACAGGCCACCGGATCAGGTGGATGAGGTAGCTGAGGCTTTCTTCAGACGACTGGGAGAAGCTTCCAGATCACAGGCCCTGGTTCTCGTGAGGGACTTTAATCACCCTGACATCTGTTCAGAGACCACTTTTTTCTAATTTTTTGGTAGGGAAGTAGGGGATAGGCATTCTGGGTCTGCAAATTCTCATCCAATAGCTGAGTATAGGGATGTGTCAATCAATGGGGCTGGCCCTACTGAATCTGAGAGATTTCAAGGAGACACCTCAAACTCTTCTACCATTTTTTTTTTATGAAACTATGAGTTAACCGGTATAGTCTCTCCTCTAGCACCACTCCCTGGACCAGCTGCCCCTCCCATGGGCTGCATCTCTCACCCCCCACAGGATCTTCCAGTATCAAATCCAGACCAGTGCCAATTTGAGGGATTTCCCCCCCCCTCGCCTTGGATTAATTTCTTACCCACCCAGCATCATCCAGTGCTGCCCCTTGGGCCAGTGCCCCTCAAGGGAGATCCCCCCCCCCCCACAGGCTTCGCTCTCACCTCTGGGTCCCCGATGTGCCTCCTTCCGGACATTTTTTCAAAGTGGCAGCTGAGCGGTAACACAAGCCCTGCCCCCTCCACCTAGAGCAAGCCTCAGCAGCAGCCATGGTTGGCCACCGGGCCCTGAGCCAATGGCAGTATTGAAGAGGGGCCTCCATATGCTTCCAGCAATGGCGGGGTAGCCGCTTCTCCCTGCACTGCCAAGCTCCATGCAGCCCCCGGGGAGAGGTGTCGGTCTCTCATCTCTTCCCTCCCACAATACCTTAAAACCTTCTCCTGGAAGAAAGGTTAGCCCATGGAAAGTTTGGTTGTGGTAGCTCTTATAGTGTCCAAGTTATTAGAGCACAAACATACTTCTTTATATATTAGATTTGTGTGCATGTATCAGTCCTGTATTAGAAGTTAGAAATAAGAAGTATAAACCTGGTTTATGTAGTTAGAAGTGCTAATGAAGGCCATTAGTAGTACTCAAGGAACTTAATAGCTCAGTACTCATGACAATGATCTGTGACTAGTCCTGCTTTTCCTATAAGCCTGGACTATGGTTGGTCCTGCCAAGACATATGACCAGGTCATCTAAATGCTGGAACCCATTTTGGATGTATTACTTTTCCATGGGGGAGTGAAAAGATTGAAATCAAACTCAAATGATATATGTCTTAGGCAAAATCTATTTATAAGCAGGGAACCAAATAATAAGGGCATTTCCAGACACAGACAATTCCTGCTTACCACTCAGGTGACTACTGAAAACATCTAAGACTGAACAGGGGGAAGAACTGGGCCTGAAATAAGACGCTGCCTAGCTTACGAGAAAAGATTATTGAAACAGCTGTTAGGGTAAGAAATTGCATGTCACAAGTTTCTTTGAGTATTAAGCTTAGCTGGTGGGTTTGGTTTTATTTTGCTTACTAACTCAAATCCTACTTTTTATATTGAATAAAATTATTTTGTTTATTATTCAATCAAACGTAAGTAATTCTTATCTGGTGGGGCCACGGCCATACAGCTCTCTCATTGGTGAAGGGAGCAAACAACTTATGAGCTTGCTCTGTATATAACTTGTAGGATGTATATAACTTGTAGGATGCAAAGTAAGATGGATTTATCAAGTGATGAGATCCTACTGGTGCTGTGCCAACCCCCTACGGCTGAGCTGTTCTCAGCGTCGGGGCTGCTCTGCTGTGGACTGTGACCCCAACTCTGTGCCTTTGCTGTGGGACACCAGAGGCCCTGGCTTAGCAGGACAGGATGGAGAGGCACCCCAGAGGGCAGGCAGGCTAGCACAATGGTATGATCAGCACATCAGGTGACAGTCTCAGGGAGATCCCTGATTGAACCCCTTGAACTGAGGAGACAGAGGACACCTATAAAGTGGAGATCCCCAAAAAGGGGATTGTAGAAAGTAGCCCAGGAAAACCAGACATTAGTCCATTTGGTTTACCCAAATCTATGTCCATGTGTTTTGGCTGGACCAGAGGTGGCACACAGTGGTGGAGTCACCACTGTTAGGGTGGACCTAGATCTCTTCACCCCCTGCTGCCTACCCCATGTCTGCCTGCAGCCTGCCAAAGCTGAGCTCTCAGACTGTTTCATGGCCATCCCCTGCCTAAGTCCCAGAGTTCTAATCCCTGGTGAGGGGGGACACTCCAGAGACACAAGTAGAGTGAGGGGCGGGGACTGCTGCAATCCCACTACACGTGGCAGGCATTGGCCTGGACCCTGTAAAAAGGGGTCCGAAGTTAATCACGCCCCACACAGCCCTACTGTTATCGTACAGCTAGACACGTTCATCAGGTATTTGGTTAAGAGCCAGCAGCAGCAGCTGATGCAACAGCTGGGGGCCCAGCAGCAGCTGCTGTGGGGAAGTTCAGAGCTTAATGCTTTGTTTCTTGTTAGTGTCCAGTTGTCAAGCTTCACACACAACCAGCCTTTAGGGGCAGAGTGCTTCTGGAGAGGAGCAGCATGTGTCCCAGCAGAGGCAGGGACTGGCTGGTGATCGACTTGTTAAGGGAGTCAGTGCTTTTGATATTGAACACTCTGAGAAAATACTGTTCTAACAGGTGGCCAACCCTAACCCTGACGTGTTCTGGCTGCAGATGTCAAAGCTGCCCTATGGCCCTGAATGCCCAGAGAGAGTCCAGCTCTGAGTAAGGGTGTTAAAACACGATTATCTGGTTAATCATATAGTTGATACAACTTGCAAGTAGCCGATGAACGGCTCTGCAGAGCCACAGAGGGGTCACTCCAGGAGCCGACAAGAGCCGGGACTGAGCCACCCGCGCTGCGGCTCTGCATTTGAAACGTACTAAGAGTTGCTGGGCTCTTACTACATTTAAAATGCAGAGGCGCAGCGATCAGCGCGAGCCAGTACAGCTTGGTCCCGGCTCACAGTGAGTCCAGCAGCCCTGCCACAAACAGCCCCGTTAGCAGTGGCCAGGGCTGTCCGCTGTGAACAGGGGTTGCTTGACAGCAACAGCCCCTGTGCACAGGGAGGCCCAACTCCCCACTGCAGGGTCCCTTATCCTCCCTGCATATCCCTCCCTCATAGAGGCAGCAAGGGGGGGGGGGGCACTGCACATGCTCCCTGACGCACTTTTGCTTTTGAAATGTACAATAGCCCCTAGAGGGAATCAGTGTGAGCAGGGACTGAAGCCATCCCTGCTCAGCCTTTTCCCACTGTGCCTCTGCCTCTCCTGCCCCCCCGCAGAGATGGTGGGGGGAACCAGCTTTCCCGGTTCCCCCCAGCGCTGGCTCCTGCTTCCCTCCCCTAGCTGCCTCTCTCTGATAAATGTGAGAGGAGGGGAAGGGGAAGCGACTAGTCAAGTTGACTGATAAGCATTTGCTTATGAGATAGTCGGCTAGTCGCTTACATCCTCCGAGGGGGCTTTGAAAACCTCACCTATGATTTTAACATTGCAAGTGTTCAAGGGATTGAGAAAAAAGGTGCAGAAACAGCTAAAAATCACCCCAAACTTTAGATATAGTCTTACATTATATCTAAAATACCACATTTCATTGTGGTATTTTTAATGTACATTTATACATTTTATTTTTAACTGCACTAAGTTTAATTGGAGAATTTTTTCAATGCAAAAAACTCTCTGAAAACAGTTATCCAACCAATTAGGCACTCACCTTATAGTAGCCCCATCTAGGTTATATCTCCCTAGTTTATTGATAAGAAGGTAATACAAGACCATCTCAAATGCCTTACTAAGTCTAGATATACCACATCTACCCCTTTCCTCTTATCCTCAAGACTTGTTACCCTATCAAAGAAAGCTGTCAGATTGGTTTGACGTGATTTGTTCTTTACAAATCCATGCTGGCTGTTACCTAGCATCTTATTATCTTCCGGGGCTACGTCTACACTGCAGACTTCTTGCGCAAGAAGCCTTTTGCACAAGAGTTTTTGCACAAAAACTTCTCGCACCAGAGCACGTCCACACCTGAAAGCTTCATCACAAAATCCATGTGCTTTTGCACAAGAGAGCATCCACAGTGCATGGATGGTCTTGCACAAGAAAGCAGAATGGCCATCAGATCACCTGTGCTTTTTCCCTCTGGAGTGTCCACACTTGCCTCTTTGCGCAATACCTGTAGCACAAAAGTGAGTTATGCCTCATAGAAGCATACCTACACCGACAAAAAGCATCTGTTCTGCCGTTTTATTGCTGTTTTACTTGCACAAAAGCACATTTGAGGTGCAGACGCTCCGCAGGTTTTTGCGCAAGAACCTTGCAGTGTAGACATAGCCCAAATGGATCCCTTAACAACTTGCTCCATTATCATCTCTGGCACAGAAGTTAAGCTGACATCTGTAGTTTCCTGGGTTGTTCTTATTTCCCTTTTTATATAAGGGCATTATATTTACCCTTTTCCAGTCTTCTGAATCGGCTTTTCAAAGTGATAGCTAATGACTCAGATACCTCGTCTATCAACTCCTTGTGTGTTCTAGGATGCGTTTCATCTGGCCCTGGTGACTTGCAGATGTCTCACCTTTGTAAGGAATGTTTAACTTGTTCTTTCCTTTTTTAACTTATGAACCTGCCCCATTTTCACTGTGTTAGGATCCAGTCACCACCAACCTTTGAAAACCAACACAAAGAAGTTGGTAAATACCTCTGCCATTTCCGCATTTCCTGTTATTGTTTTTCCCTCTTCACTGAGCAATGGACCCACCCTGTCCTTGGGCTTCCTCTTGCTTCTAATGTATTTGTAGAATGCTTTCTTGTTGCCCTTTATGTCTCTAGTTAGACTGAGCTCATTTTATGCCTGTCATTTGTGGTGGACTAAATCTGCCCTGCCAAGCCCTGCAGTCATGGCTAGAGAGACTGTGGCTAGAAGGTGGTTTGAGGCTTGCTTTGCTGATTGGTATAGTGACTCTCCCAGGGGCAGATGGTTGTAAATTCTCCACCAATTTGTGGCTGTTCTCTTGTAAATACCCCTCCTAGATACACAAGGCAATGGCTTGGCATGCCTTAAAATCCTAATCCCGAAGGGGCAACGAGACAGGCAGCACAGCATCATCCAGAGAGAATGAAGCCCATAACTGAGCCAAATCTTGGACTTGTTCCTAGAAAGAATGAGACTGGAGGCTCCACAGGTAGGTCCACAGGTGCCTGGACCTGTGGTGGATCAGAGGTCACCGTCACTGCCAGTGAGTGGCCAACCAGTAACCTCTGTCCCATCCACAAGACACACGACAGCCCTGGGAGCTGCAACGTCCATTAGAGTCCCTAGGTGCTGAGTGGGAAGATGATGACCCCCGCTTGGATGCAGAGGAGCCTTGGGAGCCCAGCAGCAAGGCTGGAGTGGAACCAGGAAGAGCAAGTGGGAGGTCTGCCCAGGATGAGGCAGGACGTGGCGCTGCCGACGGGAGGTGGTACCGAGCCTGCCAGCGCGGGAAGTGGTGTCCGTCCACATGGGAACGGGGACCGAGTGACCGGCTGCACCATCACCAAGGGCACTCGTGGGACCATCTGTGGAAATGCCTAGTTGTTCCTGGCACCAAGGCTGTTACAGTGGGTTCACATTTACAAACTCGACCTTTTCCTCAGTGCTTGTCTGATTCTTCAGGGAGACACCTGCTCCAGAAGGTGAGGCCAAGGGCTTGAGGAGCCCTGGAGCAAGGTGAGGGGGGTCTCAGTAGCAAAGAGCTGCCTGGCCTGTTGCTGCCGAGCTGCCCGACAGAGCGCAAGGCAACACAACTGCTATGTGGGAATTGCTCCTCCACACAAAGCACAGTCTTTAAAGCTGCTGTGGCCCTCCCTGTGGCTGCAAACTGTCTCTAACCTACGAACCAAACCCAGCAAGGACGGGGCAAGGTTTGCGAGGTGGGGAGACTGCAACTCCCAGCGCTCTGACTCCAGCCCGGGGCAGGCGAGGGACCTGAGGGGTCGGTGGCCCTGCCTCTTATAGCCAGGCAGGGGTCACAGCTACAGAGCCAAGTGCTGCCTCTGGACATGCACTGCTGGGCCACGTCTCTGGCTCCATGCGGCCGGCACGCGCACACCTCAGGGGACACCTGGCTGTCTCTAGGGGAGGGAGACAAGCTGGGGTGCGAACGGTTCCCTTTTGTCTGAGCAGGGCAGCCGCATCAGCACAGCTGTTGCTTTGGCGCTGGCCCTGACTGGAGCCAATTCCTGATACAGGGTTAACCCCTGGGAAACGCCCGTGGAGCTGAGGGTTCTGGAAGAAGGGATTGCCCTGAATGCTGTTTGACTCCTCTGTTCCAGGACCTGTCTGTGTGTCCCAGTGTCAACAGCACTGACTCCTCCAACACCAGCCCAGCCTGCGAGGCCCCAGGGTCTGCTACTGGCAGGTACAGGGGCAAGACAGTATCGACAATGAAGAACATGTAACTCTTTGCTGCTCTCAGACCTGCCACGACTGAAGAGCCTGAAACTTTGACAAACAAAATTTGCTCCAGATCCCAAGCCTGGGACATTTCAGCCACGGAAGGGGAGTGGCAGAGTTGTTACTACAAACTGCTCTAATACCCACTGGGCAGAACAGCGCAGCAACATGGGATGACGATATTCTTAAGGCAACTTCAGAGAGTGAAGAGCTGCAGAATAGAGACTGCTCCCACCTTTCTTCAAGCAAGGAGCAGCAGCTTACATCTACCTGTGAATGCTCACATCAGAGCTCATAGAATCATAGAACCATAGAGCTGGAAGAGACCTCAGAAGGTCATCAAGTCCAGCCCGCTGCTCTAGGCAGGACCAATTCCAACTAAATCAACCCGGCCAGGGCTTTGTCAAGCCGAGACTTAAACACCTCTAGGGATGGAGACTCCACTACTTCCCTAGGGAATCCATCCCAGTGCTTCACCACCCTCCTAGTGAAATAGTTTTTCCTAATATCCAATCTGGACCTCTCCCACCACAACTTGAGCCCATTGCTCCTTGTTCTGCCATCTGTCACTACTGAGAACACCCTCTCTCCATCCTCTTTGGAACCTCCCTTCAGGGACTTGAAGGCTGCTATCAAATCCCCCCTCACTCTTCTCTTCTGCAGACTATACAGACCCAACTCCCTCAGCCTCTCCTCATAAGTCATATGCTCCAGCCCCCTAATCATTTTGGTTGCCCTCTGCTGGACCCTCTCCAATGCGTCCACATCCTTTTTGTAGTGGGGGGCCCAGAACTGGACACAATATTCCAGATGTGGCCTCACCAGAGCCTAGTAAAGGGGAATAATGACATCTCTGGATCTGCTGGCAATGCTCCTGTTAATGCAACCTAATGTGCCATTAGCCTTCTTGGCTACAAGGGCACACTGTTGACTCATATCTAGCATCTCATCCACTGTAACCCCCAGGTCCTTTTCTGCAGAACTACTACTTAAGTGGTTGGTCCCCAGCTTGTAACTATGCTTGGGATTCGTCCGTCCCAAGTGCAGGACTCTACACTTGTCCTTGCTGAACCTCATCAGATTTCTTGTGGCCCAATCCCCCAATTTGTCTAAGTCACTCTGGACCCTATCTCTGCCCTCAAGCGTATCTACCTCTCCCCCCAGCATAGTGTCATCCGCAAACTTGCTGAGGGTGCAATCCATCCCCTCATCCAGATCATTAATAAAGATATTGAACAAAACCGGTCCTAGAACCGAACCTTGGGGCACTCCACTAGAAACCGACCGCCATCCTGACATCGAGCCGTTGATCACTACCTGCTGGGCCCGGCTTTCTAGCCATCTTTCTATCCATTTTACCGTCCATTTATCCAATCCACATTCCCTTCCTTAAGGATCCCTTCCATGATTTTTCCAGGAACAGAGGTAAGACTGACCGGCCTATAGTTTCCTGGATCGTCCTTCTTTCCTTTTTTGAAGATGGGCACTACATTTGCCTTTTTCCAGTCATCCGGGATTTCTCCCAATCTCCATGACTTTTCAAAGATAATGGCCAAAGACTTCTCAATGACATTTGCCAACTCCCTCAGTTGCATTAAGTCCGGACCCATGGATTTGTGTACGTTTAGCTTTTCTAAATAGTTCCTAACCTGTTCTTTACCCACCAAGGGCTGTCCATCTTCATCCCATCTTGCGTCACTTAGCGCAGAAGTCCAGGAGCCGACCTTGTCCGTGAATACAGAGGCAAAGAAAGCATTGAGTACTTCAGCTTTCCCCACATTATCTGTCACTAGGTAAACTCCTTCATCCAGTAGGGGCCGCACACCCTCTCTGATCACCTTCTTCTTGTTAACATGCCTGTAGAAACCTTTCTTGTTATCCTTCACATCCTTAGCCAGTCGCAATTCCATGTGCACTTTCGCCTTCCTGATAACCCCCCGGCATTCTCGAGCTATACATTTAAACCTCTCCATGGTCATTTGTCCAAGTTTCCATTCTTTGTAAGCTTCCTTTTTGTGCTTAAGTTCACCAAGGATTTCCCCAGTAAGCCAATCCGGTCTCCTACCGTGTTTGCTTCTCTTGCTACGCGTCTTTCTGTGCCTTCAATAAGGCTTCTTTAAAATACTGCCAGCTGTCCTGGACTCCTTTCCCCTTCATGTTAGCATCCCAGGGGATTCTTCCCATCAGGTCTCTCAGGGTATGTCTACACTACCCTTCTAGTTCAAACTAGGAGGGTAATGTAGGCATACCGCACTTGCAAATGAAGCCCGGGATTTGAATTTCCCGGGCTTCATTTGCATAAGCGGGGAGCCGCCATTTTTAAAACCCCGCTGGTTCGAACCCCGTGCAGCGCAGCTACACGGGGCACGAACTAGGTAGTTCGAACTAGGCTTCCTAGTTCAAACTACCGTTACTCCTCATTTCACGGCTCCCCGCTTATGCAAATTAAGCCCGGGAAATTCAAATCCCGGGCTTCTTGCAAGTGCGGTATGCCTACATTACCCTGCTAGTTCGAACTAGCGGGGTAGTGTAGACATACCCTCTGGGAGTCAAAATCTACTTTTTTGAAGTCCAAGGTGTGTATTTTACTACTCTCTTTTCTTCCTTTGTCAGGATCCTGAAATCTACCATCTCATGATCACTGCTTCTCAGGCTATCACCCACCTCCACTTCCCCTATTAGTTCCTCCCTGTTTGTGAACAGAAGATCAAGCTGCGCACAACCCCTGGTTGGATCCTTCAGCACTTGTGCCAAGAAGTTATCCCCAACATTCTCCAAAAACTTCCTGGATTGTCTGTGTACTGCTGTATTGGTTTCCCAACATATGTCAGGGTGGTTAAAGTCCCCTATGAGAATCAGGGCTTGTGATCTGGAAGCTTCTCTCAGTTGTCTGAAGAAAGCCTCATCTACCTCATCCACCTGATTCGGTGGCCTGTAGCAGACACCAACCACAACATCACTGTTGTTGTTTGCTCCTTTAAACTTAACCCATAGACTCTCAGCAGGTTTTTCTCACTCTTTATACAGGAGTTCAGAGCAATCATAGTGCTCTCTTACATATAACCCAACTCCTCCTCCTTTTCTCCCCTGCCTGTTCTTCCTGAACAGTCTATAACCTTCCATGACAGCGCTCCAGTCATGCGAGTCATCCCACCAAGTCTCTGTTATCCCAATTAAATCATATTTCTTGGACTGGGCCAGGGCCTCCAGTTCTTCCTGTTTGTTTCCCAGGCTTCTCGCATTAGTGTACAAACACCTCAGATAACCAGTTGATCGCCCTGTCTTCTCCATTCGAATCAGGGGTCTTCCTTTCTTGCTCGTTCCTCTTTGCATTTCTTCCCGGTATCTGACTTTCCCACTTCCCTCAGGGTTTTGGTCACCGTCCCCCGACGAACCTAGTTTAAAACCCTCCTCACTAGGTTTGCAAGCCTGCCCGCGAAGATGCTCCTTCCTCTCTTCGTTAAGTGGATCCCATCTCTTCCTAACAATCCTTGTGCCCAGAACAGAGTCCCATTGTCGAAGAAACCAAAGCCCTCTCTGCGACACCACGTGTGCAAACACACATTTACGTCCTCAATTCGACGATCCCTGCCCAGTCTTTTCCCTTCAACAGGGAGGATGGATGAGAACACCACTTACACTCTGAGTTCTTGGATCCTTCTTCCCAG
Source organism: Pelodiscus sinensis (assembly GCF_049634645.1). Taxonomy (NCBI): domain Eukaryota; kingdom Metazoa; phylum Chordata; order Testudines; family Trionychidae; genus Pelodiscus; species Pelodiscus sinensis. The sequence goes on along the minus strand of NC_134728.1, from coordinate 32,231,830 downwards.
CGCTACATAATCCTCAGTAACCCGCTCAAAGTCATTCTTGGCTGTATCGTTAGTTCCCACGTGGAGAAGGAGGAAGGAGTAGCGATCCAAAGGTTTGATCAGTTTTGTAAGCCTCTCAGTCACATCCTGAATGTGAGCTCCCGGTAAGCAGCACACCTCTGGAGATTCCAGGTCCGGATGGCAGATGGATGGCTCAGTCCCTCTTAGGAGGGAGTCCCCGACCACCACCACCCGTCGTCTTATTTTGGGGGTCATGGCCTTGGAACCCCCATCCCTAGAACTACGCATCCCATGCCTTCCAGTAGATGGTGTTCCCTTCTGGTTTCTTCCTTGTGAGGTCCCTTCCAAGGCATTCTGCACTGCAGAGCCTGTGGAGAGAGCCTGAAAGTGATTACTTACCTCTATAGCATCGGGGGATTCCTGTGCTGGCCTTTTTCTCCTTCTAGAAGTTACATGCTGCCAGTTCTCTTCTTGGTCATGTACTGCCCTCTCTGGCTCCTCTGCCTGCTGTGCTTGAAGGATTAAATGCTGCCTCCTATCGAGGAAGTCTTCATCCTCTCTGATCAAGCGTAGGGTCAACACTTGGGTCTCTAATTTTTTCTTCCAAAATGGCGACCAGCTTTCACTTAGTGCAGATGAAATCCCTTCTTTCTTCCAGGAGGAAGACAAACATGGCACACGCTGTGCAGGTAACAACAGCAGACCGATCACCATCCATTGCTGCTGTCCTGGAGAAGGGATTTAAAAAGAAAGGCAAGAGAACTTTGCCCCCTTCCCAACTCCCTCTCTAAACTCCCTGTTAGCACTCACCTGTTCGCAAGCTCCTTGGTTGCTTGCCCACTGCCTTATAAAGCCCTGGAGTGCCTGAAAGTCCCTCCCCATACCAAGGCTCAGCCAATCAGCAGAGGCTTCTAGAATTCAAACTTTAATTAGAAGCCAACAGTTTCCAACTGCCAATCACAGCACATACTCCATGAAGGGGAGGGGGAGGGCAAAGGGGAAGTGAAAAAAAAAAGCCTCACTCACAAACACAGGGGAAAAAACAAACAAAAGCAAAAAAAGAACACACCCCAACCCTCACTCACACACACACACACAAGCTCAGCACAAAGCAAGAAAGCCCCAAACACAACACCCACTTCCCTCAAGGGTCCTGTATCTGCTTCTCCTCTACCTGGAGGACTCCCTCTCTAAACTCCGTCGTGCACCTGCTGAAAAAGGAAGCTCCACACAGACGATCCAAGCTCTGAAAATATGCAGCAGGGATGAGGTTTTAATGATTCTGATCACAGAGGAGGGGCTGCTCCGGTGGGTTCACATTTACAAACTGATTGGCAAAAAAGAAAACAATATCCAGTGTAACGTGTCGGCCCATGTGACAGTCCTGGCAACAAGCACTGATCCAACAGGACGAGAGGTGTTTCTGCTGCACCGCAGGGCGAGCAGAGGCCGAGTCCTTGCCCACAGTGTTGCTGGCTGCGGTTTACAGCCCTGGGACACCTGCACATCTCCCACCCAATCAAAGGGATTCTGGGTCAGGCAGGAGCAAGCCCTCCAGCTGGGTTGGGGCGAGGGCCTGGCACCCTGTGCTGTGGCCCAGGGCTAGTCTGAGAGCCGGGGGCAGCGTTCAGGGTGCAAGAAGCTGCATACATTCTCCCCTCCTGTGGCAGCCAGAGGAGCTGACTGGCTTGCTGCCGGCAGCGGGGTGAGAGCAGGAAGCAGGCACTCGCCAGGCCCGTCGGCATCAGGCCAGCCCCAGGGTTGTGACCAGAGGAGCAGGGATTTCCTGGCCCAGGACACCAGCCCCACGCACCTGGTACCAGGAGAGGCACTTTGGCCCCTGGCTTGAAAGGGCCCAGCCCCAACTTTGGCTGAAGATCTTGCCCCCCAGGGCTCCCTGTCTCCTCAGTTTCATAAGGCACAAGTGTCCTGAGCTGCCTGGGCTCTGGCGTGAGCAGACAGACCCCGTGCAGTGCATCTGCCGGCCAGAGTCGAGTCCCTGCAGCCCCGCCCCACGCACGTTTCCAGTCAGGAGAAGGCTGGCTAGTGCTTGGACCCGACAAGTGGCGCGGCTGGGCTTGGGGATCTGCAGGCACAGGCGGGAAGATGCTTTTGGACCCTGCAGGCAGCAGCGAGCTGGACAAACACCCCCGAGGTGCAGAGACCTGGCCCGGGACAGAAGAACCGTGCGGAAAAGCCCAGGAGCAGCCCTGGACAGGAATGGGAGACTGGCTGGAGGCCCAGGGCAAACCAACATGCTCCCACTGCAGCCTCACTCCACACCCCTCACTGTGGCTCACCACAGTCTCACTGGCCCAGAGCACTGGGGACGCTAACGAACACGGCCAGCCATAGCCACAGCCACCCCTGGCAGCCAGCCCCAGATCACCCTGCCATGCTGGCTGCCTTCCGGCTTCACGGGGCCCAGCCCGCTGCCTGGCGGCACAGGGCAGGGAGGCGGCAGAATTGAGGGGGACCCCGGCACACGACGGACACAGCCTGGCTCAGCCTGGAAAGAAACTCTCCGACACCTCCCAGCACAACAGGGCCTGCTGGCCCAGCCCTCTCCCGCACCAGCCGCCTCCCCCTCCGGCCGCAGCGCAGTGCTGGCGCAAGATGCAACCGGCCATCATTCCAGGCCAGGAGCTGCTGCTCTGCCGCACGCCAGCTCCATGGACCTCGGGCCACTCGGGGGGGCCTGGCCAAACGACTTTCCCCTCTTCCCAGGAGATGGAGAAGGGGGCCCCTAGGGCGCCCCCCCCTTGCTTGGGGAGCCTCTCCTGGCTAGTCCCACAGGATTAGGTCAGCATAGAACAGCCCTGGGGAGGTGTCTCTGCAGACAGCACCGGGCAGTGGGAACAGCCCGCATTGCCTCCTTGGTGGGATGGGGAAGGGACGTGAGAGCCCTGCCCTGGCCGTGACCCCCACGCCCATGGCCCACTGTCTGCACTAAGGCACATGAGGAGCGGAGACAGACCCACACTCCTAGCCAGGTCCCTGGGGGAAGCCGATTGGGGCAGCAGCTGCGAGGCCGCTTGCCAGAGTGGGCCCAGTGGGCCCTGGGTCCCAGCGGCGGAAGGCAGCAGAGGGCTCTGGCCTAGTGCGCCCGCTGCAGGTGCTCTGGGCAGCCCTGCACGGCCGCAGAGAGCTCCAGGCCACTACCAGCCTGAGCACCAAAGCCCCTCCCTGCAGGGTCCTCCCGGCGCTGTGCCAGCAGCTGCTGAGCGTGGCGCGTGCGTGGCCGGGCTCCCTCGGCTGGGAACTGCAGCACCCAGCTGCCGCCTGGCGGAGAGGAGCCCGCTGACAGCCAGCGGCAGTGAACGGGCATGCGCCGGGAACACGCCCATCCACAGACTGCAGAGCAGCAGAAAGGTTCCTGCTGCCAAGAGCGCGTCGCTCCTGCCCAACCCCCAGCGAACCCATCAGCGCTACAAGTCAGCACCATGCTCCCGACGCCCCGGCGCTGGCCAGCTGCTCCCATGCTCCCCCGTTTACACTGGCCCTCGTGAGTGGCAGCAATCCTAGAGCAGGGAACCGGAGCCTACACCCTCGTGCGGGTGAGTCCTGGGTGACTAGCCCGCGTGATCTCCCCCCGGCAGCCCTGGGTCCAGCTGCTCACACCAGCCCTGGGATGAAGCCAGTGTCCAGGTGCACAATGAGCATGCGCAGGAAGGACATCTCCTTGCGGGTGTTCTCAAAGATGACCCGGGGGTCGTCAGACTCGCAGCGCAGGCAGTTCGGGGCCATCACCATGGCCAGGTTGTTCACATCCATCTTTGTCTTGCCCACGTTGGTCGGCTGAGCAAATATCTGCGAGAGGAGAGCAGGAGGTTCAGCCAGAGCAAAGGGGAGTAGACGGGAAGCAGCTAGGCCCACGGGAACAGGCCTCGGTCCAGGGGGCAGCCAGTGTGCAAGGCTGCAGATCACAGTGTCATGAGTTACAACCCTGTTGCTTTATGAAAAAAAAATGGCTTATGGATATGAATATGCATAACTCAAAGGCGCTTTATGCAAAACAGGTCATGTGCCATATCCATTGTACAGATACAATCTGCTGAACGAGTTTATCGTATTTGTGTGCATGCATCATCCTTGTACGTGAAATCAGACATATGGAAATGCAGCACTGGAGTGTGACTGTGCAGAGGAGGCCAGTAGCGATACTTTGGCTCAGTACTCAAACCAACCACCTCGGAATAGTCTTGTTTGTCCAGTGAGCCCAAAGTGTGTCTGGTCCTTCCTCAGGAAGAAACCTGGCCACAAAGGGCTCTGCAAAGCTGTGGACTCAGGCCAGAGTAAAGATCAGCTCAGACTTGGAGCTTTTTACCTGAGATAAGATCAATTGGTCAGAGTAAGAACGTGCATGTGACACGTTTCTCAGTTGTTAGAACTAGCCGGCAACTTGTGTTTATTGTAACTTACTTGGATCTGTCTGTTTTCACTTGGAACCACTTCAGTCCGATTTTTAAACTGGATAAAAACACTTCAGTGTCTTGTCCAGCCCAGTGTAAATAACTGTTACTTGTGGGGTGGGCAGTGTCTGGGCCTCTCTCTCGTTCAGTGAGAAAGGGGCTGATGCTGGAGCTTTCTCTGGGTAAAACTCTGACCCAGGAGAAGGTGGGTTTGTTTGGGGTTTTCATCCCTTTGGGGGGGTTGGTTCCTGCGTGCTGAGCCCTCCCAGAGCTGAACTGACCTACGTGTCTGTGTTGCTCTGCAGGGGGCAGTAATCCCAACTCTGGGCCTTGGCTAATGGAGACCAGAGCTTCTGGCCCTGCAGGGGTGGGTGGTGGGGAGCCCGAGAAGATGGGCATCATGGCTTGATCAGCACCCTAGGGGATAACCGCAAGGGGATTTCTCTGGGCCAGCCCATCACAAAGGGAATCCTGAAGCAGCATGTGGGGCTGGGGCATGGGAGCCTCCCTGGGGCCAGAGGCAGTGTTCCCTGTAAGCTGAGAAGTTGGGCAGCCTCCCAGGAGCACCCACAGCCAGCGCCATGTGTTTCATGTGGTGGTGCACATCTGCACATGCCTAGGTGCATGTAACAAATCTATTCTGCACACAGATGGAAAACCTTGGAGAGAACATTGATCAGAGGGCTTCGCGGTGCAATCCTTGGAGCTTGGGAGGGAGCAGCCCGGCTGGAATGGCTCCATTCTGCACAGGGAACAGGGCCCCTGAGTGGGCGGAGGGGCTCACCTGCAGGAAGTGGATGAGGTAGCACAGGACCAGCCTGTTGAACTCTGGCAGAAGCTGCACCACAGCCACAGCGGCGTCAGGGTCTTGGCACCTGCGGATGCACTCGGCATAGAACTGCGGGGGCACGACGGGCTCCTCCAGCTCCCGGTACCACAGCTTCAGCAGGGAGGCTGCGGAGAGACCAGACCTCCCGTCAGCATGCGAGTCTGGCTCCCTCTGACCGGCCGCTGGTGGCCCTGGGCCGAGTGTGGGAACTGGCCGCTGGTCTCCCTGTCCCACAGAGCCGGGCGCTCGCAGGAGAGCAGCTTGCACTGAGCCCCCGCCCGGCTCCGTATGCGGTGCCTGAGCGCCCGGCCCTGCCCTGCCCGGCTCTGTCTGCGCTGCCTGAGCACCCGGCCCTGCCCCGCCCGGCTCCGTCTGCGCTGCCTGAGCACCCGGCCCTGCCCCGCCCGGCTCTGTCTGCGGCGCCTGAGCACCCGGCCCTGCCCCGCCCGGCTCTGTCTGCGCTGCCTGAGCACCCGGCCCTGCCCCGCCCGGCTCTGTCTGCGCTGCCTGAGCACCTGGCCCTGTCCCGCCCGGCTCTGTCTGCGCTGCCTGAGCACCCGGCCCTGCCCCGCCCGGCTCCGTCTGCGCTGCCTGAGCGCCCGGCCCTGCCCCGCCCGGCTCCGTCTGCGCTGCCTGAGCACCCAGCCCTGCCCCGCCCGGCTCTCTCTGCGGTGCCTGAGCACCCGGCCCTGCCCCGCCCGGCTCTGTCTGCGGTGCCTGAGCACCCGGCTCTGCCCCGCCCGGCTCTGTCTGCGGTGCCTGAGCACCCGGCCCTGCCCCGCCCGGCTCTGTCTGCGGTGCCTGAGCACCCGGCTCTGCCCCGCCCGGCTCTGTCTGCGGTGCCTGAGCACCCGGCCCTGCCCCGCCCGGCTCTGTCTGCGGTGCCTGAGCACCCGGCCCTGCCCCGCCCGGCTCTGTCTGCGGTGCCTGAGCACCCGGCCCTGCCCCGCCCGGCTCTGTCTGCGGCGCCTGAGTCCCTGGCCCTGCCCTGCCCAGCTCTGTCTGCGGTGCCTGAGCACCCGGCCCTGCCCCGCTCGGCTCTGTCTGCGGCGCCTGAGTCCCTGGCCCTGCCCTGCCCAGCTCCATCTGAGCACCGGGCCCTGCCCTGCCCAGCTCTGTCTGAGGTGCCTGAGCACCTGGCCCTGCCCCGTCCGGCTCCGTCTGCGGCGCCTGAGTGCCCTGCCCCGCCGCCGCCCGGCTGCATATCTCCTGTGCTCTCACGCTGCCTTGGAAGCCCATCTAACCCGGCGCACATGCTACATGGCCATCCCCTCTGCTGTCCTACCTGGGATATTGGGGTCACTGAGGTTGTTGGGGATCCTCCACTGGTCTACCTGCAGTTTCAGTGCGTTGACTTCGTCGATGTCGCCGGGTATTCTGAAAGCAGAGAGAACCCGGCACAGGACTGAGTGCCCGCGGGCTGCCGAGCGAGCCGGGCAGCAGGAGGGGAGTTTCCAGGCTGGCAGCATGCACAGGGCTGCTGTTTCTAATTCCGCTCAAACTCAGATGGCCCTTCTGAATTCCCCTGCCAGACTCGCCCCGGCGCCAGCACTCCCCCACTGCCTGACCCATCCCTGCCCCTGCTGGAACAGCAGGGCTCTGCCGAGCCAGTGGGGCAGGTGGCTCATCCCACCGCCCAGAGGAGAGGTGCCTGGGACAGCTGGTGCAAGGGAGCCACGGTGGGGTGCCAGGCAGAGGCTTAGGCCGGCTCTGTCGCACGGGAGCGGAGGCTCCTGGTGAGTGAGTACAGTGCTGGGGGGTGGGGCAGGGAGAGCTGTGGGGACCCCCCTTCTGCCTCTGCTCAGCCCGAAAGCCACCACCCCTAAGCTAACCTGAAGATCCCTTCAGCCTGCTCTCCCCCCAGGGCCAGGACTTGCTGAGACAGCTGGGTCTGCACCCACGGCAGCTTGTTCTTCGGGAACACGGCCTGCTGCCGGGACATGATTTCTTCCAGAGAGCTGCCGAACAGCGAGGGCGTCACAATGGCGCTCCTGGCGAGCGTGATCTCCTCCAGCGTGGGTTTCCGGAGGCCCTGTGGGCAGAGCGAAGACCCGTGAGCTCATGCTGTATTGCCGCCCCAGGCAGGCAGAGGCAGAGATCTGGGGGCAGCTCTATGGGCCTGGCTGGTCCTAGCCACAGTCTGATCTTCTCCAGGTGGGAGCCAGTCCCGTGCCCTGGCCAGGCTGCATGGCGTGGGGCAGCAGCAGGATGAGCTCGGTCCTGGGGCCCCTGAAGGCCAGCAGGGGCTCACGCCCCTTAGAGCAGCTCTAGGCGACGGGACGCGGGAAAACAGAGCTAACACCTGTCTACAGCCGTTTCCCGGGGTCTCTGGCGACGCAGGCATGTAGATCAGGCTACCCGGCATAGGCAAAGAAGCGGGGATTTAAATAATGCCCGCTTCATTAAAATAAACATGGCCGCCGCGCCGACGATCAGCTGATCCGGTCGGGGGCTCAGGCTGGGGAAGCCTTTGCCGACCGATCCTGTAACCCTCGTTTCACAAGGCATAAGGGATCGGTCGGCAAAGGCTTCCCCAGCCGACAGATCCGCGTCTAGACTGCCGCACTGTGCCAGATCAGCTGATCGTCGGCATGGCGCAGCAGCCATGTTTATTTTAATGAAGCGGGGATTATTTAAATCCCTGACTATGCCGGGTAAACTAGTTTCCATGCCTCTGTCGCCAGGGGCAGACATACCCTGGGTGTCCAGCCTGCAGCGCTTCTGAGCCAGATTGTCACAGGCCCTGAGCACCTCTGAAAATCAGGCTCCAGCTGGGCACCCGGAGAAGGTTGACAAGAAGCTGACTCACCTCAGACGAGGGGGGCGAGGCAGCAGCTGTTATGGGACCAACACCTGCTAATTGCCCAGGGCGAATGGAGAAACCAAATGGCTGCTCGCCTCAGTGCAGCTGGAAGGCCCAAGACGGCACGGACCTGCAGCGCCGCAGCTGAAGCTGGGGGCCGAGAGCAGCTTGGAAGCCTCCCTCTGCCGGCCGGCCATGCGGGGCAGGGTGTACACGCACTGGCAGTTCCTGCTGCGGGGGCTGGGCCCTGCTACCCCCCAGAGCTCCCGCTGGACAGAAGGGCCCAGGGGACTGGGACAAGCCACCTTCTCCCGATCCAATTCCTCAGGGCAGGTGCCGCTGGAGCCCCAGGGGAACGGCCCTTTCCTGGCCCAGCCTCCACTCCCAGGAGAGCCACAAGTGCCGGGAAACACAGCTGTCAGGCCAGCCCCGTGGGACCTGTCGGTGGTACAGGGGGAGCGGCCCTTCCCCCGGGCCAGGCGCACCCTGCACACTCGCTGCTGTAACCCTGGCGGGGCCCTTGGGGGACCGAGGCTGGGGATCAGACCTCCCCGGGGCGGGGGGAGTGTCTCCTCTCCCTCCTGCAGCCCGTTCCCATGGCTAAGGCAGAGCCACGGGAGCCGGGAGCAGCCCTGCCACGTGTGCACTGGGAGAGCAAAGCCCGTCGGCACCGCGAGCCTCTCACCTTCTTGCCCCCCGTGACCGCCACCTTCTGCAGCTTCCGGTAGCAGAACCTGGCGTAGGTGCTGATGGGCAAACCTAGGGGGAGGGAGACAGGCTGGTCAGTGCTATGGCCCCCAGAGCCCAGAGGAAAGTGCTGTTGCCACCAATGCGGCACGGGGGTCTCCCGGCAGCCCCTGGACTCTGCCCCCCCCAGACACCCGTGAGTCTCTGGGCTCGAAAAGGAGCCTGCACGACGTGGTCAAGATTGGCCCCATGCCGCACCCCGAACTCCTCTCTCTGCTTTCCCCGGCAGGCTGGGGCACTGCTCCCGCAGCCGGCACCCTCTGCCTCTGCCTCTGCCTCCCCTGGGGAGCCCGGCAGCCCCAGCCTGGTGGCAGGGCCATGAGATGTCCACTCCCTGGGGCTGGCGCAAAGCACGTGGATCCGCCCCGCCCCAGCACTCAGCCACTCTGACCCTGTATCCCCGGGGCGCGGGGGGCCCACGTGTCCAGCGCCACGTCCTTCTGCAGCCCCTGCCTCACTACGTCTGCAGCACACGCCCAGCCACAGGCACTTGCGCTGAGTCGCACCTGAGACGGAGGCCACGTGCCCGGGGCAGGAGATGGCAGACGGGTTCCTGGAGCCGCAAGTGACCAGTGCAGAGGCTGGGCAGTGGGCCCTGCCCACAGGAGAACACACCCACTGGTTCACAAGCATCATCCACATGCAGAGGGAGAGATCCCCGCCCCACCCCCGCCCGTTCTTGCCCTGACGCCTCTTTTCTCCAGAACGACGAGCACACGCACTGACAACACCCATTCACAATCGCTCAGCCCTGCAAGCTGCCTGCCAGGCTGGGCCGCAGAGCAGGGGCTGTTTACAGGAAGGGGCGCAGGCTAGAAACGTGTTTGTACCGTCAACCGAACACAGGAGCCGTTTGTAACTGGCCTCTTCGCGCTTCTTTGCCTCCCAAAGCCCCCGGGAAGCCGGGCTGGTCGGTTGGGGCGACCCTGGTGAGTTACCTCACGGACCCCACAGGGACTCTTACTAGGTGGCCTTAGAGCTGGGCAAGTGCTGGATGGAATGAAGCCACCCGAAGCCTCGTCTGCACTACACGCCCTGCGCAGCTGCCCCCTGCCGATGGCACAGCTGGTGCCCACGTGGTAAGATCTGCAGGGGCTGTCTCCCGACGACTCCACCTACTCTCCTCGCCTGGCAGGTACCGGAGTCGTGGGCCAGCGCCCGGACGCGGTTTATCGGGGCGAAGCCGGTGGGTTGTCGCAGACAAGGCCTGAGCGTTCATGTGTCAGTTTAACATGCTTCATGCCCCCTTGACGGCTCTTTTCTGCAACTGTTCTAGGAAACAAGCTTCGCTGGGCCAAGAGCCTCAAAATGTGAATTTTTAACTCAGACATTTACAGCAAAACTAGCAGCCAACAGCGCCAGCCTTGGATCTCGCTTGGGAGGAGGCAACCTGAAGTTCCAGCGGTGACCGATTAGCTGCAGAATTCAGCCAGCCCGGTGCAGAGTGCCACAGACCAGGCATTCATCCCTGGAGAGGGGAGGGAAACAGCCCGTCCGGTGCCAGTGTTCGCTGCTGGCTCACACTCGCCTCCTGGGCAAGGAGTGGAAACTCACGGCAGGTCTCGCTGGGCAGGCGGGTCCCTGAGCGCTGGGAGCCAGTGATCACAGTGTTCTGAACCCCAGGTCAAGGAGCAGGCCCGCATGGGGCAGACCAAGAGGCTCGTCTCACGGCGACCCGGTGAGATTTAGCAGCAGCTCACGGTTTGGCCACACTGCTGCGCGGCAGCCGCCTGCTGCATGACTGGAGCACCTCGCTGTGCCGACAGCAGAGCTCCTGCCGGCCCAGCACCCGGCGCTAGCGGCTCTGTCGACAGGCCCCGCCCCAGCCTCGTTCTGCCCACCCTGGGCAGTGGGCGGTGCAGTGACATTGCTCGGGGGTGCATTTCCATGCCCCGAGCAGAAGGGCACAGAGCGGACCCAGTCAGACAGGAAGCCTCCTGCAGTCTTCTTGGGCGTGGGAAGTGGCCTGGAACGCCGACGTGTTCACGGAAAGAGGGGAAACCTTCACGTGCTTCCTTGGCATCGCAGGCCCCCGGACCGCAGACCTTCTGCCTGCCTGGCGTTACAGGCCGCTGCATGTCAAAGCCGCAGCACACGCCTGTGCACGTGTGAAGGCACAGAGGCAGGCGTGTGCCCCGTGCTCGCACCACGTGGAGGGTGGCCTTGCTGGCAGGCACGGCTACTCAAGACAGCCCCTGGTTCTGAAGCACGTCCAGAAGTTGGTGGTGCAGGTCCCCAGCCTCCTGCAATGGTGTGTCCAGGTTTGCTGCTACCTGCCTGCTGGCGATGGTCACTTCATCAGGCCAGGACTCCCCAGAGGGACCAGCGAGAACCATTTGGTGCCCCCTTGCAACGCTGGCAGTGCCGGTGGGTGAGTGGGACGGCTGGTAGGATGCCTGAGTTTGTGCCTGGTGGCAGTGGCAGGGATCTCATGGTCCCCAGGTGTGGTGGGCCCCATGGGAGTGGCCCCAGGCCTTTGACATTAGGTGTGCTGCAGGGTGGGGCCACCTGGCCCACTTGTCCAGACTCCAGCGGGATGTCCAGGAGAACGAGGTCTGGCTCCAGGAACTTGTTGGATGCTGACGATGGTCCTGGGGAGGTGGCAGAAGAAAAGGGGCATCCTCTGGAACTGAGATGTGGATCAACCTTCTGCCCCCGGCAATGGCTCCGAGCGCCAGGGGGAGGTGCCACAAGGGGAGATGGTGGAGCCTGTGCAGCAGCCTGCAGGGACATGGATCAACCTTCTGCCCCCAGCAATGGCTCCAAATGCCAGGGGATGTGCAGGGCACGGCTTGGGGAGGAGGCACCTGGCAGCGGGGTGGGATGAAGAACTGCGTGTGCCTGGCACAGGGGGACGTGCAGGGCACAATTTGGAGAAGAGGTGCCTGGCAGCGGGGCGGGGCGGGGCGGGACGAAGAGCTGTGTGTACCAGTCACAGGGGCGAGCAGGGCACAGCTCGGGGAGGAGGCACCTGGCAGCGGGGTGGGATGAAGAACTGCGTGTGCCTGGCACAGGGGGACGTGCAGGGCACAATTTGGAGAAGAGGTGCCTGGCAGCAGGGCGGGACGAGGAGCTGCGTGTACCAGTCACAGGGGCGAGCAGGGCACAGCTCGGGGAGGAGGCACCTGGCAGCGGGGCGGGGCGGGACGAGGAGCTGTGTGTACCAGTCACAGGGGCGAGCAGGGCACAGCTCGGGGAGGAGGCACCTGGCAGCGGGGTGGGACGAGGAGCTGCGTGTACCAGTCACAGGGGCGAGCAGGGCACAGCTCGGGGAGGAGGTGCCTGGCAGCAGGGCGGGACGAGGAGCTGCGTGTACCAGTCACAGGGAGCATGCAGGGCACAATTTGGGGAGGAGGTGCCTGGCAGCGGGGCGGGACGAGGAGCTGCGTGTACCAGTCACAGGGGCGAGCAGGGCACAGCTCGGGGAGGAGGCACCTGGCAGAGGGGCGGGACGAGGAGCTGCGTGTACCAGTCACAGGGAGCATGCAGGGCACAATTTGGGGAGGAGGTGCCTGGCAGCGGGGTGGGACGAGGAGCTGCGTGTGCCTGGCACAGGGGGTTACTCTCCAGCCAAGCAAGGCCCTTGCTTTTCAGTATGGCTGGTCCCGGGACAGGCACCGTGGTTTCAGGGGCGCTCACTGCCAGCGATGGCCGCTGTGCAAGTGGGGGGCCCCTGTACGGGACATGGGGGAGCCCAGGTCTCACGGCTTCCCTCTTAGGTATTTATGGTGTTGAGTCCCTGGCACATGGAGAAGAGAAGTGAGCCAGCACACGAGTTCCACTGAGGCAGGAGAGGCACAGGGGGAGTTTGAAAGCCTGGAGTCTGGGGCACAGAGCTATTGAACCAGAGGGACAGTCTGTGCCTGCCTCAGCCCCACAGTGAGTCCCTCTCTTAGCACACACAGACACGAGGGGCCAGGAGGCTCCGAGGTGAGCACGCGGCAGACAGGCATCGCCCCTCGTGTCTTCGGCTGGCGGCCCCGGGAGACTCCCTGCTCGCATGCGGCTCAACAGCCACTGCTCCAAAGCCCTCGGGCACTGGCACTCCGCCTTCCCCCTGGCAGAGCAGGGGACAGAGCCTTCCCAGGGACTTTGCGCGTTCCCAGCTCGCTGTCTCGGCTGCGCTGGGGTCCCTGCCTGGCCTGGACATTAGCAAGGAAAAGGACCCAGACAGAGCTGAGTGAGTGGCGGATGAGTCAGTTTGGGGGACGAACCGCCCCCAGTCTGGTGTGAGCCTGTCAATCACAGACGTGTCACGAGACCCCGCAGTGCGGGGTCCACTGGAAAATGGTCAGATTTGAACCTCACTCGGGAGTGCTTGGGAGCCCGGAAAAGGTGCTTGTCAGTGACATTTCCAATGGCCCCCGATCTAATCCCAGATCCTCCAGCAAGCTGCAGCCAGGACCCAGATACACCGGGAGGTGGGTGGCTCGGACCCTGAGCTGGAGCATCTGCCTCACTGGCTGCAGCCTGGGCAGACGTGGGGCTCAGGCCGGAATCCAGGGGTGCTGCCTACAAGGGCGTGCTGCCTGAGGGCACTGTCTGCACGGCTACTGGCAGTGCGAGGAGACTCTGGCACCTGGCTCGGCCCCGCTGCCGTGGGCTGCGCAGACACCCTGAGTCAGCACCTTGGCTATGCTACCCCCCTCGGCTGGAGCATGGCTCCCTGCTGCACCAGAGCTCGCAAAGACCATGAAGTCCCCACAGCAGGGCGGACGCAGGTCATGTTACTGCGAGGGGCAAGATGGAGACTGCCATCCACCCAGCATTGCCTGACCGGAGCAGGAGCCCCCGCCCGGGATGCCTGTGGCAGAGCACAACTCGAAAGGCCAGGGAACCGGAGGGGAGCGGCTCCCTTTTCTTCTAGCCAAAGCCGAGCACAGCACGTGTGGGCAGAGCGCAGCTCTCCAGCAGTTACACATCAGCCTCGCAGGGGCTCCGTGACACAGCTGAACCTCCGCGCTATGAACACCTGGCCCTGGGTTGCTGGTAACTCGGAACAAACGCTCCGGCCGTTCTTTCAAAGCTGCCAACGGAACGTTGACTTAGCCCAGCTGCAAAACGTCGCCACGTGGAAGAAAAATGCGGCTTTGAATCCTCTCAATTTAAACAAAACCAGTTTTAAAAACCTCCTTTTTTTAGTAGTTTAATTTAAAACAGTTCTCTGTCTGTCACCGCCTGACTGTACATCCGGTTCCATGGGGGTGTGCGGCTGACTGTTCTGCTCATAACTCCAGCATTCCTGTCTCTGAGGTTCAGCTGTAAGCTGATCACAGCCTCGCATGGCGTCGTAGGAGCTTTAACAAGACCCCACAGGTCCTGCAGGGAACGTCGCTGTGACTTGCACGACGCTCAGCTAGCAGGGAGGGTAAAGAGCAGCCAGTCTGCACTCACCAAATGTCCAGCTCGGCACCAAGAGAGATCTCTGCGTTGACTGGCCACGATTACCGAGTTATTCCAACACTGTTGGCCCGTTTCATTTCAAGCCCGACCTGTTTGCTTTAGAGACGGATATCGAGCTGTCCATGTGGTTCTCTGCCACATCCAAAGCTTGCTTCAGGGCTCCCAGCACCGGGGGGTTGAAATCAAACACTCTGCTTTCACTCAGCGTTTCATTTAGGTGACGCCCTCAGAGTCTTCCAGCTCCATGAAACTTGTGCCTCTTAGAACGACTAAAACCTCTGGCAGCCTGCCAAGCTGTTACAGACACTTCGCCAAGGCCGAAACGTGCAATTGCTCCCTCCCGCACATACGCACGGCCGTGTTCGTCCAACAGCCGATCGGCCTCCGACGCGACTCCGGCTCTGTCAGCAACAGACGCCCCTTAGGTTGAGCAATCCTCGGGGATCGAGAGGGGGGTCAACTGAGGGCGGCCTGCGGTTGTTGGCGCGTGTGCATAGACCCGCCTCGGCTTCAGGACTGCTCTGGGCACTCACACTGCCCTGTCCATTTGCCTGTGGGCACAGAGACCCATCCGTTCCTTGTGGGTTACACAAGTAGATGAAAGACAAGGGCTGGGGAGCAATGGGAGTGGATGGGGCGAGGGAGAAGAGCAACAGGGCAGAGGGGGTGAAAATTGCCACCAGAACGGAGACAGTGGCTGGCAGAGGGCAGCCCCTGGTGCCGATGGGAACGAATCTTTTCTTCGTTTGGGCTCATTAAGGTTGAGAACTTGATGGGGAGTTGAAGTGCAGGAAAATGTCTCTCCCGCCCAGCTGGGGGGGGGGGGGGAGCGCTGCGATTTACTCATTTAAAAGCTGGATGGACACCCTAAGTCACTTGGGAAAGCGTGGTCTCATCTTCCAGAGACTCAGACGAGTAGGAACGCAACTCCTGCACTTTGGCATTGCCCCCACCACACACCTGACACAACACAAGCTATGTCGGCAGCAAGCTCCCTCGTGTGCGCCGTGGGGGGCGCGTTTCGCAGCGTCCAATGCACCTCTGCCCACAGCACTGTCCCGGGAAGTTCTGGCAATTCAGGGGGGAGGCACAAGTGGGGGGACTTGAGGTCCTCCATCGCCTCATGGCCACGTCCCGTCACTTTCATTCCTTCTTTACAAATCCCACCAGCCCCGTGACTTTCCCAGCGGGCCGGCATGTCTGACAGCAGCACCCAACGGGCCTGGCTCTCTGCTGTCATGGAGGCACAACATGGACACGCACAAGCCTCCACTGCCACGGGACATGACGGAGCCAGCGCAGGACTGGGTGGTGTTCCTCCACTGCCGCCAGTGTGGGAGGGCCAGGAAGGGGCACGATGGAGCCAGGACTCCAGCCATCTCCAGGCAGGCTCCCCGGTGGCCTGCCCAGCGATGACCACTGGAGGCCGAAGTGCCAGAGGAGATCTTGGGGACTCACCCAGCCTGTGCCAGGCCCTCGGGCGGATTCAAGGGACAGGAAGCGTCTATGGCGGCGTCCTGCTACTCTGGAGCACCATCACTGTGGTGGGAGACCCACTGACCCTTCCCTTGCCTCTGGCTCACCTGGACTGGGCGCCAGGGCGTCTCAGATAGTGCCAGGCACAGAGCAGCTGGCCTCCAGCTCGCATGGCCCCACCCTGCTCCTCCGTCTTTCTCCTGCGAGAGGCCTGTCGAGGCCAGTGCTGGGTCTCTGCTAAGGATGGGAGGCAGCTTTCTGTGAGGGCAGCAGGCCTATGGGGCAGTGCTGGGGTGTTTGTTGGCCTGCCTGGCCTTCATGCAGAACTGCTGCGGGTCCCTGTCCTACCCCTTCTCTTGCATCCCCCAAGCCATCAGCCCGGAGACGTCCCCATTTCTGTGGCTGCTCCATAGCTCTTGTCTCCACAGGCCCAGACGATCCCACATCTCCTGGCTGCTCCAGGCCAGAGCGTGTGTGGAACGTGTTAGCCATGTGGGCAGCTGGGCGGTTGTGCACAGCAGGGGAGAGCTGCCAGGTGCACTTGCCAAGGGGGAATTAAGGAAAAGGCATTTCCAGCAGTTGTGGGTGGAAGGGTTCTGTCATGTGCGACCCCTCGGTGGAGCAGTCGTGATTGTGACCAGAGCGGCCGGCGTCAGGCATTGTGGGAAAGCTGCTGGAGGACCATCGAGGTTAACATAGGTAGCACAGTCTGCACTCGCACTGCACTGACCTCAGGGCATTGCCCAGGGTTAATGGCCCCTGGGGGGTGCGGTTACCACGCCATCAGTGGGAGAGAAATTCCAGTGCAGATGCGAGCCCGGCGAGGTCGCCCCATTTTGTAGTGCAGGGCAGGCTTCCCGGGAACGCCTCCTGGCCTGACCTGAACTAACCAGGCCGATTCACTGATGCAATGTGAATCGGGTCTGGACAAGAGCAGCTGTGTATCCAGAGCACTGTGCAATCTGTGCTGCTCAGTGCGTGAATTAATGGAATGAATGTGCTGGACACAAATCATGAGCCAAAAGTGAATTAGCCAGGAACGAAGCAATAGATCAGTCACCGTTTTCTAGCACACGAGAACGTGCTATTCATAAAACTCGCCAAGTAGCCGTCAGAAGACGCGATTTTCAGGTCTCTCCTCCACGTCCGTCTTCTCTCCTGAGCCTCCCGTCTCTCTCTCTCCCCTCCACCTCCTGCCTCTCACTCGAGGGACCGCGGAGCCCAATCAGCCATTTGGGCTCCACACTCCCCGTGCTGCATGGGGAGTACGGGGCCCAAATGGTCACTTGCGCCGCTTGCTCCCACACGGCGGCCTGGCTGAGCGGCGCAGAAGTCAGACGAGCACCACAGCGGGAGGCGAAGGGGGGCGGGGCGGTGATGTTCACAGCCAGGGGGCGGGGCCTGGAGCCGCTCTCACTCCACATGTCACCGCCCCGCCCCCCTTCGCCTCCCGCCGTGGCGCTCGGTTGACTTCTGCGCCGCTCAGCCAGGCCACCGTGGGGGAGCAAGCGGCGCAAGCGGCCGTTTGAGCCCTGCACTCCCCATGCAGCACGGGCTGCCCAGAGGGAACAGCCGGCATTTCAGCAACAGCGCCCCCTAGAGGGAACAGCCGGCATTTCAGCAACAGCGCCCCCTAGAAGGAACAGCCGGCATTTCAGCAACAGCGCCCCCTAGAAGGAACAGCCGGCACTTCAGCAACAGCGCCCCCTAGAAGGAACAGCCGGCATTTCAGCAACAGCGCCCCCTAGAAGGAACAGCCGGCACTTCAGCAACAGCGCCCCCTAGAAGGAACAGCCGGCACTTCAGCAACAGCGCCCCCTAGAAGGAACAGCCGGCACTTCAGCAACAGCGCCCCCTAGAGGGAACAGCCAGCATTTCAGCAACAGCGCCCCCTAGAAGGAACAGCCGGCATTTCAGCAACAGCGCCCCCTAGAAGGAACAGCCGGCACTTCAGCAACAGCGCCCCCTAGAGGGAACAGCCAGCATTTCAGCAACAGCGCCCCCCAGAGGGAACAGCCAGCATTTCAGCAACAGCGCCCCCCAGAGGGAAAAGCCAGCATTTCAGCAACAGCGCCCCCCAGAGGGAAAAGCCAGCAGTTCAGCAACAGCACCCCCCCCAGAGGGAACAGCCAGCAGTTCAGCAACAGCGCCCCCCAGAGGGAACAGCCAGCAGTTCAGCGTTACAGACTCAGACACTGGGCTACTATATATATGATGTGAACATATTAAGTTTGATACCTGTACAAATACATGTATCTAGTTCTGCTGCCCCCGCCAAGGAAGCAAAAAGCGATGTGAAATCTAGCTCCATTTAGGTGCAAATCAAGAGGTTTAATGGTCACGTCAGCTAATGAGAATGGACCTTTTCTTGGAAAATAACTAAACTGCAGACGGCAAAGTTGGTTCAAATGGAGGATTTAAAATTGAGGCTTTCCACTCGGGGACTCACATCAATCCGCCCTGGCTGGAGAACGCCACCTCTCCGGGCAGCCACAGCAAGGGCCAAGAATAAAGGCCAGTCTCCTGGCTCCCAAACCTCATGCTATTTTGGTGCCTTTCCTGTGGTTTCTGACACGTCTGGGGTTAGCCACCCTTGTGTTTGGCTGGGGATGCAGGGAGGGAATGGTGGGTTTGCAACGTGTCCCGTCACAGACCTCCCACTGTCCTGGGTCTCGTCACGCCTGGGTTTGGCCACCGAGGCCACGGTGCCGGCAGCTCTAATGAGCCCCGAGGGGCTGGCCCAGGACGGGTTGGAAGCTGATTGGTTATCAGGGAGGGGCCCTGCACTCTCCTGACTGGGGAGTGGAGGCAGCAGGGCTCAGGGCAGCATGGGCACCTCTCCAGGGCACTTGGAGCAGTCGTCCCATACACAGGCCTAGCGCATCCCCCTGGGCAGGCCGGTCTGACCAGCGGAGATGGAGCAGGAAGTGCACAGTCTCGCTCCCTGGAGGGAGCCTGGATCCCAGTGGACATGCAGTGTCTGGGATCCCAGCAGCCAGCGCCGATTAGCCCTGGGGACGAGAGCAGGGTGAGCCAAGCAGTGGGCGAGCAGCGACATGCAAGGGACCTGCCCGGCGTGGGCTTAGGGCCTCAGCCACCAGGAGGGGCTTGGCTTCCTTTCCTCCGTCCAGTAGCGGGCCCATGGGGGTTCTGGTCCCCAGCTGTCAGTGCTTTCCCATTGTTGGCGCCATGACCCGGTGCCCCAGCCCCGCACCAGTCTCCTTCATGGTCTGCCTCTCAGCTGCCAGACCCACTTCCCCCTCCTGCTGCTTGCGCCCAGTGCGATCCCAGTGTGCCCCACCCGCACAGGCCAGCAGCCGCCCAGCGCTCCCGGGCCAAAGCAGGGTGGCCCTGGAGCGGTTCCGGCGCACAGCCCCTCTCTCGGAAACAGCTGTTCCTTTTTGGCAGAAAGTCTCAAACAACCCTGCCTGAGGCAGACCCAGGAGAGAAGCTCTCAGACCGAAAGGCGAAAGTCTGGCACTGTCACAAGCGCCAGGAAGCAGAGTCCTGCCGGGAGAACTGTCTGGCCAGCTTTGCAGGTGGGGCTAGTCTGGGAACACTGATGCTCCAAGACTGAGCTACGCCGGCAAATGGCTCCCCCAGCAAGTAATCTGCAGCATCTGAGGTTTCATTGCAGAAGCTGAGACACCAGGCGCAGGCAGCCCCCCAGGCTCTCGTTACCTTCATCCTCTGTGTTCTGCTTCCGCTTTTTCCTGGACTTGGAATTCTTCTTGGTTCTCAGGTCCAGAAGTTCCTTCATGCGCTGGGCAACTGAAAGTCCAAAGCAGGGTTCAGTGAGTGACCCTTGGCCCGGCCACACACGGACCCAGCAGACGGCGCGGGACGGCACCCAGCCTGCCCTGGGGCCAAGGAAGGGGCAGCCGGGAGCCATGGCTGGGAGACAGGGAAGAAGAGAATAATGTCTACGTAACATGCAAGAGGCCTGAGAACCTTGGGTCATGACCCTGGAGGATACGAGTTCCAGTTCTCACTGGACTCCACCGAATACAAAGGCAGCACAAATCTCCTTCCACAAGCTTGTCTTCCGGCACCCTGGCCCCAAGCGCTGTCTGAGCCCCTGCTTGCGATCCCCGGCCCTGCGGCTCCAGTGGCTGCGCAGTGGGCATCCTGCAGAGCCGGCTTACAGAGGCCCCTGGTTGTTTCTGCCTGCGGGGAGCTCGGCACACGCGAGAAGAGCTAACACGTCCGGCTCCAGCTAGGAGGGCGTTTGTGGGGAAGCCAATGCCGACTCTGGACTCTGCCCCCGCTCGCCATGGGACCAACAGCTCCAACAAGCATGCGAGGTCTAGAAAACCTCTGGGAACCCTGAAAAATGGGGGCTCTTTAGTCAGGAGAGAAGGCAGAGGGGCCAGGGTCGCAGCTCTCAGCACCTCAACGGGTGCTCCAAGGAGGGAGACGAATTGTTCTTGTCAAGCTCCAAGGCCAGGGCGAGAAGGAAATGCAAAGTGCTGACACTGCAGCGGGGGGTCAGGTTGGACATTAGGGAACACGTCCTGTCAGGGTGGGCAAGCCCTGGGATAAACTGCTTAAGGAAAGTCTCCGAGGGGAGCTAGGTCAGGCTGTGTCTGCAGAAAGGGGAGTCCTGTGGCACCTTAGGGATGAATAGATTGATTTGGGCATTAGCTGCTTCATCGGGCGAACTGAAGTGAAGTTTGCAGAGCGCTAGGTGGAGACACAAGCACCAGAAAAGCAAGAGGCTCCTTGTCTAGAGGAGACTAGTCAGGTCAGGGTGGCAGGGGCTTGTTGACAGCAGGCGACGTGGATACCGAGAGGGGGAAACTGCATTTCTAGTGTGTGAACCCAGTTAAGAGCCCTCTTCCCTCCCGGGGGCTCTGCCTCATTACGTCCACGCCAGGCGCCTGAGGAAGGGGCTTCACCCGCGGACGCCGATGCCCAAATCAAGCTGACAGTCTCCCAGAAGCCCAGGCTGTTTGTGCCCGAGGGAACTGGGTAATCTTTAGACACGCACCTCTCTGGCACGGGCTAGAATCCTACAGCTTCTGGCTGCACTTGAAATGTGAGCCCCTGTGACTTGCCCTCCCTGACCATCCCAGGCTGGCAGCAGAGGGGCTGTACGTGGCAGAGGGCAAGAGGCACAAGCTGTGGCTCTCTCAGCAGCACCCACTGCCCCCCGAGGCCCTGCCCCCATGTCTGCAGCAAGGGCAGTGGGCGCTGCTGTGAGAGCCTGTCCCTGTGGGTGCATCTGGGCTGCGTCTCTTCACAAGCCTTCGCACTTTGCTCTTACGCGCCTCCGCGTGCCCAGAACCGCGCCCGGCTGTCACGCTGGCCTGGGGCTTGTGAGCGGGCAGGTCGCTCAGAGCACTGCTGATGGGCCCAGAAACCCTTCCTTGCTAGCCCTGGGGCTCAGACTCTCCGGGAGCCCCCGGAATGGGGGAGATGCTGAGGGGCGGCGGTGCCAGCTGCACCAGCTCTCGCCAGTCGTTAATATCCCTCAGCCCCTCCCTCAGAGGACAGACCAAATTCCACATCAGAGACCCCAGTGGAAATCTGCAATCCAGGGGAGTTGCTCCACATTCACCTCAGCATGCGGCTGTGTCTACACGAGCCCTTTCGTCAGTCGGGGTGTGAAAATCCCCGGTTGAGCGACGTAAGTTTCACCGACAAAAGCGCCGGTGTGGCCAGCCCCGTGGCAGTGGAGACACTCTGCCGCTGCCGTAGCTCAGGTTGCCCATGGGGGTGGTTTAATTAGGCCAGAGCAGAGCTGTCTCCTCCGACCCAGGGCAGCTGCACGGACAGCGGACAGGGCTGCAGCCACGGCGGGCCAGCTGTGTGGACGACGCCTTGGTGCGTCTCCCGGATGCTGCCCAAACGGCCAGGTGCTGCCCAGCGGCAGCTCAATTACCGGGGCCGGCGGTGGCCCAGTGCAGAGCCGCTCAGCGGTGCCCGTGGACTTACTGGTGCCGTCGTTGGTCTGGTCGAGATGGCCGTAGATGTAACCTTCCAGGTAAGACTGAAACTTGGGCGATGGGGAAAAAAAGGCCAGACTGATGGCCAGGAGTTCCCAGCCCCCGGCCAGGCTGCGGTAGCACCCGTTGTCCGTGGTCTGTCTGATCAGCTGCATGTAGAGCTCGTCCCGCAGGCCCTGCGTGCTCCAGCACTTGGTGACTGCGAGCAGAGCCACCTGGTCTCGGTCCAGGCAGGCCTGGCGGTCGCCCATGTAGATCTGCACCAGTCTGAACAGCTCGCAGGCTTCCTTCCTCCCGGCGTGGCTGCTGGCGACCAGCATCGGCTTCCTGATGGGGCCGCCGCTCCAGGAGAGCATGGTGGCGAGGGAGAGCCGGCGGCGGAAGAGGCCCTGCGTGTGCAGGTTCAGGTTCTGGGAAGCCCAGGCTGCCATGCTGCTGGGGGAGAGGGGCTGCCGCAGCGCGGGGCAGGGAAAGCGCTGGCCCGGGCAGGCCGGCAGTGGCGTGGGCTCCGACACCAGCGTCCCAGGCTGCAAGGAGAAGAGACGTGGGATCTGAGCGGGGCAGTTACCAGCATCGGCTGCCTGCCCTGCAGGGCCCAGCCTTGTGAGCACAGCACACGCGGCTGGATGTGGCCTGGCTGGGCTCTGACCCACGGACAGCTCCTCGCCCAGCCCCCGCTCCCGGCTGCCAGCCCCCGCTCCTCGCCCAGCCCCGCTCCTCGCCCAGCCCCGCTCCTCACCCAGCCCCCGCTCCTCGCCCAGCCCCCGCTCCCGGCTGCCAGC
Organism: Pelodiscus sinensis; assembly: GCF_049634645.1. NCBI lineage: Eukaryota > Metazoa > Chordata > Testudines > Trionychidae > Pelodiscus > Pelodiscus sinensis. Next base: position 32,209,430 of record NC_134728.1, on the reverse strand, counting down.
CCCCGCTCCTCGCCCAGCCCCGCTCCTCGCCCAGCCCCCGCTCCCGGCTGCCAGCCCCCGCTCCTCGCCCAGCCCCGCTCCTCACCCCACCCCCGCTCCCAGCTGCCAGCCCCCGCTCCTCGCCCAGCCCCCGCTCCCGGCTGCCAGCCCCCGCTCCTCGCCCAGCCCCGCTCCTCGCCCCCCCTGCTCCCAGCTGCCAGCCCCCGCTCCTCGCCCAGCCCCGCTCCTCGCCCCCCCCGCTCCCAGCTGCCAGCCCCCGCTCCTCGCCCAGCCCCGCTCCTCGCCCAGCCCCCGCTCCCGGCTGCCAGCCCCCGCTCCTCGCCCAGCCCCCGCTCCCAGCTGCCAGCCCCCGCTCCTCGCCCAGTCCCGCTCCTCACCCCACCCCCGCTCCCAGCTGCCAGCCCCCGCTCCTCGCCCAGCCCCGCTCCTCACCCCACCCCCGCTCCCAGCCCCCACTCCTCGCCCAGCCCCCGCTCCTCGCCCAGCCCCCGCTCCCGGCTGCCAGCCCCCGCTCCTCGCCCAGCCCCGCTCCTCGTCCAGCCCCCGCTCCCGGCTGCCAGCCCCCGCTCCTCGCCCAGCCCCGCTCCTCGCCCAGCCCCACTCCTCACCCAGCCCCACTCCTCGCCCCGCCCCCGCTCCCGGCTGCCAGCCCCCGCTCCTCGCCCAGCCCCACTCCTCGCCCAGCCCCACTCCTCGCCCCGCCCCCCCGCTCCCAGCTGCCAGCCCCCGCTCCTCGCCCAGCCCCGCTCCTTGCCCAGCCCCCACTCCCGGCTGCCAGCCCCCGCTCCTCGCCCAGCCCCCGCTCCTCACCCAGCCCCCGCTCCCGGCTGCCAGCCCCCGCTCCTCGCCCAGCCCCGCTCCTTGCCCAGCCCCCGCTCCTCGCCCAGCCCCCGCTCCTCGCCCAGCCCCGCTCCTCGCCCCCCCCGCTCCCAGCTGCCAGCCCCCGCTCCTCGCCCAGCCCCGCTCCTTGCCCAGCCCCCACTCCCGGCTGCCAGCCCCCGCTCCTTGCCCAGCCCCCGCTCCTCGCCCAGCCCCCGCTCCTGGCTGCCAGCCCCCGCTCCTCGCCCAGTCCCGCTCCTCACCCCACCCCCGCTCCCAGCTGCCAGCCCCCACTCCTCGCCCAGCCCCGCTCCTCACCCCACCCCCGCTCCCAGCCCCCACTCCTCGCCCAGCCCCCGCTCCTCGCCCAGCCCCCACTCCCGGCTGCCAGCCCCCACTCCTCGCCCAGCCCCCGCTCCTCGCCCAGCCCCCGCTCCCGGCTGCCAGCCCCCGCTCCTCGCCCAGCCCCGCTCCTCGCCCAGCCCCGCTCCTCGCCCAGCCCCACTCCTCGCCCCGCCCCCGCTCCCAGCTCCCGCTCCTCGCCAAGCCCCACCCCTGGTACCTCGCTCAAGCCCTGCCCTACCCCCACTCCCAGCTCCTCGCCCAGCCCCTGCTCCTGGCTGCCAGCCCAGCCCCCACCCCTAGCTCCTCACCCAGCCCCCACTCCTGGCTGCAGCCCAGCCCCACCCCTGGCACCTTGCTCAAGCCCTGCCCAGCCCCCACTCCCAGCTCCTCGCCCAGCCCCCGCTCCTGGCTGCCAGCCCAGCCCCCACCCACAGCCCAGCCCCGGCTCCTCGGCCAGCCCCCACTCACTGGGGAGCCAGAATTTCTCTGGCCAGCTGGCCCATGGGGCACCCTGATAGCAGGAGCACAGCTCCTGCCCCACCCCTCCGTGCTCCGAATGCTGCTCCCAGCCCTGCTGTGCTGCAGCAAGGGGAGCAGGGCTGGGCTCCGGGCTCCTTATCGCCCCGCAGTTCCGCCCGCCCCCTCGGCTCCGCACCGGAGCCCTGCTCCCAGTGCCCTCTGCCCCGCTGCGGCAGCCCTGCAGCTGGAGCCCGTTCCCAGCAATGGTCAGGCGAGCCAGCCAGGGCCCAGTCCCTACCCCCGGCCTCACCAGCCCTGCTCGCCGGCACTGGCCAGGCCTCCATGGAGCCACGTGGATTCTTCCATCCTCCTGCAAGCCCCTGTCCTCCCCTCGTGCCCAGCTCCGACACCGCACCCGCCGCAGCCTAGGCAAGGCACTCGCACCCCCTGCTCCTCGGTGCCCCACAGCCAGTGCACACCCTTCCAAGCGCCTCCTCCCCACTGCACGACCCACAGACCCTCCGTGCCCCTGCAGGAGCCACATCACTGCACCCGGGCAGGGCTTGGGCCAGCTCAGCCTCATGCCCAGGCTGGCGGCAGCCTTCCAGGCTAGGCGGGTTTCTGGGCTGCGTGCGCTTCCCCTCGGCTCCCGCAGCCTCCAAGCCACGGCCACATCAACACTGGTGCACGGTCTTCACTCCTCCACTCACAACCATCTGCCCACGTGGGCAAAGGGACCCAGCGATTCAATGGGCCCGGGGCTTCCAGCCACCACCGTCGCAAGATGTCAGCTCTGAACCCCTCCGCCACTTCCTGCCTCCTCCACTGCTGCCCTGTCCGCACCCTCCATGCCCCCAGCGAATCCCGCCCTGGCCATGAGGCTCACAGAGCACCTGCTAGCAGCTGGGCACCACACGGGCTCAGGCTGCTGCCCACGATGCTAACCAAGATCATCTCTGTTTCCTTGCACTTGCCAGTAGATAGCCCCTGTTCCCACGTGTCTTGGCCTGCCTGCTCCTGGGGGCGGGACCCATTGCTCTTCTGGATTTGCACAAAACAGAGCCCAATGGCCCTGGCCCAGGACACCACAATACAAACCAGGAAATCAAGTCAAGCAGCCACATTCAGGGTGACACAACTGGTCCAAATCTGCTTTGCCTTCCTTAATTCCCACCTATTGCTTTGAAACAGGATCCTCCACTTCCCAAGCTGCCCTGCAGAGGGTGGTTTACTCTCCCAGCACCAGCGCCCAGGTACAGACCCGCCAGCAGGCAGCCCCGTGCACTTGGGCTAGAGCCAGCACCGGCGATCTAAGTGCAGTAGCCACCGGGACGTACCTGAGATGATGCTCGCGCCGCATCTGAAGCCAAACTTGTTTGGTTCACCCCATTCTTTTCCAAAGAGTCTGTTTTCTCATAGGCCCTCTTGGACCTCCCGACATCCTGCTGCGGCGCCAGGTCGTTCGAGCAGCTCTCCCTCCTCTCCAGTCCCGGTCTGAACAGGGACCGGCTGCTCGATGTCACGTCGTCCCTGGAGCGCTGGAGGGCACCTGGCTTCAGGGGGTCTGACTGAAACCGGACCTTGCTGCTGCCTGGCGGGGGGGGGCCTTCCACCAGGCTGGGCTCTAGGCTTGCTTTGCTTCCCCTGCAGGCTGCCGATTTCCCCACCACGGCGCGCATCTCTGCCAGCAACTTCTCGTTCAAAGCACTGAGCTCACTGCTGCTGCCCACAGAGCCAGGTCTGCCCTGGCCTGCCCCCAGTCTCCGCCCCCTCCTCTTCCGCAAGCTCGGCGAGGGGCCGGTGGAGTAGCCGGAATCCTGCTGACTTACAGCAGTCGGGTACTCCTGAGCCGGGGGGCTGCTCTGGCGGCTTCGCTGGGCCTCCAGGTGCTTCAGAGCATTGGCTTCCAGGGCCCGGCAGGACTGCCTGACGCTGTCGGAAGAAAGCAGCGCAGGCTGTGGCTTAGCCCGGCTCTCGGCCCCCGCCCCCGAGCCGGGAAGCAGTTTGGCTGAATGCTCCACATTGACCATGTGTTTAATGTACTCCCTCCCAGCAGGGCTGTACTCGGTGCTGGAAAGGTTTGGCCCAGGCCTTTTCCCAGCGTGGGGCTGCTGTGGCTGCCCTGGGCGCTGCAGTAATCGGGCTGGCTGGAGCAGCTTACGGATGCTATTGCTTGGTGATACTTGTGGAGATGCCGCATGTCCAGTGTCCATATCCACGGGAGGCTCGTCATAGACTGGGGAGTCCAGCGAGGGCTCGTCGTAGATGGGCGCTGGAGACGCCTGCTTGCGAGAGGCAGGCTGCGGGGTCCCCGTTTCGCTCTGTGGTGGCACGTGGCAAGGAGCGCCACTCCCCCGTACCCCACAGAGCCCGCCCGCTTCTGTCTCTTTAACCTGCACCGAGGTCTCGGCCGGAGGGGCCGGCTTGGCGGCAGCTGGTCTCTGGGCCGGGGCATGTTGGACGGGGCTGGACAGCAGAGGGTTCTGGCCGGTGGCTTCTGCAGGACTCTGGGACTCCTGTACGTGTCTGACACCGTTCACTTTGACCAGCATGGCCGCTCTCGTGCCTGGTGCAGGCTGCCAGCAAGTCGGCGTGTCCCTGGAGGCAGAGAAACACACAGGGATTACTTAAGGTCATCAGAGTGTTTGTGCAAATGAGCACAACTCAGATCGGGGGGGGGGGGGGTTAGGGTTAGGGTGGATGGATTGCACCCTCAGCAAGTTTGCGGATGACACTAAGCTGGGAGAAGATGGGAGACTTTGGAGGGCAGGTATAGGGTCCAGAGTGACCTAGACAAATTGCAGGATTGGGCCACAAGAAGGCTGATGAGGTTCAACAAGGAGAAGTGCAGAGTCCTGCACTTGGGACGGAAGAATCCCAAGCATTGTTACTGGCTGGGGACCGACTGGCTAACTTGCAGTTCTGCAGAAAAGGAGCTGGGGGTTCCAGTGGATGAGAAGCTGGATAGGAGTCAACAGGGTGTCCTTGTAGCCAAGAAGGCTAATGGCACATTAGGGTGCATTAGGAGGAGCATTGCCAGCAGGTCTAGAGAAGTGATTATTCGGCTCTGGTGCGGCCACATCTGGAGTGTTGTGTCCAGTTCTGGGCCCCCCACTACAGAAAGGATGTGGACGCATTGAAGAGGGTCCAGCAGAAGGCACAAAAATGATTAGGAGGCTGGAGCACGTGACCTATGAGGAGAGGCCGAGGGATCTGGGTTTGCTTAGACTGCAGAAGAACGAGCGGGGATTTGAGAGCAGCCTCAGCTCCCGGAAGACGGGTTCCAGAGAGGATGCAGAGTGGCTGGACCTCAGGCACTGGCACTCACAGCAGGACTGACTGGCCATACAGACTCTCTCCTCAGGCCCTACACTACCAGCTACCTTTGAGACACCACAGACTTCCTGAGGAAACTACAAACTGGCAATCTTCCAGGAATACCATCCTAGTCCGTGGACAGAAACTCTGCACCGACATTCCACACGAGGATGGACGACAAGCCGCCAGGAACCGTATCCCCGAAGATGTCCCAGCCTAGCTGGCTGCTGAGCTCTGGGACTTTGTGCTCTTTCACAACCATGTCCAATTTGGGGATGATCTATACTTTCAGGTCAGCAGCACCGTTCTGGGAACCCACATGGCCCCACAGTTCTCCAACATGCTTCTGGCTGACCTAGAACAACACTTCCTCAGCTCCCATCCCCTAGCGCCACCCCTCTCCTTGCACTACACCGACAACAGCTTCAGCATACGGACCCCCAGGAAGGAGACCCTGGAAGAATTCCACCAGGATTTCAACAACTTCCACCCCACCATCAACCTCAGCCTGCACTAGACCACATAAGACATCCACTTCCTGGAACCACAGGGCAAGTAAGAGATGGTCACACTACACTGGAAACCTACTGACCAACATTCTGACCTACATGCCTCTAGCTCCATCCAGGACACATCACACACAATGTTCCTTTAATCTTTTCCATCCATGTGCAGAATAAATTCTTTTATGTGCACTGAGCCATGCGTGAATGGGCATCCCCGATAGAAACAACCAACCTGCCTGTGGGTGCTCTGCTAATCAGCTGGGTGGCATTTGAATTTCTCCTGAGAAGCTGCGGAAGTACACAGTTTATAGGGAACGCTCATCGCATGATCCATTGTCTACAGCCAAGCCCTAAAACACAACCAGATTTGCTCCAATCCCACAGCCAACGACAAACGCCGACAGGGTCTCTATCACAGGTTGTTAAAACAACAACACTCGCCTGGGGAAGTGGAGAAACAGAATGACAGAGCCAGGCAGGTACCCAGGAGTCACCTACTACAGGACAGACCCAACAAAGAAAGTCACAGAATGCCACTGGCCTACAGCCCCCAGCTAAAGCCTCTCCAACACAGCACAAGGACCTACAACCCGTCCTAGACAACCATCCCTCGCTCTCACAGGCCTCGGCAGCCAGGCCGGTCCTCCCCAACAGACAGCCCCCAACTCATTACCCCGCCACAGAAACGCTCACCCAGGAACCTCCCCCTGCAACAAACCCCCTTGCTAGGTCTGTCCATAGAGCTACACAAGCAACACCATCACAGGATCTCACCAGTACACCCTCAAGGGCTCATCGCCTGCACGTGCACTAGAATGACAGCTGTCCTCAAGGGCTGGCAGTGTTCCTCAGCCATGTGGACTGGCCACACCAGACAGTCTCGTGCCAAGGAACAGACAGACACCAATCAGACATCAAGAACGGTAACATCCAAAACCCAACAGGAGAGCAAGTCAACAGTCAGTAACACACCCGGGATAGTCAGTAACACACCTGAAAATTGTGCAAACACCTCCAGAAACAGAAGGCAGCACAGAACTGCTGAGCTAGAATCCATGTGCAAGCTTGGCCCCAACAGCCTGGCTCTGAACCGCGACGGGGACTGGCCAGCTCATTACAAACAGTAATTTTGATCCTCTAGGATGGGTATCTTACCTTCTCCTCGACTGGTGGGAGTGGGCCACGTCCACCCTGCCTGACTAGCCTCCTGAGCAGGGACATACCACGCCCCTCGCGGTGTGAGGACCCACCCTGCCTGACTAGCCTCCTGAGCAGGGACATACCACGCCCCTCGCGGTGTGAGGACCCACCCTGCCTGACTAGCCTCCTGAGCAGGGACATACCACGCCCCTCGCGGTGTGAGGACCCACCCTGCCTGACTAGCCTCATGAGCAGGGACATACCACGCCCCTCGCGGTGTGAGGACCCACCCTGCCTGACTAGCCTCGTGAGCAGGGACATACCATGCCCCTCGCGGTGTGAGGACCCACCCTGCCTGACTAGCCTCGTGAGCAGGGACATACCACGCCCCTCGCGGTGTGAGGACCCACCCTGCCTGACTAGCCTCGTGAGCACACTCTCCCCATCGTGCTTGAAGGCTCCCGTAGCTGGCTGTAGCTGTAAATTCCTGCCAAAGTGAAGCTGCCACTGCAGCCCAAAGAAAGGGGCTGGTCTTTAAGGCGCCGCTGGACTCCGGTTGAGTCTGTCTCCCCTCTGAGGCTGTTCTCGGGGGGGCGGATGGCAGAACGAGGCGCAATGGGCTCAATGTGTTGGCGATTAGGACAAACTACTTCCCGAGGAGGGGGGGTGCAGCACGGGATGGGATCCCCAGGGAGGGGTGGAATCTCCATCCCTGGAGGTTTTCAAGGCCTGGCTTGAGTAGGGGGTTGGGCTTACTAGCCTGAGCTCCTTCTAGGGCCCTGTGCTGAGCTGCCAGGCTGTGACGTGTTCCCGCTCTCCCTCGCTGTGCCACGAGCCCCAGGAGCACGAACCCTGCACGCACCACCGCCGCGCACACGAACCCTGCCCGCACCACCGCCGCGCACACGAACCCTGCCCGCACCACCGCCGCGCACACGAACCCTGCCCACACCACCGCCGCGCACACGAACCCTGCCCGCACCACTGCCACGCACACGAACCCTGCCCGCACCACCGCCACGCACACGAACCCTGCCCACGCCACCGCCGCACACACGAACCCTGCCCGCACCATCGCCACGCACACGAACCCTGCCCACGCCACCGCCGCGCACACGAACCCTACCCGCACCATCGCCACGCACACGAACCCTGCCCACGCCACCGCCGCGCACACGAACCCTGCCCACGCCACCGCCGCGCACACGAACCCTGCCCACACCATCGCCGCGCACACGAACCCTGCCCACGCCACCGCTGCGCACACGAACCCTGCCCACGCCACCGCCGCGCACACGAACCCTGCCCACGCCACCGCCGCGCACACGAACCCTGCCCACGCCACCGCCGCGCACACGAACCCTGCCCACGCCACCGCCGCGCACACGAACCCTGCCCACACCACCGCCGCGCACACGAACCCTGCCCACGCCACCGCCGCGCACACGAACCCTGCCCGCACCACTGCCGCGCACACGAACCCTGCCCACGCCACCGCCGCGCACACGAACCCTGCCCGCACCATCGCCACGCACACGAACCCTGCCCACGCCACCGCCGCACACACGAACCCTGCCCACGCCACCGCCGCGCACACGAACCCTGCCCACGCCACCGCCGCGCACACGAACCCTGCCCGCACCATCGCCACGCACACGAACCCTGCCCACACCACTGCCGCGCACACGAACCCTGCCCGCACCATCGCCACGCACACGAACCCTGCCCGCACCACTGCCGCGCATACGAACCCTGCCCACACCACTGCCGCACACACGAACCCTGCCCACGCCACCGCCGCGCACACGAACCCTGCCCGCACCACCGCCGCGCACACAAACCCTGCCCGCACCACCGCCGCGCACACAAACCCTGCCCGCACCACCGCCGCGCACACAAACCCTGCCCGCACCACCGCCGCGCACACGAACCCTGCACACACCACCGCCGCGCACACAAACCCTGCCCGCATCACTGCCGCGCACACGAACCCTGCCCGCACCATCGCCACACACACAAACCCTGCCCGCACCACCGCCGCGCACACAAACCCTGCCCGCATCACTGCCGCGCACACGAACCCTGCCCACACCACTGCCGCGCACACGAACCCTGCCCACACCATCGCCACGCACACGAACCCTGCACACACCCTCGCCGCGCACAAGAACCCTGCACACACCATCGCCACGCACACGAACCCTGCACACACCATCGCCACGCACACGAACCCTGCACACACCATCGCCACGCACACGAACCCTGCACACACCATCGCCGCGCACATGAACCCTGCCCACACCATCACCGTGCACACGAACCCTGCACACACCATCACCGTGCACACAAACTCTGCAGGCACCATTGTCATGCACTCAAACCCTGCATGACCACCACGCACCATCACCATGTACACAAACCCTGCATGCACCATCACAGTGCACACAAATCCTGCACCCCCACAGGCTGTGTGCACCCATGCACCATCACCATGCACAGCCCACACGTACCCTCACCGCATGCACCCACACATGCCGTGTGCACCCCATACCCTCATCACACGCACACAAACCCTGCACGCACACCCTTATACACCCTGCACACACCCCCAAACACCCCGTGCACACGCACCCAGGCAGCCTGCAGTGCAGGAAGTGCAAAGACCCTCCCAGACCAACCCGCTAGAGCCAGGAGGCAGCAACAGTTTCTGAGGGAGCTGCGGGGGGAGGGGAACCAGCTGCCCTTTGTGTGAGTCTGGGACAAGCAGGGCCAGGAAGCTGATGAGCCCTGGTAGCTGCAGGAGGACGCCGAGGGAAGCGCAGCGAGCCCATGCAAAGAGCCGCACTGCCCAGCTCAGTTCGGGGTCGGCTGGGCCTGGGCAGAGCCCGCTGCTGGAAACCCTGCCCCGGGCGCCATGTGGGGCAGGGCTGAGGCTTCCCGGTGCCCTGCCAGGCTGGGTTGCAGGCTACCCGACCCGCCCAGGGCCAGGGGCTCAGCAGCGTCGGAGCCGGGCGAGTGGCAGACGCCAACAGCTGAGCTGTGGCAGTGTCCCCAGGCCGGGGTCTCTGGATTCCGGAGCCGGGCAGGGGCGGGGGTGGCCCTGCAGCCGGAGCGCTGAGCAGGAGGCTGCTGCCACGCGCAGTGCTGCAGCCCGGACCAGTCCCCAGTTATCTGGGCTGAGCTGCATGTTGGGTTGTTTTTCCAGGGAAGAGGAAGCCCTGGCTCAGAACACAGCCGGCTGCATCCGGTGTGGGCGGGAGCCGGCCGAGCCACAGGGCTGCTCCAGAAAGCGCCTGGCCTGGGTCTGAGAGGGGCTGCCCTTGGCCTGGGACGGTCACAGAGCAGCCTCCTGCCACGGGGCTCTGGGCCGTTGGGCCCAGCCCTGAGCCAGCTCCCTGGGACCGCGGGGGCCGAGGCTACCGGCCGCGTCCCTTCCTGCAGCCGAGCTCATCTCAAGGCTTTTCCACGGAAGCCAGAGGCAGAAACGTTCTCCGTAGGTTCCGCCGCCGTCCTCCAGCTGTCGACGCCTGGCAGGGGCTGGGGAGGCTGAGTTGGGGGATTTCCCCACCCCTGCCCAGCGCCCCCCAGCTGTAAGCGAGGCCAGGGGCTCACTCGTCCTCCCAGGAATCCGGGTTCACTTTCCCGCTGCCCGGCAGAGGGGCGCGTGTCTGACCCGGGAGCAGCGTCCTGCTAGCCACAGTGGCAGGGCAGGAGCCATGGGTCTGTGCTTCTACAGGGACCCCTTCTGTGGGGCCCCCCGCCCTGCCCCCGGCTCCCCGGAAACGTGAGGGCATCGGAAACGGGAAGGACTTTGCTCCCACGACCCCAGCGGTTCCACCCACCGAAGCAGAGCGGGCCCGTGGCACGTGGCCAAGGGGCATCGACTGTAAAGGAAGCGCTGCATCCGCGTGCTGCCACACCCAGCCCCTCGTGGCCCCCGCAGGGCGGGCTGCTGGGCTCTTGGGGTATGTCTACACTACCCCGCTAGTTCGAACTAGCGGGGTAATGTAGGCATACCGCACTTGCTAATGAAGCCCGGGATTTGAATTTCCCGGGCTTCATTAGCATAAGCGGGGAGCCGCCATTTTTAAATCCCCGCTGCTTCGAACCCCGTGTAGCGCGGCTACACGGGGCTCGAACTAGGTAGTTCGGACTAGGGTCCTATTCCGAACTACCGGTACTCCTCGTGAAACGAGGTGTACCGGTAGTTCGGAATAGGCACCCTTGTCCGAACTACCTAGTTCGAGCCCCGTGTAGCCGCGCTACACGGGGTTCGAAGCAGCGGGGATTTAAAAATGGCGGCTCCCCGCTTATGCTAATGAAGCCCGGGAAATTCAAATCCCGGGCTTCATTAGCAAGTGCGGTATGCATACATTACCCCGCTAGTTCGAACTAGCGGGGTAGTGTAGACATACCCTTGGTGAGAGAGGGACTGAGCGGGAAGCACGCGGCGTTTCACAGGCCCTGGGCTGCGCTGTCCGGCCCCGAGACCCGCCGGGCCTGGGGGGGAGGTAGATCTGGAGGCGCTTGCTCATCCCAGAGCCTTCCCATTTGCCTACTTGATGACAGGCAGAAACGCCCCCTGCAGGGCGGGCCACAGGCTTTGCCAGGCCCTGGCCACTGTGGGGGCCACGACTCCAGGCCCCGGAAGGAACAGGGCCTTGGGCAGAGGGGCAGAGCGCGTGGCTCCCCCAGCCCGTCCTCAGCACTGGGACTGGCGCACGGGGCTCTGGTTGTATTGAAAGGGCCTGCAGCTCCAGCCACCGCTGTGACCACAGTAAAAGTGGGGGTGGCCGGAGCCCCGGGCCCTTTGAAATCGCCAGGTCCCCGGGTAACACCCCCCCCCCCCCCCACGACGGCCCTGGCCCCTCGCCAGTAGCCACGTTTCTCCCTGTCTGCCTCTGGGGATGCAGCTTACGGGCTCCCCGGGGCTCTCACGAGCCTTCAGTGCCTGCCTCAGCCACGCGGAGCCCCCAGCGAGCACAGAGCCGCCAGAGCCTGACGCCAGTTCTAGAGCCAATGGCTCACGTCCGCACCCTGCTCCTGCTCGTCGACTGCCCGGTTAAACGGTGCCGCTCCGACATCCCTACGCCGGCCTGCCTCTTCCCGCCGACACTGCCAGCCCCGCCTGGCGTGCTCCCTCCGTTTGCAGCAGGCCGACACATCCAGCGCGCCGGCTCTTGTGCACGGCATGCGAGTTGAGCCCGCCGGCCGCGGAGCGAGGGGGAGTCTCGCGCCAGGAGGAGCTGAGCCCGCCGGCCGCGGAGCGAGGGGGAGTCTCGCGCCAGAAGGAGCAGAGCCCGCCGGCCGCGGAGCGAGGGGGAGTCTCGCGCCAGGACGAGCTGAGCCCGCCGGCCGCGGAGCGAGGGGGAGTCTCGCGCCAGAAGGAGCTGAGCCCGCCGGCCGCGGAGCGAGGGGGAGTCTCGCGCCAGGACGAGCTGAGCCCGCCGGCCGCGGAGCGAGGGGGAGTCTCGCGCCAGGAGGAGCTGAGCCCGCCGGCCGCGGAGCGAGGGGGAGTCTCGCGCCAGGAGGAGCTGAGCCCGCCGGCCGCGGAGCGAGGGGGAGTCTCGCGCCAGAAGGAGCAGAGCCCGCCGGCCGCGGAGCGAGGGGGAGTCTCGCGCCAGGACGAGCTGAGCCCGCCGGCCGCGGAGTGAGGGGGAGTCTCGCGCCAGGAGGAGCAGAGCCCGCCGACCGCGGAGCGAGGGGGAGTCTCGCGCCAGGACGAGCTGAGCCCGCCGGCCGCGGAGCGAGGGGGAGTCTCGTGCCAGGACGAGCTGAACCCGCCGGCCGCGGAGCGAGGGGGAGTCTCGCGCCAGGACGAGCTGAACCCGCCGACCGCGGAGCGAGGGGGAGTCTCGTGCCAGGACGAGCTGAGCCCGCCGGCCGCGGAGCGAGGGGGAGTCTCGCGCCAGGACGAGCTGAGCCCGCCGGCCGCGGAGCGAGGGGGAGTCTCGCGCCAGGACGAGCTGAGCCCGCCGGCCGCGGAGCGAGGGGGAGTCTCGTGCCAGGACGAGCTGAACCCGCCGACCGCGGAGCGAGGGGGAGTCTCGCGCCAGGACGAGCTGAGCCCGCCGGCCGCGGAGCGAGGGGGAGTCTCGTGCCAGGACGAGCTGAACCCGCCGACCGCGGAGCGAGGGGGAGTCTCGCGCCAGGACGAGCTGAGCCCGCCGGCCGCGGAGCGAGGGGGAGTCTCGCGCCAGGAGGAGCTGAGCCCGCCGGCCGCGGAGCGAGGGGGAGTCTCGTGCCAGGACGAGCTGAACCCGCCGACCGCGGAGCGAGGGGGAGTCTCGCGCCAGGACGAGCTGAGCCCGCCGACCGCGGAGGCCTAGCATGGCGCGGGGGAGGGGGTGTCTCGCATGCAATTTAGAAAGCTGGCTTTTCAATATTCAACGGTTGTTTTAGGTGTGCCTGTTTGGTGCCAGCGGTGTTTGTGGGAGAAAGGCTTGTGCATGGCACCCCGCTCAACCCTCCCAACAACGTCCCCCCGAGGGGACTCGCTGACGTCGGGGCTCGGTGGGTGTTTACGTCTCAAACGACTCCCTGGCCCAGGAATTGCCCTGGCTCCGGAGCTTGGGAGAGTCGGAGAATCCCAGAGGTGCGGGGCTGGCAGGGCCCTGGGAGCTGGACTTCATTAGCGGGACGACCCCGCCCAGTGAGCGGTCCGGAGGCTCGTCAGGCCCAGCTGTGCCCCTCTGGGTCTGAGCTCCCCAGGCTGGGCGCCCCAGGAGGCAGGGCGGGGGCCTGGCAAGCTGAGAGCTCACTAGGGGTGAGAACAACCCAACGCCCCCAACAGGCACCCCCCCGGGCCGGGGGCAGCGCCCAGCCAGAGTTCCGTCTCCCCTGCGTGCAGGACGAGTCACTGCGGTGCCAGCCGGAGGGGGCGGCTCCCCGTGGCCTGGGCAGCGTTTCCTTCTGTGGCAGAGCCACCCCAGCCCCTGCTGGGGCCTCTCCAGAGGCAGCCCTGCCTTCCTCCTGCTCAGCACCGGCCTCCCGCTCCTGCCAGGCTGCTGGAGCCCGACACAGCTCACGCTCACCCCTGGGGCAGAGCCCTCCGGCCGCCTGGCTCCCTCCAGGGCAGCCTCACCCTCTCAGGGTGTAAGTCCTGGCCCCGGGTCTCTCCTCTCCCTCAGCCCCCTCCCTGGGCAGTGAGGGAAGTGGCGGAGACAGGCCCCCTCCAGCCTTCCCCGCGCCGGGCAGTGGAGCCCATGTGCAGCCCCTGCACCTGACTGCAGCCGCCTGGGGCCCAGCGCTGTCTCCTCCTCCAGGCCCCTTGCCGCCAGCGTGGCTCCTACTTGGCTTTGCTGGCCGAGCTGCTCCTCGCAGGGACGCGGGGGCAGCTGGGCAGGCTCGGGGCCCCGACCGGAGCTGGGCTGGACAAGGAGAACTCACCGGGCTCGCTGAGACCCACGTAGCCACATGCAGGGCAGAGGGCAGCAGGGAAGCCGAGCAACCCCCTGCGCTGTTTCTGGGGGACAAGGCCTCACTCTCTTGGGTGCAAATATGTCTCTGGTGCCGCACGCGACCGCCAGCAGCGCATCCCAGGGCTCTTGCGAGGGCGCAGGGCGAAGACGCTTGTGTGGTGTCCGGCGGGAGCGCGGGCGGCTCTGGGTCACGCTGGCAATTGCTTGAGAGGCTCCGCGCCGGCGGGGTGCCAGGCAATGCCAGCTGGGCACGGGCTGCGTCTGCCAGCAGCACCGGGCTTGGGCCAGCACCAGGCCGGCTGCTCCTGAGCCGTGTGGCATTTGCAGGGAATCCTCCTGGCCACTGGGGCCAGGGCCTGCGGCGAGCTCCGGCCCAGGGCTCACACGGCAACGTCCAGTCTGTGCCCACGTGCAGTGCGGCCCTGGGCGGCCCCCTTGCAGGACACTGGCCAGGCCTTTCCTAGCCTCCCCCCAGTGCCTACTCTGGAGCCCCAGACGCTGCTTCCCCGGGGTGCGGTCCCAAGGAGGGGCAGGCGCACGTCACTGCCTGGGACACAGGGACGTCCCTCTCCTGGAACCCGCCTGCCGGAGGCCAGCGTCCGGCCCTTCCAGCGCGGCTCCCTGGACTCCGGCTGGGCTCTGCAGCCCTGAGTGAGTGACTCTCAGCAGAGCCAGGGGGTCTGCAGCACAGGAGAGGGCCCCTTCTCGAGGGGCTTTGGGCCCAGAGCCCTGCTCACCGGATGCACACGAGACCTGCAAAGTGCCCAGCCACAGACCCAAGGCAGCTGCAGCGCAGAGGCGAGGGGCAGCCGGGGCCAGCCTGCTCTCTGCATGCCGAGAGCAGCTGGCTCTGGAGTGCAGCCTGGCCCGGAGGGTTGGGGCACCTTTCAGCAGGCTTTGTGCAGGCTGCTAGCTCCCCCGTCGGACCATCAGCCGTCGCCAGGAGGGCAGCGCCAGAGACTCTCCATCGGGGCCACGCCTGGGGATCAGCAGAAGGTCCCTGAGCCGCAGCCCCCATCAGAGCTGCAGCACTTCCCCATGGCTGCCCCACAACAGCACAGAGCCCTGCCCTAGGCTACTCCAAGGCAATGAAAGAGAAGGGGAAGGGCTGGCTCAGTGGAAGGGGCCAGACACCCCAGAGCAGCTGAAATGGGAAACAAGGCCACCCTTGTGCTTGGCTTGGCTGGGCTGCAAGAGGCCCACGCCCACTGGCCTTGCCCCAGAGCTGGGCGTGAGAGAGGAAGGTGCTGGCGAGCTGGCCAGCAGAGCCAGCCAGACTGTGCAGCCCGCGTGTTTAGGAGGGCTAGCGCCGAGTCCCCAGCTTTTGGCCCAGTGATTTCAGTCTAGGCAGGACACAACAGGAGTTTTGCCCCAGGAAATGCGGTTTTAGGCAAGGCCCTGAGCAGCATTTCCTCTGAGCTATGTGCCTGCGCGGCCGCGCACTACAAATGTTAGGACCGCCCATGTCATTTTAAGAGCTGCACAGCAGCATTCACCATTCCCCTTCCTGCTGGAACGGAGGGTGAGTGGTGGGGGTGGCAGCAGCTGGCAGCCTGGTGGGTTCCTGGCAGTGGTCAGCTGCCCTTTTGCTCCACCTGGTGCCAGCGCACGTGCGCTGAGACTGCCCC
Organism: Pelodiscus sinensis; assembly: GCF_049634645.1. Lineage (NCBI taxonomy): Eukaryota > Metazoa > Chordata > Testudines > Trionychidae > Pelodiscus > Pelodiscus sinensis. Next base: position 32,193,794 of record NC_134728.1, on the reverse strand, counting down.
AGCTGGAATGGGGCTTGTGCGGCTGCTGCTTTACTCCAGCTGGAGCCGGGGCCACCCACAGAGACTGGGACCGTGGTACTGAAAATAGCACCCAGGGAAGCCTCTGCTCCAGTCCCGGCACGCAGTCTCCCCAGGAGCAGCAGGGGCTGGGGACCACAGTACTGAAAATAGTGTCACAGCCCAGCTCCAACCCCACAAACTGCTTCCCACGTCGAAGGCAGAAAGTGAGGGAAGGGGCAGGGGGAGACCTAAGGGCTGTGTCTACACTGGCAAGTTATTCTGGAAAATCAGCTGCTTTTCCGGAAAAACTTGCCAGCTGACTACACTGGCCGCTTGAATTTCTGGAAAAGCACTGACGATCTAATGTAAAATCATCAGTGCTTTTCCGGAAAAACTATGCTGCTCCCGTTCGGGCAAAAGTCTTTTTCTGGAAAACTGTTCCAGAAAAGGGCCAGTGTAGATAGCACAGCAGTGTTTTCTGCAAAAAAGCCCCGATCGTGAAAATGACTATCAGGGCTTTTTTGTGGAAAAGCGCGTCTACATTGGCCATGGACGCGTTTCCAGAAAAAGTGCTTTTCCGGAAGAGCGTCCTGCCAATCTAGACGCGCTTTTCCAAAAATGCTTTTAACGGAAAACTTTTCCGTTAAAAGCATTTCCGGAAAATCATGCCCGTGTAAACGTAGCCAAGGAGAAGGGGGGTGAGGAGAGGAAGGGGCTTGTGCTGAGGGGACAGGAGGGGCCCAGGGCATGAGAAGAAAAGGGAAGGCACCAAGGGGCAGGGTAGAAGAGAGACAAATGCCGGGGTGGGGGGGGGGAGAGCAAGAGGAGACAATGAGGAAAAGGGCAGGAGAGGAGGGGGAGGGAAGTTATCAGTGGAGGTGCAAAGGGGAGGGGACAGGGTGATGCTGGGAGAGGAGACGAGGGCCAATGGGGAGGAAGAGAAGAGGGGAGCAGTGGGTGTCCAGAGAAGAGAGATGGGCACGAGGAAAGTCGTGTGTGAGGGTGGAGAGGGGCGTGAGGCGAACTGGGGCAGAGGGTGGTGAGGGGGTGGGCAGCAAGGAGGAAGAGGGCAAGGGGGGCAGGTGTCGGGAGGGCAGGGACAGTGAGGGAAGGGGGAGGCACCTGGAGGGTGCAGGGCTAAGGGAAGGTGCAGGTCCCGGGGGATTGTGGGGGTGAAGCAGATGGGCAAACACAGGGAGGGGAGGGACGGTGTCACTGGGTGCCCGGAGAAGAGGGGTGGCCAGAGGGGAGAGAGAGGGGCTAGGAGAGGGGATTAGGAAGGGGGGTGGGCACAGGGGGAAGGGAAGGGCAGGTGCAGGGGTCAAGGAGGATGGGGAGGAGGGGCAGGTCCCAGGAGGGCTGAGGGGCGTGAGAAGGACAGGAGCCAGGACAGCACAGGAGGTGAGAGATGGGCTCCAGGGGAGCAGACGGGGGGGGGGAGACACGGCAGCAGAGGGAGAGGTTGAGAAGATACTTCGATTTGTTAAGACCCTGGGTCCCAGCAGGCGCCCGCGCCCTCAATACCGGTGCACCAGACACAGCTCTCTCACTCCGCTCATGGGTGGAAAATCTTGGGGGGAACCCTGGCCCTGACCAAGCGCCCGGCTGGCTGATTGTGAGGACCTGGGACAGCACTGCCAGCTCTGCCGACCCCACGGCTCACGGAAAAGTCCCGGATTTTGCAGGGAAAAGCCCCTTGGACCATATCCGCTCCCTCCCCTGCATGTCCTGCCACATGGTGCGGCCGCCACCCGCTAGTGCAGCCACCCAGGGAGGGGACACCCTGCCAGGCCGGCCCTGTGCCTGCCGATGGGAATGACACTGAGCCAGGAGTCAGGAGACATGGCTCTGCTCCCAGTGCCACTCCAGACGTCCTAGAGGACTTGCTTCGCAAGCGGGGACTTGCCCGCCTGTCTCTCCACGCTCCCGAGCACAGGGCCCAAGAGCCATGCCGGCCATGCCTCCTTGGCAGTCTCCTCCCGCCCAGTGTGTGAGGAGCACCAGGTGCACAGCAGGGAGACGGGCTGTGGGACGCAGGGCCGGGCAGAGGGACGCAGGGCCGGGCTGTGGGACGCAGGGCCGGGCAGAGGGACGCAGGGCCGGGCCGGGGGACGCAGGGCCAGGAAGTGGGGCGCAGGGCCGGGCTGTGGGACGCAGGGCCGGGCCGGGGGACGCAGGGCCGGGCCGGGGGACGCAGGGCCGGGCCGGGGGACGCAGGGCCGGGCCGGGGGACGCAGGGCCGGGCCGTGGGGCGCAGGGCCGGGCCGGGGGACGCAGGGCCGGGCCGGGGGACGCAGGGCCGGGCCGGGGGACGCAGGGCCGGGCCGTGGGGCGCAGGGCCGGGCCGGGGGACGCAGGGCCGGGCCGGGGGACGCAGGGCGAGAACTGGCCAGATCCCCACAGGAAACCAACTTGCCTGTCACCAAACGGGTTCCTGGGAGTGAAGGAAACTTACTAGCCCCCCGGCTTGTGCCTGTGACCTCTGCCCTGCTCCCTGGCAGCCCCTAGGCTGTGAGCAGGGCCTGGGCAGGCGGCAGGAAAGCGACCTGCCAGCCCCCAAGCGGCTTGGCCCTCAGGTTAGGTCCCGCCCGGCCCCCGGCCCAGGAGCTGGCAGCTGCGACCAGCTCAGTGTTTCCTGGCAGCTGCTCCCCTGGGCAGCCAGGTGCCCCACAAGGGGAGCAAAGGATTCCCCCGCGCTCCCCTCAGACCCAACCCCGGCCTTGCAGCCCTGCCAGCTGGCCGGCCCTCTCCCCAGGCGGGGCCCTCGCTCCGGGGCAGCACAGGACTCCTACCTTCCCGGGTCTGGCCTCCTCTCTGCACCGCTCCTCGCGCCCTCCTGTGGCAGGGCCCTGTGGCTGGGGCTGCTTCCCCCTGCGCCTTTCCTGGCCTGCAGCTGGGCCAGCGGCACGATGTCGCAGCCCTGGGGCCGGTGCCAGACCGTCTGCCGGGAGGTGGCGTTGTAGTAGTAGAAGCGGCTGCTGTTTGGGTCGAAGAGCTCCCACCACTGCGTGTGGTCGGCCTGGCGGACCCGGCGCTCGGGCGGGGGCTCCCAGCCGCACTCCCCGGTGGCCAGGTTGACGTACATTCGCTCCCCGGAGCGGGGCTCCAGCAGCTCCACCCAGTCCGAGCTGCAGGAGCAAAGGAAAGCAGAGTCAGGCTGGGCCGGGTCACGGGGCGGCCGCCCGCTCACTCCCGCACCGGTGGTTCAGACCCCACTGCAGAGGGCCTGTGCCTGTGCCTGTGCCTGCCACACGAGGGATTGGCCTTGGGGCTCCTCGTACTGCTCCGTGCTCAGAGGGCAGGACTGGTTCGAGGGCTTTTCCTCCACCCACACCCAGAACAGCTGCCTCTTCCGAACCCCGGGAGGGGAGGCTAGCCCCACTGTTCGGGGGCCAAGTCCGGATGTAAAATCCGAGGGCGTCAGTTACTGATGAAATGTCGCACAGGCAGCTGAATGGGGGATCTAAGTATGGGGGGCTTGTTGGGGGTCTGGGTGCAACAGTAATGGGGCTCAGCAGGGGTGTGGGGTGGGGATCCAGGTGAGGGGTGTCTCTGGGTGGATGGGGGAGCAGCTCTCTGTACAGGGGGAAGGGGAGTTGGCAGCGCTTCCTCCAGCCAGAGGAGAAGTCACACAGCCCCACGTGCCGGGCAGGGAAGAGGAAGTACCGTTCACCCAAGCCCGGACTTGCACCTGAGCCCAGCTGAGTGCAGGAGCCACCAGCCCAGCGCCCATCTCCTCCTGCTAGAGAACACGCCTGGGGAGCCGGCGGGAAGCTGCAGGGGACGGCAGTGGGTGCCAGGGGACAGACTGAGCCTTTCTCCAGTGCAGCTAAACCTGCTGCCAGCTGCCTCTGGGTCGCTGCACGTGGGCTAAGAGCTGCCGCATTGCTGGCTGTTCGGCTGTGGGCTGGAGCCGGCTCTAGGAGCTGCTGAGGTGGGAGGATCCCAGAGCTCCAACTGCAGCCCCAGCCTAAGCTCTGCCCCACCCTCGCCCCACAAGCCTCAGCCAGCTGGCGGCCAGTGGCAGGCGTCTCACTGCAAGGGAGACGGACCTTGAGTTACTGAGATGACAGTGGCGAGCGGGGACTCAGCCACACAATCACTGCGCGTGTAACTGACACAACCTGGCCGTCTTAGAGGCGCCAGCTGTTTTCAGAGGAGGACCCCGCAAAGAGAGACAGAAATCCCAGAGCGTCTCAGAGCAAGAATGGAAAGTTATGCATCTGAGGCAGTGTCCCTTTTAAACACATGGCATTAGTGAAACAATGGCCTTCTGTCTCATGCAGCGTAAAGCCTGCCAGTCATTGATAAGCCAAGACACAGAGCCTCTTGACAACACAGACGAGCTGCTGTTCTGCAGCTGGGGAAGGACCTGGCTATTTCTCCACCAGCAACGTCCACAAGATTCTGGTGGTTAAATGCATCAAAGGTAACTCACAATGTGCCAATCTCTCTCACTCTTCAGGCAATCTCTCGGGTCGCAGCTGTTCCTGTCTGATTTGTTACAACAATTAAGTAGGAACAAATGCAGATGCGCCCTTGAAAGTCTCAAGTGTCCACACCAAGGAAAGTGATAGAAATGTAGCCATGTTAGTCTGGTGTAGCTGAAACAAAATACAGGACTCTGTAGCACTTTAAAGACTAACAAGATGGTTTATTAGATGATGAGCTTTCGTGGGCCAGACCCACTTCCTCAGATCAAATAGTGGAAGAAAATTGTCACAACCACATATACTAAAGGATACAATTAAAAAAAATGAACACACATGAAAAGGACAAATCACATTTCACAACCGAAAGGGGATGGGTGGGGGGGAAGGTAAATGTCTGTGAACTAATTATATTAGAGGTGATAATTGGGCAAGCTATCTTTGTAATGGATTAGATAATTAATGTCTTTGTTTAAACTTAGGCGTAAAGTGTCGAATTTAAGCATGAATGACAGTTCAGAGAATTCTCTTTCAAGAATCACAAAGAAAAAACAGTTTCTTGCCATTTCAACCAGAAAGGACATTATCTCAACGACTTGATTACCTGCATCCTGCTTCAAAGACCTTTTAAGACCACACTTCTATTGGCCTTGTGGGTTCCAGTTCTGTGTCATTAAATAGATCCAGAGAGACGGTGACGGTACATCGCGCTGCCTTGTACATCTGGACAAGTTTAGAGCCTCTCTTTCCTCTCCTAGTCTGTAAAACTTATGGTGGGCTTGGTAGTTTCTAGCTTACACTGCTTCATGCTCAGTACAAATTGAAACATTTGCGGGTAGCTGGCTGCAAGTGTAGAGTCAACCTTCCCGAGAGACCGTGGGAAACGAGAAATTACTCTGGGTTTCAGGCAAACACACAGGGGCCAATGGTGGTTCATGACGAGGTGTTGTGGAAATGTAGGATAGCTGTTTCTCCTGAGAACAGGACGGTTGCAGACAAGTTCTCTTCATTTTCATTTTATTGCAAGTGTCAAAGACTTCTCTGCCACACTCTGCTCTGCCTTCTTGGAAGTAGGGATGTGAAAAGTTAACCAGTTAACTTACTGGTTCCAGTTAATCAGTGGGGGCTGCTGCAGCTGCCCCCTGCCTGCTCCCCTTAAATAGGTTAACCAGGTAACTTATTTACCAGGATTTTATACCCCCGCTTGGAAGCACCTTCAGCCAGTCTGACTCAGTACTCTGTGCTTTTCTATTTGAACACACTCAGCAGTAGAAGCAGGGACACCTTTACCCCTGCATGGGCAGATACCTATGGCCATTAGCAACTCAGTTCCCATAAGAAGGGCCAGACAGGGTCACCCCAAAGGCCCATCTAGCCCTGTGTCCTGTCTGCTGACAGCAGCCAAGGCCAGGTGCCCCAGAGGGAGCGAACAGAACCGGGAAGGATCCAGGGATCACCCCGTCGCCCATTCCCAGTCTCTGACACACAGAGGCCAGGGTCCCCATCCCTGCCCAGCCTAGCTAATAAGTATGCTGAACCTACCCTCCATGAATGTATCTAGTTCCCGTTTGACCAATCGCACTGTAGTCGTGTCAATGCCGACTCCTCTGATGCTTCCCCTGATTCCCCCTCCCCTGCTGGCGCTGGGTCTGTAGGTGTGAGCCCGTGTGCAGGACGAACCGGGGGGCAAAGAGCTCCAGTCCCTTCCTTACATGCCCATTGTGCTACCTAGGCCAGTTCAACTCTGTGGTTCCTGTGGCTGGTCCAGGGGGCTGGAGTCTGCCTCTGCGTGGAAGCCCTGGACCCAAGCCAGAAGCCACGGCCCGGGACAAGAGGATCTGCACGCTCAGGACCTGGGAAGAATCAAGCTGCTAGGGAAGCGCCTTCTTTCCAGCACGCTCGTTCAGCAAAACTGAGCCCCGTGTTCTCGTTAAGCGCTACGGCTGCCAGAGCTACCAGCAAAGCGTGGGCCCAGCCAGCCACCCAAGGGGCTCCGGCCCATCGGGACCTCGCCAGAGTTCCATGACAAGAGCCAGGGCCCGCTCTCCAAGGCGGCAGGGGAGCTCTGGGGCGTCTGTCCCACGGGTTGGACACGCCGAGATTCGGAAATCCTGGCCAGGGGAGCCCTTGAGGGCTTCCTGCCTCTAAGGTTCGGAGATGCGCTCTGGCACCACGGCTTTCCACGGCACTCGCCGGGTGCCAAACGGCTTCAACTGAGCCACGTGCTGAGCAAGGGGCCAGTCGGCAGCGCTGGGCTGCCTGGGAACCCAGGTGTCTGGGGTCGCACTAGACCCTCTTGTGGGCAATGGCAGGTCTCTTCTCTCAAACCAGCCGAAAGCCTTCCCCTTCCCTGCCTCCGGGGAGGGGCTGGTGAGCCCTAGGCGCTTGCACTGTTGGCCAGAAGCAGACTGGGCTTCCTAACCCATGCCCCAGCTCAGCTCCCCCGGATGCCACTGCAGGATGCCACTGGATCTCCTGTCCAGCCTGATGTGCAGTGATCCTGGCCCCAAGCGAGGCCGCTGCCCACCTGCAGAGACGGGTTATTAACAGCCCGGACGCTCCGCTGCAGCTGGGACAGCTTCCCGGCTGCATCTCGGCAGCGTCAGTTATGGGACAGCAGGGCCCCGAGAAGAACCAGCCTGTCCTCCAGGGTTATTGCCGGACAAAAGACTAAATGGCAAAGAACACGCAGCGCAGCCTGGACCCTCTGGCTCAGCATCGCACCTCTGCTGATCAGCTCAGACCACCGGTCTCTCCAGCACCACGGCTCTCCTTCTGACGCCCCTTCCGTGCGGGCCCTACAGACGCCCAGTCCCACTGCAGCAGACACGAGCCTCCTTTCAACTTCCTTCTCCGAATTAACCCACGCTGGTAAGAACGCCACTGCCCACCGGCGCTCACGGGTATCGATGGGACATGAATATTACACACCCTAGGGACGGTTAGTCAGTTAACTGGCTAAAACGTAGGAGGGCCAGCGGCAGGAACCAGCAGCTCCCAGCCTCCCCGCGCGTGGGGCTGCTGTGGCCAGCTTCCCCTTGGGGGGAGGGAGGCAGCAGCCCCATGCAAGGGTTTCCAGCTCCTGCTCCAGCGAGGGTGATACTCACCAGGTAACTGGCTAACCGGTTCCCCATTCACATCTCTAATGCGCGCGCAGGCAGTTACTAACCCTCCAAACACACCGGCCACCCGGGTCTCCATGCACGTGACGTCAGCACTCTGTGGAGATGGAAAACCCTTAAGAACATCGGAACGGCTGATCGGAACGGCCAGAGCGACGGCCCATCCAGCCCAGTGGCCTGTCTGCCCACAGTGGCCAGTGCCAGATGCCCCAGAGGGAGGGAACAGAACTGGAAATCCTCACGTGACCCCTCCCCGGTCGCCCATTCCCAGCCTCTGGCAAGCGGACACTAGGGCACCCTCCCCACCCAGCCTGGCCAATAGACAGTGACCGGCCCGTCCTCCATGGACTGACCCAGTTCTTTTCCAAAGAGCCTCCCACAAAACCCACTGCCCAGCCTCTGCCAGAGCATGGAACGGCACAATGGTCCTTCCAGCACATCTCCAGCCAAAGGCCACTGTCAGAACGCAGGGCAGCCCTCACCTAGGTCTCACACCCAGACTGCGGCTGCCGCCTCTCTCAGGCCTCCCCTCTGACGCGTCAAGCACAAAGCTCTCCACTGGCTTCACCTAGCACTGCACCCGACAGCCTCCCTCAGGCAGCAGCCAGCACGGGTGCTGGGGAGCAGGGGAAAGACCTGGCGCGGCTGCTCCAGCCCTTCAGAAGATTGGCCTGTGCTCTGCACCGAGGAGCTCCACACAGCAGCGTGGGCAATCAATGGGCAGTACCAACATGCCACGAGGGGCCACCAAGTCGTGCAGCACTGCCACAGAATGGGGCCCAGATCTGCTCCAGCGAGGGACTCCAGGCAGGGAAAGACACCATTCAATGGCTGCTTCCGGGTGCAGCTAGTCCTGGAAACGCACTTCGTGGGTCAGTCCGGGGGAGCACAGGCTCTGGTCCAAGAGGTGAAGCTAGCGGAACCCTTGGTGACAGTGACCACAGTGTAATTACATGGAACATTTCACGTCTGAACCATGGAAGAGGCGGCTGCTGGTTCCACAGAAATGCAAAGGAACAAGAGAGGCTTGCAAGCTGCACGGCCCATGAAACCAATGCTGCCGAGGCCGAACAGGAGGGTAAAGGAGACCAAAAGACCTTCCCCAAGGACGATGTTATGAAGGCCAAGAGTGAGAAATTCATGATGGACGGGTCCCTCTGTGGCTAGCAGACAAGATGGGCAGGGAGACAGAGCCATGCTCCAAGTGACCATATGCCTCTTACTACCCCAGGCTGAGGGAGGACAACAGGGAAAGGATCTCTCAGGAAATTGCCTCTTCTGTTCACTCCTCTGGACTAGGGATGTTAGACAGCGAGTACCTGAACAGTTGTGGAACCGCAGCCAATCAGAGGCAGCAGTGCAGGGTGGCCAGAGGACCTGGGCCACGAGAGGAGCCCGTTTAAAAACCAGCTCCCTGCACAGACCAGCTGCTGCCTCTGATACTGGGGGGTGGGGGATGCTTGTACTGGACAGGACTAACCGATGAGCCCAGGCTTAGTCGTCTACATGCTGACATCCCTTCTGGGGCACCAGGCACAGCCACTGCCAGAGACAGGACACTGGGCTGAGCCAGTCTGGCCGTTGTAATGTTCCATGTTTCCTGGGCCCAGAACTCACCCATCCGCACGGCTCCATCAACGCCACTCACAGTTTGGAACCGACCGTCACGGCGACACGCAGTGACAGGACGCTCCCTGGGAAATATTCCACCCTCTGACAGCACCACCTCACCCGAGCCTCATAACAACATAAGAACATAACGTAAGAACATAAGAACAGAAGTGGAAGTCCAATCCTAGGGTGTGTCTAGACTACATGCCTCCTTCGACGGAGGCATGTAGATTAGCCAGATCGGAAGAGGGAAATGAAGCCGCGATTAAAATAATCGCGGCTTCATTTAAATTTAAATGGCTGCCCCGATCTGCCGATCAGCTGTTTGTCGGCAGATCGGGGGAGTCTGGACGCGATGCCCCGACAAAGAAGCCTTTCTTCATCGACACAGGTAAGCCTCGTGAAACCAGGCTTACCTGTGTCGATGAAGAAAGGCTTCTTTGTCGGGGCATCGCGTCCAGACTCCCCCGATCTGCCGACAAACAGCTGATCGGCAGATCGGGGCAGCCATTTAAATTTAAATGAAGCCGCGATTATTTTAATCGCGGCTTCATTTCCCTCTTCCGATCTGGCTAATCTACATGCCTCCGTCGAAGGAGGCATGTAGTCTAGACACACCCCTAGTGAGATAAATAGAAAGGAACATAAACACTGTCAAATCAAGTGTAAACATGTAATAAGAAAAGCAAAAAAAGATTTTGAGGAACAGCTAGCCAAAAACTCAAAAAGAAATAACAAAATGTTTTTTAAGTACATTAGAAGCAGGAAGCCTGCTAAAAAACCTGTGGGTCCCCTAGATGATTGAGCTATAAAAAGAGCAATCAAGGACGATAAAGCCATTGCGGAGAAACTAAATGATTTCTTTGCTTCAGTCTTCACAGCTGAGGACGTTGGGGAGATTCCTGAATCTGCACCGTCCTTTGTGGGTGATGAATCTGAGGAACTGTCCCGGATTGAAGTGTCATTAGAGGAGGTTTTGGAACAAATAGAAAAACTTAATGTTAACAAATCTCCGGGACCGGATGGCATTCATCCAAGGGTTCTAAAAGAACTTAAATGGGAAATTGCTGAGCTATTATCTGTGGTTTGTAACCTATCTTTTAAATCGGCTTCCATACCTAATGACTGGAAGGTAGCCAACGTGACACCAATATTTAAAAAGGGCTCTAGAGGCGATCCTGGCAATTACAGATCGGTAAGTCTAACTTCAGTACTGGGCAAATTAGTCGAAACAATAGTAAAGAATAAAATTGTGAAGCATGTAGAAGAACATAATTTGTTGGACAAAAGTCAACATGGTTTCTGTAAAGGGAAATCCTGTCTTACTAATCTGTTAGAGTTTTCTGAAGGGGTTAACAAACATGCAGACAAGGGGGATCCAGTAGATATAGTATACTAAGATTTTCAGAAAGCCTTTGACAAGGTCCCTCACCAAAGGCTCTTCTGTAAATTACATGGCCATGGGATAAGAGGGAAGGTCCTTTCTTGGATTGAAAACTGGTTAAAAGACAGGAAAAAAAGAGTAGGAATAAATGGTAAATTTTCAGATTGGAGAGGGGTAACTAGTGGTGTCCCCCAAGGGTCAGTCCTGGGACCGATCCTTTTCAACTTATTCATAAATGATCTGGAGAAAGGGGTAAGCAGTGAGGTAGTAAAGTTTGCAGATGATACAGAACTCTTTAGGATAGTCAAGACAGAAGCAGATTGTGAGGGACTCCAAGAAGATCTCACCAAACTGAGTGATTGGGCAACAAAATGGCAAATTAAATTTAATATGGATAAGTGTAAAGTAATGCACATCGGGAAAAATAACCCCAACTATACGTACAGTATGATGGGGGCTAATTTGGCTACGACAAATCAGGAAAGAGATCTTGGAGTTATCGTGGACAGTTCTCTGAAAACTTCCACGCAGTGTGCAGCGGCGGTCAAAAAGGCAAATAGGATGCTAGGAATTATTAGGAAAGGGATAGAAAATAAGACCCAGAATATCTTACTGCCCCTGTATAAAACTATGGTACGCCCACATCTTGAATACTGTGTACAGATGTGGTTTCCTCACCTCAAAAAAGATATTTTGGCCTTGGAAAGGGTTCAGAAAAGGGCAACTAAAATGATTAGGGGTTTGGAACGGGTCCCATATGAGGAGAGGTTAAAGTGACTGGGACTTTTCAGTTTAGAAAAGAGGAGACTGAGGGGGGATATGATAGAGGTCTATAAAATCATGAATGGTGTGGAGAGGGCTGATAAAGAAAAGTTATTTTAGTTCCCATAATAGAAGAACTAGAGGACACCAAATGAAATTAATGGGTAGCAGGTTTAAAACTAATAAAAGAAAGTTCTTCACACAGCGTGTAGTCAACCTGTGGAACTCCTTGCCAGAGGAGGCTGTGAAGGCTAGGACTATAATAGAGTTTAAATTGAAGCTGGATAAATTCATGGAGGTAAGGTCCATAAAAGGCTATTAGCCAGGGAATAAAATGGTGTCCTTGGCCTCTGTTTGTCAGAGGCTGGAGAGGGATGGCAGGAGACAAATCGCTTGATCATTGTCTTCGGTCCACCCTCTCTGGGGCACCTGGTGTTGGCCACTGTCGGTAGACAGGCTACTGGGCTAGATGGACCTTTGGTCTGACCCAGTACGGCCGTTCTTATGTCAAGCCAGGACTTAAACACCTCTAGGGATGGAGACTCCACTACTTCCCTAGGGAACCCATCCCAGCACTTCCCCACCCACCTAGGGAAAGAGTTTTTCCTAATGTCCAACCTAGACCTCCCCACCTGCAATTTGAGCCCATTGCTCCCTGTTCTGCCATCTGCCCCCACTGAGAACAGCCTCTCTCCAGCCCCTTTGCAACCCCCCTTTCAGGGAGTTGAAGGCTGCTCTCAAATCCCCTCTCCCCTTCTCTTCTGTAGATTAAATAAGCCCAAATCCCTCAGCCCCTCCTTGTAGGTCATGTGCTCCAGCCCCCTAATAATTTTTGTTGCCCTCTGCTGGTCTTTCTCCATTACATCCAGATCCTTTCTGTAATGGTGGAGTGGGGTGGTGGGGGTGCAGAATTGAAAGCAATACTAGAGATGTGACCTCACCAGAACCGAGTAAAGGGGAATAATCACTTCTCTAGATCTGCTGGAAATGTTCCTCCTAATGCAACGTAATATGCCATTAGCCCTCCTGGCTACAAGGGCGCCCTGTTGACTCCTATCCAGCTTCTCATCCACTGTAACCCCCAGGTCCTTTTCTGCAGAACTGCTGCTTAGCCATTCGGTCCCCAGCCTGTACCAATGCTTGGGATTCTTCCGTCCCAAGGGCAGGACTCTGCACTTGTCCTTGTTGAACCTCATCAGATTTCTTTTAGCCCAATCCTCTAATCTGTTTAGGTCACTCTGGACCTTATCCCTGCCCTCCAATGTATCTACCTCTCCCCCCAGCTTAGAGTCATCTGCGAACTTGCTGAGGATGCAATCCATTCCCTCAGCCAGGTCATTAATAAAGATGTTGAACAAAACCGGCCCTAGAACCAATCCTTGGGGCACTCTGCTAGAAACCGACCACCAACCAGACATCGAACCGTTGATCACTACCCACTGGGCCCGACCTTCTATCCATCTTTCTATCCATCTTACAATCCATTTATCCAACCCATACTTCCTTAACTTGCTGGCAAGACTATTATGGGAGACTGTATCAAAAGCTTTGCTAAACTCAAGGTATGTCACATCCATTGACTTTCCCGTGTCCATGGAGCCAGTTCCCTCATCATAGAAGATAATCAGGTTGGTCAAGAATGACTTGCCCTTGGGTGAATCCATGTTGATTATTCCTGATCATTTTCCCCTTTTCAAAATGCTTCAAAACATCAAAGTGATGTTTCCAGGGACTGAGGAAAGGCTGACTGGTCTGTAGTTCCCTGGATTGTCCTTCTTCCCTTTTTTAAAGATGGGCACTACATTTGCCTCTTTTAAGTCATCCAGGATCTCTCCCGATCTCCAAGGGTATGTCTAGACTACCACCCTAGTTCGAACTAGGGTGGTTAATGTAGTCATTCGAAGTTGCAAATGAAGCCCGGGATTTAAATATCCTGGGCTTCATTTGCATCTTGCTGGGCGCCGCCATTTTTAAATCCCCGTTAGTGCGGACTCCGTGCCCGCAGCTACACGCGGCACACCTCCACGAGGTGTAACAGTAGTTCGAATTAGAAAGCCTAATTCGAACTACCTACTCCGTGCCGCATGTAGCCGCAGGCACGGAGTCCGCACTAACGGGGATTTAAAAATGGCGGCGCCCGGCAAGATGCAAATGAAGCCTGGGATATTTAAATCCCGGGCTTCATTTGCAACTTCGAATGACTACATTAACCACCCTAGTTTGAACTAGGGTGGCAGTGTAGACATACCCCAAGAGTTTTCAAAGATAATGGCCAAAGGCTCCTCAATGACATTTGCCAACTCCCTCAGTAACCTCGGATGCATTAAATCTGGACCCATGGATTTGTGTATGTTTAGCTTTTGTAAATAGTTCCTAACCTGTTCTTTCTCCACCAAAGGCTGCCCACCTCCTTCCCATACTGCATTGCCAAAGCTGACTTTGTCTGTGAAGACAGAGGCAAAGAAAGCTTTGGTTACTTCAGCTTTCCCCACATCATCTGTCACTAGGTTACCTCCCTCAGCCAGTAAGGGCTCCACACCCTCCCCAATCACCCTCTTATTGCTAACATGCCTGTAGAAACCTTTCTTGTTCCTCTTTGCATCCCTTGCTGGCTGCGATTCCAATTGTGCTTTCGCCTTCCTGATAACTCCCCTGCATTCTCAAGCAAAATATTTATACTCCTCCCTAGTCATCTGTCCAAGTTTCCACTTCTTGTAAGCTTCCTTTTTGTATTTAAGCTCAGCAAGGATTTCCCCGGTAAGCCAATCTGGTCGCCTACCATTTTTGCTTTTCTTACTGAGCACTGTGATGGTTTCTTCCTGTGCCTTTAATAAGCCTTCTTTAAAATACTGCCAGCTCTCCTGGACTCCTTTCCCCTTCAAGTAAGCATCCCAGGGGATTCTGCCCATCAGGTCTCTGAGGGAGTCAAAGTCTGCTCTTTTGCTACTCTCCTTTCTTCCTTTGGTCTGGATCCTGAAATCTACCATCTCATGATCACTGCTTCCTAAGTTGTCACCCACCTCTACTTCCCCTACTAGTTCCTCCCTGTTTGTGAGCAGCAGGTCAAGCTGCGCATGGCCCCTGGTCGGTTCCTTCAGCACTTGTGCCAAGAAGTTATCCCCAACATTCTCCAAAAACTTCATGGATTGTCTGTGTACTGCCGTATTGGTCTCCCAACAGATGTCAGGGTGGTTAAGGTCCCCTATGAGAATCAGGGCCTGCGATCTGGAAGCTTCTCTCAGTTGTCTGAAGAAAGCCTCGTCTACCTCATCCACCTGATGCGGTGGTCTATAGCAGACACCAACCACAGCATCACCCCTGTTGCTTCCACCTCTAAACTTAACCCATAGACTCTCAACAGGCTTTTCTCCTTCTACATACTGGAGCTCCGAGCGATCATACTGCTCTCTGACACACAGTGCAACTCCTCCTCCTTTTCTCCCCCGCCTGTTCTTCCTGAACAGTCTATACACTTCCATGACAGTGCTCCAGTCATGCGAATCATCCCACCAAGTCTCCATTATTCCAATCCAATTAAACCAGGCAGCGCTCTCCACACGCTCAACTGCACAAGAGGAAAGCTGGATTCTTCTTTTGTAACATCTCACAGTCGAGCAGCCACGGACTGAGCACTCATCCCCATTCCTATTTTAAATAGCGGCTGGATCCCGGCTTGGCGGGGAACCTCCAAATATGCATAAGTGATGCAGAACTGCTCTGCGGAGCACAGAAGGGAAGTCAATGAGCAGGTCTGGGTGCAGCTTTTTTCCATTTCACTGTGGACACCCGTTTGCATTTGCGGGCATCAACTGCAGTTGGTGTCCTCTCCAAGAGCCGAGCACACCCCTCTCCCACGCAGCCCTCCCCCGCAAAGGTCCCACACCGCTGGAAGGGGAGGCAAGGCCAGGTGAGCGCAGCGTGGATATGGCATTTTGTATCCTCATCCGTATCTGCAGGAGGAGCCGCAACTACCGGCAGACGTGCAGGGCTCAGAAGACCAGCACTGCGGTGGGGCTGCGTGCGCAAGGCAGAATTCCCTCCAAGTTCTTACCACTGGCTCGGCACGAGCCCCGTGCCAGGCGCTGGCTGCATGCACAGGGCCCTGGGCTGCGGGCGCACCCTGCACTGCCAATGACACAGAGCCAGCACGCTTTACCTGTTGCAAAGCAAACCAGCTCCACTCCGCTTCCACTGGAAAGCCAAGCACCGCAGGGACCAGCAGCAGCTTGCCGCTGGGCCTGAAGGAAAGGGCTCGCTCCCCTTTTCCTGCACCAGGCTGTGAAGCTGCAGACAGAGGACGCTCTGCACTTCGGTGGGGCGTCTCCAGGAAGGACACCAAGCGCTCGTCCCCCCTCCCAGCCGGCGAGAGCAGCCTCCGGGGCGCAGTGCAGTAGCCTCTCATTCCCATGCCAGACCCAGGGTGGGCGCCTCCTGGACCAGACTGAGCCTTCCCCGGGGCTCTGCAGACAAAGGAAGCCACCGCCAGCTCTCAGTGAGGAGAATCCAGCTGCCACCTCTGCCTTGGGCCGGGGCCCGCGCCTCGCAGTGCGAATGGGCCCCGCCGTGCTGCTGACTCACAGGCTGAAAGCAGAGGCAGAGGGACTGTGCCCAGGGAGCTAAGGGCAGCCAGGTTGTTCAACCGGGGCAGCGCGTCCTGCGCGCAGACCCACCCCGCCTGGCAGTGGGCCCCCCAGAACGTGCAGCCTGGCGGGGCCCTGACTGCGGCACAGCTGCCTCCAGCCCCCAGCCTCAGGGGGAGTGGGAAGGGCCAGCGGTGCAGTCGCTCGCTGAGGGAACCCAAGAGCACTGCAGGGAAGGGCTTTGCCGTCTCCTCCTTCCTGTGACGCATGGGGAAGCCAAAGCACAAAAAGCACCTTGCCTGACGTCACTCTGGGGCAACCTCCCAGGGCCCTGGACTCCCGTCCTCTTGCGTATCCACACGGACCCGCCTCGGGTCCCAAGGGCTCAGCTCAGGCTCTGATCAATTCCCACGTGTGGCTGGGATGGCAAATGTACCCTGGGCTGCTGCTGCCCAGGGCATCCCCTGCAGCAAAGCTAAACTTGGCTTACGCTCATAGGCCAACACTCGGCTAATGCAGAGTTATGGCTCCTCTGATGTGCTCCTGCCACCGCAGTGACCAAAAACCAAGGAAATACCCAGTTCAGGCAACAGGAGCAGCCAGATCAACCCCCCCGCCCGATCTCTCTGACCCACTCAACACCGCGATACCTGGACACCCCCGCCTCCTCTCATCTCTTACCCACTCAACACCGCGATACCCGGACACCCCCGCCTCCTCTCATCTCTCTTACCCACTCAACACCGCGATACCCAGACACCCCCGCCTCCTCTCATCTCTCTCACCCACTCAACACCACGATACCTGGACACCCCCACCTCCTCTCATCTCTCTCACCCACTCAACACCACGATACCTGGACACCCCCACCTCCTCTCATCTCTCTCACCCACTCAACACCACGATACCTGGACACCCCCGCCTCCTCTCATCTCTCTCACCCACTCAACACCACGATACCTGGACACCCCCGCCTCCTCTCATCTCTCTCACCCACTCAACACCACGATACCTGGACACCCCCACCTCCTCTCATCTCTCTCACCCACTCAACACCACGATACCTGGACACCCCCACCTCCTCTCATCTCTCTCACCCACTCAACACCACGATACCTGGACACCCCCGCCTCCTCTCATCTCTCTCACCCACTCAACACCACGATACCTGGACACCCCCACCTCCTCTCATCTCTCTTACCACTCAACACCGCGATACCCGGACACCCCCACCTTCTCTCATCTCTCTTACCACTCAACACCGCGATACCCGGACACCCCCGCCTCCACTCATCTCTCTTACCCACTCGACACCGCGATACCCGGACACCCCCACCTCCTCTCATCTCTCTTACCACTCAACACCGCGATACCCGGACACCCCCGCCTCCTCTCATCTCTCTTACCCACTCGACACCGCGATACCCAGACACCCCCGCCTCCTCTCATCTCTCTTACCCACTCGACACCTCGATACCCAGACACCCCCGCCTCCTCTCATCTCTCTTACCCACTCGACACCGCGATACCCAGACACCCCCGCCTCCTCTCATCTCTTACCCACTCAACACCACGATACCCGGACACCCCCGCCTCCTCTCATCTCTCTTACCCACTCGACACTTCGATACCCAGACACCCCCACCTCCTCTCATCTCTCTTACCCACTCGACACCGTGATACCCGGACACCCCCGCCTCCTCTCATCTCTCTTACCCACTCAACACCGCGATACCCGGACACCCCCGCCTCCTCTCATTTCTCTCACCCACTCAACACCGCGATACCCGGACACCCCCGCCTCCTCTCATCTCTCTTACCCACTCAACACCGCGATACCCGGACACCCCCGCCTCCTCTCATCTCTCTTACCCACTCGACACCGCGATACCAGGGCACCCTCACTTCCTCCCGCTCACCCCGTTCTCCTTGCGCACAGTGGTACATACTGACTACCGTCACCAAAACCAGAGCCCAGGTCGATTTCTGACAACACCACGCCAGCCCGGCACTTTCAGAGCATGACACCAGAGTTTGGCTTTGCGAGGGAATATGGCAGGCAGAGCAGGAAGGCAGCCTCCCTGGTCAGAGCTCTCGTTCCACCAGGATGAGGAAGCCCCAAAGGACTGTTTGGACTGTGAATTCTGTCTTGGGGGAATTCCCCACTGCTTTGCAGTGTGATGCCCTGAGCAGCCTTTCAGCATGTGACTCGGACTCGTCTAGAGCATGGCCTAGGAAACACCAGCCTCGCTGGGAAAGCGGAACGGTCGGAATCCTTCCAACCTTGGGCAGGGGCAGAGTGGGCAGTCTGGGGCCCCTCTGGGCAGGGGAACGCTGGGGAGCTGTGAGGATACCACCCCAGCCAGGCCGGCTTGGCAGCTTGCAGCAGCAGTTTTGCTCTGCAGCATTTTGGGCTCTCAGTACATTTGCTGTCTCAAATCCCAAAGGCGCGATTTGCACGGCGTGCCACATGGCTGCTGCTCTCCTAGGCAGATCGTCAGAACACTGCGAGACCGAGGGACCTGAGTGGGAGCTACTCAAGCAAGTGCCCTCTAGCAGTGATCCAACTCAGCCCCCCACCCCACACAGTCCAGTGCTACTAAGACTGGGATACGGTCAGACTGGAACTACAGGTGACTTCTGATATGGCAGGAGCAGTTTGGGTCAGTTGTCCTTACATGGATCCACCTCAGGACACGTGGACGAGTAATCACGCCCAAAGCACACATGGACACTGCACTGTGCACTCACAGCAGCTGCTGCCGTCCTCTCCTGGCTGCCTGGGAAGAGACATGCTCCTCTCCGAAGGGCAGGAGAGTTCACTTTTGCCACACAGCACACAGCTGGTCACAGGGGGGCTATTCACGGCTGTATTAGCCAGCGTGTTGCTGATGCTCCACATGTGGCTTGAAACCGAACAAAGAATGTGTTTTAAAAAGGCACCAGAAAAATAATGGGGGTTGGATTGTATCAAACATGAGCCTCAACAAATGGCACAAAGACTCTGGAGAGGTGTCCGCAGCGTGAGCTGAGCGGGTCTCTGCTCAAATGTGGAGAAACTATTTCACCGTTAAACTCCGTTTTGTGAAGGGTGAAAATAGGCTTGATGCTGCTCATCTCAACACCTGGGAATTAGCAGGAAGGTCACAGTTGCATCCAGAATCCCCCCTCCCCCGGGCCCCCGACGAATCCAGCTCTAAGCAGATCCTGGTGTTCGCTCTAGTCTTCATTTATATTCTAAATAAAAAGTGGCTTTGCTACTATCCACGCGCACAGGGCCTGGAGGGCTTACAAAGGAATGAGTAAGTCTGCCTGCTACAAAAAAGCAGATATAATTGTGTTGTGTCTGAACACAGGCAATGAAAACTAACCAGTCCCAAACATTTGAGAATCTGAACTCTGGCGAAGGTCTGCAGCATTTCCTCTCACTTGGCTAGCCCAGGAAGAGAGCCATGAAGGTAGAACAGAAAAGGGCAGATTAGAGTAGGAAGCCAGAGAGGCAGAGCAGAAGCACTTTTTCTTTGAATCTTAGATTCATTTTTCCATCACAACAGAATTTGGCATGTTTGCTGTTGACAGTTTCCCAGAGACCCAGGGCTTGCAAACAAGTAGTAAATAAGGCCCTAAACTTTTGTTATTACTATATAACAACTGCCTTTTAGAAAAGATAGTGCAGAGAGCTAGGAGAAGAAACACACAGGCTATGTCTACACTACAAGGTTTTTGCAGAAAAACAACCGTTCTTGCGCAAAAACCTGCGGAGCATTCACATCTCAAGTGCATGTTTGTGCAAGAAAATCTACAGTCAGTCGACAGAAGAGAGGGCTTTTTGCGGGGTAGGTAAACCTCCGTCTATGAGGCGTAACTCCTTTCTGCACAAGAGTTCTTATGCAAAAAGATGTGTGTGGACGCTCAAAGGGGATTTCTTGCGCAAGGAGAGTCTACCACAAAAAGCACAGGTGCTTTGATGGTCATTCTGTGAATGGCCATCAGAACTTTCTTGTGCAAGAGCGTCCATGCAGTGTGGATGCTCTCTTGCACAAAAGCACATCGCTTTTGCAATGTGCTTTTGAGGTGTGGACACACTTTTGCGAAAGAAGTTTTTCCACAAAAAGCTTCTTGCGTAAAAACCCTGCAGCGTAGACAAAGTCACACTGTCTAACAGCTAGGTTTCTTCACCAGCCTGAAGAAATCCAGAGGTGCTCTCCTGATACTGCTAACATCGGAGTATGCTACACAACTTCAGCTACGTCAATTGTGTAGCTTGAGTCAAAATAGCTTGTTTCGGCTTTTGGCGTGTACATAGCAGGAAGTCGAAGGAAGAGCACTCTTCCTTTGACTTCCCTTACTCCTCATAAAATGAGGGTTCCCATGAATCGGAGTAAGAAGTCCTCCAGCTCAATACTATGTTGAAATAAAGGCTTGTAGTGTAGAAGCGCTCTTTGTTATTTCGGAATAATGTCAGCTATTCTGAAATAACGCTGCTGTGTAGATGTAACCTGAATGAGTCAATAAATTAAAAATTAAATTAATATCAAACATTTCTATTCTGTAAGAGTTGACCTTATGGGCATTCATATTAGAAAAGGGGCTGCATTCAGATTAATTTATTTTAGTTTACGTGATAAAGGAAAGAAGTAAGACTAATGTTTGCAATCAAACACATCTACGCTATGGAGTTAATGACATACACGTGTGCTGAAAGCAGTAGTAAATAAAAGGAACTGAAACCAAATAGTACATTTATAAGGCCACTTAACCACAGAGTGGAATCAGAAATGCAACTATTTGGTAGCAATGCCCAGACACTGCTCGGCCACACACACCAAGGTCTGATCACTGTTGCTAAAACAAACAGAACATAAATAAAAGATCTATACAGCACTTCCAGCCTGCTAGAGAACAGCAGTTCTTGGAGTGACTTTCCATTGCATAATGGACTGTTCAAACAAGCGTCAAAAGCAGCAAAGAACACAGAGGGATTGTACAAATTATATGAACATGATATTGACCATTCAGGAGCTGGCAGATGGTTGCACAGGAAAGATGGCCTGACCCGTCATACACAAGCTGCTATGACAAGATACTTTGTCTCCAGGCAATTCCAGTTCTGTGGCAAGAACTAAATGCTGATGTCTTGTTCTCTGATTGGATGGTGAGCAGGGATGATTCATTCTGGTTGGACATTCTGAATGTTTCCAAGACGTATGGATCATGTTTGGTCCATGTTATCACCTTTAATAAAGGGGACTATATGTTGGACCACCCAGCACAAATAGGATAAAATGGTCTGTCTCCTTCAGCTTGTCGCTTCCTGAAAGCGTAGAATACCAGGAAGGGAGAAGTTTGAAATCTTGGATACTGGGAGGCCTTCTGGTGCTATCGAGTTGCTGTCTTAGATAGGCACTGTAACGGTCTCTATCTTCCTGCAAGAGCGGTTTCCAGTAGCAGCCCAGGAAAAGAGAGAGTCATTTCTACCCTTCAGTCCATTGGTGTTTGCAGTGTCAACTCTTGGGGTGTGTCTAGACTACATGCCTCCGTCGACGGAGGCATGTAGATTAGCCAGATCGGCAGAAGGAAATGAAGCCACGATTAAAATAATCGCGGCTTCATTTAAATTTAAATGGCTGCCCCACTCTGCCGATCAGCTGTTTGTCGGCAGATCGGGGCAGTCTGGACGCGCCGCGCCGACAAAGAAGCCTTTCTTGATTGGCACAGGTATGCCTCGTGAAACCAGGTTTACCTGTGCTGATCAAGAAAGGCTTCTTTGTCGGCGCGGCGCGTCCAGACTGCCCCGATCTGCCGACAAACAGCTGATCGGCAGAGCGGGGCAGCCATTTAAATTTAAATGAAGCCGCGATTATTTTAATCGCGGCTTCATTTCCCTCTGCCGATCTGGCTAATCTACATGCCTCCGTCGACGGAGGCATGTAGTTTAGACGTACCCTTGCAGTGAACAGCAGCTGAGCTGAAACAGCTGAGCAAAGATCTAGTGATAAGTAACACCCAGACTCTCTTGTGTGGAGATCCAAGTCAGTCAATCGTCCACTTCCAAAAACTTAACTTTTCCTAAAGCTGGGGACCAACTGACAAAGGAAGAGAACATGCTAGTGCGTGTGCTTTAAATACTGTCACAGTTGGTTTGTCTTTGTTTTGTAACTGGGCCTTTCAAGTTTGTGGAAAAGAAGCTGTAGAACTGAACAAGTTAACTATGCTCACAGAACATGTGCATATGTCTATCAGAGTTAATGGTTTCCAACTGCCTCTCCAGTCCTACACGGCCTCCTGTCCTGAGCTATCTTTAGATCCTTTTTCCTCTGTTAGCAGCAGCAGAGTTAATGACCACAAGGTATCCATCCTACTCTGAGGGACTCAGTCAAAAATCGAAACCAAGTCAGTTTCCCAATACAGTGATTGAGCATAAGTGTTACTGTTTATTGCAATGGTGTGATCTGATACTGAAACCCTAAAAGCTTACATCAACCACTTCCCTAGTCTGTTAGCCAAACCACAGACCTATGTCTTCTTATATCCGATCATATTAACAGTTGTTGTTATTAGGGATATTAAATAAAATTCCATAAAACTAAATTCAACTCTTGAATCCTTTTATGCAATCACAATTAAAAGGACACTACTTAGAAAGGGGGTTTCAGTCCTCAGTTAAGTTTTAACGAAGGTTTGGTTTATTAAACTTTTCATTCCTTCAAATGCTGAGTAGCCCCATCTTAACTTTAAACCAGTAGTTAAACCAGTGTCAGAGGCTGTGTGGACAGTCACATACGGATTTAAACCAAGAATATTTCAGTTTAAGACCATAGGGAAGAGGTTTAACATGAACCAACATAAGCCCCTCCAACACTCCTCAGAGTAGCCCCCCAGGAACTTGCCCCAGATTAACTGCCCAGCTGCATCAGAGAACCCCAGCGTGCCAAAGCCACAAGTGATCTGTGGAATCAGCTTGCTATTTGAGGGCAGGCTGGTAATCTGCAATACGTTTCAATCTACTCCAAGCTGAAATCCACTGGCGCTTTCTGAGAAAGGTTTGCAGAACAATTTGCAACACAAGCGATGAATTACGCCCTGAGTTGGAATTAGAACCAGCTCTGGGTAATATTCAAGTACGTGGATGCAGTGACACCCCCGGAGCTAGTCCCTTGTTTGGAGGTCAGCCTCCAGACAAGTGAATCCCATCCTGCCAGCAGGATGTGCTGGGTGCCCCTACCGAGCAGGCCGAAGGACAGTCAGTCCCTAAGAACCAGGCAAATTCTGAGCCCAACCCCCACACGCCTACTTAAGAGCAGATCTCAACAACCCGGCTGCTCCATCTCTAGTACTAGCAGGGCCAGGGCAAGAAGGGCAGACTGCGCACTCCACACATAGCCCCGTTTCTCAAGAGGGGCGTTTCCACAGGCAGGCCCCCTGGCGTCCAGCCACAAACAAGAGACACTAGAGATAGACACATTCCTGCACAAGCAGGCCTTATGCATCGCAATGTGAAGGGCACTGCTGGCCAATCAGCTCACCGCAGAAACTATTCTTTTATCTCTGCACCATGCTGCTTTTTCCCCTTCAAATCAACCGTGGCCAGAACATTCTCTTGATCACAGAATTAAGCAGCCTGAATCTACGCAGATGTCCGTGTATCTGATGTACTTACGGAAGAGACCAGCAGACCCACTGTGAGTGCAAAAGGCACGTGGACAATTCAAACAGGACTCCAGCCCCACACTTGCCACTCCTATAATCCACTGTGATCTCGGTAACACTTTCAGTCGCCTGGACCCAAGGTGTTATCTGACCTCCTGAGGTCTCTTCCAACCCTCCTCTTCTATGGTTCTATGACAGGCAGAAGCAAGGGCCCTGCCAATGCAAGAGCTAGACAGGCTGGGTGAGGTCATGTCATGTCATGTCCATCTGGGAAGAGCTCTGTGTAGCTCAAACACTTGTCTCTCTCCCCAACAGAAGTTGGTCCAATAAAAGCTGCCTAACATCCTGGGACCAACACAGCCGCAACACCATTGCACAGCTCAGTAGATAATAAGCAGAAGAACACAACCGACCAAAGGCGTAGATGAGGGGTCAAGGGAGTCGCTAGGCGGGCAGCCGCATGCACCGTCACGCAGGCCTGAGGGACTCAGGAGGAAGAGTCAAAGTCTTGACTACAGGATTAATTTTTCCAGTTTGTCCAAGGAAATGAACGACCTGCAACTTCCGAGCTCTGACAGTGAAGTGTCCTTGTGCAGCTCTTTGGTCAGGCAAGAGTAACAACCAGCTCCTGCCAGAGCTCTTGTAGCACCAGGCCCGTTGGCACTAGGCTTGTTCTCTAGCACTGTCGGTGTGAGCCAGGTGCAAAGGCGGGATCTTCCTGTGGACTGTCAGGCGCTCTGTTCTGAGGGAGAAACGCCGTTTTACAGGGAGAGGAGAAAGGAAAAAAGGAAGCCTCGTGGAATTCCCGAGGCTCTGCAGAACTGCTCCAGCGGCCCTGCTCTAACAATGGAGGGAAGAGCCCCGCCACTAAGCAAAGAGCCAATCCGGTTCCTCTCACGGGAGGAGACTGGGCCTTTGTCTATACTTAGAAATGTGAAGTGCAGCCGCAGCACAGCTCCCCCAGCGCCCTGTGGAAACCACCTCCAGGGGAGCAGCTCCCAGCGCTGCAGCCTGGTTCCTACGGGCACTTGACAGTGCTGTCACCTGCCAGGGTAGCCCTTGCCTGTGAGACACCAGCTCCCCGTCTCCCCGCTTTGAATGCCCCATCGTTACAGCCTGCAGACCTCTCAGGAGAGGCAATTAGCATCCAAATGCTTAACGTGGCCTGGCCCTGGAGATGACAGACACTTTTGCTGCTGGCCTCTGCATCATCCCCCATGCATCACACAAGCCCCCAGGGAGGGCTGTCTGAAGGGGGTTACTCCAGGGTGTATGACATCAGTCCATGTTTGGAGTGCAATGCATCCTGGGAAACCGGGTCTCCTGGGCACCCACCTACGTTGTAAACAGCAGATCCTTAATACTCATCCCACGGACAAGAGAGATCCAAGCTGGGGTGGAAGTAAAACTGCAGCAGAAAGAGCCCAGATGAGCATTCCTGCACATGCACCAGCAGCTCCAGCGCTAGGGGACCGTCAGAAAGCCAGACAGCAATAACCATGGATATCCGGACACTCAAACCCGCCCAGCCGTCCGCCCGTCTGTGAATCAGGCAAAATCACTCCAAGGCACATGGATGCTCACTGATTAACAGCTTCTCAGCACTGACAGCCTTGCTGGCCTCAACACTCCCACGGGCACAGGTCCACACCGTCTGAGGAGTGGGCCGTTTCACCCTGAGCAGGCCGTGAAGACAAAGGCCAGTCTGGCAGTAATGGAACCACATGAGACTCGGCTAAACAAAGGGTCTCTCCAGAAGTTGGGCCAACGGCCCCCATCGAAACGGAACGTCCTAGCCCAGAGTTTAGCCCCTGCCTTCAACAGGCTTACGTCAGGGGTGCACACGGCCCACTGGCTTTACTGAGGGGTCAAATAAGCAAAGGCCAAGTGCAAAACAGGGTCCCTCCCTACGGGAAGCGGCGACACTGCAAGTCAACGGCAATCAAACAAGAGCAGGTTCCTGCGCCCCCTAGAACGCCCGACACTGCCCTGCTGCTGCCTGACCCGCCGCCGGGAACAAGCCCTCTGGAGTGGGGAGGAGCCTCTCGGCTCCTAAGCCCTCCGTTAGGAGGGCAGGTCCCTTCCCCCGCCCAGGGCCTGGACTCCAGGCAACCAGAGGCCGTGGCGATCCCGGCCCCATGTGCCGACTCCTCACAAAGAAGAAACGTGCCTGGGAGGTTCATTTCTGCCTGGGGAGGGGCCTGCAGCAGGTGTGAGCACTGACATGGGTGCTGCTCCCTTCATCTCAGCAACCGTCCACCTCTCAGCCAGCGCCCTGTTAATCATCAACAGAAAACCCAGCGCCAGGGCGGCAGGCAGCAGGGGGGGGCCAGGCCGGGGCCATTGGCACACAGCATTGGGACGGCGCTCTCAGAGCCCATGGAGGGGGGGGCATTGGCACACACAGCATTGGGACGGCGCTCTCAGAGCCCATGGGGGGGGCATTGGCACACACAGCATTGGGACGGCGCTCTCGGAGCCCATGGGGGGGGCATTGGCACACACAGCATTGGGACGGCGCTCTCGGAGCCCATGGGGGGGGCATTGGCACACACAGCATTGGGACGGCGCTCTCGGAGCCCATGGGGGGGGCATTGGCACACACAGCATTGGGACGGCGCTCTCGGAGCCCATGGGGGGGCATTGGCACACACAGCATTGGGACGGCGCTCTCAGAGCCCATGGGGGGGCATTGGCACACACAGCATTGGGACGGCGCTCTC
This sequence comes from Pelodiscus sinensis, assembly GCF_049634645.1. NCBI lineage: Eukaryota > Metazoa > Chordata > Testudines > Trionychidae > Pelodiscus > Pelodiscus sinensis. The sequence goes on along the minus strand of NC_134728.1, from coordinate 32,167,532 downwards.
GGAGCCCATGGGGGGGGGCATTGGCACACACAGCATTGGGACGGCGCTCTCGGAGCCCATGGGGGGGGCATTGGCACACACAGCATTGGGACGGCGCTCTCGGAGCCCATGGGGGGGGCATTGGCACACACAGCATTGGGACGGCGCTCTCGGAGCCCATGGGGGGGGCATTGGCACACACAGCATTGGGACGGCGCTCTCGGAGCCCATGGGGGGGGCATTGGCACACACAGCATTGGGACGGCGCTCTCAGAGCCCATGGGGGGGGCATTGGCACACAGCATTGGGACGGTGCTCTCGGAGCCCATGGGGGGGGGGCATTGGCACACAGCATTGGGACGGTGCTCTCGGAGCCCATGGGGGGGGCTTTGGCACACAGCATTGGGACGGCGCTCTCGGAGCCCATGGGGGGGCATTGGCACACACAGCATTGGGACGGTGCTCTCGGAGCCCATGGGGGGGGCACTGGCACACAGCATTGGGACGGCGCTCTCGGAGCCCACGGAGGCCAGGCCGGGGCAGCACCTCAGGAAAGGAAGGCACAGGCAGATGAAATGTCTCAGTGATCCCAGATCACTCAGGTCCCAGCAGACCAGGGCCCTAGGCACAACACCCGCCCTCCCATCTACCTCTTCTCCACCAGGCCAAAGCAGGAGGCTCCCCACAGATGTACCTCAGCATTCCCCCTGTGCCCCAGGCCCTGGCGTCGTGGGGAGCCCACAGCCTGCCTGCTACAGCTCAGACTTGAGGAGTCCTCCTAGGGTACTTCCAACCAGTCGGACCTTTGGATTCCTGCCCACAGTTCCATGGGGAGGCAGAATTCCCGAACAATGGGGGGGGGGTGCAGCTGGGAGGGAGGAGGGGATCCCTTAACAATAGGAGGTGCAGCAAAGAGAGGGGATCCCATACTAATGGGGGTGTGTGGCTGGGGGAGGGAGTTCCCTACCAATGGGGGGGCAGTAGGGGAGGGGACCCCCTGCCAGTAGGGGAGGAGACCTGCTGCCAGTGGGGGGGCGGTAGGGGAGGGGACCTCCTGCCAGTGTAGGGCAGTGGGGGAGGGGACCCGCTACCAATGGGGGGGCGGGGAAGGGGACCCCTGCCGGTGGGGAATGGTGGGGAGGGGGAATCCCCTATCAGTGGGGGGGGAGGGGACCCCTACCGGCGGGGGGGGGGGGGAGTGGGAGAGGGAATCCCCTGCCAGTGGGGGGAGGGAGAATCCCCTGCCAGTGGGGGGGAGGGGACCCCTGCCGGCGGGGGGGAGGGGGAATCCCCTGCCAGTGGGGGGGAGGGGACCCCTGCCGGCGGGGGGGGGCAGGGGGAATCCCCTGCCAGTGGGGGGGAGGGGACCGCTGCCGGCGGGGGGGAGGGGGAATCCCCTGCCAGTGGGGGGGAGGGGACCCCTGCCGGCGGGGGGGGAGGGGGAATCCCCTGCCAGTGGGGGGGAGGGGACCCCTGCCGGCGGGGGGGAGGGGGAATCCCCTGCCAGTGGGGGGGAGGGGACCCCTGCCGGCGGGGGGAGCGTGGGTCTCGCCGAGCGGAGCCAGGACCCGGCTCAACAGGTGCGGCCCGGCCCGGCCCCGCACTCACCGCTCCGCCATGTCCCCTCCTCGCCCGGCGCCGCCGGCGGCTGCAGGATGTGAAACCCGAGCCGGCCGGGGCGGGCAGGGGAGGGGAGAGGGGCGGGGTGATGGCAGGTGGGGTGAGGGGGCAGGGGACGGGGGAGTGACGGGGTGAGGGGGCAGGGGACGGGGGAGTGACTGGATGGGGTGAGGTGAGGGGACGGGGGGAGTGACGGGGTGGGGTGAGGGGACATGGGACGGGGGAGTGACGGGGTGAGGGGGCAGGGGACGGGGGGAGTGACTGGATGGGGTGAGGTGAGGGGATGGGGGGAGTGACGGGGTGGGGTGAGGGGGCAGGGGACTGGGGTAGTGACGGGGTGAGGTGAGGGGACATGGGACGGGGGAGTGACGGGGTGGGGTGAGGGGGCAGGGGACGGGGGGAGTGACTGGATGGGGTGAGGGGGCAGGGGACGGGGGGAGTGACGGGGGGGTGAGGGGGCAGGGGACGGGGGGAGTGACTGGATGGGGTGAGGGGGCAGGGGACGGGGGGAGTGATGGGGTGAGGGGGCAGGAGACGGGGGGAGTGACGGGGTGGGGTGGGGTGAGGGGACGGGGGAGTGACGGGGGAGGGGGCAGGGGACGGGGGGAGTGACAGGGTGGGGTGAGGGGGCAGGGGACGGGGGGAGTGACTGGATGGGGTGAGGTGAGGGGACGGGGGGAGTGACGGGGTGGGGTGAGGGGGCAGGGGACGGGGGGAGTGATGGGGTGAGGGGGCAGGAGACGGGGGAGTGACGGGGTGGGGTGAGGTGAGGGGATGGGGGGAGTGACGGGGTGAGGGGGCAGGGGACGGGGGGGGAGTGACGGGGGGTGAGGGGCAGGGGCCGGAGGGCCGGGGCCGGGGCAGGGAGTGATGGGGTGGGGTGATGGCATGTGGGCTGAGGGGCAGGGCTGACATGGGTGGCACAGGGGGCTCTCTTAGCCAGCAAGGCCTGTGGAGTGGCCGTGACCCTTCTCCAGTCCTGCCCCCGGACCTGTGCTGCGCCTTCTGGGTGTTGGTTCCAAAAGTGCCCAGCCCGGCGGGGCCCTGGGGTTGACAGAGCCTCTGGGATAGGAGGCTGCTCCCTCTGGGGACCCAGCTGCTGTTGGCCTGGTCACTCTGAGTGTGATGCAAGGGCAGCCTGTGGTGGCAGCTTTTCCCTACCTAGCTGTGCCCTGCCCTATGCTGGAGCCCACTAAAACCTGCCTGGCGGCTCCCCAGCCTGGCAGCCCTCAGTGCGCAGAGGGCATTACATCCCTGCTCAGTTGGACCAGACTTAGGGGGCTTGGGCCATGGCCGTGTCACAAAGGAGCCCAGCCAACGCCTGGGACTTGACCTGCAGGCCTGTGCTGCTGGGGGCCTTTCCTGAGGCCCACCCCTGTGACTATGAGGCTCTCTGGCGTTTCTAATGTTGAGAGCTCGTTCCTCCTTGATTTTTTTCTGTTTGTTGCAGAGAATGCTGATAAGGTGGCTCTTTAGGGGTTTTTTTTGTGAGAATGTAGCATAATCTCTGGCTGTAATCCGTGGGATATGTAGATTGTAGTGTGTTTCTCACCCTTAGGCCCTTGGGTACGATGTCCATCTGTTTGCATTTGGAAAGGAAGATGATGTCGGTTTGGATCTGTGTGAGTTTCTTTGTGAAACTGATGGATTTCCATGCCTTAGGGCTGACTGCACTGCCTTGCAAGTTCAGAAGCTTCAGGGGGTAGCCGAGTTAGTCTGTAGGGATAAACTTAAAAACCAACAAATGGTCTGGTAGCACCGTATAGACTCACAAAGCATGTAGATGGGATCATGAGCTTTCCTGGGCACTCCGGTCATCTGAAGAAGTGGGCTATGCCCACAAAAGCTCATGATCCCATCTACATGTTTTGTGAGTCTATACAGTGCTGCCAGACCATTTGTTGGTGTTTAAGTTTATCCCTACAGACTAAATAGGCTACCCCTGAAGCTTCTGGTGTTTCTGTTACACTGTTTCTAACCCTCAGGGCTGTGGAGAAAGATCTTGAAAACATGCTTCAAATCCTCCCTAAAGCTTCAAAATCTCGAGGACAAATCATTGGGAATCACACTGGAGAATTGTTTTCAACTCTCCTGATCTGTGGGACCTGATGTATCAGCTTTGAATGCCAGGGGCTGGTAATGCCACACAGAGCTGGGCCAAGAATGCAGGCTGCTGGCTTCCTAGGCCCCCTCTCGGACATCACATAATGCTCTAGCTCAGACTGGGCTCCCCCTGCAGAGATGAGCCAAGTTCTCTGGGTCTAGAACTAGCATCAAACAAGATCTGGCCACAGATGAGCTGGCTGAGCATTGACCTTCTAGGAAAACAAGGCTTCCTGTGATAAGGTCTCTGGGTGACCTCATCCTCGCTTTGGCTAAACAAAAGAAATGTGCTGTAATGTGACAGATTTCAGCTTCTCCATGATAAAGCAAAAACTTCCTGGCAATACAGCTGAGACATGCCTTGTCCTTGGAGTTACCATGGAGTTGCCCATTCTGTGTTGCTCCAGCTATTGAAAGGTTACTGCAATTCACCATCTTCTTTCTGTTAGTTGCTCTTCACCCTCCATTTTGGGCCCTCTTCTTGTTCCCCTGTGAATGCCAGGAGCAGCCATTGTGTCAGGCAAGGGCCATGTGCCTGGTGAAGTTGTGCTGGCAGCTGAGGGTGATAAAAGGTGCAGCATGCTGGAGAAGTGCTGTCCACCTGAGAGGCAGCCCAGGGTGCACGGTTAGGTCCTGCCAAGACAGCACGTCAGGGTGGGAGAGAGAGAGAAGACGCTTGCCTGTACCTGTTCTTGAGATCCCCGGTGGCGTGTGATCGGGGCTTCTGTCCTGCATGCCTGGGGGCATCCCTGGGGCTCCTGCCCTGTGTGTCCTATGGCCTGTGTCAGTGAGAATGGGGGAATGGATGCCCTTTTCATCTGTGTTATCCACCCCAGGTATTGCTGTGGCTTTGGAGTCTGGGCTTAAAGTAATTGGTGTGGTTAGCACCCAAGTGGGTTTTTGTCTGTTAATTGGGAATAGTTGTTGAGGAGGGGTCCTTAACTAGCTGTTTTCATCTATTCCTGCCTCCTTTGTTCTTTCCTCAATAAGTCAATAGCCAGTGCTAGATGTGGGAGGGGGCTGAGTGTGAGCACCCCCCTCGGTAGAGAGGAAAGGGAAGTTCAGTGGTTCCGGCCCAAGCAGAAAGAATAGCAGATTCGTGCAGCATCACAGGCAGACCATGCAAGCTGTCACCACCAAGCCCACAAAAGGCAGGAAAAACTAAAGCAGCTGAAGGGATTTCTCTCGCAGTTGCCCCAGCTCCTTGAGAGAAGGGGAAAGAAGAAGAAGAAGGAATGACCCCAGCAGGGAAAGTGGAGAAGCAGCAGCTTGGGAGGTAGACAGCACTTATAAAGTACAATCCCTACCGAAGAGAACCACCTCAGCCCCAGTGGAAAAAAGCCAGGAGGGAAGAAGCAGGCCCTTTGTGCCAAGGCTACCTAGGGCATAAGTCACCATTTTCCTAATTGATTAGGGACTAAATCGATCTAGACTAGCCGAAACAAGCCAGGCGACCAGGCGGCAACCCCTGAACAGCCCAGAGCCCTGGAAAACACTTTGGGTCCCCTTCGGGGGAAATGGCTTTGGACTGGCTGGCAAAAGTACATGTTTTGCCTGATTTAGGCAAGGAAGATGTAGCTGCCCTTATTAGGGAGGGTATGCCAAGTGAAGAATATGGGGTTCTGTCTGTCCACATCCAGGCAGCACATGCATGGCATGTTATAAGAACATATGATGGTGTTTTGACATTTTATTTTCCCCATCAGAATCAGTGGATTTTATTCTGACTGCCGAAGGACCACTGAAAGGCCAGAAAAGTCCTTAAATAGAAAGAAGCTCTTCTATTGGTGAGCCTGAGCAAAAACCTGTAATGATGCAGAGTTCATAAAAACAGTATGACAAGGGTTTTCTCCATTCTGAGGGTCACTTTCAGCCTGGCTGACTACCAGGCAATCTCCTGAGGAGCACTTGAAGATAACTTCGAGACGCCTATGAAACCCAAACAGGTGTTTGTCAATCACAGTGGCCGTGGTCCCTGAAAAGGGAGTAAAACAGCAATTTGAAAAAAGAAAAAGGCTAATTTAAGAGCAGCAGTAACTCTTCAAGGGAAGAAGAAAAGCAAGCAGCAGCTGTGCCCCAAAGGAAAGGAAACCAGGACAACACAAACAGTGAGGAGTAAAAGTCCTTCAGGAATGTCTGGTGGAAAATGTTGCTGTAATAGGAATCCAGAGAAGCTATTCATGGCTCACCAGCAGACAAGCTGTTGCAGAACTTGGCCAAACATGAAAGAAGTCAGGAAGCTTCGAACCAGCAGCAGCTACAGCAAAACCTCATTTGATATGAGGGGTCAAGCTTTTGTCTTCCCCAAGGACAACACCAATTGACAATGACAGGCAAGGAAGACCTGTATCATCAGCCAGCGACTTTGACGGGAAAGTTGGGAAGATTTCACCAGTGTCTGCTGCCACAACATCTATTAGTTGTACAACAGGGGAACCAAGGGCAAAGAAGCTGCCCACAGAAGACATACAAATCCTAGAGGGAGTTAATGACAAAGCAGGGCACCTTTCTTAAGGCTACTGAAGGCCTCAGCAGTGCAATTGTCATCTACACAATGCTGGCATCCAAGCCCTCGAGGGCAATGGAGCCCTAGGTACGGACACTGTGACGCAGTGAAAATTAATGGTTTATCTTCCCAACAGAAGATTAACTCAGGACCTACAAAGCAGTCAGTCACCCTTGTCACAGCATTGCATAGCATGGCAGCCCTAAAAGCTCCAGAACAAAGGGAGGCTCCAGCCGGTGCCCAGGCACAAAATGGAGGGTGAAGAACAAGTAACAGAAAACAAGATGGCATATGAGGGTTACCTTACAATTCCCGTGCTCGGTGACTTACTAATCTTAGATGTTAAACATCACCATACTTTAAACTTGAGGCGCTATAGTGCACATGAACCTTCTAGACATCTTTGCCACTTTTACCTTTACCCAACATACCCCTGCAGCTCTGGTATAAAGAGGTTCCTCTACTGATTATGAAAGAGTAGAGCAAGAAGGGCCACATCTTGGCAGCATTAGTGGGGATGGCTAACAAGCTTTTCCACCGATGAACGAATTGGGAATCTTTTTGCACTCTTCTCAGAGTATCTTCAATGTGCCGAGAAGAGTGGTGTACTCTTAACGTAGTGCTGTTACCTTCTTTGATTAGATCTTGAAGACATCTCTCAAAATAGTTGTTTGATCCGTGGTCCCAAGATAGCCGCTAAACAAGAGGGTTACATCCCCCCCCACAGCAGCAAAGACAAAGTGACAGTGTTGTGCTAGAAGGCAGGTATAATATTGTTACGCTTTTTCATAGATGTGGATCTCATTTTATGCATCCCCGTAAAGACTGTTTTTTTCTGCTGCCTCAGATGTGTCTGTTCTGTTTCCTGGATCATTTTGTGCTCTGGTCAATCACTTTTTAGAGCTGGGGCAGCCTTTTCATACAATCCCTGTCATGTTTTATCCTCTTGTCCTGCTCCCCATTGCTCACTGGACAGACTGTGCCTGAATTATAAACCAGCAGCTCTCAAGGGCACTGTGAAGGATGTTAACAGCTCTGCTTCTGCCCAGCTCTTGAAAAGCAAAATACAGCTCCTCTGAAATGGGCGCAGGAGTGGTCCTTTGGCTCAGACAGGAATCCCAGAGGCCGCGTGTGCTCGGACAGGAAAGGTGTGTTTGTCTAGGTTTTGATGCTGATCCAAGACCGGGCCAGCCCCTGCAACATCATTTCCACTGAGGCTGTCAAGCTCTATGTGGGATACCCAGCTTGTTCATGTAACTACCTCACGCCCACCAGCCATTACCTAGAGGGCCAACAAAGCCTCAGGCCTCTGTGGATGACCAACATCCAGACAAGCCACATCAATAAAGCCCGGGCTCCATGGCCCAGCTGTGCTACCAGCCACATCCTGAGCTCTGCTGCCTGCCCTGATCCTGAGCCCCCAGTGAGGGGGAGCTGCCATGATGGTTCACGCATGGCAGGAGACAAATCGCTTGATCATTGTCTTCGGTCCACCCTCTCTGGGGCACCTGGTGCTGGCCACTGTCGGCAGACAGGATACTGGGCTAGATGGACCTTTGGTCTGACCCAGTACCGCCATTCTTATGTTCTAAATTTGATAGTCTAGCTCTTACAATTTAGGAGTTCTTGAGCAAATGGATTCACAGACAGACAGGCGGATAGAAATCATTCGCACTATACAGCCCCCTTTATCTAAACAATCCATCAAATGAGAAAGAAGCCTTGGGGGATACAAAAGAAGAACTTAAACAGAAAAGTGCTAATTTCAAGGCAAATGTTCATTGTGTGTCATGACTGAAGTCCAAAACTTGGAATGCTTTCCTCCCTTTCCCCAGTCAACGGGAACGCCCAGGGGTAATGCCGCTATCCGCTTGTTCTGTGGGAGGAAAGGCTCTAAGTATGAATTCAGGAAAAGAGCCTTCATCTCTCAGCTGTTTGACTCTTGCAGGGAAGAGTGCCAGGTGCAAGGCACTCTCCAGGGACAATCTGGACACCCTGAAAAATGTATAAGGTCACTGCTACCGTTTGGCATTGCAAACTAGTGCGCCTGTTGTTACACAAGGCTGCTCACCTCATCTCCCTGCAGGGGTGTGACAGGTCTCTTGAGCTGTAGGGGCCTCTGGTGCCCAGGCACCAGGAATATTCTCAGCCCAGCTCAGCTCCAGGGACTGGGTCTCTTCCCCCAGCTCTGTCTGCCATGCCTGTGCACCTCCCCATCACTCCTCCTAGCCAGTCGGGGCTTCTCACTGCCCATCCCTGCCTGCTGGCTCCTCCTGCCCACTGCTCGCTACTGTGGGCCAGCTTCTGGATGAGGCCTCTCTCCGCCCAGACCTGGGTTTAGCCTGGAACCACTGGCACCAGGCCCACACCCAAAAGGGCCCTGACCCAGCTTGCTCTACTTACACCATATGTCATGTCGCATTGCCCCAGAAGGGCCCACAAAAAGCAGGAGTAGGTATGGGCAGTAGGTAGGTAGGTATGTGAAGGAGAGATTCCGGGTGAGCTGGAGAGCTTGGCTCTCTCCCCAAAGACGTTACCTGCTCCCCTGCTCCCGCCTTGGCCTTCTTGGCTCAGACATTTGCTGATGTTCCTAACTTATGTAACCCTTCTGCCGGGTAGACCTGGCAGTAATCAGGGCTGGGTTCAATATCTTGGGGTCCATCTCACATAGAACTGGCTCAAGCCCCCACCCAGTAATCTGGGAAATTCAGGCACCCCTGGGCGCCTCTGAGAGGCAATACTTCCCCACTTGCAAGCACTGAGTCTGAGTGTAGGAAAGAAACATTTAATGAAACAAAGAGAGAAGTCATACGGCATTAACTTGGGGTAAAACACCACAAACAGAGTTCATAACCCAAACATGAGCCAAGCCCCCACCCCAGCCAAGAATCGCCCAAAGTCCAAAGAGTCCGACACCCCAAAAGTCTCTGTCCCTGGTCCGTGCCACCCAGAGTCCCAAAGTTTCACCTGCAGGGTTTCACCTCCCAACCTGAGTAGAAATGGGGGTGGGGGGGATAGATAGGGGGCACCTTATACGAAACTCTGCCACGCTCCACCAGCTGTCTCGTCCCACGCCTCTGGATGCTCCGCTGGGCACCTGCCGCCGCTCCTCGTCTGCTGCCGCCACTAGTCGCCACTCCTCGCCTGCCGCCGCTCCACGCCACGCCACGCCGCTGGTCGCCGCTCCTCGCCTGCCACCGCTCCATGCCACACCGCTGGTCGCCGCTCCTCGCCTGCCACCGCTCCATGCCACGCCGCTGGTCACCACTCCTCGTCCGCTGCTGCTTCATGCCACACCGCAAGTCGCCGCTCCTCGCCTGCCACCGCTCCATGCCACGCCGCTGGTCGCCGCTCCTCGCCTGCCACCGCTCCATGCCACGCCGCTGGTCACCACTCCTCGCCCGCTGCTGCTCCATGCCACGCCACAAGTCGCCGCTCCTCACCTGCCACCGCTCCACGCCATGCCAATGGTCGCCACCACTTCACTGGCTGCAATAGGTCTGGCTCTCAGCCAAACCACTGATTTCAGTGCTCAGTGATTTCAACTCTTTAGCCACCAGCTGGAGTGCCAAATGAATCCAGCTGTCACTGAACTAGCAAAAGAAAAGACTCCTCAAGGAGTCTGTTTTAGGTCTGTCCTTAAAACAAAGGGGGAAAGGTGCAGGCTGAGCCAGACTTATAGCTCACACCTGGCAGGTACGAAGCAGGCTGACTCAAGTCCTTTGACCCTTTCCCCCAGCTCTGTTCACGCAACTCTGGAAGGGGGGAGACTTGATCTTCTGAGACCTCTTACCATGATGGTGGTGTCTCTCCTGCAAGCACTGGTGGCATGTTTTACAGTTCCCACATTTAGGGGTAGCATGATTAGTGACCCCCACAACAGTCCCAAATTATATACAATTCTCCACATTCCATTCCAACACTGACCCTCCATCAGCCCTGGCTGAATGGGATTTACATAGACACACCTCAGATTCTCTCCTGAGCAGTACTTACATGTCAACAGTTAACAGTTAATTACCTTGCAGAGCTAAACAACTGTAGTGGGCACACCCACCCCTCCTTTTAGCAAGCAGCAGTTCAGCCCCTGCTTACACTTAAAATACATAAAGCAGCTGTCAGCTGCCATCTTGTGATTACCTGTCAGTAGTTTAGTCACAGGTGATTGTTCCAACACTGTCTTGTGATCAAGGAAAATGCAGGACAATGTAGCACTTTAAAGACTAACAAGATGGTTTATTAGGTGATGAGCTTTCGTGGGCCAGACCCACTTCCTCAGATCAAATAGTGGAAGAAAATAGTCACAACCATATATACCAAAGGATACAATTAAAAAAATGAACACACATGAAAAGGACAAATCACATTGCAGAACAGAAGGGGGATGCGGGGGGAGGAAGGAAGGTAGTGTCTGTGAATTGATGATATTAAAGGTAGGGAGAGTGGGATGTTTGTGAGTTAATGGTATTACAGGTGATAATTGGGGAAACTGTCTTGGTAATGGGTGAGATAGTTCAAATTCTTGTTAAGTCCTTGTTGGCAAGTGTCGAATTTTAACATGAATGACAGTTCAGAGGATTCCCTTTCAAGTGCAGATGTAAAAGGTCTTTGTAGCAGAATGCAGGTGGCTAAGTCATTTAGAGAGTGTCCTTGTGATCAAGGGTCACTCCTGGCTCCCTGCTTAGGCAGAGGCTTTCCAGGCCTTGGCCTTGGTTAGCTAAGCTCTTGTTAGACAGGCCTAGGGCTTGCAGGTGCTCTGCACTATTACCATACCTATCTGTAGGCTACAGCAGCATGGCCTAAACACATTAGCCAATTTAACACCCTGGGCCAGTGTTTCCCAAATGGTGTTCCGGGGAACCCTGGGGTTCCGCGAAGTGAAAATAAGGGTTCCGCGAGAAAATTCCATTACAATAACATGTTGTTGTTAAAATACTAATAATAAATATTAAGCATTTATGAATTTTATTGAAACCAGTTTTCATTTGTGTTGATCTCATGACCTTGTTTAACATTTGTTTATTATTATCCTTACTTATTTGTGGTCTACTTTTTCAGCTCCATATATAAGACTGCTGTTAGGGGTTCCACAAAATTCTTTTGAGTTTAAAAGGGTTCCGTGGCCAAACAAAATTGGGAAACACTGCCCTGGATGGTCATTTGCTGGAGTCAGAGATGTTTGTAGTTTAACGTTAGGTCATTAGCCCATCTGCAGACTTTACTGGTCCTCCAGCCCATGTCTCCCGGGCTAGTAGCTTTACTTGAACCCAGGCACACGCAAAGGCCCCTGCAGTAAGCAGCTAAAGTCAGTCAGTCCAGACTTGTACTTCCTTCCCCACCCTGTCTCTCGTCCTTTCTCACACCCTTGGTAGGGGGAGGGACTTTCAGGCACTCCAGGTCTTTATAAGGCAGTGGGCAAGCAACCAAGGAGCTTGCAAACAGGTGAGTGCTAAAAGAGAGTTTAGAGAGGGAGTTCTCCAGGTAAAGGAGAAGCAGATACAGGACTCTTGAGGGAAGCGTGTGTTGTTATTGGGGCTTTCTTATTGTGTGTTGAGTTTGTGTTTGTGAGTGAGGGTTGGTGTGTGGGTTTTTGTTGTTTGTTTGTTTTTGTTTTTGTTTTCCTTTTCTCCTAACTTCAAGCAAGTTCTCCAGGTAAAGGAGAAGCAGAGACAGGACTCTTGAGGGAAGTGTGTGTTGTTAGGAGACCGGATTGGCTTACAGGGGAAATCCTTGGTAAAGTTAAGCACAAAAAGTGGAAACTTGGACAAATGACCAGGGAGGAGTTTAAATGTATAGCTTGAGAATGCCGGCGGGGGGGGGGGGGGCGGGGAGAGGGGGGGAGTTATCAGGAAGGCGCAAATGGCTAAGAATGTGAAGGATAACAAGAAAGGTTTCTACAGGCATGTTAACAAGAAGAAGGTGATCAGAGAGGGTGTGCGGCCCCCTACTGGATGAAGGAGGTAACCTAGTGACAGATGATGTGGGGAAAGCTGAAGTACTCAATGCTTTCTTTGCCTCTGTATTCACGGACAAGGTCGGCTCCCGGACTAATGCGCTAAGTGACGCAAGATGGGATGAAGATGGACAGCCCTTGGTGGGTAAAGAACAGGTTAGGAACTATTTAGAAAAGCTAAACGTACACAAATCCATGGGTCCGGACTTAATGCATCCGAGGGTACTGAGGGAGTTGGCAAATGTCATTGAGGAGCCTTTGACTATTATCTTTGAAAAGTCGTGGAGATTGGGAGAAACCCCGGATGACTGGAAAAAGGCAAATGTAGTGCCCATCTTCAAAAAAGGGAAGAAGGACGATCCAGGGAACTATAGGCTGGTCAGTCTTACCTCGGTTCCTGGAAAAATCATGGAAGGGATCCTTCAGGAATCCATTTTGAAGCACTTGGAAGAGAGGAAAGTGATCAGGAATAGTCAGCATGGATTCACACAGGGAAAGTCGTGCCTGACCAATCTGATTACCTTCTATGATGAGGTAACTGGCTCTGTGGACGTGGGAAAGTCAGTGGATGTGATATACCTTAACTTTAGCAAGGCTTTTGATACAGTCTCCCACAATATTCTTGCCAGCAAGTTAAGGGATTGTAGATTGGATAAATGGACGGTAAGGTGGATAGAAATCTGGCTAGAAGGCTGGGCCCAGCGGGTAGCGATCAATGGCTCGATATCAGGATGGCGGTCGGACTCTAGCGGCGTGCCCCAAGGTTTGGTTCTAGGACCGGTTTTGTTCAATATCTTTATTAATGACCGGAATGAGGAGATGGATTGCACCCTCAGCAAGTTTGCGGATGACACTAAGCTAGGGGGAGAGGTAGACACGCTTGAGGGCAGAGATAGGGTCCAGAGTGACTTAGACAAATTGGAGGATTGGGCCACAAGAAATCTGATGAGGTTCAACAAGGACAAGTGCAGAGTCCTGCACTTGGGATGGAAGAATACCAAGCATTGTTACAAGCTAAGGTAGGGACCAACCACTTAAGTAGTAGTTCTGCAGAAAGAGACCTGGGGGTTACAGTGGATGAGAAGCTGGATATGAGTCAACAGTGTGCCCTTGTAGCCAAGAAGGCTAATGGCATATTAGGTTGCATTAAGATGAGCATTGCCAGCAGATCCAGAGATGTGATTATTCCCCTTTATTCGGATCTGGCAAGGCCACATCTGGAGTATTGTGTCCAGTTCTGGGCCCCCCACTACAAAAAGGATGTGGACGCATTGGAGAGGGTCCAGTGGAGGGCAACCAAAATGATTAAGGGGCTGGAGCACATGACCTACGAGGAGCGGCTGAGGGAGTTGGGTCTGTTTAGTCTGCAGAAATGAAGAGTGAGGTGGGATTTGTTAGCAGCCTTCAACTTCCTGAAGGGAGGTTCCAGAGAGGATGGAGAGAGGCTGTTCTCAGTAGTGACAGATGGTAGAACAAGGAGCAATGGTCTCAAGTTGTGGTGGGAGAGGTCCAGGTTGGATATTAGGAAAAACTATTTCCCTAGGAGGGTGGTGAAGCACTGGAATGGGTTACCTAGGGAAATAGTGGAGTCTCCATCCCTAGAGGTGTTTAAGTCTCGGCTTGACAAAGACCTGGCTGGGTTGATTTAGTTGGAATTGGTCCTGCCTAGAGCAGGGGGCTGGACATGATGACCTTCTGAGGTCTTTTCCAGCTCTATGGTTCTATGATTCTATTATAGAAGTGCTAGCCAGCACGTGGTGACTGAAGAGTTAACTGGGGTCGCTAGCAAGGGTGTTGCCAAGGGGCCAGAAAAGCTCATGGGGATACAGTGCTGAAATCTGAATTATATTTAGATACCTTGCCTGCTCTCTTTGTGTCATCTAAGTTAAAGGCTAGAGGGAGCAAAATGCAGTAATCAGAATGACCATGCCTCCAGGGAATATTGGGTATGGAAGGACATAACATAAGAATGCCCATACTGGGTCTGACCAAAGGTCCATCTAGCCCAGTGTCCTGTCTGCTGACAGTGACCAATACCAGATACCCCAGAGAGAGGGATCACAACAGGTAATCCTCACGTGATTCCTCCCCTATCACCCATTTCCTGAGAAACAGAGGCTAGGGATACCATTGCTACCCATCCTGGCTAATAGCCATTTATGGACCTGCCCTGCCCTCCATTAATTTATCTAGCTCTTTTTTGGACCCTGTTAAAGTCCTAACCTTCATCACATCCTCTGGCAAGGAGTTCCACAGGTTGACTGTGTACTGAGTGAAGAAAAATGTCCTTTTCTTTTAAACCTGCTGCCTATTAATTTCATTTGGTGACCCTTAATTCTTACATTGTGGTAATAAATAAATAACTTTTCCTTGTTCACTTTTTCCATAGCAGTCATGATTTCATAGACCTCTATCATATCCCCCCTTAGTCTCCTCTTTTCTAAATTGAAATGACTAAGTCTTTTTAATCTCTCTTCATATGGCACCTGTTCCAAATCCCTAATCATTTTTGTTGCTCTTTTCTGAACCTTTTCCAGTGCCAATATGTCTTTTTTGAGATGAGGCGACCACATCTGTACTCAATATTCAATATGTGGGAGTCCCATGTTTTATGTAGAGGCAATAAGATATTTTCTGTCTTATTCTCTATCCCTTTTTTAATGACTCCTAACATTCTATTTGCTTTTTTGACTGCCGCTGCACATTGAGTGGATGTTTTCAGCTAACTATCCACAGCTGACGCCAAGATCTCTCTTGAGTAGCTGTAGCCAAATTACTCTCCATCATATTGTATATATACAGGCAGTCCCCGGGTTACATGGATCCGACTTACATCGGATCCCTACTTACAAATGGGGTGAGGCAACCCCGCACTAGCTGCTTCCCCCCAGCAGACCAGGGAGACGTGAAGCTAGCCCCCCCACAGCAGACCAGGGAGATGCAGAGCTGCTTTTCTCAGCAGACACCTCAGTTTGAGAATAAAGGACTGAGGGAAGTGAGGTGTGGGAGAATAAAACTGAGCTCTGGAGAAATGTTTGGCTAGAGTTTCCCCTACAATATGTACCAGTTCCAACTTACATACAAATTCAACTTAAGAACAAACCTACAGTCCCTATCTTGTATGTAACCTGGGGACTGCCTGTAGTTGGGATTATTTTTTCCAATGTGCATCTTTACATTTATCAGCATTCAATTTCATTTACCATTTTGTTGCCCAGTCACTTAGTTTGGTGAGATCTTTTTGAAGCTCTTCACAGTCTGCTTTGGTCTTAACTACCTTGAGCAGGAGAGTGGAAGTCAGGAGCAGCAGCAGCATCAGGCGGGTGTGCCATCATGCGTGACATGATGACACACATGTTGTCACACTGCTGCATCAGCTGGTCCCATGCATACTTCCACCACTCCAAGTCCTTGCAGATCTTGTGCGCCAGGGTCTGCTGCATGTCATGAAGGACATTGATGTGCTGGTGCATCAGGTCTTCGTGGACCCTGGTGGGCCTTCGAGACCCCCGGGCTCTGGCGGGTGGTGTGGATCGCCCCTCAGTCCTTGCTGGTCCGCCTGTGGAAAACACACAGAGGGAGAGGCAGTCAATCATCCCTGCAGACCCTGTCCCTGAGGCCATGCCCTCCTCTGTGAGCAGCAACCAACAATCCTCAGGCCAGATGAGAGGGATATCCTGGGAGCAAGGTCATGTGTGCCTGCACAGTGGGCCATGCCTCACAGGGGCCCCAATGTGCCCAGAGGACTATGCTGACTGCTTCCCACCCCCGACCGCCCATGGACACGCAGCCAAGGGAAGTGCTGGCCACAGTGGGATCCCCTCATGGGCGGAGAGGAGCCAGGAGCAGCCTGGGCCTCCCTGGGGTCCGCACTCACAGCTGCGGCTCGCAGTGCTGTCTACAGGAGCGGCTCCTGTCTCGCATGTGCAGGCATGCCCGTGTGCTGTGTGTGGCACTCAGTCTGTGTGGGGTCACGCCTGCGCCCTTGTGGCTAGCCTGCTTCCAGCCGTGGTGCCCCTCCCCCCCATGGCAGGATGTGTCTGGCCTCCTCTGTGCCTGGCAGCAGAATCCCAGGCATGCTCAGGGGCTGCCTGCTGCGTCCATGTGCCTCACAGTAACGCTGCACATGGTTGCACGTGCATGAACCACAGCACAATGTCCAGCCCGAGCATCCCAATGAAACCCATCCTCTGCCCCCTGAGCACCCGCCTGCCCTGCCCTGTGTGTGTGACAAAGTGAGAGCACTCACCTGAAGATCCCTCCCAGGCATCCAAGAAGGCCTGGGAGACGTCCTGGCTCAATGGCACCAGCTTAAGGGAGAGGGTCACTGTGTCCGCCTCTTCCTCCTGGTCGGGCAATGCCGGAGTCTGTAGGCTGGAGTCCACCAGGACGGGTAGGGACGACGTTTCACCAGCCCCCAGGATCTGGTGCAGCTGCGCTCTGTGGCCCGGACATATCCCTGGCGGAGCTCTTTGACGTTACTCTGGACCTGTTCCAAGGCCCAGGGTGGGTGTCTGTGCTCTGCCAGGGACTCGTCCATCTGGCCATAAATGTCCGTATTGCGGTGCTTGGCCCGGAGATCCTGCAAGGTCTTCACCTTGCCCTGCAACTTGAGGAGGGACAGGATCTCTGGGCTGGACCAGGAGGGTGCCTGCCTCTTGTTTCCCCTGGGTGGGTCCTGGGATCCCTGGGGCTGCTCCCTGCAAGGGCCAGGGGAGTCTTGGGGGGCTTGAGGCTGTGCCATCACTCTAGAGGCCTGTGGCAGGGAGAGCCACACAGTGAGGTGCTTCTCCACGGCTGGTTTCCTGCCACAAGGCTTGTCTAGGGTGCCTGCAGCTTTAAGAGGGCCCAGGAGACAGGAACTATTAGACTACATCTACACTGACTACAGTGAGAGACTCTGCTTCACGCTATCCAAGAAATTAAGGAACCACCTGATAAGTATCTTATACAAGAAACAGAAAAACATCAAGAATGACATCTCTAAACTAGAGATTCTCATCTCAAGACAAACATCCACACCGACTAACACACAGAGATGTTAACAACCTGAAGTGATTTTAACAAGACATATGGGTTGCAGAAGGAGCCAAGGCATGTGGATCCTGGAGGGTCTGTCTGCTCATCATGGCTGGGGAAGCTGGTCAGGAGGAAAGACACTGGAGGGGAGCTTCTCAGGATCAGTGGAAGGAAAAAGAGAGTGTCTCACATGTGCTCCTTCTCTTTATATAGTGTCTAAATGGCTCCTATGACTCATTGACCTTATCATCAGGAAGCATGCCCAGACTTCCCTTTATCCAGCAGAGAGCATGCCCAGACTTCCCTTTATCCAGCAGGGAGCATGCCCATACTGTGATGACTCATTGCCATATGATCCATTGTTCCAAGCCTTCTTCAAACACACTCACCCTCACACTCTCTCTCCATTCACTCAGGGGAGAATGTAGCTTAGGGAAAGTTACAAGCAAGGTGGCTGCATGTCACAAAGATTACAACGTTGCAGTTTACAATAAGTTTGAGAGTTACACAGATTGCAAAGATTGACAAGGATCATAATAAGTTGCAGTTTAAAACCTTAGACCTTGCAGTTTGGTGTAGCTTTAGAAAAGCCATGTATATAAATCTAATGAGCTCAGGTGGAGGCTTTTTTATGCAACAAGATCCATTTCCTGGATACCACAGTAGAAATCACCAATGGTAAATTAGACACCACTCTCTACAGAAAACCCACCGACTCATACAGTTACCTACATGCCTCCAGCTCCCATCCAGAACACAACATACGATCCATCGTCTATAGCCAAGCCCTTCGATACAACCGCATCTGCTCTAATCCAACTAACAGAAACCAGAAACTTCAGGATCTCTAACAAGCATTTATAAACCTCAATTACCCACCTGGAGAAATAAAAAAGCAAATTGAAAGAGCCAGACGAATACCCAGAAACCATCTACTTCAAGACAGACCCAAGAAAACCAACAATAGAACATCACTTGTCATCACCTACAGCCCCCAACTTAAACCCATCAAACACGTTATCAATAAACTACAATAAACTAGTATAATGGAACAGGATACTAAACTCTGAGAGGTTCTGGAAGACAGACACATAGTCTCCTATAGACAACCACCTAACCTCAGGGTGATTCATACCAACAACCACAGGACATACCACACTAATACCAACCCTGGAACTTTCCCTTGCAACAAACCGCGTTGCCAGCTTTGTCCACATATTCACTCTGCTGATACCATTATTATAACCAATTCAGTTATAAGATCAAGAACACATATTCCTGCTCATCCAGAAATATAATTTATGCTATCATGTGCCAACAGTATCCATCTGCTATGTACATTGGACAAACGTCTCAGACACTTCGCCAAAGAATCAGTGCACACAAAACAGATATTAGACAGGATCACAAAGAAAAAACAGTTTCTTGCCATTTCAACCAGAAAGGACATTGTCTCAATTACTTGATTACCTGCATCCTGCTTCAAAGACATTTTAACACCAGACTTGAAAGAGAATCCTCTGAACTGTCATTCATGCTTAAATTTGACACTTTACGTCGAGGTATAAACAAAGATGCTAATTATCTTACCCGTTACAAAAATAGCTTCCCCTATTATCACCTCTAATATCATTAGCTCACAGACATTTACCTCCCCCCCCTCATTCCTCCTCTGTTCTGAAAATTTATTTGTTCTTTTCATGTGTGTTCACTTTTTTGTATTGTATCCCTTTGGTATATGTGGTCATGCCAATTTTCTTCCACAATTTGATCTGAGGAAGTGCATCTGGCCCACGAAAGCTCATCAACTAATAAACCGTCTTTTTAGTTTTTTAAGTGCTATATAGTTCGGTTTTTTGTTTCATATAGTTGGAGACATTGTATTTATCCATCAGTGCTTGGTAGTTCACAGCATGGAACTGCAGCCTAGCCAATTATTAGGCCCTTGTTTCCCAGGAGGTCCAGGAACTGCTGGTCTCTGTTCCATGTGGTAACTTTGTTTTCCATGATAAGGGAAACTAAAGATATCAGGGAAAAATCTATGGATCAGAAGCTAACATTAACAGGAATGTTGTGAGAAAAGCATGAGAAGTCATTATTCCACTCTACTTAGGGTTGCCAGATAGTTTCACAAAAAATACCAAACACAGTGGGAAAATAATTCACTGAGCAAAACAACAAACAAACAAACAAACAAACAAACAAACAAACAAAACACACACACACACACACACACACATGCAAAGAGAGAGTCACAGCCCCTTTAAATTCGCACACACTCCCACACTTCCCTCCGCCACACGCAGGAGGATGAATGTCCCAAATGGACTTCCGGCCGAGAAAAACAGAAAATACAGGACATTTCACGTGTCCGATATTTTCTGTTTTTTTTTTTACCAGACACATGCCGCAAATACCAGGCTGTCCAGTCCAATACTGGACACCTAGCAACCCTAATTCTACTGTGAGCTGATTAGGCCTCAATTGGAATATTGTGTCCCATTCTGGGCACCATATTTCAGGAAAGATGTGGAGAAACTGGAGAAAGTCCAGAGAAGAGCAACAAAAATGATTAAAGGTCTAGAGAACATGAATCCTGAGGGAAGATTGAAAGAATTGGACTTGTTCAGTTTAGAAAAAAGAAAACTGAGGGGAGACAGGATAGCAGTTTTCAAGTACAGGCAGTCCCCGGGTTACGTACAAGATAGGGACTGTAGGCTTGTTCTTAAGTTGAATCTGTATGTAAGTCGGAACTGGCGTCCAGATTCAGCCGCTGCTGAAACTGATCGCCAGTTCTGACTTACATACAGAATCAACTTAAGAACCCCAGGCGTCCCCAAGTCAGCTGCTGCTGAAACTGATCAGCAGCTGATTCCAGGAAGCCCGGGGCAGAGCAACTCTGCCTCGGGCTTCCTGTAGTCAGCGCAGGTCAGTTTCAGCAGCGGCTAAATCAGGACGCCTGGGGCAGAGCAGCTGGGGTGCTGCTAGGTTGCTCCAGTAGCGCCGCTCCTCGGCACTACTGGACCAACCCAGCAGCACCCCATCTGCTCTGCCCCAGGCGTCCTGATTCAGCCGCTGCTGAAACTGACCAGCAGCGGCTGAATCAGGACCAGAGCAGCTGGGGTGCTGCTGGATTGGACCAGTAGCGCCCAGAGCGGCACTGCGGGACCAACCGGCAGCACCCCAGCTGCTCTGCAACAGGCGTCCGGAGAAAAGCCTAGTCTGCTGGGGGGGGGGCGTACTAGCTGCGCCCCCCCCACCCTAGCAGACCAGGAAGACACGGGCGGCGGACCGAAACGCACCGCGGTACCGCCGCCTGGGTCCTCCGCGGCTTTGCTCCCAGTCTCCCTGGTCTGCTGGAGACCAGCAGACCAGGGAGACGAGGACGCCGGCAGCGGGACAGCCGCGGGGCGTCTGGGCTGTCCCGCTGCCGGCTTCCCCCGCGGCTTTGCAAAGCCTCGGGGAAGCCAGCAGCGGAGCAGTCCAGGCGCGCCTGGGCTGCCTCGCTGCCCGAGCCCCCCCGTAGCTTTGCAAAGCCGCGGGGGGGCTCGGGCAGTGAGGCAGCCCAGGCACGCCTGGACTGCTCCGTTGCTGGCTTCCCCGCGGCTTTGCAAAGCTGCGGGGGGGCTCGGGCAGCGAGGCAGCCCAGGCACGCCTGGACTGCTCCGCTGCCGGCTTCCCCACGGCTTTGCAAAGCCGCGGGGGGGGCGGGGGGGGGCTCGGGCAGCCCAGGCGCCCCTGGGCTGCCCGAGCCCCTCCGCGGCTTTGCTCTGCATCTTCCTGGTCTGCAGACCAGGGAGACGCAGAGAAAGCCCCAGAGTACACAGGCGGCAGGACCTCCAGGTCCCGCAGTCCGTGTACTCTGGGGCAGCCCCGTTCGTATCTGCAGATCCGACGTAAGTCGGATCCGCGTAAGTCGGGGACTGCCTGTACCTAAAAGTGTGTTACAGGGAGGAGAGAGAAAAATGTTTCTCCTTAACCTCTGATGATAGGACAAGAAGCAATGGGATTAAATTGCAGCAAGGGACGTTTAGGTTGGACATCAGGAAAAACTTCCTAACGGTCAGGGTGGTCAAACACTGGAATAAACTGCCAAGGGAGACTGTGGAATCTCCATCACTGGAGATATTTAAGAGCAGGTTATATAGGCATCTGTCAGGGATGATCTAGATCAGTGGTCTCCAACCTTTTTACACCCAAGATCACTTTTTAAATCTCAGAACAGGTGAAGATCTACTGCCCTGCCCCTTCCTTGAAGCCCCTCGCCTTCCTTGAAGCCCCACCTCTTCATTGAAGCCCCGCCCTCTCTATTCTCCTCCTGTCCATCACTTGCTATCCCCAGCCCTTACTTACACACTCTGATAAACAGTTTATTTTTAAATTATGCGATATATAAAATTAAAATCACACGTTTATAGTTATGAAATAAATGGTCTGTTTTTTATTCATGCTATTTAAATCTAAAATGAAGCATTTATAATTATACATTTTGTGGGGACAGAATACTGTGGCTGGGGGCAGGGGAGAGGAAACAGGGTGCTGGGAGGGCAGAGGACAGGATTCTGTAGCAGGGGACAGAGTGCCAGTGGGGACAGGAGTGGGGACAGAATTCGGGGAGTGGGGATGGGAATAGGGACAGAATTCGGGGAGTGGGGACGCGAATGGGGACAGAATTCGGGGAGTGGGGATCTGAATGGGGACAGAATTCAGGGAGTGGGGATGCGAATGGGGACAGAATTCAGGGAATGGGGACAGCATTCTGTATTTGGGGACAGGGGAGTGGGGACAGTTCTGTAGCTGGGGACAGAGTTCAAGGAGTGGGGACAGGAATGGGGACAGCATTCTGTAGTTGAGGACAGGGGAGTGAGGACAGGGGAGTGGAATGCAAGTGGAGGCAGAGAGTCCCCTGCATCTCCCTCCTCCCAGCATTCCCCCCCCCCCGGGAAGCCCTGCGTGCGCGCTTGCCCAGGGGACCGACCCCTCCACCCGCGCAGGGAAGCCCCACGGGCACTTGTCCCGGCGCCAACCCCTTCCCCGCGCTGGGAAGCCCCGGGGCCAAACCCTTGCGCGCCAGAAGCCGACACTATCTCCGTCTTCTCTCGAGATAAGTAGTGGGGCTTCTGGGGGGTGGGAGGGAAATGGGGGCGGGGCTGACAGGATGCCTCGCGAGCAACTGGTCGAGGCCTTGAGATCGACCAGTAGCTCGTGAGCGACCCGTTGGTGACCACGAATCTAGTTCAAGGGTGGGCAATAATTTTTGCCCAGGGGCCACTTCAAAAATTTTGAAGTAGTCCTGGGACACCCTGGAAGGGGCAGGGCCTGAACAAGAAGGGGCAGGGCTGCCCCACCCCCAGACCATGATTAGTCTGAGGGTGGGGGAGCCCCTTTGCCCCCCTTTCCCATTAGGCACCCATGCCCTGGAAAAGGCTTGGCATGCTCCCCCACTCCCAGGGCAGGGGAGCACATGGCACTTTGAAAGCCCTGATTGGCCTCGGGGTGGCGGAGCGTGAAAAGCCTTCTCCTCGCCCTG